>NC_138109.1:24402500-25088946 GCF_964146895.1 Miniopterus schreibersii | reverse complement strand
TCACAACCCTCTTCTTTTGTTCACTATAAGTGAATCCCTCTCCGCCTGCACCCCCCCTCCCCATTTCCCTTTGAACATCTGTCTCTTCCCCAGCTGTCTACCTGGCCTCTGCCTCTTGGACTCAGTCCCTCTGTGAAAGTGGTGGGGTTCCCGTTGGGACCCTTGCCCTGTCTCCTCTCTCCAAGGCGATGCCCTGGGTCTGAAGAGGAGCTGCTAAAAATGTGCAGCTATTAGCTCTCCTCACTGGAAGAGCTGACTTACTGAGACACTTACCCAATGTCCATGCAGTCACCCTGCAGCAGAGCCCTGTGCCCCAGACTGGAGTTGGAAAAATGGGGGAGAAGGCCAGGTCCCCATAGTAAAAATAAGAGAATGGTATGGGGAGTTGGTGGGAAGGGTGTACACTATGTAACTACTCAATGGACAAAGACAACCCAGCACAAGCCAAGGGGCCAGGGGAGGCACCTGCTGGCCCTTGGAGGGGCCATGTGCCCCCCTTTCTATTCTTCAGTGACAGTATAGTAGCCCACACTTATTGAGCATTTACTATGTGCTAGCCTAGCAAGTTTTATACATTTCTGGTTAATCCTCACAACAAACCTTCAAGCACCAATATTTTTATCCCCGCTTAACAGTAAATAAATGGAGATTCAGAGTTTCCATTCACACAGCTAGAAAGTGGTGGAGCTAGGATTTGAACTCAGGCTGTCTGGCTCCAGAGCCACCATATTATATTGAAACACTGAATTGAATGGAGCTGTAACAGCAGGAGGCACACGGTACTATAGAAGCACAGGGGGCAGTGCCCAACTCTGCCTGGTGGAGAGTGGGGGGGCAGAAGTCCCGTAATGGGACTTTATGAAAGAGGTGACTCCTGAGCTGTCCTGAAGGATGAGTAAGACTTCCCCAAGGAGCAGTGGTTAGGGGTCGAAGGCTGGGCTGCAGAAGCAGCACATGTGGAGGTACAGGGTGTGTAAGATTGCAGTGCCTTTGGGGCCATGAAGGAAGTTCTGATACAGCTGTGGAACAGGGTCTCCAACATCATATCACTCACAAAATATACAGATGCACTAAAAGCCTAGTGTTATAAAACAGAACATTTAGGGGAAAATGTAGAAGAAAAGTTAGCTGTTTTGTAACTCAGGATGTTGAAGGTTTTCCTAAGCAAGGCACAAAACCCAGAAACCATAATAGAAAACATTGGCACAATGCCTCCTTAAAAACTAAAACCTATGTGATGAAAGACATTAAGGCACAGTTGAAAGACATGGGTGGCAGAAAGTTCTTCAAGATGTCTATTTAGAAGTCTACATTTTTTCCTTAGTAACAGAAGCCCTTTTTCATTTAGGGTGATGATGTGCTAAAGGCTCCTTGCAGGTAGTGGGGGCCTTCCAATCAAATGAGGTGAGTACTGTTGCTATCATTCCCACTTTACAGGTAAGGGGACAGAACTTGGAGATGTTAAGTGGCATGGCCAAGACCAGCCTACTAATTACTAGCAGAGCAAATTCAGGCAGTCTGTTATCAGTTAACTTTGTTCATTTAACACTTACATGGTACTTACTATGTGGCAGGCACTGTTCTTGCACCTTACAGATCCTACCTCATTTATTCCTCATAACCTTATGAGATATGTACTGTAATATCTCCAGTTTACACTGAGAAAACTGAGTCATAAAACAGCTTGGTCACTTATTCAATGTCACACAGCTAGGAAGTGGTAGCCAGAGTTCAGAATCAGGCATCAGGTCCATACTCTGCTATCTCAGCCCCCACCTGTTGCCTCTGTGCTTCCTAAGTCAAGTAGACACACTTACCAAGGGCCCTGAGAACCATCCAATTTCTTGGCTTTCAGTCTGTGTCTCTGGGTATTTCTTCCTGGGTCCTTGGGCAGCATGGTGAACGAGATTCAGAAACTTGTCTGGAGGATGGGGCATGAGTTATTAAGAGTCAGTCTTTGAAAACAACATGTGGTTCTGTGCCCTTTTTACTCTGGACACTTCCTTCCTTAGAGACAGAGTACCTGGGCTCAGAGGCTTGCTTGGGCCTCATGCCAAGGGTGTCCAAAGTCACACAGTTAGAGTGGCAGAACCAGGATTTAAACTAAGTATAATTTCAAGATGTGTGCTTGTAACAGCTAATGTTTGGTGAATGAATAAATGCAATGTTCAGGTCATTAGGAACATTTTTGTTGGCTTGAGAGTTAATAAATGAAGTATGGCGGAATACGTCAGCCTCTTGTGAGCTTGGTTAGTTTGAGTCCAGTTTTCAGATGATCAAAGCAGAGGACTGTTATTTGCCCCAAGGTCAGACTACCCCGAGAGGACTGTGCAGCTGTCCGCCTCTCTTTGTTCTATCTCAGTGGTGTTCTCAAACCCCAGAACCTACCATCTGCAGGTTCCTCCAGGTTATCGTGCCAGGACATGGGCTTTCTGGTGATTGTGTGAACTAGAGAAAAAAATAGCATCACAAGTTTCCGTTAAAACGCCAATTCCTTGCCCTAAGACCCACCTTAGGCCATACAACCACTTAGTATTTTCTCAGTGTCTGTCACATGTCAGGTATTGTGCTGGACATGAGGGAGTAAGGCCCTCGAGGACCTGACAGTCTAGAGTTTCACTGTCCAGCTCTGTGGCCAAAGTCACACTAGGCACATCTCAAGTGCTCAATAACACATGTGGCTAGTGGCTACCATTTTGGGCAGCACAGTTTCATCATGGCAGAATTTCTATTGGACAGCATTAGTGTTTAGCGATGCAGACACACCAGTCAGCCAAACGAGGTTAGACAGAGAGTGACCTATACCATGATAATAGAGGTACAGAATCCACAGACATCCACTCAACCTGTAATTACTGGTGCACTGGCAGGACTTTAAACAGAAGGTCTCCATACTCCCTGAGCTTCCATTCTATTTGAGGTGACCGACAATATACAATTATTTCAGGCAAATACAGGTGAGATGCACAACAGTAAAGCAGGTTCTGTGGGTAGAGAGTTGATGGTGGGTGGGGGTGGGAGGTACATTAGAGCAGAGTCCTGCATAAAGTGAGTGGTTGTGCTGGGTGAGGATATGGAAAGAATCTAAGGTTGATCCTGGTGAGTTTGAGAAGTACCTAAAATGCCAGAGTAATTCAAGAGGAGTGACCTAGGTAGACAGTGGGAAGAAATGAGCAGAGGCGAGAAGGAACCACTGGTCTCCAAAGTGACTTTATGTCAAACTTCTAATAAAAAACCTCCGAGTTTGCATTCCTATGATTACCAGTATATTAACAAAGCATAATTTCCTTTTTTTCTACATAAAAGTAAACATAAATACAAGTTCTAATATTTTCTCACTAGACCGCAATGGATCATATTAATCATGATTTCAAGGGGCACAAGTTGGGAGAGCAGCACTTTTCCTAGAAAGCCTGAGGCTGCTGAGGGATTAAATTGCTGGAATGGACCAACTTAAACAAAACTGGACATAAAGTTGTTTTCCTGAAATTAGCAGTTAGGGACTCTAGTGGAAAACCAGGTTAAATTGTAAGAAAAGTGAAGGCATTAGATTTTTTGTGCGTGCACATAGACAAAGCCATGCACGTACCTGTGTGCGCGCACACACACAGTGGGTAACTGTGAGGAGACGGCTATGCTACTTAGCTTGACTGTTGTAATCATTTCGCTATGTATATCAAAAACATGATTTTTTTTATGTTAAAAATGACATTACATTTTTGTCTGTAGAGGTGGGCTGCAGTGGACTAGAATTAATTTAGTCTAGAAGTTGGGGCAGAAGTTCAGGAAGAAGGAACAATGTTTATAAAGGGAAAGAGGTTGGGAATGACCGCATGTGTTAGGAAATCCATTTATTTAGATGGCAGGAAAGAAGGGAGCATGTGGCTGGTGCAGAGCAGGCACTAAAATATTTCTCCAAGGCAGAGTGTGTGGGTGGGGAGGGGAATGAGGGTTAAGTTGGTGGGCAGCAGGGCCAGATCTTCAGGGGTCTGCACATCAGTTCAAATCTCGGCTCAGAAGCTGTGGGGCCACTGAGGATTTTACAGACGGATGGCAGGATCAAATGCCTGCCAGCAGTGTAAACGTAGGAGGTGAGGGGGTGGGGCTTGGAAGAAAATAGTAGTTAAGAGTCCATGAGATCAATCCAGGCAGAAGTGAGGAGGGCTCTGTTGAGGCCTGGGGATGAGCATGGAGAGGGGCAGACTCAAGCACTATTTAGAGGGCAGAATTAAGCGAGGAGAGATGGAGATGCCTCCACATGCATGACGGTATGTTCCACTGAGGTAGGAACATGGGAAGAGGCTGGTGAGAGAAATGTTAACAACCAGGACTGGGAGGACTTACATGTGTGGGGTGAGGGAGTGATTGAGGATGACTCCTAGGCTTCAAACTTGGGAGAGCAAATGGTTGTGGTGACTTTTGCTAAGAAAGGATATTCTGAGTAGCAGCAGGTAGGGAGGGGAGCAGGATGTGCCTAACTTTGGAACTGGTGCGTTTGAGGCACCCCTGGGTTGACCAGGGGAAGTGGGAGCTGGCAGGTGTTTGGGCAAATGGGTCTGGGACTCCATTGGAGCCTCAATGGGGCGATGATGTTACAGGACGGATGAAACCACCCAAGGAATGTGCAAAGTCAGGAGCAGAGGGTACCGATATTTTGTTAGGGGGACACTATGGGCCCTGAGTCTACTACCCCTGAACTTTTCGAAGACAATTTAGAAGCCTAAAAACCCCCCAAACCTTTGCTCGCTAAAAGCAAACCAAAACTACAGACAAAAATACATAAAACCCTGCCAAATATAATTATTTCAAAAGCAAAATGATAAAAAGCCTTTTAACTCTTTTACAACAAAAACATCTCATCGCGACTATTTAAATATATCTACTATCTGACGTGACGCGCGGTGAGACACCCCCTTACCCTCCTCCCCGGGTAAAAGTTCTAGTTCCCGAAGTCTAGGAATGGGGTGAGGTCCGAGAAGGCCTCCCCGCCCCGCCCCCAGGCGGCGCCTCCTGCGCCCGCCCCCGACCCCCGCGCCTCTGTCCCCTTCCTCCACCCACGGCGCCCCTCACCCTTGCGCAGGGGATTCACGTGGTACTTCGTGTAGAGTTTCTGGGTTCGTAGCTCTTTGAGGTACAATTCCCGCAAGATCTGGTTCTGATGCACCTCATCCGGGATCTCCTTTTCCTTCTGGCGTCCGGCCATGGCCTTGAGTCCGGCCCTGCTTCCTCTCTCAGCCTTCGCGACCCTCGCCCCGCCGCCGGCCAGCCGCTGTGCTCAGGCCCGCGGTCCCTGGCTGTCTCCGAGGCAACAGCGTCCTGGGCTACTCTCCTCCCACCCGCCTCACTCGGGCCCGCCCACCGTCGCCTCCCAGAATCTTGCCCAAGCTCCGCCCCCTTGGGGCGCTCGCCTGTACCTTCCGCCGCTTCTCTGGACGTTGCCTGGTTACTAGGGCCGCCCCTGGGTACGGCCGGAAATGGATTCGCCACGCAGTGGCCGACGGGGCTGTAGTGGACTTACGATTGGACTTCACCCTGGTCAGTCATTTGCTACAAGAGATTTTGGACGGGATGCGAAAGCTCTCCCAGAGCAGGGAGCCCACGCCGGCCGCCTCCTGAGCCGCTGCGAGGGCCCCGGATTCCCGCCGCCCCCCTCAGGCCTCGGCCGCACTATGGCGGCCGCGCGGCACCGCACCCTCGACTTCCTGCTCCGCGCCGAGGCGGACGGCGAGACCATTCTCCAGGGCCTCCGGCCAGTTTTCCAGGGGCAGGGGATGACCGAGGCGCTGCACGCCTGGCAGGACCACGGCTATTTAGCGACCTACATCAACAAAAACGGCAGCTTCGCCAACCTGAGAATTTACCCACATGGATTGGTGTCGCTGGACCTTCAGAGTTACGATGGCGATGCGCCGGCCAAGGAAGTTGACAGTCTTTTGAACAAAGTAGAAGAAAGAATGAAAGAACTGAGTCAGGACAGACCTGGGCGGGTGAAGCATTTGCCACCCATCGTTCGAGGAGGGGCCATCGACAGATACTGGCCCACTGCTGACGGCCGCCTGGTCGAGTACGACATAGATGAAGTGGTATATGATGAAGATTCACCTTACCAGAATATTAAGATTCTACACTCGAAGCAGTATGGAAATATCCTCATCCTGAGTGGGGATGTTAACCTGGCGGAGAGTGACTGGGCCTATACCCACGCCATCATGGGCGGTGGCAAGGAGGATTACACGGGCAAAGACGTGCTGATCCTGGGCGGCGGAGACGGGGGCATATTATGTGAAATAGTCAAACTGAAACCCAAGATGGCCACTATGGTAGAGATTGACCAAATGGTGATTGACGGATGTAAGAAATACATGCGAAAGACGTGTGGCGACGTCTTAGACAACCTTACCGGAGACTGCTACCAGGTTCTCGTGGAAGACTGTATTCCGGTACTGAAGAGGTACGTCAGAGAAGGCAGAAAGTTTGATTATGTGATTAATGACTTGACAGCTGTTCCAATCTCCACGTCTCCAGAAGAAGATTCCACATGGGAGTTTCTCAGGCTGATTCTTGACCTCTCAATGAAAGTAATGAAGCAGGATGGGAAATATTTTACACAGGGGAACGGTGTCAATCTGACGGAAGCCCTCTCACTCTATGAACAACAACTTGGGTGCCTCTATTGCCCTGTGGAATTCTCGAAGGAGATCGTCTGCGTCCCTTCATACTTGGAGTTGTGGGTGTTCTACACTGTTTGGAAGAAAGCTCAACCTTGAAGATCGGCATGCCGTTATCCTGTATGCTGCAAATAACCTTCCTGATCTTCATATGCTGCCATGACATCCAGTTGAGTCAGGCAATTGATGGTGAATTTCTTCAAGTTTTCTTTTTCTAATTATTACTTTTAATTTAAGAAAGGAAATGGAAAATGTATATTTTGATGAAGTAGGGTGCTATTTTTTTTTTTTTTTTTTTGAAAGCCAGCTGAAGATGAGACAGCTGGGAGAAGGCTGCTAAATGCACACTGAACCCCTAGAATGTGATTTTGTTACTTTTTAAAAATGTGTGGGCTTTTCTTGTTTTTGTTTTGTTAGGCTTTGTATTTGAATGTTTGGAGGAATGAATATCATTGTTTTGTTCCAGAGAAAAGTCTCTATGGTGTTTCTTTCCCAAAAAGTTTACTTAGATATTAAAATTTGGTGCTTATAAGACAGAGTTAAAAAAGAATGAATTAGCAGTGCTTTGATTAAAATTACAAATGAGAAAAAAATATGAAAGAAATCTCTCAATCTCACAAAACAGCAAGGGTCTCATATCTGAGAAGACATTCTGGCCCAGATCATCCATGTGATAGTATAGACAGAATACCTCTTTCCTAACTTAAGTAAGTGGGAGACTTTATAGTTTATTTTTTTAAATGTTAATTGTAGTAAAATATACATAAAAAATTACCATCTGAACCATTCTTAAGTACACAGTTCAGTGGTGTTAAGTGTATTCATATTGTGTGAGACCAACCTTCAGAACCTTTTCATACCCATTAAACAGCAATTCCCCATTTCCCTTACCCCCAGCTCCCGGCAACCATCATTTTACTTTGTCTTTTATGAATTTGACTCTAGATACCTTATATATATAGTTTATTTTAAAAGAACAAAAATAGACCTACCATAAAGAAAGGAGCCTCACCTGGTTTTAAAAGTAAGCACCTAAACACTGAATCCAGAGCCTGTCCTCCCTCCCTCCCTCCCTCCCTCCCTCCCTCCCTCCCTCCCTCCCTCTCTCTCTTCCTTTCTTCCCACACTCATTCATTCATGA
The DNA here is from genome assembly GCF_964146895.1 of Miniopterus schreibersii. NCBI lineage: Eukaryota > Metazoa > Chordata > Mammalia > Chiroptera > Miniopteridae > Miniopterus > Miniopterus schreibersii. The sequence continues at coordinate 25,081,137 of NC_138109.1, read as the reverse complement.
CACACTATGTTCCAGGATGTATTTAGGTCTAAGTACACAGTGTTGAACATGTCAGTTGTGTGAACATGTCTGCAATTGCCCTGAGCCCAGCAAGCGACTTCATGACTCCTTGCTCCAGCTCCTGCTCTTTTGCCTAGAAGGGTCTTTCCCACGTTGTCTCTCTGGGGAACACGTACTCAGTGTTTATGAGCTCACATGTAATCATCTTTCAAAACCTTTCTGGAATCTATAGCTCCTAGTCTTGTTTTTCTTTGTGCCATGCTCTACTCCAAATCTACAATTACTAGAATACTTTACTAAACTAATTTGTTTATATCTAAGTTACTTGAGAACAAGAACTATATCTGGTCCATCTCTATATTACTAGTACCTGGCACAATATGGACAGATATAGGTATTTGTTAAATGTTTGCTGGCTGACTGGATGTCTGGCCAGTTTGCACTGTGGTTTTCTTCTGTTTACATCATTACATAGATTCTTACATTCAGAAACAGATACTGATTTCATCACATGCTGGTTGAGCTGGAGAAGTGCCTTTGTTACTTGTCATTGTGAGACATGCCTGGGTCCCTTTTCCTAGTGAGGCTCAAATATTCTCCTGAAATCTTCACTAACTTCCTAAGACTGAGGATAAAATGAACCATCATTCTGCTAAGGAGCCACACTATTAGCTTTGAGACAACTAGCAAGGCTATATGTCCCAGCCAAACTGACATATTTTTCAGCCTGGGCCCAGTGGTCTAGCCCTTCCTCCACACAGGGCTAGGGATAGGTGGAGGCTCAGAGGAAGAGGGGTTGGAATTGCTGTAGCTTCATCTTCTCTCCACCCCAGCTCCACATTTTTGTTTCCCTGATATGACGTCCTGATATGAGCTCTAAACATATAACAGCCCAGCCCAGTGCAGGCCTTTCTAGTGCCTCTGGGGCTAGTTTCTGCTTATCTTAGTTCATTCCAGGCCATCACTGCTTCTAAATTCCAAGACTATGTATTGAGAAATACTGAAGAGCTGAAGAACATAATTGTCCTGACCCTCTATCTCATCCAGTGTCCGAGGTTGCAGATTTTTCTTGAGACTTCTGGGTTACCTTTCAATTAGGATCAGATGCTGACACCCAGATAACAGAGAAATCAACCAGAAAATAAAATACCATTCACATTAGCAACAAACTGAATTATCTAGGAATTAACCTAACAAGGAATGAGAAAAAATACAATTTCATAACATAAAAGATCTTGATAAATAAGGAAATAAACATTGCAACAGTTAGAACCACAAACTAGATGTACTACAGCACTATGGACAGAGCTTTAAAAACAATGTTGATTGAAAAAACTAGAAAAGGCTAAGGTTTAAAATATAATACTATTAAAACTACAAACAGCCTTGGCAGGGTAGCTCAGTTGGTTAGAGTGTCATCCCCATACACTAAAGTTGTGGGTTTGATCCCCAGTCAGGGCACATACAAGAATCAACTAAGGAATGCATAAATGAGTGGAACAACAAACTGATCTCTCTCTCTCAATATCTCTCTCAAATCAGTAATTTAAAAAAAACAAACTACAAATAGATCAATCTAGATTGTATAAGACCAATTCTACATGGTATAGAGTTAATGTCTGTTTGGGTAAGGAGATTGGGGAGACAAAATATAGGGTGACAAAATACAACAAGACTTTTACTTCTAACCTCAGTAGAATAACTGGGACTCGGTTTCCCTCCTGCTGTAAACAACTAGACGAAATACATGAAGCAACTGTTGGATAACAACATTGGATAACAAGCTGTGCTGGGCTGTGATTTCTAGAGCGAAGGGAAATGAAATGATCTCTACAGTTGCCTTACATTTCTGCCTGGAGACTCTGAAATAAGCAGGAGAGGGGAACCCAAGCTGAGCATTGTTGACAGCACATATGAGATTCAAGAACTGTGAGGCAGCTGAAAATCTGTGGAGCAGTAAACTGGGGAGGGGGAGAGGGAAAGGGAGGGGGAAGGGGAGAAGGGAAATGTATAGCTTTAAATACTGGTATAAGAAAAGAACCAAAGTACAATATTGGTGGACCAGGCTCCTACCATGGGAAGCTGGAAAAAAGGAGAGCAAATTTTAATAAAAAATAAGTAGAAGAAATAATAAAGATAAGAGTGGAAATGAATTACATGGAAAACAGGCAACCAATACGGAAAACCAAGAAAGCCAAAAACAGGTTTTTAAAAAAAATACTGACAACATGGATAAGCTAGACTAAGGAAAAATAAAGAAAAGAAGACACAAAGGACCATTATAATGAATAAAAATGGGACATCACTATATACCATGCAGATAGTAAATGGACAATAAAGAAATATTACAAAGAGTTTTTTCAACAAATTTGACAATTAAGACAAAATGGGTAACTTCTGTAAAAATACAAATTTCCAGAACTGAAAGAAGTGGAAAATCTGCAATGGTTTATATCTATTTAAAAATTTAATTTTTAATGAAAAACTTCCCACAATATAAAATCTCCAGGCCCTGATGGCTTTTCTGGTTAATCTGTCAAACATATAATGAAGAAAACACCAATCCTACACGATTCTTTCAGAAAGCAAGTGGAGGGAACATTTCCCAACTCATTTTATGAGATCAGGATTAGCTTGATACCGAAACAGAAAAATTGTTACAAAATGCACAACTAAAATAAATATTTCTCATGATCGTACATACAAAATTCCTTAGCTATGTATTAGAAAATGATATCCAGCAATGTATAAAAAGAATACTATATCATGATCCAATGAGGTTTGACAAACAGACGCCAGGTTGGTTTAATATTTGGAAATACCCAATCACCATATTAATACATAAAGGAGAAAGTCATATGACCCTCTCTACATTTGGCAGATGGGGAGGGAAGGGAAAAGGGGAGAACTGCTGGGATGTTTACAGGACATCTTTGCACCTACATCCTGACACTGCAACTTGTCAGAACTTACAGTCACAAGTCAGGGATTCCTAAGAAGCACTTGCACTTAAAAAACACAAAAGCAACAAACCCCACAAACTTTTTATTGTGAAATATGGCACATAGACAGAAAAGTGCTTTCCTTCAAACTGTAGCTCACATGGATTTACCACAAAGTATACATATTTAACCATCACATAAGCCCAGAAATGGAACATCGACTGCATTTCAGAAGCCTCTGTCATGCCCCTTACCAAACACTGCCTTCTCCTCAAATGTAAGGGCTATCCTGATTTCCAGCTCCATGGATTATACTTTAACTCTTTTACTTTCTATGAATGGAATCATACACTATGCATGCTTTTGTGTTTGGCTTCTTTTCATCAACATGATGTTTGTGAAATTCACCTGTGCTGTTGCACAGAGCTGCGGTTTCATTTTGTCCCTTTCCTGACTAAACCACAACTTATTTATGCATGCTGCTACAGATGGCACTGGGTTGCTTCGGTAAGGGCTATTATAAATGCTGCATGAACATTTTTGTAGATGTCTCTTGGTGCACATGTACAAACATTTTGCTGGCTATATACTTAGGAGTGGAACTGCTGGATTATAAGGAATGCCTATGGTTGACTTTTAGTAAATGATACCAAGTGTTTTGCAAAATGATGGAGCTAATATACTCTACCACTAGGGTTCTTGTTGTTCCACATCCTTGCCAACACATGGCATTGTAGGACTTTTGAATCACAGCCATCTGAGTGACAACTCATTATGGTGTTTTTGTTAACATGTTTTTATTGATTTCAGAGAGAGGATGGGCGAGGGAGAGAGAGAAACATCAATGATGAGAGAGAGTCATTGATTGGCTGCCTCCTGCACGTCCCCTACTGGGGATCGAGCGCACAACCTGGGCATGTGCCCTGACAAGGAATCGAATCATGATCTCCTGGTTCACAAGTGGATGCTCAACCACTGAGCCAAGCAGGCTGGGCTCATTATGGTTTCAACTTGCCTTTTCCTATTGACTAGGAAAGGTTTTTTTGGCACATGTATTGCTTATTAAGTAGCTTCTTTTTGTGAAGTGCCTGTTTCAAATATTTTCTTATTTTTCTCTTGGGTTGATAGTATTTTCTTTTTTTTCTTTTAAATATATCTTTATTGATTTCAGAGAGGAAGGGACAGGGAGAGAGAGATAGAAACATCAATGATGAGAGAGTCATTGATCGACTGCCTCCTGCACCCCCCCTCCCCACCGGGAATGGAGCCCGCAACCCGGGCATGTGCCCTGACTGGGAATAGAACTGAGATCTCCTGGATCCTAGGTCGATGCTCAACCGCTGAGCCATGCCAGCCAGCCAGTAAATAGTATGTTCTTTATCAATTTGCTGGAGCTCTTTGTATATTGATATAGGCCCTTTCAGTGTGCTGCAAATTTCTTTTCCCATTACCATTTTATTCCCTGGATAGTGCATTTTGATAACTAAAATATACTTAATATTGTCTTTTTAACATTTAATTATTCCCAAATGTCTCAGTCTTTCCCTATATGGCTAGTGCTTTGTAAATGCCACTTAAGACATTTTTCCTAATTTGATATGTGAAGATTTTTTTTATAATACCTTCTAGATCAGTGCTGTTTAACCAGAAATATGAAGGAAGCCACATATGTAATTTAAAAATTTCTGATATCTAAATAAAAGAGCAAAAATAACAGAAAATTAACTTTCAAACTTTTTTCTTTAACCCAATATATCCAAATTCTTATTTCAACAATTCAATATAAAAATTATTGAGATTTTTAAAATGCTGAGTGTTTAAAATCCAGTGAAAAATTTACACTTAATAGCACATCTCAAGTACTCAGCAGTCAGACATGACCACAGCAATTCTAGAAGAGTTATTGTTTTTACCCTTTCACATTAAGATCTGTTTTACATGAGATTGACTTTTGAGAGTAGTGTGATCTAGAAGTCTAAGTGAATGTTTTTTTGTGGGAGTTTCCAATTGACCCAGAACCAATTTATCAAAAAGATAGTTGTACCCCCATTGTTTCACTGTTACTTTTGTCTTAAAGCAAATGTCCACATATGTGTGAGTCTGTTTCTGGACTCTTTTCTAGGCCATTTGCCTTTTATCTATGCTGGCACCGTTACTACATTATGTTAATTCCTGTAATTTTTGTGATAAATTCTGATATTTGGTAGGGAAGTTATTCCTACTAGTTCTTAAAAGAGTCTTGGTTATTCTGAAACTTTCCCTTTCCATATAAATTATGATCAGCTTGTGAAGTTCCACACACTATATATTAGAAGTTTGATTGCAATTATATTGAATCTTTAAACCATTTTGAGGAGAGTACATATAGTGTTCTTCTGATGCTGTCATCTGGGAGAACCTGAACATGTCCTTTCCTTAGAGACCCTGCTGCCTCACATTCTGCAGTACAGGAAGCAAATCAGAGCCGTGACGAGAACACACTGGAGGGCCCCCTCTTTATTGCAGTAGGCATTTTTTAAGGGCAGAAATTTTTAGAATTCCAAGGCTCAAGAATTAAGATGCCAAAAAAAAAAAAAAAGGCATTTTAGAAGAACTGGACTAAAAAAACCCCTTGGGTCCTTCTGTATCAATAACAGGGACTTTTGTGCCCTGTGTGTGAGTTCTCGGGGGCCACCCATTCTTGCACTCAGTTTAACTCAGGGTAAATCAATTGGATTTACCCTTTTAGAGATCAGATTAGATGCTTTCCATTCTTCACTTTTCTTGCTGTTTTCTCTGTGGTCACAGACTCAGTTCCATGGAGAAGCCAATGACAAAGGCAGAGGCCTCCACAGGCAAGAGAGAAAGAAACAGACTCCCTGGAAACAGGAACCTGTTGAAGGTGTCTCTGGGGTCTGAGGAGGATTGATAGGACTCAGATGAAGGCAAAATACAAATGAGATTAAGGATCAGGTCACGGCTGAAAACGGGGGGGTGCTGTAAGTAACTGAGCTTACCTTGCAAGCTGAATGTTGGTAGGCCATCATCTGGAATGCCTTGTCCACCAGGTCAGGCTACTGCAATTCACAGTCCTGGAAATTCTGAACTGTGCAAAAACGGTCCACTAATAGGGAAATTATCTCTCCAGGGTAATATTTATGAATTAGCAGGTCTGGATGGTGGGGACAGGCTGGAGTGTTGGCGAGGAGCAGAGACCTATATACTAGAAAGAGGGGCTAGTAGGGCTGAGAAGGGGCATAGATAGAGGAATCACTGGAAAGGGGATCATGATGAACAGCGGGGAAAGTGGGCTGTCTGGGAGGAACACAGGAACTGGGTAGGTAAATAACATGGGTGGGGTAGTGGAAAGAGTTGCTACTGTTCAGGGGAGGGAGAGCGGTAGGGCAGAAAACACAAAGAGGCGAGTGCCACACCGGAGTAGGGCCAGAAGAGTTAGGATCCAGGTTTGGAAGGTTGCTTAGAAGATGAATTCTTTTAGGAATGTAAGGAGGAGTTGGAGGCTGGGGTTGAAATGAGGAAATGCGAGGCAGCTTGATTCTCATTTTTCCAAAATCTTACTCATCTTATCAAAAGGAGTAACTGGATGTAAGCTCTGACCTAGTCCCACAGTTATCTCACATGCTAGCCCTCCCCTCATCTTGTGACATAATGCCCATTATGATGCATACACCCCCACCCACTGGGCGAATCAGTGAGGCCCCATCGAACCAGGGAAATGGTCCCAGTTTCTAGTGATCATGGGAAATAACAGTGGAAATGGGGCTGTAATATTTGTTCACATTCCCTGGGAAAACATGTATCTATGCCCCTCAATTAGCAAAGATTGATCAAAGAGCTAGGATAGATTTAGGGGATTGGGACCTAGGAGAACGGATCTGAGGCAGGATTGGACAAAATGGGGAGATCTCAGTGTTCCATTTATTTAACTTACATTTTTCAAAGGCTTTCCTATCATTTATATCACTCCATGAATATGAGGCATCAGAGAAGAGATGTCCACATTATGAAGCCAGGGAAGGAAGTGTATAGGAAGGCAGTGGATGACAAAGCAGGTAGGGCTAGAACTTGGGCCCCAGATCAGAAGGTAGGGGACATTGTAGGAGGAGGCAGAAAACGGCTCAGAGCACTGAGAGTCAGCATGGCCCCTTCCCGTTTCTGGGCAGGATGTTATAGGGCTGCTTTAGAGCAGAATTTTACAGTATACTTTCTGGTTAGTCCTTGTGGTTCCTAGATTTGCTGCCTGACCTTAAGATGGTACCAGAAACATAGGGCCAAAGCCGATGGGATGGCTGCCCACTCCAGATGCCTAGTGGCCAGTTTTTTACTTTCTTGCTCACTACTCGAGACACCTGCTTTATGTCAGATGTTTAGGGGCTACTGCACCCTCCCTCTCTATTTCGTCTGATGTAGGAATTCTCTCCCCTTAAAATCCCTGGTTCCTTTGAGCACCACCCAAATCATAAGCCCCTTTGGTCCCCTATTCTTTTCTGTACTTTTTTTTTTAGAGAAAACAAAATATTTCAATTTTATTTTCAAAGTCTGATTTTAATCCAGACTGAACAAAGAAGCAGAAAATTGCGAAAGCTAACTGCACTAGCAGATGCAGGTACACCAAGTGTAAAATAGTGCGTTATTAGCTGAACTACTTACATGCATATTTACAAGCAATACTTTTGTACATAAGTTTTATTTTTAGTTAGTTGGAAAAAGATTTTCGACATTAGGTAAAAATAGGACTGAGGTGGTACCACATTATAGTAAAAGTATTAGAAAAGTGATCTCAAGGTGTATCAATCATAGAGCAGATGAAAACTTGAATGACAAAGATCTAGCAAAATTCTCTAGTAAAAAAGTCAATGTAACTCATGCTACCAAATAAAAATGAGGAAGCCATATAAATAGAGCAGAATAATGTCCTAGGCTTTTGGGTAATGAAGTTAGGTGAAAAAATTGAATTACTTAGAATTGCAGTAAATCCTCAATGAAGAATCTTGGTTGTTTAGTTGGGAGTTCTAACTTTTTTAAAAAAAGGCATTTTAAAAGCCCTTGGTATCAAATAACTCCTGGATATGTAAATCAGTTAATGATATATTCTAAGACTTTAGTGCCAGATATTTTTATGATTGTGATTCATATTTGAAACCCAACTTATTGAGACACTAGATATAAAAGTAAATGAAAGCTATATACTCATATTTTAAAAAGGGATGCTACATCTTTTCAGTCATATATATTTCCAGGCTAAGACGTTCCCTCAAGAAAAGCCGAATTTAAAAGATAAGCTTCTAACCAGCTAGCAAAATTCACTTTCAAATTTACTTCGAATTGATTATTTCAAAATTGATTTTATTGCAGTCAAAACAGCAGAATCAACTGTATGTAATAAACTGTTTTTAATATGTACACATTTTAAATTATAGGTAATAAAGTTTATTTTGGCAGATAGTGTTAAACAAAATTAAAGTTGCATACATTAGTAACATAACTGAACATTCTTGATTTGGCATAGTGTGACACATTTTCTTGCTTTCCTGTGTTCTGCTAAATCACCATAACCTAAACTGCTTTATAAAACTGGTATGTTGAAATTTAACTTAACTGTTTTCGCTTATGCTCTGATTCCAAAGAGAATTTTTTATAAGCTGCTTCTATCTCTGGATCCATCTCACCATCAATATCATCCAAGTATGGATCACTAGCCCCTGATAAATATGTTCCATTTTCTTCATAATTTGGAAAAAATTCTTCTCTTTCAACTAACTCTTGATATTTCTCTTGGTAATCTGGATCAACTGCAGTGAAAGGAACACCATCAGATGTATAAAATGTTGGTTCATTCATAAAATAGGATCACTTTCAAGTGTTGAGGTTACATGGACTCTACCCCAGTTACTGACCCGAGTTCTACAAGCTTTGAGAGCATCTGTTTTACGTCTCTGCTGCAATGTGCACCCAGGACAACATTTTTGATCTTCTGAATAATTTCTTCCATGTCATCTTCCCAAACTGACCTGTCAACTTCAGTCATTTTACCACACAAAGGAAGTTATCATCCATAGGATTAGGAAAGAGGGCATTCAGCAGCTCCTGAAGACCAACCTGAAGAGTATCTGACACTTGTCTGTTTGGCTGCTTTTCTCGGCCTGGAGTTGAAATGAAATCAAGGCCTAGATGTTATCTTTAGGGAGGAGAGCTCAGGGGGTCTAAACTGCATGACCAGCCGTAAGGTAGGGGAGGACAGATTACCCCGAGAACAAGGTTCTTGTTTTCCCAGTTTTGCCACTTGCTAGGCAACTGGGGCTTCCTGCCCTGGTGAGTCTCCATCCCCAAGTTTCTGTACCTGAGTTTCTGTACCTGGCCAGTCTAACAAAAACCCTTGGAATTTCCTGAGCAATAAGAGCAATGGGAGCACCTTTTTCTATATATGGTGTCTTGTCCTTAGTTCCTGAAATCCCTTCAGAACCACAGAAGTGAAGTAGGTTTCTTGTTATTTAAGATAACCCTTTCCACAACAACTGGCTGTTCATCAGTGATGTGACTTTTGGGAAAGCACCTTGGGATGGGGGCTGGTTTTCAGAGGAATCAACCATGTGATTATAGGGTTGGAGCTTTCAGTCTCACCCACCCCGTCCTCCGAGGAAGGGAGAGGAGTTGGAGGTTCAATCAATTATGAATGGCCAATGATTTAGTAAGTTGTGCCTGTGCAATGAAGCCTCCATAAAAACCCAAAAGGACCGGGTTTAGAGAGCTTCTGAGCTGGTGAACACATGAGGTACTGAGAGAGTAGTATGCCTGGAGAGGACATAAACGCTCCATGGCCTTTCTCATATGGCTGTTCTTGAGTTATATGTCTTTTATAATAAACTGGTGCTCGTATAAGTAAAATGTTTCTCTGAGTTCTGTGAGCCTCTTGAGCAAATTAACTGAACTCAAGAAGGGTTTTGTGGGAACCTCTGATCTATAGCCAGTGGGTCAGAAGTACATGTGACACCCTGGACTAGCAATTGGCATCTGACGTGGAGGGCAGTCTTGTGGGACTGAGTACTTTACTGTGGAGCCTGATGCTATCTCTGGGTAGATGGTGTCAGAATTGAGTTGAATGGTAGGACACCAGCTGGCATTGAATTGCTTGGTGGTGAACACTGCCCCCCCCCCCCGCATATCAAAATTTGGTGATAAGAACCATTTAACATGGAAGTAATATTGAGATGCATGTAGAACAAAATTTAAAAGTCTAGCATGTCAAATAAGAGGCCAAAAATGAGAAACTAGAGAGAATGAGAAGAGAGATATTTGAAGTGATAATAAATAAGTCTGTTCCAGAAATGGTAAAGCTCATTAATCCTGATTCAGGACACACAATGAATTCTTTTCTTTTTTTTCAGTTAGTATAATACTCCATTTATATATTTTTTCTAACATACTAGTGTACAGCATAGTGGTTAAACAATCATATTGTTGGGGTGGTGAGAATGTCACCAGGTGTTAGACTGGTAGAGTCAGACTGGGCCTGGGTTCAGCAACCTCAGTACTCAGGTTCTGGCTGGGAAAGAATTCAGAGCTAAGACTCAAACTTAGGAGAACATTTATTTATAAAACCACAGAGGTAGAAGAAGTAATTCGTAGAAGAAATGGGCTTAGGAAACAAGTTATAGAGGCAAAGGAGGGGCCCTTGGAGCTTAAAAGTGAAGAAGGTAAAAGTGACACACCTGGGGGAATAGAGGGGAGAGGGGAGGGGGAAGGGAAAGGCGTGGCTGCTCCCAGGAGGGAGAGCACTCTGGGTCCTCTGTCCTAAGGGTTTTAAGGGTGGAGATTTTAGGAGAGGTCCCCTGGGGAAGATCTCAATAGAATATTTAGCAGCGTTCCAGGTGTGTCCTTTCAGGGTCAGGGTCTCCACTGATTGGTCAGCGTCAAGGCAGGGGGTGATCATCCAATGCAGCTGGTCCTGAGGTCAGCCTTTGGGTCACTGGTCTGGTTTTGCTGCATTTCTGGGCCTGGGGCTGAAATACAACTGAGGCCTAGATGTTATCTCTAGGGAGGAAAGGTCAGGGGATCCAAACGGGATGACCAGCAATATGCTAGGGAAAGAAAGGTCACCTTGGGGCGATGTCCCACCCTACAATTGTTCTTTGCTAGGCGCCCAGGGCTTTCCACCCTGGTGACCTTCTGTACCTGGCCCATGATCCTTGCTCAGCTCATGTCTGTCTAACTGCCTACCACAAAAGTAAATACACCATGACCAAGTGGGACTTACTATAGGGATGCAAGGTTGATTTGACATTAGAAAATCAATCGCTGTAATTCATCATAATAACAAACTAAAAACCATATGATAATCTCAATAGATGCAGAAAAAGCATTGACAAAATCCAACATCCAATTCTCACAAAAACTCTCAGGAATAGATAGGACTTCTTTAACCTGAGAAAGAGCATCTATAAAAACTCTACAGCTGAAATTATACTTAATGGTGAAAGGCATGAGTGATTTGGCAGTGATAAGGGGATGGTGATGATACTGATGATGGTGGTGAGATGAGTTAGGCAGTAATGTCGAGAATGATAATGCAGTAGGGAAAGGATGATATTCGGGGCTGATGATGAATGAACATGATGAGAATACTAATGAAGTGATGAGGTTATGGTGATGTAATGTATGATGAAAATAAGAGGGCGATGGTGGTGGTGATGTGAAGGTACTTTGGGTATGTGCTTAGTAGCTGGTGTACACACTTGGGATAAAATTAGGTAAAAGTTAGAACAAGTTTTTTCAGATGCCTCTGAGGGACACTGAGTCACTTCTGATCTTCCTGCTTAGCTGCTGATATTGGCCCAGCTGAGTAATAAGCTGAAGTTCTTAATGATCCTTCCATATTCCTAAGCACTGAATTTAACAAGCCTCCTAGGACTTCACTTTAGAGTAGTTCACCTGTGGCTTAATTGGGCCACAGCCAGGAAGAAGGACTTCTGGGGCAGAGGAACTTAGGAGTGGCTCCCAGTAACTGGGGAGTAAACTTGGAAACTCACAGTGGGGTGGGGGAGGAAAAGTGATTAAGATATTATATCTAGCTTAATTGGGATAAGAAGAGTAGTTCTCTGTATAATGGATAGTTCTTATACCCTCCTGGGAAGTGTCAAGCTAATGCAGAGCTTATGGGGAATTCTCAGTAGCTTAAAGTCTGGGGTCTATGATTGCTCTTGGAAATCCACATACACAATATTAAGGCAGGCCCTGAATTCAGGTGGCTGACTGAGAAGCTTTTCTTCACCTTGAACTAGCCTTGACATTCAAATCAGTTACTCAAGATCAGAGCTATTAGGAGCCTTAAAGGTGATAGTGATGGCCTGGTTACATCAGAAACCCCTAAAGTGTTTTCATTGCTATTACTTGTAATTTTAAAAAATTTTGTTCTAATTATCAAGTAAACATTAATATGCTCATTATAAACATTTAAAAATACAGATAAGTAAAAGTCCCCTTTGATTCTCTTCAATACTAGTCCCCACACCAGAAATTAAGTCTGCTTGCAGATTTTTTAAACTATGCTTTAACTCTGCATACATATGAACATACAGAAATATAATTGTATTCTCCTTTTCTTAAGGGGGAGGGATATAGTGATATCATAACATAATAATGATATAAATGACATTTTTACTCTTAGGTCCAAAGGTATATATACTTAAAATTTGTTTTCAGCTTTATTGAGGTATAATTGACATAAAATTATAAAATATTTAAAGTGTACACCATGGTGATTTGATATACATATGCACTGTGGAAGGATTCCCCCCAGCTAGTTAATTAACATATCCATCAACTCACATATCTTTTTTTTTTCTTGATGACAGCATTTAAGTTCTAATGTCTTAGCAAATTTCAGTTCTACAATACTATCTTGTCAACTATAGTTCTTATCTTTTCCATTAGCTCCTCAGACCTTATGCATCTAATAGCTAAAATTTTTTACCCTTTTACCAAACTCTCCCTATTTCTCCTACTCTCCAACCCTAGCAACCACTTCTCTACCCTCTGTTTCTATGATTTTGAATTTTTTTCTTTTTTGTTTTTTTTTTTAGATCCTACATATTAGTGCTACCATATAGTATTCATCTTATTTCACTTAATGCCCTCAATGTCCATCCATGTTGTTGCAAATGGCAGGATTCCCTTCTTTCTTGTGGCTGAGTAATATTCCATTGTATATATACCACATCTCCTTTACCTATTCAAGTGCTGATGGACATTTGGGTTGTTTCAATATCTTGGCTATCATGAATTGAACGTGGGAGTACAGATATCTTTTTAATATCCTAATTTCATTTCCTTTCAATATACAGTTAGGAGTGGGATTGTTGAATCATATTCTTCTAAATTTTAAAATTTTTGAGAAAACTCCATACTGTTTTCCTTAGTGGAGACATCAATTTATATTTCCACCAACAGTGCACCAGGGTCCCCTTTTCTTCACATCCTTGTCAATACTTGTCATCTCATGTCTTTTTCATTATAGCTATTTTAAAAAGTGTGAGGTGCTATCTCATTATGGTTTTGGTTTTCATTGCCCTGGTTATTAGTGATGTTGAGGAAACTTTTCATACACCTGTTCACCATTTGTATGACTTCAAGGAAAAATATCTATTCGGACCCTTTACTCATTTTTTAATCTAGGAGCTCCAGATAGAGTGCTAGATTGCCCAGGTAGAGTGCTAGATTCTTATCATGGTTAAGAGTCTTTTTAAACTTAGCCCTGCTTCCTTCTTCAACTTATGTCGTAATTCCAACTCAGATATACACTCTCAGATCAACCCACCAAAGTACTTTCTGTTCCCCAAACATGCTGTGTACTTTGACATTACTCAATCTTTGTTTGCCTGTGTCTAAGATTCCCATTTCTTTCCATATAGAATATTTTACTGCATGCTAAAGGCCTAATGTAAATGCCATTCCCTTTGACAAATTCAGCTGTTACTTCTTCAGAACCCTTGCATTGGGTGCGAACCTCATTGAACACCCTAAAGAAACTGGTTTGTAAGTGCTTATTTATGAGGAAAAATTTCCTCTTGGCTCTAAATTATCTTTCTCCAGCATAAGACCTGGCCCAGGGGAGAGATGTGAAATGTGTGCTGGAAGATAGAAAGTGGAGGTGCCCAAGGGAGCTGGTGTGTGTGAGACAGGAGCCATTCGGTTGCGTTAGGGAAGCTGGACCCCTCAGAGGGATGAGCTCCTCGGAGCCCTCACAGGTCACCCAGGAATCCCAAGAGCAGTGATGGAGAAGAAGGGTAGCAGGAGGACTGAAAAGGTCAGAGTGTTCACGGCTGCTTTCTTGAGGAATATGAACCCGAAATTTAGGGGATATGAGGGAAGAGGATCTTCAGGTGGGGAGCACAGAAGGTGCAAAATTGGGACATTAATAACTTTACAGATCACTTACTATAAGCCAGGCACAGTCCTAAAAGCTTTATACATGTCAACTCATTTTACCTTCACTAAGACACTATTAAGCAGGTTTTGTTTTACTGTCAAAAGGCCTAGAGGCACAGACAGGTTTTTGAAACTTGCCCAAAGTCACACAGCTGGTAGCTGTGTGAAACCAGGGACCCAACCCATGCAGCCTGACACTAATCCAGAGAAAACATGGAGCATGGGAGGGCATGGGCCAGCAGAAGGCTGGCCTGACCAAGCCTTCAAGAGCAAGAAGGACCTTGGGGGGCAGGTGAGGCTTGGGCTGGGAGGCTCAGGGGGTCTGACTGTACACTGTCTTCAGTACTAGGTGTTGAAGTTCATGCTTCATATTCAGACCTTGGGGAATTCAAAGGCTCAGGGAGCTCATTGGGAAGTCATTGGGTTTGTCGCCCTGGGAATCAGGGCTCCTAGGCACAGAGTTTCAAAGGAGAGCTCCTCAGACCCCAGACCCACCTCTTAGAGAGTCCAACAGCAGGCAGAGTGGCAGGGGCTCCCTCTTGTCTGTTCACCCTCACATTTGTGTGTCCCTCCCTACCTGTGCTTCTTGCTCTGTCCTTTGATTCTCTGCTCTCCTCTGTCTCTCCGACTTGCTTTTTGGTTTACTTATCTCTGTCCAACTGCCCTTGTTCCCTCTCTGTCTTTATCTGACTTGTGTACGCATCTCCCTCAAGGCATTTGGCCTTCAGTTGCCAGTGGAGACACAGGAAGGAGGAGGGACTATTGTCAGAGAGGCTGAGGCAGCTGGGCTCTCCCACGACCCCTTCGTTCAGGCTCTTGCACTACCTAGCACTGCTCTCAAAGATGAACTATGAGCCAGAAAATGGGCCTTAGGGACAGAGAGAAGCTGATGCTGTGAGCTGCATTCTCTCCCCAGCTCCTGCGATGGAGATCCTTAATTAAAGGAGGGTGCAGTGTGAGAGGCTGCCCAGCTCCTACTTCCAGCTTGTGCCTCCAGGCTGAGAGCAGGGGAAGCAGAGAAGATATGAGTGATAGGTCTCTGGCGGCCAGGACCCCTTGTCCTTTGATGAGGTTATGCCTTTGTCCAAAGAGGAATCCAGTCTTGCTTTCCAGTCTTGGTTTCCAGTCTTGCTTTCCTTGGCTGGCTTGCTGAATGTCTTAGGGTCAGTTGCTTGGCATCTCTGAGCCTTAGGTTTTGACTCTGTCACAGCCAGGTTTGATGATGCCCTGTTACCAATGAGAAGACAGAAAGGGATTGTGTGAACCCAAGGTCCTGGTAGGGGGTGAACCTCTAGCCCTGAAGTTGGCCAGGCTTGGAGCTGTCGTCAGCATGTAGTGCAAATTGGGGAAAACTCATTGCTTTTTCGCTTTGAATCCTCATGTTCATCTTCTCCACTCATTTCTACTCTCCTGCAGGCTACGAGATGAAAGACTCACGACAGTTTTGGATTTTCACTTTTACCATTTACTGCCAGGGAATTGTTTCTTTTTTGTAAAAAAAAAAAAAAGGGGGGGGTTGCTTGCAATAATATCCGATTGTCAGGTTCTGAAGATATATGCTTTCTTCTCCCTTCCATTTCCCCAACCCCCTTCTCACACACACACACACACACACACACACACACACACACACACACACACAGTAGCGGCAGAGACCTGCAGGGGCTAAGAATGACCCAGAGAACAGGTAAAACTAGAAAGCAACAAAAGCAGAGAGAATAGAAAAAAGGCCCCAGAAGGGAGAGACACACACAAGCCATGAGGGGCCAGAGAGGGGCAGAGGAGCCAGACTCCGTGGGGAGCTCAGAAGACGTGGGCAAGAGAAGGGTGAGGCCTCAGGCGGAGGCGGAGGGCAGAGGGCGGAATGCCGTTTATTCTTTTCTTTGTGGAAGAATAGGAAAGGTCAAGGAGCCAGGAGACTCAGTGGGAGAGAGCCACAGGGGAAAACAAGACACAGGCACAAAAGGAGATTGGTAAGGAGACCGAGCGACACAGAAAGACAGTGGGCGGGAGCCGCGGAGCAGGCTGGGCTCCTACCCATAGCTCCTGCAAGACTGGACCTGGCCGGGGCTGGCAGCCAGCAGCTGAGCCTTCTCCCCAGGATGGGAGCACTGCCGCCCCTAGCTTACAACCCTTCAGGGTGGGCAGGGCTCCCTCAGACTCAGGGGCCACTCCCAGGGCCTTGGCCAAGACAGTTCCTGAAGTCACCCCTAGCCTGGGAGGAAACACCAGGCTCCAGCTCTGGTACCTCAGTTCCCGAGGATGCCCAGGCCATGCCCTGTGGAGGCCCAGGGTGGGCTGGGCTGGGCTGTGGAAGGATCGGCTAGGGGTGGAGTGTGGATGCTGGGGGCTTGTGCGCTGCATCTTTTTTCAGCTGCTCCTCCTTCTCCAGGAAAGAAAATAAAGCGCCCTGGGGGGGGGGGGTCCTAGGATGATGAAGACCAAGAAATTGTCCCCTCCTCTGCCAGGTGGCATCCTCTGCCCAGTAGGTACTCTAGGCAAAGTGTCTAGGGCCCTTGAGTTTTCCTAGTCTACAGACATGTTGGAGACCTGAAAGAAAAGATTACTGCCTCAAAAATAGAGATCCCTCAAAATAAAAATTAGAAAATGTTTAAATGACTATTAATATGGCATTTTATCAGTTAGTCAATGGCAGCTCATGAAACTCATGCATATAAGATATATAATTGTAAGATTATATATAAAGGTATATAATTATGTAAGCTACTATATAGTTATACAGTGATAGATTAATTATATTGAACGTGGTTATGGGTACATTACGTATCTTATAAAGGACGGCACCCATAGTGGCCTTTAACTGCCCAGGGGCCTCTCAGGTCTCGGCCCTTTGAGGTGTGTTCTGTCTGGCATTCAGATCCCTTGACGAGAAGCTTTTCTCAAGCTGGAGAGAGGGGGCCAAGCTCTTGCTGTGGCACCACGCTCCCCGAGGACTGTAGCACCAAGGACTTGACTGGTAAAGAACCTGCAGCCTGCGATCCTGAGACAGCGAGACAGGGAGGCAGCAGCAGAGACTCTGGAGTCCCCTCTGGCCAAAGGGAGGGGCTCGGTCCTGCCTGGAGGGCGAAGGCACTTCAGGTCCCATCCTTTCTGAGCCTGAGACGGCCACACAGCCAGCCCAGGGGGAGTGAAGTTACATTTGGAACTTGGCCCGATATATCCCTGCAGGACCCAGACTGGGGCCTGGGCAAGAAGTCAAGAGCCACACCGGGGAGAGGCCTGCAAGAGCTGAGCCCAGGAGCCTGGCTTCTGAGACAGGGGGGCTCCTTAGACTGGGCCACCCCAGCTCATGCTGACCTGCCTCCTGGGTACAGCAGGATGGCGGCAAGTCCTGGAGCCTCAATGTACCCTGCACTGCCCGAATGAAGTCCCCCCTGTCTCCCCCTCTCTGGCCATCCTTGTGGCCACACTGGGGGTTTGGCACTTTCTCCTCCATGACAGGGCCTCTCTCCTGTTCCCTGCTCTCCTCTCCTGATCCTGACCCCAGCATGGAGCCCACGGCAGCACTCACGGAGCCATGGAGGCCTCTTTCTCCACTCAAGGGGAGCTCGGGACGCGGTGGTGTCCATAACCAGCTGAATCTGACTTAGGTTCCCCCCGAGACCCTCAGAGCTGGAGGCCTCTGCCTCCCCATAGGGAACCCCCTCCCTCGGGAGGGCTGTTCCTTTTCCAGTATTTCCCTGGCCCAGCCTGCGACACTCTCTCCCTGGCTGCCCTGCCTGAGAGCTCGGGGACTCTAGGTCTGTGATCCACCTCCCTTCCAAGTGGCAGGGCCTGAATTCAACAGCCAGGTTCTGTAGGTGGCAAGTGATCGCCCACACGGGTGGTAGAATCATCTGTCTAACCTGCAGCTCTGGCGTTGCTTGTCCCCTGCTCCAGAACCTTCAATGGTTCCCGTCCCTGAAATTCAGTAGCAGCTTCTCTGTCCAGCCATCAAAGTCCTTCTGGAGCTGACTCTGCCCACCGGTCCAGCCTCCGATCCTGTCTCGCACCCTGCGCTCTCCTGCAGCCTCAGCCACCTGTAGATCCCCAGACACACCCCACTTCCCACAGCTAGGACGCCCTGACACAGCCTGCTGCCTGGACAACCCCGCTCTCCTGCCTTGCACAGCTCCTCCCTGACACACCCGTGCCCACCTGTCAGCTGTCCCTTCATGAGATCCCTCCAGGATTGCTCCTCGATTCCTCTCTGTTGGTGCCACGGTTTCACTAACAAAGTGATGGATTCGACAAACACTCCAAGGTGCCGATGGTGTATCAGACATTACCAGTCGCTGGAGACAAATGATGAACACACTTGGTCCTGCCCGTGCCCCTGCCCGAGCTGGCTGAGGGCTGGGAGGGCTGGAGATGGCAGCGGGTGTGCTTGGCGCCTGGGGAAGGGCACACACGCGATTACGTGGTAACACAGAGGATGTGGGACAGAGCTCATGGAAGAGGCAATATTTGAGGTGGCCCTTGAAAGATGAACAGGAATTTGATAAATGGAGAAAGCAGAGAAGAGCCTCCAAGATAATATAAGAAATTTAGAATATTTTTCCATTTATCCCACTCCTGATACAAATGTTATCGTTTTTAAAATTTTAATTTACTCAGTTAAAGTGACTCATTATGATGGAACCAGCACCAAAGCTGAGGTCCCCTTGATCACGAACTCCAAAAAACCCTTTTCTCACCACGCTCAGAAGTGCACCTCGTGGTGGCTTCAGTGATGACAGCAGTTGTCACCAAAACTTACTCATCAGCTTCATCATGAGTTTGGCACACAAGACGATGGCGTTCCCTTAGTGACAACATGTGCGACAGAATTAAATGACAGGGAAGAAAATGAAAACTGCTTTCCAATAATCTATGGCATTGCTGTCAATGTTAAAACTGGAGGTTTATAGAGCCCCTGCCGAGATCAGGCCCGGAGAGGAGCCGCGCTGTGTGAGCGCCACCAGGAGGACCAGGGACTAATGTTTACGCGGCGAAGACAGAACAACTTGGAGGGGGGGCGCATTCCAGCGTGGGTTCCGTGCTGCTCGGTGATGAGAAACAGCCGGGCGGCGTTGCTCAGTGGTTAGAGCGCTGTCCCTATGCGCCAGGGCTGAGGGCTCCGTCCCTGGTCAGGGCGCGCACGCCTCCGCCGGTGAATGCAAAGGTAAGTGGAACAACAAGCTGGTATTTCTCTCTCTCTCGCTAAAATCAAATTTTTAAAAAGGTGATAAGCAAATAACAGAGACCCTTCCCACTTCTCCTCTGGCCTCGCCCCCCACTCTGTTGAACATATTAGATCTGCCTTGATGTTTTTTAAAAAATACCTATCTCCCACAAGGACACTCTTTCCTGGAAATAAAGCTCTGCTACCCACCCCCTCCCCAAAAAGAAGATGGCTTATGGGAAAAGGTCTCTTTTCCAGGAAGCTAAAAATAGGAATTACCAAAGGAATTAACTTTTTGGCATGACAGAGACCAGGGGTGGGGGTTGGACAGAATATGAATTTGGAATCCATAGCCATTGAGTCTTAGTGTCTTTCAAATGACTTTCAAAATAATTTATTTTGGCAAAAATAAATAAATAAATAAAAGATATGTGTGGTAGTTGTGGTTGTTTGTTTATTTTTTAGCACATTTCCATGTTGCTGCTCAGAAGAATGTTGACTGTTATCAACTCTTTAAAGAAAACCTGTCATTTTCCCCCTCCTGTGGCTGCATTTAGGATAGTCTCTAACTATAATGCTCTGAAAATTCTCTATGGGGCACCCATCTGTGGATTTCTTTTTCATTCCTCCTGTTTGAAATTTGTTTGCAAGGACCAGTTTTGTTTTGTGATTAGGAATAATCTTTGAAGATTATTTAAGATCACAAGGGTGGATATTGTCAGAAAACATCATCTAAGACTTGCCAAAAAGCAAGAGATTTCTTAGTGCCTTCTTGGTGTCGTCTCGCAGATCCTCTGAGGATTATCTAACTTTATAGGGGTGCATTCCTTTCATTGACCCTTTATGGACGAAGATATTTACAACTCAGCAGGTGTGGCTGTGAAGTTACAGAAAACAGAGCAATGCAAGTGATTTCTGTCCCTAGGAATACAAATGACTCGTATTCATAACAATGCAAATGTTTAGGAGAAAACATAATTTTCTGGAAGTCAGATTCTTCCTGACCCAACTGGGCGGGTGTGGCTCAGCAGTTGAGCATGGACCTAGGATCCAGGAGATCACAGTTCAATTCCCGGTCAGGGCCCATGCTGGGGGAACAGGCTCGATCCCCAGTCAGGGGCATGCAGGAGGCAGCCGATCAATGACTCTCTTATCACTGATGTTTCTATCTCTCTCTTCTCCTCTCTGAAATCAATAAAGATATATTTTTTTTAAAAAAAGAAAAAACATCAACAAAAAAATCGTTTTATTGTTATTATTCTATTCTGTTTGTTGAAAGAAAGTGAAAAGAATAATCTTCAGCAATAAAAACAAATCAACATGTATACATGCCAAAACCTATTACTGAGTGATTAAATCAAGCTACAGAAAACCCCATGCTGTATAATTCAATTTTAAAAATTATAAAAACAAACGATAAATTGTTTAAGAATTGTGTTATAATATACATCTTCAAAAACATTAATAAAAGCACTTTTAAAGATTTAAAACCCTGAGATATAGGCATTAAAAAGTTGACAGTAGTTATCTCCAGGTCTAAGGTAATGGATGGGGTTCATGTTCTTCTTTTTGTTTGTCTCTGATTTTGCAATAAAGAAAACAAATAATAAGCTGAAAGAAGAAATAGTCAATGAGTGTAATGCAATAGACAAAGAATTAATACCCAAAATATATAACAAACTACAAATCAAGAAAAGAAAAAGCTAACTATCTTACACTATTGAACACCTAGTGTTCGGTACTCGCTGTGATAAGTGCTTCACATTATTATCTTATTTGCTCCTCCCAACAGCTCTCTGAAGTGTATTATTTTCTTTCCACTACCAGATGAGGAAACTGAGACTCAGAGAAAGGAAGTAACTTGCCCATCACCCCCGAGTTAGTAGAGAGCAGAGGGAGCTGGGATTAGGGCCCAGAAGCCTGACTTCAGAACCTACTACACTCACTTCAAAATACTACCAACAACCTTATGAAAAGATGTTAAATTCTCTAGTGACCAGAGAATTACAAATGAAACAAAAAATGATGTTGCCACTTTCCATCTATGCCCTAGGTAAGAACACTAGGGTGTTTGAGATACATAAACAATATCAAGTGCTGATGGGAATGAAAGGTGCCGATTGGTGTAACTACTTGGAAGAATAACTTAGGAGTATTTAGTACATTTAAAATTTCTTTGATTCTACAATCTGCAAAGTCCACATATACATAAATCCTAGGGAAAAAACTTATATATGGAGAAATGTTCAAAAACATTAGTTGCAGAATTACTTAAGTAGTGAAAAATTATAAATAAACAAATGTTCAATGGTAGATAAATAAAATGTGGTATATTCAAATGCATATCAAAGGGAATGAGCAAGGCCTATAATTATTAAATGAGTAGATGTCAGAAACATGATATTGAGTTAAAATTTTGTCAGAATGATACTGACACATGCTACCATTAAAAACAATTTAAACTTATACAAGAACAATTTTATAAATTATTCATTGATTTGACTGTATGTAGCAAAAACTTAAAAAAACACTGAATAAACTTCAGTTTAATCATAGTGATTGATTCAGGGGAATTGGGAATATTCAAAGAACGCTTCAGTTTTCTCGCAGTTATTTAAGCCTTTTAAAAAAGAGACTAAATATGGCAAAATATTAATGTGTTCATTTGGGATGTGGAAAACTGGAGTCTTGGTTATATTATTTTCTATAATCTCTATGTGTCTCTGTCTCTTCTGTATGTGTCTCTTTCTATATATAGACATGGAGATATAGATATGTGCATACAGACATATGTGGTGATATATAGATATACATATAAACACATATATTTTTATTTTATGAAATATTATTTATTTATTTATTTTCTCAAAATTAAAGTGAGATTTAAAATGTAAAGCCAGGTCAGAGTCAGTTTCACCAGTTGAGTGCAGACCAGATCAGTTATTAGCCATACTGTTACACAGCTATGTCTACAATAATTGTAGCTTAGATTTTATAGCATGTAGTGCTAAGAGCAATGCTAAATATTATCTATAAGTGCATGGCAGACAGTAATGCAAGACTACCTTCCTGAATAATCTGTCTACTCTTTATGCCATTTTCATCTCCAAACCCTTCACACTGTAGAAAAGCATGTACACATGTTAAACATTTGGCTGTAATCCTACTGCACTGACAAACTTACAAAGGTGAGGAAAGAACCCAGGAAAAACAATAAAGCAATGGCTTGATCCATAAGGACATAGTCTTTGTAGAAGAAATCCTTTGCTTTCAATACTTAACTAGTTGAGTCATTGGGTGGTGGTAGCTGAACGTTTTCCAACCAATGGCGAAACCTTCAGTTTAGGGGTGGCCACACTCTCTCCCAGCTGCTCACAACCCCAAGAAAGCCCAGATTGATCAGAACTGATGGATTTTTATAAAACCAAATGAGCCCCCTCAAATCTGCTCATGACTCTGGACAACTATGAAACATCCTAGGTCACTGAGCTCTCCCTCTGCCACCAAGTACTTTCAGAAAGGCCCCCTTTACATCCGTGTTCCGGAGGCTGTAGATGATGGGGTTGAGGAAGGCAGAGACAACATTGTAGAAGAGGGCTAGCTTCTTGTCCCGCTCTGGGTCGTACCAGGAGCCAGGCCTCATGTACATGATCATGGCTGGCCCATAGAACATGGTGACAACAGTGACATGGGAAGCACATGTAGAGAAGGACTTGAGCCTCCCCTGGGATGAACGGATTCTTAAGATGGAGGCAAAGATGCGGACGTAAGAGGCCAAGATGAGGGAGAGTGGGACCAAAAGCAGGATGAAACCCAAGATGAAATCCAACCGGTCATTGAGGGAGGTGTCTGCACAGGCCAACTTCAGGACAGCAGGGACCTCACAGAAGAAGTGATTTATCTCGTGGGGGCCGCAATAAGGCAGACGCATGGTGAAGACAGTGTAGATAAGGGCCCCGGCTATGCTAATGGACCAACAGACCATGACCATCTTGATACAAATGGGACGGCTCATGAGTAGGGTATAGTGAAGGGGGAAACAAATGGCCACATACCTGTCATAGGCCATAATGGCATAGAGGACACATTCAGCAATGCCCAGGACCAAGAAGATGAACATTTGGGCTACACAAGCTCCCCAGGAGATAGTCCTCCTTGGACACACCATATTAACCAACATCTGGGGCACGGTGGTGGTGACATAGCTCATGTCCACCAAGGAGAGGATAC
This sequence comes from Miniopterus schreibersii, assembly GCF_964146895.1. Lineage (NCBI taxonomy): Eukaryota > Metazoa > Chordata > Mammalia > Chiroptera > Miniopteridae > Miniopterus > Miniopterus schreibersii. Next base: position 25,057,377 of record NC_138109.1, on the reverse strand, counting down.
TGAGAAAGAAGTACATGGGCGTGTGGAGGTGTGAATCCAGGTAGATCAGGGTGATGATGAGCCCATTGCCCAGAAGGGTGGTGAGGTAGAGGAGGAGGAAGAAAGTGAACAGGGCCATTCGGACCTGTGACTCACTGGAGAAGCTAAGAAGGATGAACTCGGACACGGAGCTGTGGTTCTCTTTGCCAAGGCTCTGCATGGTGAGCTGCTTACTGAAGACAAGCAGGACTTCCCTGCTCAGTCCTTGGCCTTGTGGGAGGGAGGCAGAGTTGACAGGAGTCATACGCACAGCACCTTGCACAGAAAGTTGCACAGATTTGGTCAAACATTTGTTGAGTTGGATGAGAAGGGAAGGAAGCTAAGGCAGCCCTGGCACCGGAAAACAAGTCGGAAGGTCCGGGTTCATACCTGTAATAGAATATAGGCTGTCTGGCTGCCCACAGGCACTTCTCTGGAAACCACCCTCACCCACAGAAGGCATCAGGTAACCATGTTTGTAGCAGGGGACCCAGCCAACCTCTGGCCACTGTCAAATTCTACCAAGGGTGTACACTTGTCCCAAACTAGAAGACAATTCTCTGCTGAGAATTTAAAATGACACTGAAAGTCTGTCAGTGGGCTATGGGTGCCTGAGATATTGTCAACCCAGAGCTGGTGTGATGGTAACCCACAACCACAGTCACAGGGGAGCTGAAGCTATAGAGAAGGAAAGGGGAGGCCTTGAATTGATGATAAAAGAACAGACATGCGGGGAAGCAGAGAAGAGAGACCTCACAGCCCTGAGCAGCAGAGAGAGTGACTGCTTCCCGACTTGCTACCTCCAGCCCCACTGAAGCCTATCTGAATTTTCTTTCTTGTGCTTGGATATCTGTGGGATTTTTTTGTTAAATCCTTATAATTACCACTCCATAACCTATTTTAAATCCAGCTCTTCCTGAATGTCCCATGGCTGTCACTTACCCAGCTGCGTGACCTCAGGCAAATGCCTTCACCTGCGTTGGCCTCAGTCTCCCCATCTGTTAGATAGAGATGAAACATCTATGGCACAGAGTAATGGCAAGGAGCATATGAGATACTGTAGGTCAAGACATTGTGCAACATATATATTTATATAAACACTAGACAAGTAAAGGGGGTTAGTATAAGTGTGTAAGTGGAATGAGTCTGGAAATCAGAAGAGCGAGGGGTTCGTCCTGACTCTGCCCTGATTTTGCTGTGCATTCTTGGGTAACACCACACCCCTCTGAACTTCAAAGCCCCATTTTTAATTGAAGCTGTTGGACTTGACCACTCCAAAGGACCCTTCCTTCTCTGCTGTTCTTTAATACCAGGAATGCCAGGCTAAAGCCCTATGATTGCATCGGTGCCATGAGCTGTCAGCTGAACAGGATTGGGCTGGCAGAGGATTCCTTCTGGGAGCTGGAGACATGAGACCAGAGCATAGGAGAGTGCAGAGAGTGTAGGTTCAGATGTCAACACACCTGAATCTTGCAGCCTTTTTACCTACTCCCAAGTCACTAGCCTCTCAGAGTCTCATGATTGCCATCTGCAGCACCTCCATAGTGAAGAGTGCATGGAATATACCTGGTGTATTGAAAGTGCTCAATGAATGACAGCAATTTAGGTAAGGGGAAACTGAGGGGAAGGAAGAGGAGAGGGAGGGGAGAGGAGCTTTAGTGGTGTTTTCAAGTTTCTGGGGTTCCGGAGGACAGGGTTAAAAACCTGATTGTGAGAACTGACTGCTGCAGGATGATGGTGAAGGCTTGGGAGATGGAAAAGTTGCCTGAGGACATATGGGCAAAAGAAGATGGTGTGATATTTTTGTGCTGAGCTTTAGGAAACATCAATAACTGGATGAAGAAGGAAAATGTCCCAGATCAGAAATGTTTGTCAAGGGAAGAGGAGTAGGGAAGCACAGAGCCTTAGACATTGAGAGGAGGGACTTTCAAGAAATAAGGATCGGCCAGCATTGCAAATGGCAAACGGTGAAGCCAGGCTGGTAAGGGCTGCTCACACCCTCTTGTCCACCAGTTCACTCCCCACCTCGGTTTTTTCAGTTGCCTCTTACTGGCCTCCCTTCCTGGTGAGCCCATGAGCAGGTACTGTTTCCTCTCTTCTCATGCCTCCTGAGACTGGAATTTAAGGTCTTTCCCATCTGGTTCTAACCAATTTTCAAGTCTGTGACTCACCAGTACCTCTGAAACTTCTGAGCCATGTTGTTAAGAGCACAACTACCAAAAGGATCCTAGTCTGGGCTGGGGTGGTCTCCTCTCTGAGCCAAAGACCTTCCAAGCCAAGTGACTTTCTCCATATCTGCCCTACATGCCAGGCAAGCCTCCACCACCCTTCCCTCAAGCATTTATCTGCTCAAATGCTTCCCCTAATCCTTTCTGCTTCTTCTCATCCCAGCAATCTTCAAGGCTCAGCTCGGGCTTCCTCCTCTTTACCTGCCAGCCTAGTCTTGCAGATTCGTGTATTACCTTCCCAGCCAGGCTGTAGGCAGAGGCTGTCTCATTGAGATCTCTCCACAGGATCTAGTAGGGATTGGCAGACTGCTTTTGCAGCCCTGCTCCAGTGCTAGTTTTTCCTGCTTTAACACCAAATCTGCTCTGCCTTCCACCAAGCTAGTAAGTGGCAGGACCAGGCCTAACTCCTGGGTCTCTGGCTGCGTAGCCTGCCAGGCTCTTAACCACTGTGCTCTGCCACCTCCCTCAAAGGCACCCATGAAGAAACAATTGTCAAAACCTTGCACCAGGAAAATGCCATATTCACACTCACTCTCCTTTCTCTACCTGCCTCTGCAGTCCTGGTAGAAAAGAGAGGGAGCACATGCCTCATCAGGGGTGCCCGTCTGGGAAGTATACTGGAGATCCCACTCCTGCTCAGTGAGGGCAGGTGCGCACCCTTCTCTCTTCCCCCAGTGAGTGGACAGAGGCAAGGCTGGGGATCCTTTGTCCACTCTTGGGGATGCCCAGGGAACGAACTCCCCCAGCCCCTCCCTCAGTCCCACCTATAAATGACCAGCACCCTGTTCTTCTGCGTGAGTCGCCTCCTTCACTCCTGTAGCAGCAGCAGCCTCACTCCTCTTGGTCTTGTGCGATGCAGTAGAAAGCAGTTCACCCCTGCTCCTTGCTCGGTGGCCCTATGGAGAGGTGTGCACCTCTCCTAAGTGTGTTGGACACAGAGCAGCCCCAGAGGGAAGGGCTTCCAAGGGGCATCCGGGGTCCTCTTCTATCAGAATGGGGTTGGAGAGTGGATTTCCAATCCCTGAAAAGGCCTGAGGTTGTCCCGTCTGTGCTGGTAAATGCAGGACAGAGCTTCAGGGCAGATGAAAGACACAGCCAGGAAGTTGATGCCCCCGAGACATTTCAGGAGTGGCCCCTGGAGCAAATGAGCTGGGCGTCCTTGTGAAGTTTACATTTGGGCACTGACATTTCTGCCCACTGAGACTTAGGGGAGGGAGGAGTCCTATGGCTGAGCTGCCACATCCCTGTGTGACGAAGATAATACTTAGATGTGCTTTGTTTCCTTTCAAAGCACTTTTGTGTGTCTTTTATGTCCTCAAGGATTCTATCAAAGGCTACACACCTAGTAGAAGTAAAACTAAGACTTGACTATAGGCGATATAAATGCTGCTAATACTTATCAATGTCCTCATAACTATCATTTACTGAAACCTATTATCCAAGGCCACACACCTCATTGTGGTATAAATGCTACCAAACCAATTACTACAGCATACCTACCTACTATTGAACATTCACCCTTATCAGATGCTGTGTCAGGCACTACATATTATGTAATTAAGCCTCATGACAAGCTCAGTAAGCCGTGTGATATAGATCAGGAGGCACAGGGAGCTTCAGGGAATTAAGTGGCCTGCTCACACCACATAGCAGTTATATTGTATAGTTTGAACTTGACCCTAGATCTGTCGGATTCCAAGTCATTCTACTGCAGGATCTCTAGGATCAAGGTGCAGTGCTGGTTTACAGGGTATGTATAGTCAGGCCGAAGAGGAGCCAGGTGGTCAAAGGCCAGGACAGGTGTATAATCTTCCTCAGACCCATTTGGAGGACATTTCTCCTACCTAAGTGTTCTCTTGGGTCCTTCTGGAATTCCAAGAGAGAAAGGCGGGAGACTGGCTCAGCTGCTGGACTGAGCTCGCTGGTAGAGCCTGCCTCATGGGTGGGAGACACTGGCCAACTGTGAGCAGTGGTCCAGTCCAGCAAGGTAGGACTTAACTTCTGAAGGGTATGGAGATGAAGGTTCAAGGCAAGGTGAAGTTCAGTTTGGGCACCGGGGGACTTAAGGCCAAGGGGGAATACTTTTACCTTGGTGGAGATCAGTGATGAAAAATCCGGGTCAAGTGATACTTAAGGGTTAAACGGTGTGTGTGTGCAGGAGTAGGGTCTGGGCCACTAGATGGGACCTGAGGGGCAGAACTGGATGAGTCCTGGTAACTGGGAAGGTCCTGGAAACATCAAGTCATCTTAAAGGACAGGTCCTAAGGCAAAGTCCAAAGAAGTCCTGTTAGTATAGCTGGAGCAGCAAGTTGAACAAGCCAGCAGCTGAGCAGGACTGGATGCTGTGGCAGAGTATGGGACTGTGACTGCTGAGGTGACCGGAGACGTAGCACAGTCACTCAGGCAATTCGGGTTTTTAGGTCTGATAACTATCAGTCACAGTGGTCAGCTCCAACTGTTGGGAGACAGCAGGGAAGCCAAGGACGGGATTGGGTAGGGTGATCACATATCCTAGTTTTCATGGAACAGTTCTGATTTATTCTTCTTGTAGACCAATGAACTCCTATAATTATTTTCAATACTGTCCTTCACTCTCAAAATGTATCTGGACACTATATGGTCTCCTAGATATGGAGACTGTGAGCCCTGTAACTGCCTGACGTGGGACAGCCCCTGCCAGGGCCACAGGCAGTAGACATTGCCCAGAATGGTCAGAGATTTTGTTGGATTTTCTCTCGTGACTATTTGTCTGTTCTCTACATCATTCCCTTCACCAGACTGAGGTTCTGAAACCCCCAAGACACAGAGCCAGTGTTTGTTGTGCAATACAGAAAAAAAAAAAAGCCGGACAGATTGGTGGTTGAATGCTGACTCTACCACTTCCTTGCCCTATGACCTTGGGCAAATCACCCTCCCTCTCTGAGCCTAGCTGGCCTATGTTCTGGTCCATCTTTGCTGCTCAGAGATGGGGACTTGCCACCTCAGACCCATTTACCCCTACTCTGTCTTCAGTCTCCCAGGGTCTCCAGACCCCACCAGGCTTTTAGGGCTCACCCCATTTATCCCCTGGCCCAGCAGACCCCTGACCCTCAGAGGAGGGTACACCTGGTTACCCTTGGGCCTAGAGCCAGCGTTCTCTCCTCTTCCCAGGCAGCACTGAGAATTACGGGGGTTTCTGGATATGGCAGGACATAAGGAAGAGCCAGCTCTGGCATCACCAGCCTGGCCTCTGACCTTCCCCTCATGCAGTTTGCTAAAGAAAAGGAGACCATGGTCTGGAGGGAAGAGGGGGATGTGCAGCCTCAGGGAGGGTCAGCACAGCATATGGCTGTGTCGCTGTGCAGGGAGTGGGCATCAGCAGCCTGGCATTACTGTCTCCTTGCATCTGCTTGGCCTGGTCAGCTGTCTGCCCCAGCATCATTCACTTACTTTTTGGCCATGATTTTTGCTCCTCTTGCCCCCTTTTATTTCAGCTTCTGCCCTGGAGGAGGCAGGAAATGAAAGAGCAAGTGAGAAAGTAAGTGATGGAAGAAGAGGGAGGACCTGTGTTCAGGCAGGTCAGTCCAACCGCATTCTCATCACAGATGCTCAGAGAGACAGTGTCACTTGGTGGTTATGAGCACAGGCTCTTCAGTTGGCTACAGCTGTTTCCCTGGGCAAGTTGTGTCACTGCTTTTCTTATCTGTAAAATGGATATAGCAATAATACCTGCTTCACGGGGTGGGTCTGTGCAGGCCTCATGTTCAGCTTGTAGGAGTTCTGGTACAGCTTCTCCTGTTTCCTACAACAGGTGTCTGCTCTAATTGGAGGGTACCCATAACTATTGTTAAATCTTTCATAAAATAATGCATGTAAAATATGTCATAGCGCCTGGCACATAGTAAGCTGTTACAACAACAATAATAATATAATATAATGTATCAAATTATTAAAATAACTATTATAAATAATTATATGATATTAAATTGCTGAATCACTATATTTTTATTTTATTTTATTTAAAAAAATATCTTTATTGACTTCAGGGAGCGGAAGGGAGAGAGAGAGAGAGAGAGAGAGAGAGAGAGAGAGAAAGAGAGAGAGAGAGAAAGAGAAACATCAATGATGAGAGAGTCATTGATCGGCTGCCTCTTGCAAGCCCCCTACTGGGGATCGAGCCCACAACCCGGGCATGTTCCCTGAAAGGGAATCGAACCGTGATCTCCTGGATCCTAGGTCCATGCTCAACAGCTGAGGGTAAAATGAGAGTGGAAAAATAAATTGATGTCTTCAACAGGACCAAGTAGTTTCTCTCACTAAAATTTGCTAAATTTCATAGAGTATGTACACTAATATTTATCTCTAAACCCCTGGCTGCCTAACTAAGGAGAAGAGGATCTAAGGGGAAGTAGAGATCAGCTAGTCCAATGCTTTCATTTCAAAGCTGAGGAAACTGAGGCTTAGATGGGTAATTACTGGTGGGTCAGAGGCAGAGCCTGGACCAGATGTGAAAGCCCTTTCTTCTTCATAAATTTCCTGGGAATGGTGGCAATAGTCAAGAGCAGGTGAAATGGGCTGTCATGTTGAGGGGGATCATGGTGTTTCATAATAACTGGACATTGACCACTACCCCAGCCTCATTAATAACCCTCATGCTGGTGCACACTTTAGCCAGTCCTCTGTCTGAATTGGTGCCTTTCTTTTTCATTTAGAAGTAGAGCACAATGCAAAAGCCTAACCAGTCCTATGTGACTGAATTGATCCTTCTGGGTTTCTCCTTCAGTCCCAGGACCACGACTCTGTTCTTCTCACACTTCCTGATGACCTACCTGATGATTATTCTGGGCAACAACCTAATCACCATCTTCATCTGCCTGGACTCACACCTTCACACACATATGTACTTTTTTATTGGCATCCTTTCCATGTTGGATCTTGGCTATGCCACTACAACTGTGCCCCAGATGTTGGCACATATGGCCAACCAGAAGAAGACCATATCTTTTGCCAGATGTGTGGGCCAAATGTACATTTTTTTGGTGCTAGGCATCACCGAGTCCTGGCTCTTTGCCATCACGTCTATAGACAGGTATGTGGCCATCTGCCACCCACTCAGGTACAAGGTCATCATGAACCCATGGCTGTGTGGGGTAATGGCCATTTTCTGTGTACTCTGGGGTGTCATCTTGGCTCTTGTCTACACTGTGTTTGCCATGTGTCTGCCCTACTGTGGCCCCAACAAGATCAATCACTTCTTCTGTGAAGTCCCAGAAGTATAAAGCTGGCTTGTGCAGACACCTCAGTCAATGATAGGGAAGACTTCATTCTCGGCTTTAGTGTCATCCTGGTTCCACTTTCCCTTATCCTTGTCATCATTTACATCAACATTTTCATTGCCATCTTGAGGATCCATTCAGTCCAGTGGTGGCTGAAGGCCTTCTCCACCTGTGCCTCCCATACCACTGTGGTCACCATGTTCTGTGTGCCAGCCATGGCCGTGTACATGAAACCAGGCTCTGAGGCCTCTCCAGAGGAGGACAGAAAGTTGGCTCTGTTCTACAGCTTGGTCTCTGCTTTCCTCAACCCCATCATCTAGAGCCTCTGAAACAAGGATGTGAAGAGGGCTTTCCTCAAGGTGACAGGCTGGAGCCGGGCCCCAGAATGAGTCCCTTGGAGGACAGCTGGGAGACAGAGAAACAAAACTCACAATGCACAGTCAGTGCCCTGAACACTCATCCACATGACTCAGTAGCACCAGTACACACTCTTCCTCAGCCCCAATCTCAACTCTACACTGGTCCTTGGGGGACAGCCCATGGTTTGGGTGACAGATGGACACCATGAAATGTCTTCCAGGCACACCAGTCTTTTAGTTCCCTTTTGTTCTAGAGTCTTAGTAGTTAACAACAAAAAAAAGAGGTATCTAGCCATTAAAATATTTTATTGAGACAAAGCAAATAGCTTTGAGGTATGCTTTGTGTCTGAATCTTGAGGACGTTTCATTACCTTCTGGAGATGGCACACATGGTATTAAGTTAGGTAGAGAGAATGGCAAGGGCACTGATGTCAGAGGATTCCTGGCGCAGTGAGGAGGAAGGGGTAAATGCCATTGCAGTCACTTTGTGTGCTTGCTTCAGGCATGCAGGAGGGAGACAAGTTGGAAAGGCTTGAGGCCACATGCAATCTGTCCCCACCGACCTTCCCAGACCCATCTTAGGTCACCCTGTTTCTCCGCTCACTCCAGGTAAACTGAACTCTGTCTTTGCCTTGAATGTGCCATACTCTTTCCCATTTCAGGAATTCCATATTTGCTATTCCTTCTCTCTTCCCCCTTAACCCCATCCCACCTCCATCCTGCCCCATTATCCCATTAACTCCTGTTCATTGTCAGGCCTTGGCTTCAACTGCAGCTCCTCAGAGAAGCCTTTCCTTGAGCCCTCAGCGTTGAGTTAACCTTCCAAAGCACCCTGTACCTCTCTCTCATTGCAATAAAGACACGTGGTGCAGCATCTAAGTTCTCTGATAGCAAGTTTCACGGGGCAAGGACCATGGGTGTCCAGTTGGCCACTGTGAGTGGGAGAGTTGATAAATTAAGTATAGCAAATGCAGAAGTGGCAGCAGGTACAAAAGGGGGAGGGGATAAAGAGGGTTAAGTGTTGTTCATCTATAATCGTATGAGAAAAATATTTTCTTTTGTTGTTAATCAACATGAATTGAATTATTGGAATATCATTTTTCACCTATCAAACTAGCAAAGTTTAGAAAAATGCTGATACTTAATGCTGCAGAGGATGTAGTGATATTGACACACACATTTGCTGAAAAAAATATAATTGGTTCTACCTTCCCAGAGCAGTGTCTTCCACATAGCAGAGGCTCAATGTATCTGTTAAATGAATAGTAATAATACTAATAATTATGGCTCTATTGATTAAACATTTATGTGCCAATACAGTTAAGAATTTTACACATATTCATTTAATAAAAATATCAACAAATGGAAAGCATTCAACAAGATGTATCATGAATCATAAATTCCGATAGACCTTTGATGCCCTCAGGATATACTGTAAGTTCTTCAGGCTGGCCTACAAGAGCTTCCATGGTCTGACCTTAATAATTTCTCTAGCTTCATCCCCAATCCTTTGCTGACCCCACTCCCATCCAATACCCACCTTGTTCAAATACTTACTTTGTGCTTTAGTCAGTAAGGACAAAGATGGGAAGAGATTTTCCTGGGCCCCAGAAAAGAGAGCTCAAAGTGGGTGGGGCAGGCATAAAAATGGGAAGAGACCAAAGTCAGGTTTGCCAGCAGCTCAGCCTTCAGTGGGATACACCGATATTGTAGAGGTGAGACAGCATTACATAGTGAGATCAGGATACCTGACTCCTAGTCTTAGTTCTGTCTGTGTGACTTTTAACAGTTATTTCAGGACACTAGGCCTCAGTTTCTCCACCTCTAAAATGTGAGTTTGGGAATCAATACCTAAGAGCTTTCCAATTCTGACATTTTTGTCCTTATGAGGGACTTAAATAAAGTTCAAATCAGACTAGCAGAGCAGCTAAAATTTGAGTCCTGGTTTTGACCTCCTAGCTGTACTCACCTAGGATCTCCAAAAGGGAAATGTGAGTTAAAAGTCCAATTTCCAATACTCTCATATAATTCTAGTTCCCCAAAGCTTTACATTTCCTTTGGAGGCACATGCAGCTCTTCTCTCTATCCCAATTGTTCCTTAATTACTGAATCTTCTCCTGAGTAATGGGGTCTTTCAGGACTAGGGGCTTCTTAAGGTGACACTGGAATATATTTGGCTGTACCCTTAGGGACTCCTTGAACATTTCTAAAAATGAAATCTGCTTGCTATTTCACTCTTTCCCTGACAGCAGAATGTTTCATTATTGGGCAGCATTAATCTCCAGAGGTATTTTTTGTAAATTGACTTTAAAGTTTGCCCCATCCTCCTGCAACTTTCACCAATTATTTCTAATTATTTCCCCTGCCAACATACAATACACATTTCCACCTTTTTTTTTTTTACATGACAACTGTTGAAGTATTTGATGAGATCTCTAAAATTCCTAAGTCTTCAAGCTCTGCTTCCTCAGTCTCTTCCACTGCTCCTCAAATAACATGGTTTCACAGGTTTTTACTGATAATATCTTTTCTCAGTATAGACAAACTCTAGCTTGTCATTTATCCCTTAAATTGTAGGTCCAGGAATTAAAAACAGTGCTCTGAGCTGGGCTGGGCATGGCTCAGAGGTTGAGCATCGACCAGGAGATCGCGGTTCTATTCTCGGTCAGGGCACATGCCCAGGTGGCAGGCTTGGCCCCCAGTCGGGGGTGTGCAGGCGGCAGCCGATCAATGACTCTCTCATCATTGATGTTTCTATCTCTCTCTCTCCCTATCCCTTCCTCTCTCTGAAATCAATAAAGATATATTTAAAAAATAAAATAAAATAAAAACTAAAAACAGTGCTCTGGGTAGCTCTTGGGCTCTTGCTTAACTTTGATAAATATCAGTTTTCTCGGTTGTAATATGCAGTTAATAGTAGGTATTAATTTTTTGCAGCATTAAAGGATTGTTATGGTTAATGTAAATGATCTGGATCGCTCTCTGTTTAGAAATCTTGAGAGCTATGTAAATCCAAGGGAAAACTCTGAACAAGTCAGCGAAATGGTTAACTCCATGGGAAACAAAGTTCAGCACCATGGACAGTTCCACCATATGTAACACCAGTCGCTCATCCCTCAGGGCCACAGCTCTGGATTCAGTTCATTTACCCAACATGTATAATGCCCACCATATGCCAGGCCCTGTTCTAGAATCTAGTGATATACAATGAACAAAAAAAGATGAAAATTTCTGCATTCTTGTGAACGATAATTGGAAAAATTATGTAGTACATTAGAAGATGCTAACTATCACAAAGAAAGATAAAACAGGAGACAGTGATATGGAATGTGAGATATTTCAGTGTTAAACAGGATGGTCAGGAAAGACTTAATTCTTCCCTGAGAAAATGACATTTGAGCAGATACTTGAAGGAGGTGAGGGTGTAAACAATAAATATATCTGGGGAAAGAGACTTTCTAGAAGTGGGAACAGTAAGTCAAAAGATTCTGATTTAGGGTGAGAAGCAGCAAACAGCTGTATGGCTGGAGTGAGAAGTGAGAAGTAAGATATAAGGCCAGGGAGGTGACGAGGGACCTCAGAGCCCTCATCAGGACTTTGGCTTTTCTTCTGAGCACTACAAGAAGCCACCGGATTGTTTTGATAGGGAGATTTACATAGTGTTTACATCATGATAGGATCATTCTAATTACTGTGCTCAGAACAGGCTTTGGAGGCCCTGGTGGGTGGCTCAGTTGGTTGGAATGTCATCCTGTACACCAAAAGGTTGCGGGTTTGACTCCCAGTCAGGGTACACACTTAGGTTGTGAGTTTGATCCCCCATTGGGGCAGATATGGGAGGCAACTGATTTGTGTTTTTCTCTCACATCGATGTTTCTCTCTCTCTTTCCCTTCCTCTCTCTCTAAAATCAATAAACTTATCCTTCAGTGAGGGTTAAAAAAAAAATAGAATAAACTATAGAGGAAGAGAATGGAAGCCGTGACACTAGTTATTGCAATATTCCAGGTAAGAGAAGACAATGATTTGGACCAGGTAACAATGGCATAGATGAGAAGTGATCATCTTGGGGATATATCTTTTAAAGGAAACTGACAGTGTCTGCATGTGGGATGTGGGAGAAAGAAAATCTAGGAAGACGTTGAGGTTCTTTTTTCAACCTCAGCCACATCAAAGGATGGCATTGCCATTAACTGAGTTGAGGAAGACTGTGAGAGGAGCAGGTTTATAGAGGATTGGAAATTGGCTTTCATAAACTGTTAATTTTAATATTCTTATTAGATATGCACTTGAAGACAGGTGTCAAGTGGGCAGTTGAATAGATGAATTAAGAGATCCAGGATGGAGATATATTTCAGATTTATCAGCATATACTAGTATTTATAGCCTAGGTTGTACCCAAATTCAGATCCTTCTAACTCTAATAGTATTGCATACTGCCTATAACATGAGTAATAATGTAATAATATCATTTTTCTCATCCATTTGAGACTGAGTCTTGTCCTTGGCTTTATGTGGCATAATTTTAACCCAAATAGATAGCTATTTGTCTTTTCATGATCAGTGCACTATCTCAGATATTGAAATTCTGATCCAAGATTTTGGGATTCTCTACCAAAAAAAACCAACCCTGTCAATTTTCAATGCTGCACAATATGCATTTTCTGCCCTCTAAAAGTGTTAGTACACAGGTTAGTTTTCTCTCACAATGTCACCTAAAGAGCACCTATTTTGTGCTTGGTAACCTGTTAAAACCTTCATGAAATTTGATGCTGTGAGAGACACATTTCAGCTTAATGTGGTGGTAAGAAGCTGGGACTTGGAGTTTGAGTCCTGACTATCACTTACTCTCTAACTGACCTTGGATGGCTGATTTTACAAAGTGAAAATACTGATACCTCAAAGGTTGTAATGATAATCTAATGAGATCATATTTATCAACACATTTTATAGGATGTCATTTTATAAATAAGTGTTAAGAGAGTAACTATCACTTCATAAGTTATATAGATGTCTAATTATTGAGTTGTACACTTGAAACTAATATAACACTGTATGTCAACTGTAATTGAAAAATAATATAAGAGAGTGACTATCAGATGTAAGGAAACTCTAAGGAATACCCAAGGACCAAGGGACAGTACCCAAGTTGGGACAGACTTGGGAGGGGTTCAGACCTCATTGGAGAAGGTGTGGTTCATGTGCTGAACTGCAGAAGAGTTCACTGGTTTAGCCACGCCAGAGTTGGTCTGGAGTTGCAAACTATAAGTCACCTTCCAGAGTGTAGGTAAGGGAGAGGGCAAGTAGCAAACAGTGGTGTGGACATACAGTTAGATGCTGGTGCCAATGGGGACAGAAAGCCTCCATAGTGTGTGGGCTTGTAGATAGCACAGCTCATTCTGTGACCCTGAAGACTACAGATGCTACATGCACACTTGTGGGGCTTACTGAAGGAGTCCACCAGGTGGCTGCATGCTGAGGGTGTCAGGCTGTGGGGCGCTGTGGCTTCCATGATGAAAGGGCAGCCAGACTGAAGTTGCGAGGTCACTGTGCATTATGGGCTGCCTGTGGCCCAGGCTGGAAAAGCAGAAAATCTCATTCATGCTGCACTGTTCCTCCAGTGCCCACTGAGAAAGTTTAACTTCATGTTCACTTTAAAAAAAGAAATACTTAAGGCACTTGTGTCGTTTATTACAGAGCATATATTGAAAGCTGCCTTTAGAACTGAGGTAATAAATGAGTAACAGATACAGTCCAGCCTTTTGGCTACTCAGCTTCCATGTGCAACCCTCTATCAACATTCAAACTCCCTTACAGCAAACAAAACAACTCTATATTTCTACCTAGTAAGACACATCTCTCCTTACAAGTGAAGATCATAGAGTGTATTAATTACTCCTCAAATTCAGTGCCAGTCTCACTGAATATTCTGTTATCTAGCAACAACATTATTGTGTTAACTTCCAGTAACATGTGTGTTAAATAATTTTAAAATAGTGATAAGAAATAAGGAGAGAATGATTATGTACAAATAAACAAATGTATATTATAAGCATAGAGTTCCCAATTCTTTCCCCAGTTCTCCCTCTTTGTCATCTCAACTTCAGCACCATAATCAGCAGCTGCCCTTCCCAACAACTTCAATCTGGAATTCTCCCTGGAACACCACATCCCCTGCAGCTTTTCAAAAGGGTGATTCTTTTTTTTTTCTCTCTTTGTCTTTAATTTTTTTTAATATTTTTTTATTTTTCAATTACAGTTGACATACAATGTTATATTAATTTTAGGTGTACAACTCAGTAATTAGACATCTTATGAAGTGATCACCCCAATAAATCTAGTACTCACTTGACACCTTACATAGTTACTACAGTAATCATTGACTATATTTCTTATGCTGTATTTTACATCTCCATGACTATTTTGTAACTATCAACTTGTGTTTCTTAATTACCTTTACCTTTTTCACATATCTCCCCAACTCCCATCTGGCAAATGTTAAAAATGTTCTCTGTATCTGTGAGCCTGTTTCTGTTCTGCTTGTTCATTTATTTTGTTCTGTAGATTGCACATTCAGGTGAAATCATAGGACATTTGTCTTTCTCTGTCTGACTTATTTCACTCAGCACAGTACCCTCTAGGTCCATTATGTTGTTGCACATGACAAATAGTCCAAAGTCACAAAACAAGTTAGCAAGCTTGAAACTAGAATCCTGGTCACCTAATGTTAAGTTCTGTGTCCTTCCACAACACAATACAGAGTATACCGTGTTAGCCCCATGAACCACATTGGCTCCATGCACTAAGTCAGGTCTGTGGGCTGCATTGGTTCCATATACCATTGGCTTTATTTTCAATGTCTACAGATATCTATTGTTTACATGTCACTCTGATTACATACATTACTTTGACTCTCTACTGTGTCCATATACCAAGTAACTCACAGTTCCCATGTTTCATGTTGGTTATACATGTATCTATTCGTTCCAGTGCCATTATAGTGAATTATAGTATTATCTCCGTTATTTGCTGCTCTCACTGAGGAGGGTTATACATCCATACCCACTGGCAAATGACTGACATTACTTTTCTGGGAGAAGAAAATGCTTCCTGCCCTTTTGCTACCAGGCTTGACCATTTAACTTGCTTTGGCTAATAGGATGCGAGCCAAGGGATGTGTTTCACTTCTGAGCTGACGCTTTAAGAGTCATTGTGTACTTCAGCCTGTGTTCCCTTCTCTCTGTCATAAGAATGCCATGTTCCACAAAGGGCTTCCTCCTTCAGGATGGATCCAAGAATTCAATGGAAGAAGGCTCTCATTCACCTACAACTGACATAAAACATGAACAGTAAATCAGCTTTTGTAAGCCAATGAGATTATGGAGCTGTTACTGTACCACAAGGCAGCCAGTTGATCAAAATAGCCATGTTAATTTCATATCCCACATTTGTTCCACTGACCAAGTACTATGTTGGCTCAAATGCACAATGTTGGTTACATACATTATAGATGTTGTCTCTTTCATCGTCAATGGATATTGTACCTCAGGACTCTCCTGATTCCCAGTTCACCAGGCTACCCTACACCGCCCCATCACTTTGAGAAAAGCCCCTTTGATGTCCTTGTTCCTCAGACTGTAGACCACAGGGTTGAGCAGGGCAGTGAAGACATTATAAAAGAGTGAGACCTGCTTGTCTTGCTCAGGGGAATAGCTGGAGTTGGGCCTCATGTAGATGTAGGTGGCTGGAGCATAGAAGAGTGAGACCACAGTCAGGTGGGAAGCACAGGTGGAGAAGGCCTTGCAGCGGCCCTTTAAGGACTTGATCTTGAAAATGGCCTGGGCAATACGGATGTAGGAGGCCAAAATGAGGGAAAGTGGGGCAGCAACCATGAGCACACTGATAACCAGGTCCACAACCTCAATGAGGTGGGTATCCATGCAAGCCAAGCTTCGTACCGCGGGGCCTTCACAGAAGTAGTGGTTGACCACGTTGGGCCCACAGTACGGCAGCCACATGGTGAAGAAGGTATGGATCAGAGAGAAGAAGAAACCGCAGGCCCAGGCCCCAGCTGCCAGCCGCCGGCACAGGCTCCAGCTGAGGATCACGGTATAACGCAGCGGGGAGCAGATGGCTACGTATCGGTCATAAGCCATGACTACGAATAAAATAGACTCGGCCAGGCCCAGGACACTGAACATGTACATCTGTAGCCAACAGCCAGCAAAGGAAATGGTCTGAGAATGCGCAAGGAGATGCACCAGCATCTGGGGCATGGTGGTGGTGACGTAGCTCATGTCCAGCAGAGAGAGGATACAGAGGAAGAAGTACATGGGAGTGTGAAGGTGCGGGTCCAGGCAGATCAGGGTGACAATGAGCCCATTGCCCAGGACTGAGCACAGGTAGAGGAGAAGGAAGGCAACGAAGAGGATCCTGTTGGACGTGGGGTCGCTGGAGAAGCCAAGCAGGATAAATTCAGAAACCCAACTTTGGTTCTTCACTGGAGACATCCACATGGTGGGGTCTATAAGAGAATCACACTCATTTAACTGCCTTCTAAAGTATGGTAGCCTAATAAAAGTATCTGCCCTGGAGGCAGGTAGACTAGGATTTAAATTCTGGCCCCACTATTCTGCTGTCTTGAGCAAGTTACTTAACCTCTCTGAGTCTCAGTCTCCTCATCTGTAAAATGTGACTAATACTAATATTAATACTAATCTCTCAGGGTTTTTATGAGTAGAGGCACTGTAGATGAAACATCTAACACAATACCTTAAAACAATAAATAACAGTAAAACCGCTCATATGCAATCTCCCCGGTCTTACTTTACATCCCACAGTGGACAAACTGGCCCCTCACATGCCTAACAATCAGTTTACATCACATCAGTTCCAGCCCCCAAACTCTTAGAGGTTGAGTGTCTGTCTGCCTTAGAGACCCTTTGTCTGGATGTTTTACATGTCACCCTATAATCATTTCTCCTTTGCCAGTTGACAATGTAAGGCTTTGTCAATAGAGGGTGCTAGAGGGACACTATGATGTGACAGCAGAAGGAAGTTACTTCAAACATAAAACAAGTCGGTCAAAAAGAGACACAAATTTACAGGGCAGAGTAAGAGTTGAACCATACAACGCCTGAGAACTCGAGCAGCCATCATGAACCGTTAGATGAAGCTGGATGTTCAAGGCTGCAGATAGAAGGAGCCTGGCTGGGTCCTGGATGATTGTAGAACTACAGCTCCAAAATCCTAAATTTAAAATCTAACATAGTCAATGCCAAAGCATGATATGTAATTGTAATTTATATCTTAAAGAATATAAATTTTCTAGCTGTTGGCCATGTAGGTAACATACAGGTATTTCCATTTAACAAATAAAGCAACTTCAGAAAAAAGAAAAAGAAATTAAGTGGAAAGATGGTATATATGAACTTTAGTATGTAGATAACTACTTTAAATGCAAATGGACTAAATATTTTAATAAAATGCATATTTTCAAGATGCTTTAAAAAACCTTACATATTACTTACAAGAAATACACCTTAATCACTTTGCAATATATAAATATACCAAATCAACATGTTGTACACCTTAAACTGACACAATGCTGTCTCAATTGCATCTCAATCAAGCTGGGAGGAAAAGAAACACTCCTTCATAGAAAGACATAGACACACTAAGAAGAAAGAATGGAAGAAATATGCCATGTAAATACTAGCTAAAAGAATCAAGTTGTAGCTTCATAAAACATTTGTCAAAATCAATCAGATGCTGCATCATAAATGTAAGTTAAAAAAAAATCCAAAAAATGGAAATCATTTAAACTATATTCTCTGGTTACCATAAAATTGGCTAGAAATCAATTTCAAAATAAACATAATGGGGAAGTGCCCAGCTCCTTTGAAATTAGCATACACTGCTAAATAATGTATTGGATAAAGAAAAAGAAAAATGGAAATTAATATAGTTTGAAGTAAATAATGATGAAAACAAAACATTATCATTGCTTGGGGGGAATTTATTTCCTTCTTTCATGACGGAAATGCATATTAGAAAAGAAGAAAGGCTAAAAATTAATTAGCTAGCCTCCTATCTCAAGAAGCTAGAAAAGGAACTGCAAATCAAATCCAAAAGGAAGTTGAAAGAATGAAATAATAAAGATAAGAGTGGAAAATAATGAAATGGCACACAAATTTATAGTGGAGAAAAATCAACAAAGCCAAAAATTTATTCTTTGAAATAATTAATATGTAATCCTTAGCAAGACTGATAAAGAAAGAGAAATAAAACACAAATTATCAACATCAGGAATGAAAAAGGGAACATTACTATAGATCTTACAGTCATTTAAAAGATCATTTTAAAAATTACAAGCAACTATATACCAATAAACTTGACATTAAATGAAATGGAAGAAAAAAGTCTTAAAAAACAGAAATTACCAAAACTGGCACAAGAAGACATAAAAGTGAAAAAAAAGTCTACTGTCTTTCCAAAAAATTGAATCTACAATTTAAAACTTTCCTAGAAAGAAAACTCCAGGCCAGATAGCTTTACTGGTGAATTCTTTCGACATTTAAGGGAATCATACCAATCATAACAAACTTTTCCAAAGCGTAGAAAAAGAATTAGTTGCTTTCAAGTTCATTTTATGAGACCAGCATAAAAATCAATACCAAAAAAATAACAAAGACATTACAAGAAGGAAAACTTATGAACCAATCTCTCTCAAAAGTATTGTTGCAAAACTCCTAAACAATATATTAGCAAATTGAATTTAGCAACATAAAAAGGATAACACATCACAATCACATTATATTTATTATAAGAATTCGAAGTTGGTTTGCATTTGGTAAGCTAACAATGTAATTCATCTTATTAATAGAATTAAGGGAGGAAATGGAATCCAGTAAAATAAGTCAAGAGAATCAAATAAAAAGCCAAAGGACTGGAAAGGAAGAAATAAACCTGTCATTATCTGCAGACTACATGATGTATAGGTAGCAAATCTAAAAGAAATTAAAGACAAACGGAAATAAATATACAAAAATCCAATGGATTGCTCTATACCAGCAACTAGAAAATAATTTATAAGAACATTTAAAAAATCAAATATGTAGTAGCAAATCTAATAAAATATGTGTAACAAAACATTATTTAGAGAAATCAAGGAAGACCTAAGTAAGTGGAGGATATTCCATGTTATAGTTTGGACAATTCAACATATAAAGATGTAAAATTGATTTCTAGGTTCAGTGCAATCCCAGTGAAAACCCCAGCAGTTGTTTTCCTACAGAAATTGATAACCTGGTTATAAAACTTATATGGAAGACTTACCAGAAATTAAGACTTATTATAAAGCTATAATAATTAAGCAAGTATGCAATTGGACAAGAATAAACAAATAGATTAATTGAACAAAACAAAGCCCAGAATAGACCCATGAAGGTACAGTCTCCTGGTTTATGACAAAGTTGATTCTATAATGCAATGGGGAAAGGGTGGTTTTTTCAATAAATTCTGCTGTATCATGTGGAAATTTACACAGGAAAAAAAAAAAATTTTAATCCTGCCTCACCTGATACACAAAAACAATTTCAAGTGTATTGTAGATTTAAATGGTAAAGGTAAAACAATAAAAATTTTTTAAATTAAATGCAGAGTACCTTGGAGTAGACAGAGATTTCTTAAACAGGACACAAAAGGCACTAACCGCAGAGAAAAAAATAATGGCCAGATTGCATTAAAATGAAGAATTTAAAAGACTTGCATCCAGAATCAATAAAGGACTACAAATGAACCAAAACAAGGTATTCAATAGGATAATGGGTAAAAGATTGAAAAAGACGCTTCACCAAAGACGCTACCTAAACAGCCACCGGTCAAGTGAAGCAATGCTCAGCATCTTCGGTAGCCCAGGAACTGCGAACTAAAACCTCAGTGCGACGCCACTGCACACCCCCAGAGTGGCAGTGCCCTGGAATGGAAAAGCCCTGGGGTCGCAAGAGCAACCGGAACTTCCTTACGCTGCTAATGTGACAGGACATTCGTACAACCCCTCCAGAAAATGCCTAGTGCTGTCTCCTGAAGGTTAACATGTGCATACCACGTTACCCAGCAGTTTACTCCTAACTGTACCCCCACATACTTATACACACACACGTATGTTCAAGAAAAGACGTGTACAAACATTTTCAAAACGCTAGTCAAAGTAGCCAAAAAATCAGGAACCACCCAAGTTTCAATGAACAGTGTAGTGGATGAAGACACTGTTGTATGTTCACATGGAGGCTACCCTTGGTGAGGGTACAGACTCGAAGGCGTCTCCAAGCCATTCTGTCTTCACTGTCCCTGGCTCCACCCCGTCACCCGACCAGTGTACCACCTGCATATCCCTCAGAGCCGCCCCTTCCTTTGCCCCGGGACCAGAAGCCCCACATTTCTCATCTTCGTTCCTGCACCAGCCCCTCCCTGGTCTCCCTGCCCCTGGACTCTTCTCCCTCACTGCATTCTCCATGTGGACTACTGCAAGTGGCCGTTCACAATGCAGCACTGGTTTTGTCTGTCCCCCGCTTAACACCCTTTAAGGGTCTCCAGTGCCCCATCACTCTAGACAGATGCACAGAGCCCTTTCTGAATGACCAGCCCTGCAGACTTCTTCAGCCTCAGCAGCCAGCTCTCTCCCCCATCCCATCTCTTCCCATACAAGCATAATCTCCATACAAGCACGCCCAGTTCCCTGTACCCTCCACCTCTGTCCCACCGGCAGGCCCTTGCCTGGGTCTTCAGCATGAAAAAGAACCACCACCTGCATTCCCACTGCCCTCACACACTCTGTCCCATGATCGCCCCATTCCCACCTCAGGACTCAGCTCAGGCCTCATCCCACCAGAAAGCCTTCCCTGACTTATCCCACCGTCTCCCACTCCCACCCCTCAATTAGATGCTTTCTCTATTTCTCACTGTCCCCTCTGCTTACGGGCAGGTTATAATCCTAGTAATCCTAGAGGGTTCTGACAGAAAGCTTGAGATGACATCTCAGGAAAAACTTCTCCCTTTCCTGTTAACTTAATTCCCACCAATTGAGTTGGAATATCTGTAATAAGTTATGGCTATATGGGTGAGTTTATAACCTCCCTTTTAAATAATAATAGCTAATATTTAACTAGCAATTTCTGTGTGTCTGGCATCGTTACGCCAACTTTATCCCATCCTCCTAACAATTCATTGAGGTCAGTACTATTACCTCCATCTTACAGATGAAAAACTGAGGCACAGAGAGAGTAAGTGACTGGTCCCAAATTACACAGCTGGTGTGGTGCCCCTGGGATTTGAACCCAGGCCGTCTGGCTTTAGAGCCAGCTCTCAACCATTATCTTCGCTTGCTCACAGCCAGCAGACTCTAGGAAGGGTGAGGAGTGCAAACCTCCTTAGCTGCACATCCTCCTGAGCTTCCTGAGATTTAGCTCTAAATACTATAAAGTCGTGGCCTGTGGCCTGTGAGGAATGGCCACTGGGCAAGACCGGATCAGACCTCTCTTGGGGCTAAGGCAGCCGCCACACGCTGATCAGGTTTTCTCCACCTGCGCCCATCACTTGGACGTGAGGCCATGGGTTGCGTTGGAAGCAGAGGAAATTGATCGGTGGAGATTTGGGAAATTAGTATCATTCTGGGGCTTAGCAAGTCTTTGTAAAAACCTCCCTCTGAGTCAAGCCTGATTTCCACGAGATGGGGGACATTATTTAGCTTTTTAGAAAGTCTTCCAAGATTCTGTCCATCCAGCATTCTGCCTTAATTTACCCCAGCCTCTAGAGAGCACAGGGAGTAGGTCCTAATGGGTCCTAATCACAGTACTCCCTGTCACTGTTGAAGGCTTCTCCCAGGACAACAGTCATTGTCTTGTCGTGGAGCTCCTTAAACTCGGGAATTGTATTATGCACTTCTCTGTTTCTAGTCCCTAGAACATGGCTTAACACAGAGAAACTATTGATAAATATTTATTAAATGAATACATGAAATAAAAGAAGGGGGCCTAGGAAGAAGGAAGGAGTGGGAGGGGATCGAGGTGTGAGGTGGGAAAAGAACACTGAGGAATGAAGGAAGGGGGCTAGAGGGATATTTGGGTGTGGGCACAGAAAGGACCTAGGTGACCTGGCTATTTCTGACCTCTGGCTCCAACAGATGCCCAGATCCTTCCCATAGCCCCAAGCCCAGTGACCATCTCACCCATGAGGTGTCTGCAGAAACGAACCACACAGAGAGGCTGTCACTAGCTCTTAAGGGAAAGGGACTGAACAGGAAGCCCCCAGGCAACTGAGTCTAGCTAGCCAGTATTCCAGGCAACCCAGTCTCCAGAAAAGTCCTGCGTTTCTGAGAGGTCGGAGGCGGAAGCCTCTGCTCTCTCTCCATTGCACAGCTCTCTGCACTTGGCCAGGCCAGCCCTGGTTCTTGAAGGCCTTGCCGGTCAGGTCCTGGGGCCCAGACAGAGGGAGCCTCCACAATCCCAAGCCCCTCCCAGTGGGCCAAGCTGCTGAGGCTTTATGATCCTGCCTCCTCGCCAGGCTTCCTGGGAGAGCTGAGGAAGGGCCATCCCTGTCTCCTGACACCGCTGGCCTATGCCCGGTGGGGATGCCAAAGTGGAATTTTCTGAATGTTGTCAACAAGAACCCTACTAGGAAGAAGTCTTTAGAGACAGAGCAGGAACAAAACATGTCCAGGCTGGTGGAAGGGGTAGTAATCTGTATATTTCCTTTTTCAGCCTTCTGGGGGGTGTATCCAGCCCAGGGGAAAGGGTTTGGCACCTGGTCACCTTGTAGAAATGTTGAGAACTGAAGGCCTCATTCTGATTCCCCTCTTACCTCCCAAACCCCTGCACTCCGACTTGTCAATTTGAGTCACACCTCCATTCCTTACTGGGCAAGTCAAAATCCTCCATCCCCCATGCGTACAACGCCTTGGGCAAGTTGCTCAGCCTCTCTGATGGTAATTAAGAGTTGACCATGGAGCACCTACCTTATACCAGGTCTTGGGCTAGGTCCTTCAAGGTCCTATACCAGCATCTGGAAAGTACATAGCATCAGCCCCACGTTACATAAAAGGAAGCTGAAGCCCGTGCAGTGAGGAACGTGCCTGAGGGGTCACATCTTCTAAGAGCAGAGCCAGAATTTGAATCAGGATCTGTCAAGTTCTAGTAGTGCATGTTCTCTTAAACTTGCTGTTATTCTGCCTCAGTTTTCTCCTCTGTAAAATGATAATAATAATCTCTTAATAACCTTATCCTGAGATTGCTGGGAAAATTAAATGAGATAATGTGTTGAAAGCCCAGGCACAAGCTCTGGCCATGCCTTTCATGACTATGAGCTCCTGTCCCTGCCTCCTGTCTGGGCCTTCGTTCCTCATCTATTCAGAAAGGGACAGTTGGGCTCTGAGATGCCTCCTAGTCAGCCACAGGTCACCAGAACCAACTGTTGTTTTTTCAGAAATGTTCCGAGGTCCACTAAGATCATTATTAAAGTCAAATTATATAAATCACAATTAAATAAATTACATTACAATCAAAGATCAATGGACCCTGAAGGGATTATGCTATGTGAAATAAGCCAGACAGAGAAAGACGAATACTGTATGATCTCACTTATACAGGGAACCTAAAAACATCGCCTTCGTAGAAACAGAGAGTAGAATGGTGGTTGCCAGGGGCTGAAGAGTGGGAGAAATGAGGAGATGTTGGCCAAAGGGTAGAAACACTCAGTTATAAAATGAATACCTTCTGGGGCGTAATGTACAGCATGGTGACTATAGTTAATGAGGCTGTACTATACACTTGAACTTTACTTTGAGGGTAGAGCTTTAATGTTCCCACTGTAACAACAACAAAATGACCATTATGGGAGGGAAAGAAGGTGTTGACTAACCTTGTGGTAAATGCTTTATAATATATAATGGATCAAATCATCACAGTGTACACCTTAAACTTATGCAATGTTATACTAATTGTATCTCAATAATTTGAGGGGGGAAGAAAAATCAGTTTATGAAATTAAAAAAAAACCCAAAGATTAAAAAGCAAAAGTTCAAAGCTCTTCATGTCCTAATTATTCTTCTACTAAAGCGTAGATGTCTGTTATCCATGTTCTAGAAGTCGTTGGCATCTACTGGGTCTGTGTGGTAGAGATACTCTATAATCGTGTGCTTCTGTGCATCTCTTCCCACCTCCGAGTTCAGTGACGTCATGTTGTTAGCTTGAAATTGGCCCTGGTGGCCCTGGCTGGTGTGGCTCAGTTGTTGGGTGGCATTCCATGTATAGAAAGGTTGCCAGTTTGTTCCCTGGTCAGGGCACATGCCCAGGTTGCGGGCCTGATCCTGGTAGGGGGTGTAAAGGAGGCAGTTGATCAATGTCTGGTTCTCACATCAATGTTTCTCTCTTTCTCCACCCCCCTCTAAAAATCAATTTAAAATATTTAAAAAACAAAAAAATTGGCCATGGCGGATGTATTTATACCACAGAAATGGGCAAACAGTATGAATCAGAACCCCCCTCCCTTTTCAAGAGTGATTGTTAAACATTTACCAGCACACCTCTGCTTCCATCCTGAGTCCTAAGAATCTAGACACCTGGGGACAACCTAATGCAGGAG
This sequence comes from Miniopterus schreibersii, assembly GCF_964146895.1. Classification (NCBI taxonomy): domain Eukaryota; kingdom Metazoa; phylum Chordata; class Mammalia; order Chiroptera; family Miniopteridae; genus Miniopterus; species Miniopterus schreibersii. The sequence goes on along the minus strand of NC_138109.1, from coordinate 25,032,881 downwards.
GCACCCTGCTGCGCTGTTACCAGGGGTTGGTGAAGCCCTCCACGAGCAGCCCTCGTCCAGGAGAGGCACAGCCCAGCAACTCAGTTGGCTCTGCCTGGCCCCGTCAGAGGCTTCCAGGAAGCCTGACGTAGCCCCTAGCCCTTGGGCCCTTTCCTCTGGACCTCACAAACCTCAGCAGGGCTGGCCGTGGTTGAGGCCTTCCGCTGCAGACCAGGTAGCAGACCAGCTCTGCTGTCTGTCTGTTCAGGGACTGTAGACAGAATGAAACTCTGGCCACCCTGATTTTTTTCAGTGACAGAATTACTTAAAGACTGCCAAGCATGGCTCCACCTTCCATTTCCCAGAAAATGAAATGAAATGTGACCAGGAAATTGCTCAAGGGTTTGGCCAAGGCAATGGTAGACCAGCACCAGAACCCTGGCACTTGCTTCTTGAGCTGGGGCTGTGTCCACAATACCATGTACTTCAGTGCTTAACTCTAAATGAATGGCTGCCCCTGACCTTTAAGTGAGATCCCCCAACCTGCTGTCCTGAGAGCTGGTCATGATCATTGGTAGGGTTGGGGCCAGTCCAGGGATTGGCATAAGGGAAAAGACTAGACTCCGGATGCTTTCAGAGCCAGGTGGGCCCACAGGCCTCCAGAAGAGGGTGGGTTCATGAGACAGGGAAAGCCTGGGCTGCCAGCAGTTCCAGCAACCTGGGGCCCTCTAATTGGCCCCAGGCTGAGAATGCCTCTGGGATGGACCCTGTGGGAATTAGCTCTCATTTGCTAAGACAGGTGCCCCAGAAAGTTTTCTGCATTTCTGTCTGGGGAGTGAGCTGAAGGGAATAGCAAGAGATGGTGATGACACTAATGATTAAGATCACCTTAGTGCTCCTTCGGGACTTTCTCACAGAACTTTACGGCTTACAAAGCATTTACATGTATTTTCTCTCCAGGTGCTCCCAGCACTCCTGTGAGGCAGGTGTTATGGTCTCCATTTTATAGATGGTGACAAGGATGATGACAGATACTTACTGAGCACTTGTCACTGGCCAAGTCCTAGGGGAGTCCCTGATACTGGTTTTGGTCACTTCACTGCTGTCAGAGTCAGAAGGGGCCTTCAAAGCCATAGAAACAGGCAAGGATTTCTTTAAAAGTTGATAGATTTAGCCCGGATGGGCATGGCTCAGCGGTTGAGCACCCACCTGGGATCCAGGAGATCGGGGTTCGATTCCTGGTCAGGACACATGCCCAGGTTGTGGGCTCGATCAATGACTCTCTCATCATTGATGTTTCTCTCCCTCTCCCTCTCCTTTCCTCTCTCTAAAATCAATGAAGATATATTTTAAAAAAATAAATAAATAAAATAAATAAATAAAAGTTGATAGATTTAACTTCTACATCAAATAAGTGGTTATATGAGAAAAATGGATACCATAAATAAAGTTAAAAATCATACTTTAGACTGAGGGAAGTGCTTGCATTGTTTATAATGAAAAATTAATATCCATACTATATAAAGAACTTCTACAAATCAACAAGAAAAAGACAAAATCCAATAGAAATGTAAATAGAGAATAGAAACAGGCAAGTCACAGAACAAGAAACCCAAATAATCAAAAATACAAAAAGATTTTCAGCCTCACTAGCAGTCAAGGAAATGCAAAATAATGTACATTATTGAATTACGGTGGTAAAAATACAGTCTCCATATGGATAAAGAAAACATGGAAAATAAAAATCATTAGATGTGTTAGGATACTCAGGATGTATGGGGATCGACTGAAAGCAATTTAAGTTTTGTTTTCTACAAATATTGCAATGTCTGTATTATCATAAGAACAAATCAGACCAGAGTTTGGGTTAGGTTAGGGTTATACGCTGGGGCTGGGACTCAGTCAAGAGACACCTCCTTGGGGAAGGGACTTAACCTGTCTGAGCTGCAGTTTCCTCAGATGTAAAACAGAGTTAATAAAAACAGCACCACCTCACAAGGCTACTGTGAGGGTGAAATGGAAAATTCCACAGAGCATTCAGCAGATAGTGCCTCGTGCGTGGTAAGCGCCCAAGGTGCCCTGGCCGTTAGCAGGAGGACACGGGGCGGGCGCTGTGTAAAGACCAGACTCCCTGCGGCTACCCGCAGCTCGCATCAGATTTTTTAAACCACTTAATTGAGGTATAATTGACATACAATAAACAGCACACGCTTAATTTATACTATTTGATGTTTTGGCGCGTTTACACACTTGAAACCAGCACCACCGCCAAGATAAGGAGCATATCTACCACCCCCAAAAGTTGCCTATTTCCCTTGGCAGCCCCTCCCTTATCTCTCCACCCCCCACCCCGTGTCACCATTTCTCTGCTTGCTGGCACTGTAGATTAGCTCGCGTTTCCTAGAATTTCATAGAAATGGAATCATACACATTATGTACTCTTTCGTTTATTTATTTTTTGGTCTGGCTTCTGGCATCCAGCTTGTTCTGACATCCGTCCATGCCGTTGCATGTATCAATAGCTCATTCTTTTCTTTTTCTTTTTCTAAAAAATATATATTGATTTCAGAGAGAGGAAAGGAGAAGGAGAGAGAGAGATGGAAACATCAATGATGAGAGTCATTGATCAGCTGCCTCCTGCACACCCCTGGCTGGGGATCAAGCCCGCAACCCGGGCATGTGCCCTGACCGGGAATCGAACCTCGATCTCCTGGATCCCAGGTCGATGCTCAGCCGCTGATCCACGCCCGGCCGGGGGCTCATGTTTTCCCATCGCCGAGCATCATCCCCCCCTCCCCCCCCAGTTAACAGACCCACTCCACTCCCCCTTGAACACGCACACTGTTCCCAGCCATGGGCTACTATAAGTAGAGTTGTTACGAGCTTTCACTTACAAGACTTTGGGTGGACGCGCTTTCATTGGTCTTCAACTGCCAGGTCGTCATGGAAATATGTCACTTTACGTGTCATCTTACTGTCTTCTACATAAAGAGCAATACAAAGAACAGTGTTTAGATAGATGATTTTTTTGTTTTCAGGCAAAGTCCTGAAAAGGGGGGTGCAGAGCACAAAGTGTTATGTTTTCCCCTCCTTATCCTGATGTAAAAAAACCACAACTCAGCCTTTTCACTGTTGAGTGTGAGCCAGCATCTTTCCAAGAACTCTAATCTGGACCCTGAAGTTCCTGTGGCAGTTGCCCCCTTTTACCTCCAACCACCCGTTTTCCCCATATCTCTAGGAAGTAGCTCACTCCCAACACCAAAAAAGGTCTGAAAGAAAAAGAAAGGAAGGAAGGAAGGAAGGAGGGAAGGAAGGAAGGAAGGAAGGAAGGAAGGAAGGAAGGAAGGAAGGAAGGAAGGAAGGAAGGAAGGAAAGGTTCTGAGAATATTTTCTAAATTTTTTATTTATTGATTTGGAGAGAAAGAAACATCGATTCATTTGTTCCATTTATTTATTCATTCGTTGGTTGCTTCTTGTATGTGCCCTGTAATGTTTTGTTTCCAGTGCACAGGTTACCTTGGTTTTTAAAACAGAGTCACAGATTATTTGCTACACCTCCCTCCAGAGGTGGAGATGAATGCCACCCAGCCCCTCCCCGAGAATGGGCTGGACTTAGAGACTTGACTGGCTGTAACAGACAGAACAAAGCATAAGTGACAGTGTGGGACTTTACAGACCAGGTCATAGAAAGCACTGTGGCTTTCTAACTGGGCTGCCCTTTCTCTCTTGGCTCATTCACTGTGGGAGAAGCCAGCTGCCATGAGAGGAGCCATCCTATGGAGAGCTCCAAGTGATGAGGAACTGAGGCCTCCTGCTAACAGCCACGTCAAGCCTGCAGATGACTGCAGCTTTGTATCCTGGAACCTCAGTTCTAGTGGCTTGTGGAAGTCTGTAATTTTGATGTGTTAGGAAACTGCTGTGTTCACTGATGTGTTAGGAAACTGCTGTGTTTGACCTCAGTCCCTGGTTTGGGAGCACACTGCTCCTTTTCTGCAGTGTACTTTAATAAACCAACTTCTTACTAATCCTAACTCTGTGATCTTTCCCCTCAACACTAGAAATCTTTAGTACCACCAGTAGCAGGAGTTCATGGACATTTACTTTTACAGCTCAAGATGAACACAACGACCTGACTACCATCCAAGGTTGCTTCACTTCATTCTGCTGGCTGCTTTAATTTCCCTTTTCAGTCACTTGTACAGGCTTGAGCAGGCTCAGATCTCTGGACTTCTTCAGATTGTGACTTCTTTGCCTCCATTTTCCTGTCATGTTTTCCCATGTTTCTCTGTTCAAGATCCCACATGTGACAATCAGGTTTGGACCATTTCATCTTTCCCTCCATGTCATTGGTTGCCAAGGAGCCTGGACTGGGTGGTCAGGTCCCCCCTTATTCCAGCTGGTTCTGTCCATGGTCAAAATGTACCTACTTGGGCTTTGGGGGCTGGGGACAGAGCAATCTCCCTTGAAATGAGTGTGATGAGTGGGCCCTGTGATGACACCTCTCATACAATGGACACCTCTTGTGCAAACCTCCAACCCTAGGTTCTGCCTCCTCCGAAGCCTCGAATCATTCTGTGACCTTAACACTGCTTCTCATCCAGCCCCTGAGAGAAACCAAACCCCATTTATGGAACTGGACATCTCTGTGCTTGGCATTGGTTATCTCCCTCCTCCCTCCCTTCCAAGCCCTGTCACCCCTTTCTCTGCTCATTTACAGTCAGAACTGAAAGGCCCAGAAAAATGAGGCACTTCAATCCAGGCATTTGGCAGGTGAGAAAACTGTGCCTGGAGAGCTCAAGTTCATATGGAGGCAGAATATATATATATATATATAGGCTCCTGATTTCCCCAAGTTAGTGTTTTTCCCTACTGAACCCCAGTAAGCATGCCCACCTCCCACTCCCACTCCCACACCCACTCCCACTCCCACTGGACCTGATGGGGCAGAGAAACTTATGCTGGTGTCCAATGGAAGCAGACAGGGCCAAAGAGCCTAGGCTGTGGGTGGCAGGTGTCCCATTTCACCCAGGGTCAGGCTTTAGGGCTTAGTGGGTGAGGGCCTGGGGGTCTAAGTCCAGGTTGGCTAGGAGATGAGAGGTATAGAGGCAGGGGACTGGCTGAGTTGGAGTCAGACCAATAAATCTTTGCCTGCTGTAGCAAATTACCACAAACTGGGGAGCTTAAAACAAGGGAAAATGTGTTCTCTCATGGTTTTGGAGCTCAGAATTCTGAAGGCAAGATGTTGGCAGGGCTCCACTCCCTCCCTAGACTCTGGGGAAGAGTCTGTTCCTTGCCTCTTCCAGCTGCAGGTGGCGGCTGCAGGTGTCTCCACATCTCCTTCTCCTCCACATACGCCTGTCTTCTCCTCTCTCTGTCTGTCCCTCTGCCTCTCATAAGAACACTTGTGGCCCGGCCATGTGCTCAGTTGGTTGAATGTTGTCCCACACACCAAAGGGTCACCAGTTCGATTTATTGGTCAGGGCACATACCCAGGTCCCCGGTCAGGGAGTGTACCAGAGGCAACCGATCAATGTTTCTTTCTCACATCAATGTTTCTCTCTCTCTCTTTCTCTCTCTCTCTCTCTCTCTCTCTCTCTCTCTCTCTCTCTCTCTCTCTCCCCCTCTTCCTCTCTCTCTAAAATCAACTTTTAGAAAAACAAAAAGAGCACTTGTGACGGCATTTGGGCAAACCTGGACCATACAGGATATGCCCCTCTTCTCAAGATCTTTAACTTAGGCGCTCTCCCTCCTGGGAGTATGCCCAGACCACTCCCCCAGGCACACTACTATTAGCTTCCTCACTCCCAAGCTCTAAGGGCCCTTCCTTTACCTCTATAACTTGTTTCTTAAGCCCATTTCTTCTAGGAATTACTTTTTCTACCTCTGTGATTTTCCAAATAAATATTCTCTTATAGTTTTGAGTCTTGGCTCTGAATTCTTTCCTGGCCAGAACTCAAGTACCCAGGTAGCTGAACTCAGGTCCTATCTGACCCCATGGGTCCCATACTTGGTGCTGTTCCCACTGCCTACAACATAATGGTGCCACAACTGGGATTGTGACTCAGATTGTTTCATCACTGGTAAGCCTGTCATCCTCAACACCTGGACTTGAAGGAAATGACTGTGTTCTCTTTTCTCTGGCCACGGGGTTGCGCCCCCCCCCCCCCCCCCCCCCCCCCCCCCCCCCCCGCTGATTGCCGCACTGTACAGGCACAAGTCGAGCATTTAAAAGCCCTTAGGGTACTCACAGCTAGGAGACTCCCATGACATGAGGAGTCAGTCATGGACCGGGGAAGTCTGCACTAAGCACCCTGCCAACTGCAAGACAATGCCCATGCTCCCAGAAACACTGTAAAATCACACAAGGCCCTTCCCTGCGGCTTTTCCCAGTCAGGTTACTAGTTCCAATGGAGAGATCCTTGCCCTTTGGCTGAAAGGAAGTTCTTTTCTTCCCTTTCTCTTCTTTTGTGTCAGGAGTTAAATACTTCTTTGAGCTTCTGAAATCCTGGAGGTGGAGCTAAGGGATAAGGGTTTGGAGACCCTAGGCTATATATAAGGGTCAAAATAACTAAGCTGGGGGGGGGGATGGATGGCTGCTTTTTAACTTTGGCTTTCCATTGGAATTGCTTTCTGAGGGCTTGAGCAGGACCTTTTGCTGGATAAATGAGAGACTAAGCTCTTTCTGCTTCAAAAATAAGAGACACGGAGCAGTTTTTAATCTTCCTAGAGAAGGCCACTGGATTTGCCCTCAGGGCCCGAGGTGTTGTCTCTGGCCCAATCAGCCCACATACATAGGTCACCAGGAATCTTCACTGGTCCCTGAAACCACCTTCTACAAGTGTTTCAAGGATAACTTAACTGGGACTCTTCCTTCCCTTTGAGGGGCAATGGAGTGGTTGGGCCAGTTAATGGCACCATTAAGTTTAATACTATCTTACAGTTAGGCCTGTTTTGCAATCTCCAAGGGAAGTGGATTTGTGGTACAAAGTTAGGCAGACATGAGCAGAGCAAGGACAATGGGCCAGGTACAGAGGTCACCAGGGTGGAAAGCCCCAGGTGCCTAACAAAGGACAATTGTAGGGTAGGGTTCGAACTCACCCCCAGGGTGACCTTTCCTCCCCTAGCAAATAGGTCATGAGTTTGGACCCCCTGACCTTTCCTCCCTAGAGATAACATCTAAGCCTCAGTTATATTTCAGGTTCAGAAAAGCAGCAAAACTAGACCAGTGACACCAAGGCTGACCTCAGGACCATTGAATAACGTCCCCATGTCCTGCCACTGATCAATAAATCAGTGGAGACCACAACCCTGAAAGGACACACCTGGAAAGCTCCTGAATACTCTATTAAGATATTCCCCTGAGACCTCCCTAAAATCTCCACCCGTAAAACCCAGGGTCCTATCCCTCCTGGAGCACACCTCTGCCTTTCCCTTCCCCTTCCCCTCCGGCTCCCAAGTGCATTACCATTAGCCTCCTCACTCCCAAGCTCCAAAAGCCCTTCCTTTGCCTCTCTAACTTGTTTCCTAAGCCCATTTATTCTAGGAGTTACTCTTTCTACCTCTGTGATTTGCCAAAAAAATGTTCTCATTAAAAAAAAAGACCCTTAACATAACCCCATTTTTTTTTGCCACATAAGGTGGGTATCTTTTGGGGCACCACTTTTGGTTTACCATACACCTCACCAGCCCACACCACTACCCTCCTTTCAGTGGCCTCTGAACTGAGGGGGAAGCAGCAGCAGACAGGATTTCTCCTAGTCCTCCTGGAACTAGAGGGGAACTGGGAGGTTGTCAAGAGGGAAAGCACCCTGATCTTGTTATCAAACAAGAAGAGTTCATCCACCTGGCGCTAGCAGAGCTGGACACTAAGCACCAAGAATTGCAGTGGGGAAATATTGGCTATTTTATTATGAATGGCACCATCCAGGAGAATACCACAGACCAGGTGGCTTAAACAACAAGTGTATTTTCTCACAGTTCTGGGGGCTAGAACTCAGGTTGAAACCGAGGGGCCTTATGACTTTGACTAAATTCAGCTTTAAATCCTGCCTCTCCTTTCCCCAGGATATTCAGCAAGCCCCTAGGCAGCAGAGGATAGCTGCCCAGACCTGATGAATGAGCCCAGTGTCCAGACCCCTGGCAGCTACAGATAACATCTTGACCTAAGTTATGTCTCAGCAACTGAGACCAAGGTGGAATGACCCCCTGGCTACTTTCCCATGAGACCTGACAGAGGGACTCCAGGACAGACTCTGAACTGTCCTCAAGGCCTGAAGAAATGGCATCTTCTGATTTTTGCCCTAAATAATCTGTATCTTACATGCCATCAGAGAGTTTGGGCTTCTGAGCATTAGCTTCCCGTTCTCCTGGATGGTGCCATTCATAATAAAATAGCCAATATTTCCCCACTGCAATTCTTGGTGCTTAGTGTCCAGCTCTGCTAGCGCCAGGTGGACGACGAACTCTTCTTGTTTGATAACAAGATCAGGGTGCCAATTAGTCCATTTCTGCTAGAGCTCTTTCCCTGACTTAGAGATAGCTGCCTTCTTGCTGTCTCCACATGGCCTTTCCTCTGTGTGTAGAGGGCAGGGGGTAACACACTCACAAACAGTCTTTTCTTATAAGGACACTAATTCTATCAGATCAGGACCCCACCCTCTAAGACCTCATTTAACTTTAGTTACTTCCTTAGTGGCCCCATCTCCAAATACAGTCACAATAGGGGTTAGGGCTCCAACATATAAAATTGGGGGTTGGGGGACATAAGCATTCCATCTATAACAGACTCTTTTGCTTATGTTCTTACTGAATTATCTCTATTTCGTCAGGTAGGGATTCGTATCCCTACATTACAGGTGAGAATAAAAGCTTATAGAAGAAGTAACTGCCCAAGTCACTCGCCTGTCAGAGTCAGGATTCAAAGCCAGGCTGGTCTGGCTCTGACTTCCACGCTGATTGCATCGCCTTGGGCTCCTCCGGGAACTCCCCAGCTAAGACCCGGCTCGAGCCCACACATGCTGCTCTCACCGCCCCACCCTCAAGTGCACACTCGGGCTTCACAGCCTCCTTCCAGCAACACTCCATCTTTAGCCCTCAAGGACCCCAGATCCGCTCTTGGCTCTCAGGTGTCTTGAGGAAGGCAGTGACTGGAAGGAGGAAGACGGGCTCTCGTGTTGGGCTCCCTGTGTCTACACTGGCTTGAGCCCTGCAGGGGAGGATGGTCTGATGAGAATGACCTGGGTGGGGGGCATGGAGGAGCCCTTCTCTCTAGGGAGCTAGGAGACTTTAGTTGAGGTGCAGGGAAGACAAAGCAGGACAACCTCCATGAGTGACCTCTGGCAGTCTGTTCCACATTCGCAGTGTCCTCACCTGTCAAGGGGAGCGGGGTCTGTAAGACATGTTCAAGTCCTGAACTTCTAGGATGCAAAATGCTGCCATATCGACTAAAGCCCTCATGTTTGCATAGCCCTATGTGGGGGCTAAAAAATAGAATACTTTTCCTCCCACCTTCTAAGTTCTTCTGACTGGGCTAATAGTATTAACAGAGACAGGGTAACAAGAGAATATCAAAGTTTAATACATTTCCATGGGGATTCACATAGGCATGATAAATCCATGAAAATTCCAAAGATAGGCAACATTGGGTGTGTAAGATATTTTTGGACACAGGAGAAAGGGGAGGGCAGGGTGTTAGATTTCAGAAGTGAGGATGGGCAATTTACAGGTAGTTGGGGAAGAGCAGAACACAGGGGCAGGAAAATCCCTGCTGAGCAACTCAGAAACAATGGGACACAGGGAGTGCGTGGCTGACAGGCACCTGCCTGAAGCCCCATGTTTACCATACTTAATTTGAATTAGGTTGAGGCAGCATCCTAAGCTCTCTTTCCTCAAGCAGGTTTCTCTGTCTTGGGCAGGAAAGGGGGGATGGTCAAAGATTCTGAGTCCTTTATTTCTTAATAAACAGCTTAAAATCAAGATCCCAAAGAGCAGCTTCAGGGTGGCCGACTTTGGTCCCTTCACCTCTCTGGTTAACAAAATGCTTTCACTCATCACTTAACCATTCAGTGAACATTGACTTCCACTGCCACTTACAGAGAGACCTCCTGTCCCCCCATCAAATTATCCAAATGTGAAGCCAGAGGACCAAACAGAATAGACGTGCAGGGCATGAGAGAACTAGGAGCCAAGTTGTAGGGGGTGGAGGTAGTGGCTACTTCAGTTTTCTCATCAGTACAGTGGGGAACAGAGCCAAAATCTGTGATCTGGGTCCCTCCAGTTCTGCTTTTCTGCTTTAGAGATGATCAGTAGACCTAGAGAGTGGGGTTCTTGTGCTCACACAAACCTCCTGCCCTTGCAACCTGGCCTAGAACACCCATTCCTGGAGAAGGAGTACTGGGAGCAGCAAAGGGAAGCCTGAGTTGCCAAATAGCCTGCACAGTCCCCTCTAGGTCAGCTAGAGAAGAGTGAGGTGAGATCCCTGCCCTGGAATGTCCAGGCCACTGAGCAACAGTCATGGACATACACAAATGCAGACACAGGGCTGCAGGCCCACGTGCTGAGGGCTCAGGACTGGTGTTCAGAGAGGGAGGGAAAGCTTCCCAAGCAGACACCCTACTAGGAATTCTACGAGAAAAATTAAAATAACTGATAAAAAAATAATAAAATAATAATTTAAAAATAAAATAAAATAACTGATAAAAATAGAAAGACAATTCCCTGAGCTGGCAAAGTCTTAAGTCTCCACACCCAAAGGGTTCCTGTCTGCCAACCAGAGGACTGGGGAAAAAGCTGACATCCAAACATGTCTTCATGTAATTTCAGAATTCCTATAAAAAAGAGAAAATCCTTATATGCTTCCAGCAGTGGCAAAGGTAAGAGATTACTCGCAAAGAAAGGAGACAAAATTAGCATTAGACGTTATCAGGAACATTGGATTCCAAAAAATGAAGACTTGCCTTCAAGATTAAGTGGCACGGCTGGCGTGGCTCAGATCACAGTTCGATTCCTGGTCAGGGCACATACCGGGTTTCGGGCTCGATCCCCAGCAGGGGGCATGCAAGAGGCAGCCGATCAATGACTCTCATCATTGATGTTTCTCTCTCCCTCTCCCTCTCCCTTCCTCTCTCTGAAATCAATAAAGATATATTTAAATTAAAAAAAAAAGAAAGATCTAGTGCAAGTGGTGTCTGGACTGTCTTCTATACCCAATCAAATCAATATGAATAAAAATTAAGATGAAACCGCAATTTAAAAAATCAGCTAAAAATGAAAGCATTTTCATATAATGCAAGGATTTGGTCCTCTATGGCCCCTCCCGCACACCTTACCTGAGGAAAAACAGTGAGGTCCCTCCACATTGGCCCTTGGGTGCTGGGGTCTCGGCTGAGAGAAGTGGTTTTCCTGGGAGGGGAGACAGGTCATGAGGAAGGTGGGGATGCAGCAGATGAGGCTGGCAATGAGAATGAGTCACAGTGGTCATCTCACCTGACAGCCCAGGACTTGAGGGCATGGCTTCTTTCTCTGCTTGGCTCAGCCAACAGGGCCCTAGGGCAGGTTGGTGGGATAGGGCCAGCCACTGTCGGGGTGGAGCTGGCTTCTCATAAAGAGGGGGGGAGCCGCCCAGGGCCCAGCATGAGCTACAGGTCCATGGCCAAGATGAGGGGTAAGTGGAGTCCCTTCTCTAGGTCTGAGAGAGAAGCACCTGAAGAAGGGGGGGCTAAGCAATGAAACAGGGAGAAGAGCTAGACTCAGTAAGTTGAGATGGATCCAAAGGGGAGTCTAGGTATAGGGTCATGCAAGGGGAGGAGGGATGGGGACTTAGATGTGACAAGAGAGAGACGAGGGGATACGGATATGTCTGGGTATTGAAAGTAACGGAACCGGGCGCCAGGGGGAGCTGCTGAGCAGGGGAGCTGCAGTACCGGGCTCCAGCACCAGGGGGCGCTGCTGAGCAGAGGAGCTGCAGTACCGGAACCCGGCGGCAGGGGGCGCTGCTGAGCAGGGAGCTGCAGTACCGGAACCCGGCGGCAGGGGGCGCTGCTGAGCAGGGGAGCTGCAGTACCGGAACCCGGCGCCAGGGGGCGCTGCTGAGCAGGGGAGCTGCAGTACCGGAACCCGGCGCCAGGGGGCGCTGCTGAGCAGGGGGCTGCAGTACCAGAACCCGGCGCCAGGGGGCGCTGCTGAGCAGGGGGGCTGCAGTACCGGAACCCGGCGCCAGGGGGCGCTGCTGAGCAGGGGGGGGGGGGGGCTGCAGTACCGGAAGCCGGCGCCAGGGGGCGCTGCTGAGCAGGGGAGCTGCAGTACCGGAAGCCGGCGCCAGGGGGCGCTGCTGAGCAGGGGAGCTGCAGTACCGGAACCGGGCGCCAGGGGGCGCTGCTGAGCAGGGGAGCTGCAGTACCGGAACCGGGCGCCAGGGGGCGCTGCTGAGCAGGGGAGCTGCAGCACCGGAACCCGGCGCCAGGGGGCGCTGCTGAGCAGGGGGCTGCAGTACCGGAACCCGGCGCCAGGGGGCGCTGCTGAGCAGGGGGCTGCAGTACCGGAACCCGGCGCCAGGGGGCGCTGCTGAGCAGGGGGCTGCAGTACCGGAACCCGGCGCCAGGGGGCGCTGCCGAGCAGGGGAGCTGCAGTACCGGAACCCGGCGCCAGGGGGCGCTGCCGAGCAGGGAGCTGCAGTACCGGAACCGGGCGCCAGGGGGCGCTGCTGAGCAGGGGGGCTGCAGTACCGGAACCCGGCGCCAGGGGGCGCTGCCGAGCAGGGGGGCTGCAGTACCGGAACCCGGCGCCAGGGGGCGCTGCCGAGCAGGGGAGCTGCAGTACCGGAACCCGGCGCCAGGGGGCGCTGCTGAGCAGGGGAGCTGCAGTACCGGAACCCGGCGCCAGGGGGCGCTGCTGAGCAGGGGGCTGCAGTACCGGAACCCAGCGCCAGGGGGCGCTGCTGAGCGGGGGGGGGGGGGGGGGGCTGCAGTACCGGAACCCGGCGCCAGGGGGCGCTGCTGAGCAGGGGGGGGGGGGGGGGGGCTGCAGTACCGGAACCCGGCGCCAGGGGGCGCTGCTGAGCAGGGGAGCTGCAGTACCGGAAGCCGGCGCCAGGGGGCGCTGCTGAGCAGGGGAGCTGCAGTACCAGAACCGGGCGCCAGGGGGCGCTGCTGAGCAGGGGAGATGCAGTACCGGGACCCGGCGGCAGGGGGCGCTGCTGAGCAGGGGAGCTGCAGTACCGGAGCCCGGCGCCAGGTGGCGCTGCTGAGCAGGGGAGCTGCAGTACCGGAATTCGGCGCCAGGGGGCGCTGCTGAGCAGGGAAGCTGCAGTACCGGGCTCCGGCGCCAGGGGGCGCTGCTGAGTAGGGGAGCTGCAGTACTGGGCCTTGCCGCCAGGTGGCGCTGCTGAGCAGGCGAGCTTCTGTGAGGATTTGCTCAAGCTCTTGCCTGCCTGGCTCCCCAGGATGGCGCCGCAGGGCCAGAGCACGACAGTCTGCGTGGTCATCTGATGCCTCTGCACCTAGGCCTGCCTCATCCGATCCCCTCCACCCCCCCCACCCCCCCCCACCCCCGGTCTCCCAGGGTGCCCGCGAGGCTGGACTGGGGAACCTGTTCCCAGAACCAGAGCTAAGCCAACACGGGCAGAACACGCAGCCCGGCCCTCTTGCTCAGCTGCCCTGCCTTGTCCTCGAGTCTTTGTAAAACGTTACATGGGCTTTGCTGCTAGTGCTTTGCTTGGAGGAGGCCAGGGAGAGGGAAGGAGATTTACTATTTTCTATTTGTGCTTTAAAGGTCAAGCAAAGCTCTTTCTCTGGTTTTAAAACAGTGTTTCTGAACCGTGGCCGCTTCCTTGCTTTTCCTTCTGTTTGCCACAGGGTGAGATGAGAAAAGGCAATGAGGTAGGACGTAAAGCCTGTCGGTTTGCCTTTTTAAAAGTTTGCAGCTCAGATGTAATACCTGATATCGCTTAGCTGACTGGAACCCGTTTGTTTCTAGAATTCCGGGGAAGCGTGTATTACCAATCGACATCTAGGATGTTAGCGTTTCCTGAATAAGGCCTTGATACATCAAAGGGGGTTTTAATTTTAAATCCACTTGCATTTATAGTGCAAAAGACTTACAAGTCACCTTCAAGAAGGTCTTGCTATTGTTTTTCCTCTCCTTACCCCCAATTTTATTTGAAAATGATGAGATAAATTAGTCAATGAAGGGATTAAATAGGAATAAAGTGGAAAAGGTACCAGTCACTTAAGGGGACATACAGCTGTGCATAGGACAGACGTCCTACCTGTGGGTATGTTTGTGTGTACGCACCCAGCGTTTGCCACAAGGTGGGCGCTCAGGTATTTGCTTTTCTGAAACTGGGTGTAATCTGTGAGCTACAGCGTTCTCCTGCATCGTCTAATTGCTCGGTCGCAGCAGACCCACGGCGGTGGTCTTACAACTGCTCGGCACCTGCTCTGTAGCGACACACCTGGGACACGATCAACTCCGAATACAAGGGCCGGGAGGAGCTTACTTCAGGTCAAAAGAGAAAAATAAACTGTCACTCCCCAGGATGCACAGAACAGGGATTCCAATCCCATGGTTAAGGGAACAGGTGAAGGCTGTTGGGCTGTGATACCATGCTGATAATTCTCGCCGTAACCTCCTGAGAGTTCTGTAAACGAGGACAAGTGCCCAGGGACAGGGGTTTCCACATTGACGTTGCAACAGTGACTGGGCAGTGAGAGCAGGAGTCTTAGGCAATGGTACCTGGTATGCAGCTGTCAGATCAGCCCTGTGGCATCCCAGGGACCGGCTCCTGCGCTTCCAGCAGCGCCATTACCGGGAGGCTCAAGGCCACACACCCCATGTTTCCTTAGAGCATTCTTGGGGTATGTGTGGAGAGTGGGGGCGATGGGGAAAGGATGGGATTCGTTGGGGAGAAATAGGATTCATTGTGGTCTCTTTGTTGCCTGGTTCAATTCACTGCTTCTTAGCTCTGGTTGCTCCTAGAATCACCTGGGGAGCTTTCAGATAACATCACTGACTAGGCCCTGTCCTCAGAGAGTCCAGTCAATTTGAGATGGGCCTGGGCATAAGGGTTTTTCAAAGCATTTTAGTTGGTTTTAACATACATTCAAGATTAAACTTTATAATTTTTAAAATTGGCTTTAGAGAGAGAGGAAGGGAGAGGGAGAGAGAAACATCAATGTGTGAAAGAAACATCGACCAGTTGCCTCCTGTACATGCCCCTACTGGGGCTCTAACCTGCAGTCTGGGTACATGCCCTGACGGGAGTTGAACCTGTGACCCTTTGGTGGACAGGATGACCCTCCAACCAACTGAGCCACATTGGCCAGGGTAAGAAGTATCCTCTTTTGAATTAGTCTCAGAAACATCTGAGTGAAGCGTTCATTGTGCCTGTCACAGGTGTTAAGAATTTGAAGTTGAATTCTGGCAGTGAGTTACTTGGGGAAAACTCTTGTAAGCCTTCAGACGATACCTGGTGAATCACATAGAGACAACTCGTTGTAATCAGGAATATATAGGTATTCTGTCAACAATTTCCTTACATGTCTTCTATGTGTAAGGCACTGCGTGAGTCCAGTCAGATCAATTGCATTATAAAGTTATACACTACGAACTATTCCAAATCCCAAAATTGAAGTGTTTCCTGATTAGCTTGATGTCAGTAAGTCTATATCAACTGTGAGAAGAAAGTATCCCAATAATGACTAGAAAAGCTGCCACCTGTTTCTATCATGCTTCCAACTTAACATTTTTAATATTTATATGGATTTTATGGAGAGCCTAAAGAGGTTGGAGAGTTATGCCGTTTATAAACATTTTTACAAAGTACGCAAATTGGCAAATGAATAGCAACTAATTAATTCTTACCTTATGTGAAATCTCTTTGGGGCTAGTTTGGCTATAAAACTAACTTTAGCCCTGGCCGGTGTGGCTCAGTTGGGTGAGTGCTGTCCCATGCACCGAGAGGTCGCCGGTTTGATTCTCAGTCAGAGCACATGCCCAGGTTGCAGGCTCGATCCCAAGTAGGCTGCATGCAGAAGGCAGCCGATGGATGTTTCTCTCTCATTGATGTTTCTCTCTCTCTCTCCCTTTCCCTCCCTCTCCCTCTAAAACACATAAAAATATATATTTAAAAAATTGTTCTAAACAATTTAAAAACATATATTTTTAAAATGTTATGAAAAAAACTAACTCTAAAAAAAATCTATCAGAAGTGAGTCCTAGAGAAATCCACACAGGGTTGAAAGTAGAAAATTTTATTTAATATAATCCACTTTAGGTAATACCAAGCATCCAATCCTCTCCTGCAAGGAGCCATGCAGGCCATAGAGCTGGGAACTGAGCCAGTCTGGCACTTGGCAGCAGCCCTCTCCGAGGCTGACGGGAGGTTCTGTAATCCGCTTTGCAAGCATTGTCACCAGGTCTCACTTTTGGCAGTCAATCAATAGATTCATCTCACTAAATCGGCCGGGGAGTGTTTCAATATGTGTTGGCAACAGTCACCTGGAATTAGCAACTGTGAGGGATGCTAAGGTAACAGTATTCCGATTGATGTAGCCTTCCTGAATGTTGTTCTTGTGGGTTTTCAGCCTGCTCTTCTGCAGGGGGTGCTGAGTTCCAGGTTTATCTTCTCAGGTGAGCTCGTTAACCGCCTCTGTCCTGTGGCTTGCATTCCTGAACATCAAGCAGTCTTGCAAAGGCAAGTCACAGAACTGACGTCAAGGGGACCCAGGCAAAGATCTGGGAGTGAGCCCAGGGTCCATTCCCCACAGATGAGCGGTCAGGAGCACCTGTTCCTCAAGGCAGTGCCTCCACTGATTTTCCTTCATGCGTTGACGCCTTTGCTATGTGTATAAGATGCATGTGCGGCTGACTCACTTTGTGAAGCTCTTCAAGCTGGGGCTTGTACTGTGTTTGACATATTTTGGGTGCTCAGTAAATATTCAATCAGTAGTAGAGTCTCCAGTTGTGGGATTAATAAACCAAGCCAGTTACACACACACAGCGTAGCTACACAACCTCAGATGGCCATGGTTAAAGCAAGGATAAATCATGCCCAGAAAAACATGCTACTCAATCTGGATTTGTCCATTCCAGCAATTCCAGGAACGAACTGTTATTTGGGGTCTTCTGTGAGCCTCTGGACCCAACCCCAGGAAGGACAGCATTTCAGTACATGGCGCCAAGCTCTGTCTGCTCTCTCCAAGACTGAATGTGCTTAAATCCACACGTTCATCAAAGACAGAGTAGAGAATTTCAGGATTAATTTCTTTGTTATCTTTTTTGAAAACCTCACCTGAGGATATTTTTTTCCATTGACTTTTAGAGAGTGGAAGGAAGGAAGAGAGAGAGAAGAGAGAGAAACATCAATTGCCTGCCTTCAGTACGAGCCTGAACTGGGGCTGGGGAGTGAACCTGCAGCTGAGGTATGTGTCCTTGAGCAGGAACGGAACCGCGACCTTTCAGTCGGAGCCCCGACACTCTAACGGCTGAGCCAAACCGGCCAGGGCCAGGATTAATTTCTATACCATCAGGAATCTGGATCATTCTTTAAATGTTAGCATTTACTCACACTCTTCCACACATAACTTGTGGAATTTAAAGAACATTCAACACTTGGGCCTTTAGACAAAATTTGATCAGATTCCAAATCATTCATGACAGAGTCACAAACAGGATTTTCTGGTACATCCAAAATAAAAGTTTAACATGGATTTGGGTACACCTTCCCAGGGATCCATATATTTTGCTAAGATAAGCTAGTCTACGGATGTTGGAAATGCAAAAGATTTATTTGGATGGATGAGCGTTGCCGTCTTGATTTGTTAAAAGACCATACATCCCCCACCGGACTTTGCAAGTAGAAAGCCTTATTTTGAACTGCGCGTGCACCCTTCCAACAGGCTGTAAATGCTTCAGCTCTGCTTTCCAAATCGATTCCTCATTTCCCACTCTTTATATCTCTATTCTGCCTTTTTTTCCTGCTACTTTCCCATATTATCTATGAAATACGTCCGTTCTGAAGCTACCTCCACCCCAGTGAAGGGGAGCGGGTGGGATTCAAACATCCACCTTCCGGTGGGTCCTTCTACGGCGAGTCACGTTGGAGAGCCACCCTGGCTAATTCCCTTGCAGAGGGCGGCCTGCACCCAACAAGTGGGGGGCTGCGGTCACTGCACTTCCTGCCCACTGTGGGCCCTGGAGCTCACACAGCTGAACGTTTCACAGATGACTCCAAGCAGAGGTGAGTAACAAGAGTTTGCTCAGAACCTCTGCAGGGCCCTTTATGCAACAAATCTCCTCGAGAGCTTGCAAGAGGGGCCTGACAAGGAGAGGTCAAGTGTGTTTCATTGTGACGTCTGGGGTTGAAGCCCGTACACCTAAGCCAGAATAAGCACTGAACAGTCTTTTTTTATTTTTTTATTTTAATATGTTTTTATTGATTTCAGAGAGAGGAAGGGAGGGAGGGAGGGAGAGAGAGAGAGAGAGAGAGAGAGAGAAACATCAGTGATGAGAGAGCCACTGATCTGCTGCTTCCTGCATGCCCCACACTGGGGATTCCACAGCCCAGACATGTGCCCCGACTGGGAATTGAACCACGATCTTCTGGTTCATAGGTCGACGCTCAACGGCTGAGCCCCGAGGGCCGGGTGACAGAGTCTCTTAGGCATCCCCTGCTGCCCTCCCTCAGCTCTCAAAAACCCTCTTCTTCACTTGCTGGGGACTAAACCCTGCCCCCCCCCCCCGAATTCATCTCCTCCTTCTGGAACGGCATCTAATGATGAATGGAAAGCTACACTCTTTCTCACCACACACGATTAGTTATTGCCAAGTAATATAATAATAAAAAAAAAATCCTTTGAGCTAGAAAAATTAAGTAAAAACTGCTGAGGGTTAGAAGTCAGGCGCTGGGCTCCTTCCCTAGCCCAGGACAGCACAGTTGCCCTTGGTCATGTACTACAAGGCTCGCCCAGGCCCCTGGGCAGGAGGCACAGGGCTGCAGCGTTCCCTGCCCCAGGGCGGCCAGATGGGCGGCCTGGCCATGCTGGGTGTGCAGCAGGCAGGTTCCTGTGCGGGCCAGTCCTTCTGGGGCCCTGCCCTTGCAGAGCAAACGTGGGGTCACACTGACCTCCTGCTTCTTACAAGACGCAACGCAGGCGCAGGTGGGAAATGAGAGCTCTTGTCATCGCCTTCAAAGGCCATAACTGTTTCTCTAGAACACGCCCTTATTTATTCCCATTTGCTTCCTGCGCCAGGCTTCTCCAGCAAACCCCCTTTCCTTTCTGTGACATAATAACAGAACTCATAACACATCAACATTACTTCCTGGGAGACGGGTGTCTACTTAGGCTTAAAATGACACTAATAACAAGCACTCTTGAAGTGCAGCTGAGCCAAAGCCTGGCTGGATGCACGTCCTGTGGCCTGACGGAGCCACCAGGGAATGGGCTGGGTCAGCGGCATGCAGGTGCCTGTGGTCTCACGTCGCGGCAAAGGAGGCGTTTGGCTCGAGTGGAGGAAGAGGATCGGGAAGCGGGAGTTTTGGTGGGGCCTGGGTGCTGCATCAGCGCGTCTAGTGCCACCACTAGTGCCTCGGCCCCCTGCAAGGGCGAGCGGGCTCCGGGGACTGGCTGAGTGTCCACAGCGGGGCCGCTGGGGTCATTCTTCCTGCCGCAGAGCAAAGGGTGTTTCGCAGCACGCTGGTGGGTGGTTGGCAGGCCTGTGGCCCCTGGGGTGTGCAAGCCACTGCTCGTCGTGGGCTGTGCTCTCCACGTCTTGGAGGGAGTCACCAGCAACCAACTTCCCTTTGGTCAGCAGCAGCAGACGGACCCTGCGCAGAGTGGCCAGCTCCTGGCCTTCCAGGACCCTCTCCTGTGCCCAGCAGCGTGCCGCTGACCTTGGTCTATGCCCCCGAATCGCAGCGCTTAGTGGACAGCGCCTTCCTCTGCTACCCCGGGGTCCTCCTGCAGCCCCTGTCCTTGTCCTGCAACCTTTCCTCTGTGTGTGTGTGTGTGTGTGTGTGTGTGTGCGCGCGGCTGTTTCAGCTTCCTGTCCTCCTCGTGGATCTCCCCGAGTTCATGGCTATTCCCCAGCTGAGCTGCGCACTGGCGGCGCTCCTGGCACCTCTGTAGCCCATCTCACTGTGGCCAAGAGCGCCAGGCCCTCACCTGTACAAAGACTAGACCAGGGCCCCTCACCTACCAAAAAACCCAGAGCTAGTACAAGGGCACAATGTGGCACAGCTCCTGGCTTTTCCCTTTTAGAACAGGCGACACTGAGGAAGCCACACAGCCTCTTCTCTCAGTCCCAGGCGAATCTCTCTGTACATCAGGGCAGTTATTGTGGAGAAAACCAGTCACTCAGGACTTACTGCATGTTCTAGACTAACTCTGATTTCCAGTCTCAGCTGCACAGTAGAAAACCTGGAGGGCTGTGGAAAAATACTGGGCAGCTAGGGGCAAGCAACAGGATTGCAAGGGTCCCCTGAGGCTCTAGATGTCACTGAGAAACTGGTTATAATTCCTCCATTCTCTTTCCCTGAAGAGAACTGTGCTTCACACACTCTCACTTACACACACACACACACAACATCCTCTCATAAATGCACATATTCCCAAAGAACACAGGCACCTTCAGGCTCCCCGACCCAGCCTCACACTCAAATGCACACACAGAATCTAACACAAGAACACAGGCAGCCACGTTTCCTCTCAGACCCAAGGGAATGCACATTCACCATCCTCACTTTTCCAAACCCAGGCTAGCGCACACCCAACACACTCCAAACCCAGGCTAGTGCACCTGACACACTCGAAACCCAGACCAACACACACACACTGTATCCCATCTCGCTTTCCCAACAGATTCATGCACACATTTACTCAGGTAACCACACTGTCCCACGAACACACCCCCCTCACATAAAATCACACACAATGCACAGTCATACTGAACAACAATCACAAACTCACAGTCACAGCACGTATATCACAGACAAGCTCACATACATACACACTCACCATTAGAAGCAGGCATATTTACAGTCAAATACGAACCTGCACACACTCATAATTTCCAATCACGTGCCCACACATGAACTCACAGTCCACAGTCACAATCACACAACTAACACCAGCACCGTTCACACAATACAACACAATCACCCCAACAGAGACACAATCTCAAACACACGTGTTTACAACCACACGTTCAATACACTGCCATCCCCACTCGTTCGCCCAGCCAAGCTCACCCCGGGTAGGGTGGGGTACAGCGCCTGGGCCCCAGAACGACAGCCCCCATTCCTTTCTCTGCCCCAGGAATTCTGATCTTAGGGCTCCTGCTGGCTACTCCCAGCTGCCTTGGCTACGATGAGGACCTGGCCAAGTGCTTCCAGGACCCTGAATATGAGTCCGTCGTGTCACAGCCCAGGAGGGCCTGCACACCTCTCCACTGCCCAAGTGCGTGGTGGTGGTGGGAGCTGGCATGTCAGGCCTGGTGGCGGCCAAGGCCCTGCAGGACGCTGGCCACCAGGTGAGCAGGCTTTGGAGGGGCCTCAGTCATTAGCCTCTGGGTTTGCTCCCCGGGTGGAAAAAGGAAAACAACTGCACGTAACCCACTAGGTGTCTTAGCCCTTAGTTATTGTTTCTCAAAACTCCCCTGAGATGTGGCCTTAACCGTAATCTCTGTTCTCATGGAAACAAAAGTCGAGAAGGGGTCTGCTCACAGGCACAGACCAAGTCGCACTCTGTCCCCTGCCACCGAGGAGCTCTTCTGCCTCACTCACCTTACCCAGGACCCTCCTGGAGGACCCCCACCCCCGCAGCTGGGTTATCCTGCTGGGATTCCAGATTAGAGCCTGTGGCTGGCTGGGCGTACCGGGTGGGGGAAGGGAGAGCCTGGCCCCGGGAATGACAGCTTCTCCTGACCCCAGGTTTTGGTCCTGGAAGCCAGCAACCACGTCAGGGGTCGAGTGGTCACAATCAAGAACAAGCAGGAGGGCTGGTACTATGAACTGGGGCCCATGCGCATCCCAAAGTCCCACAGGTAGGTCCTGGGAAAGGGATGGAGGGAGGGCTGGTAGGAGGATTAGGAGGAGATACTGTGGGCCCTGCTGCCATTGAGTCAGAGCCCGTTCAGATTCCCTGTCCCACTGGGTTCGGCCCTGCAAGTCAGGACTGGGACTAGTCTCCCCCTTGACAGAGACAACTGAGGCTCAGAGCCCAGGGTCACAGAGAAAGTGGGAGATCCCAAACGAATCATGATAATAGTTACCATGAACTCATCAAATTGTGTGCTTTAAATATGGGCAGCTTATATGCTAATTATACCACAGTGAGCTATCAAATGATAACAGCCACCATTTGTCGAACACTTACCATGTGCTAAGCATTATCTGTGCATCATTTCATTACTGCAATTTGGTACACTGTGTTTCCCGTTTACAAATCAAGAAACTGGACTTAGAGATATAAAGTGACTCACCCAAGACTCTCCCAGGAGAAAGTGACAAAGCTCCACAAAATCAAGGACGTGTCTGACACAAAAGCAGATGCTTGACGTCTAAACCATACCGACTCCTGGAAGAGAGCCTGGCCCCTGGTCCTGAGGCTTCCAAAACAAAAAAGATCCCTTGCCTGGTGTCCCACATACCTCCAAAAACATGACTTCTTTTTAAAGTATAAACTGAACCAGAGATTTCCCTCCAAACCACCCAAAGCTAAAACAAAATCCAATTGAAACAGCCCAAACTAAAAGTTTTTAGATTCTGCCTTGAACTTACCTAGAAATGGAAAGTGGAATTTCAAATACTGCCTGAAACAAAAGGCCTCTGTCTCTATGTTGGAATCCTATACCCTGGGGCTTCCTAAAAGGCCTTCATTCTGTGATGGGTGAACTCCCCACTCCCCACCTCCCTCAGAGCAAAAGCAGAAGGAAAAGAGCTAAGGCCACGGCAAGAAGAAACAGGGTTAGAGGGGAGGAAGGAGTTAGTCTGAGTTCCCCAGGCACATAAAGAAACTGGTTTTCCTGGAAACGGCTCTTATTGTGCAGCCAGCAAGAATGAGGTACCGCTGGGATGGGTGCCATGTTAGGCCTGTATTTGCTCCAGGCTGGTGCACACCTATGTCAAGAAGCTGGGCCTGAAGCTGAACAAGTTCATCCAGTACAATGGCAACACCTGGTACCTCACCAACGGACACCGCCACCGCATCAGGGAGGTCAAGGCCAACCCAGAGGTCATGGGCTATCCCGTGAACCCCACGGAGAAAGGCAAGAGTGCTGAGGATCTCTTCCACCAGTCCATTGCCAAGGTGACTCCTGCGAGCCCTCCCAGGGCTGGGAAAGAACAGAGTCTGGCCTAAGTCACCTGGCAAGTTAGTAGATGGACCCAGGTCACCTGACTCCTACCCAATACTCGTGCGATTGGTCTGCCTTCCTTCTAACATCCCCTAAGAATGTCACCACCCCAACCCTAGGGCCCAGCCCCATATCTTCCGACCCTGGGTGGCCCATCATACTGCTTGATCAGTGGCAATGGAAGGAAAGGGAATCCTTGGTATTGAATCAGTTCTGCTAGACTGCAGTGAAGGTCTTCACCTTAAATTTCAGTCTCCAAAGATCTTTAAACAGAGGGGAGATTTGGGGGGAAAGAGACGTATTTAGGAGCTCCTGGAAGCTTCCTTCCTCAGGTCCTTCCATTTCCCTACCTCCTTACACCACCCTTTTCAAAGGGACATCTTGAGAACCTGGGAGTCCTGCTTCTGGATATTTGGTTTTAATCCAAAGCTGCTTCCCCTTTCCTCCCCTTTTGCAGCTCAAACAGAGTCTGAAAAATTTCAACTGCAGCCATCTGATGTCCTCTTATGATTCTTATTCCACCAAGGTAAGTGAGGCAAAGAAATCTCAGGATAGCCCTAGTCAGTTTGACTCACTGGTTAGAGCATCAGCCCACGAACTGAAGGGTCCCGGGTTCGATTCTGGCCAAGAGCATGTACCTCGGCGGCAGGCTCAGTCCCTGACCCTGGTTGGGGCAAGTGCAAGAGGCAACCAATCCATGTATCTCTGTCACATCGATGTTTCTCTCTCTTTTCCCCTCCCTTCCACTCTCTCTAAAAATATATATATATATATCAATGGAAAACAGGTGAGGATTAGCTAAAAGAAGAAAAGAAAGGAAGAAACCCCAGGATAGACATGGAGGGGTGAGTGTGCTCACCTTAGCTCCCAGGGGCTGTCCCCTGCCTACCAGGACTCTCTCTTCCCACGGCCAAGCCTTTACCTCCCTGGAGCCCAGTCCCACCCCTGCCTGACCCGGGCCCTGCCTACACACGGGGCCCTCCATCTGGCACTTCCACCCCCACAGGCTTACCTGCTGAAGGAAGGGATGCTGAGCCCAGGAGCGGTAAAGATGATCCGGGATATGATGAATGAGGGTGTTGAATTCCATAAGTCCTTCCTGGAGTCCCTGCAATCTGACATCATCTTCTCCAAAAGCGATGGGTAAGGCTGATCTGGACCGGGATGCAAGTCTGCCCCCTCCTCCAATCAGAGCAGAGAAAGGGAACTTTGATTATTGAGCAGTGACTGTGCCTGGCACCGTCCTAAGCACTTGCCAAGAATTATCACATGTAATCTTACGATCACCTGGAAGGTAGGTACTATTATTCAGAGCCATTGTACCAGTCAGGCTCCTGTGGCCCAGAGAAACCATATAACAGCCAAGTTCACACAACTGGGCCAAGGGCTGGAGCCAGAATCCAAACCCAGGTCTGGGATGCAGAATTGCATGGTGGCTGAATCCACGAGCTGTCATCATGGGAAACTCCCTTTTCTCTTGTTGTCAGTGTTGCAAACTATAAAATTCAATGATAATCCTTCCCTCGTAGAGATTGATTAAGATGTTGTATATAAAGTACGATTATGAAGCTAGTTTCCTTCCCTTTCAGACCAGGAATGCTGCTGGCGACGGGGCAGCCAGGCCTCACGCCCCACGCTCGCCCCTCCCTTCTCTTCACTCCCGCAGCTTTCCCGAGATCACAGGCGGCTTCGACCAGCTCCCCAAAGCCCCCAGCGCCGGCTGGAGGCCTGGCACCATCCGTCCGGGCTCCACGGTGGAGACGGTAGTGAGGGATGGGCCCGAGGTCCAGGTTTCCTACCGGCTGGGCAAGTCCAACCGTCAGTGCACGGTCTCACCATGGATTTTGTCATCCCCGCCTCGGCCAAGGCCACGCGCCTCATCACCTCCACGCCACCACTCTCCCTAGACAAGGCCGACGCGCTCCGCTCGGTGCATTACACCAGCACCACCAAGGTGCTTCTGGCCTGTGACGAGCCCTTCTGGGAGCGGGATGGCATCCGGGGCGGAGTCTCCATCACCGACCGGCCCTGGCGCTACATCCATTACCCCAGCCACAGCCTTCCCGGGGGCAAGGGCGTCCTTGGGCCTCCTACACTCTCGACGACGATTCCCTCTTCTTCATGTCCCTGAGTCAGGACCAGGTGCTGGATATCGTCCTGGAGGACCTGGCAGCTGTGCACCAGATACCCAAGGAGGAGCTGCGGCGCATGTGCCCGTCGTCCAAGGTCAAGCACTGGTCTCTGGATCCCCTGGTCGTGGGCGCCTTCGCTGTGTTCACACCCTACCAATTCAAGGATTATTTGCCACGGCTCTTCCAGCCAGAGGGCCGCATCCACTTTGCTGGCGAGCACACCTGCCTGCCCCATGGCTGGATAGACACTGCCATCCAGTCTGGCCTCCGGGTAGCCAGGAACATCCAGGCTGCCGTGGATGAAGAGGCCAGGGGAGACAAGACCTTGGCCAACACCCAGGACCGGTTCTGACCCGGGGAGAAAGCCCCGAGGGAATCTGGCAGCAACAGACAGGGAGGTGGGAGTGGGAGGCAGAGACTCAGAAGACGGGTCATCATTAGTTCCCCTGGCCCCCAAATAGGCCCCCAAAATGTGAGACAACAAACCCAGCTGGCGAGTCCACAAGAAAGTCACCCCTTTTTCTGCTTCTCTCCCCTGCCAGCCCTTGAGGAAGGAACAGCAGAGTCAGAGTACAGTGGTCCCCCACATGGGAGGGGATGCCAAGACCCCCAGCGGATGCCTGACACCTCAGACAGTACCAAACCCCATCGCACTGTTTTTTTCCTATACATACATACCTATGATAAAGTTTAATTTATAAATTAGGCACAGCAAGAGATTAACAAAAATAACTAATAATAAAATAGAACAATTATGGCAAAATACTGTAGTAAAAGTTATGTGAATGTGGTCTCTATCTGTTCATATCTTCCACCCACAAATCTAATGCCTTTTCCATCTCACCTAAGCCGTCGGGGCACCACATGCAGGAGGCAACTGATTGATGTTTCTCTCTCTCTCCCTTCCTCTCTCTCTCAGATCAATAAAGCGTATCCTCAGGTGAGGATTAAAAAAAACAAAGAAAAAGAGAAAGGAAAACTAAAAGCAGTGGGAAGTTTCATGGTGTTTTTGCACACCCTTGCTGAGCACAATTAGGAAGGAGTCCCCCAATTCTTGGTTTCTCCTTCTGAAAAAAAAGGGAATTTGCTTGCAATGTCTGGGCATGACTGAGGGCTGCCCAAGGGGCTGATTTCTGTTTCTGTTCATCAGACAGGAGCAGTGACATCATTTGGAGGCTGCTGAAAGCAGTGGCAGGTGCAGTGACACATGAAAATTGCAGTGGAACTGCAGACCCAAGGGTGCTCAGAGGCAAGAGATGATAGAGGAATGCAACAGAACATATAAGGCCCTGAGAAGAAGCAGATGTGGAACTCTAAAGGAAATTGCGACATTTGAAGGCAGCTGTGTATACACATGAAAAGCCCACAGCTAAATATTTAATGACAAAAGGCTGAAAGCTTTTCCTCTAAGATCAAGAAGAGGACAAGAATGCCCACTTTATCACTCTATTCAATATAATATTGGAAGTCCTAGCCTGGCAATTAGGCAAGAAAAAGGAACAGAAGGCATCCAAATTGAAAAGAAGTTAATTATCTCTGTTCACAGACAACATGATCTTGTATGTAGAAAATCCTAAAGATTTCACAAAATAATTGTTGGAACAAATAAATAAATTGAGAAAAGTTGCAGGATACAAAACTCAGTTGTGTTTCCATACACTTAATAATTAACAATTCGAAAAGGAAATTAAGAAAAAAAATCTATTTGCAATAGTATCAAAATATATATATTTAGGAATAAACTTAACCATGAGGTGAAAGACTTGTACACTGAAGACTACAAAGCATTGTTGAAAGAAATTTTAAAAAGACCCCAGTATGTGGAAAAACATCCCATGTTCATGGATTAAAAGACATAATATTGTTAAAATGTCAATACTACCCAAGGCAATCTACAGATTTGGTACAATACCTATCAAACTCCTAATGATTTCTTTTGTTAAAATAGAAAAATTGTCCCCAGATTTAGATAGAATTTGAAGGGACCCTGAATAGTGAGAACAATCTTTAAAAAAAAAAAAAAGTCAAAGCTCTTATACTTCCTGATTTCAAAACTTGCTACAAAGCTACAATAATCAAAGCAGTATGTCAGGAGCATACAGACGGACATATATACCAGTGGGATAGAAGAGAGAGCCCAGAAATAAAAGGCTACATATATGGCCAACTGATTCAAAATGCAGACCAAAAAATTTAGTAAGTATTGAAAGACTTTATTTATTTATTTATTTTACTGATTTTAGAGAAAGGAAGGGAGAAGAGAGAGAGAGATAGAAACATCAATGATGAGAGAGTCGTCGCTGATTGGCTGCCTCTTGCACGTCCTCAACTGGGGATCGAGCCTGCAACCCAGGCATGTGCCCTGACCAGGAATCAAACCTCGATCTCCTGGGTCCTAGGTCAATGCTCAGCTGCTGAGCCATGCCCGGTTAGACATTGAAAGGCTTTAAAAGGGCAATAACAAACATGCCTAATGGAACATTGCCTCCCCAAAACTGCAGAATACACGTAATTTTCAAGTATCCAAGGAGGATTTGTAAAAACTGACCAATACAATTACAAAGCAAGTCCCAAATTTCAAAGGGTTAAAATCAGATGAAGTATTTGCTCTTACCACAATACATACCGCAATACAATTAATCCACAAATCAATGCTTTAAAGGACAACTAGAACAAATTAAATGGAGCAATATTCTGTATTCATAGATAGGGAGACTTGATATTGTCCACATGTCAGTTCTTCCCAGCTTGATCTATAGATTCAAAGCAATCTCAATAATAATCCCAGCAAGTTATTTTGTGGATATTCACAAACTGATACTAAAGTTTATAAGGAGCAGCAAAAGACCCAGAATAGTCACGTCACAATATAGGAGAACAAAGTTTGAACATGGACACTTCAACTTCAAGACTTACTATAAAACTACAGTAATTAAGACAGTGTGGTATTGGTGAAAGAATAGACAAATAGATCAATAGAATGTAATAGAGAGCCCCAAAATAGTACCACATAAATAGTGTCAACTGATCTTTGACAAAGGAGCAAAGGCAATGCCATTATACTGCAAAGACAGCCTTTGCAACAAATGGTACTGGAACATGCAAAAAAAAAAAAAATCTAGACACAGACCTTACTCCCTTCACAAAAATTAACTGAAAATGGATCACAGAACTATAAAATTCCTAGATGATAACATATGAGAAAATTTAGATGGTCTTGGGTATGGATATGACTTTTTAGATACAACATCAAAGACACAACCCATGAAAGAAAGGAACAATAAGCTAGACTTTATGAAAATTAAAAACTTCTGTTCTGCAAAAGACAATGTCAAGTATGAGAAGACAAGCCACACACTGGGAGAAATATTTGCAAAGGACACATCTGATAAAGAACTATTATCCAAAATATACAAAGAACTGTTAAAATTCAACATTAAGAAAGCAAACAAGTAACTATAATAATCAAGTATTATGGTGGAAATTTAAAAATACAAAAACTGTGGGATCAGCTGTCTTCTTCGGAGTACACTGGAGAACTTGGTAAAAAAAAAAAAAAAAGCTTCCTGGCTGCTGTGGCTCAGCGGTTGAGCGTCGATCTAGAATCCGCGCAATCGGGGTTCAATTCCCTGTCAGAGCACATGCCCGGGTTGCAGGCTCGATCCCCAGTCAGGGGTGTGCAGGAGGCAGCCGATCAATGACTCTCATCATTGATGTTTCCATCTCTCCCTCTCCTTTCCTCTCTCTGAAATCAATAAAGATATATTTAAAAAAAAAAAAAAAAAGCTTAGAATTTTAAATTCTCAGCTGAGTATACATGGGTAGAAAGCTAGAAAACACGACTGCCCAGAGGAAATACCTTATTTTGTGTAACACAAAGTCTGGATTTCTGAAAACCAAACCCAGAGTCAGTTCCTGTGGCTAACCAAATTACATGCAAATTGAATTCATAGCCTTGTTTACTGTATAGAGTTGATAGAGAGTTATAGAGTTGATAGAGAAAGACTTGGAATTTTAGAATTATAATAGAAATTTGAGAATCGTAAATATGTACCAGAGTTTATGAAATAAATCCCTCAAAAATTAAGACACCTACCACCTTAGTGACATTTCTTGCTTCCAGTAGTCTCTGTCACATTTGGCATACCCCCTCCAAGTGAAGGATAGTTGTTGCATCTGGCATCTCCAATCACAATGAATGCAGCGCACCCCCTTTGGATCCTGGAGGCAAGGTGTGTCTCAGTGGGCTGCTATTACTGAATAATGCATAAGGCTGCCACAGGGGTGCAGTGTGGGGTCTTGGAAAGTCCCCTGGCTTCAGACTGGTAAGGGTGACCTTGAGTCAGTTTTCTCATATACTGTATATAAAGATAATAAGAAAGCTTCTTCATAAGATTGTGGTGACTATAAAATGAGCTAACATGCGGCAGGCCCTTTAAAGCACACACTCTCACATGTTGTCTGCACTCTGCACCACTTTAGCGATTTGACTGCAGTCAGTCTTCCTCTAGAACTCGAGTCAGAAATAAAATACCGGCAACGGGTGGCCATTTCCCCTGCAAAATGACATCCGGATAAGAGGCCAGTGGAGCCTGAGATCTATGAAGCTTCCACCCGGTGCTGTCTGCAGCGCAGCTTCGCATCCAGCAAACCACTGGGTGAGATGTGCGCTAACTTTCCCTGAGCTCCCAAACTCGGAAAGGATCAGTTAGGGTTATTCTGAGCTCATCCCAGTCCACTTCTGAAATGCAGATTGCTAGCTCCCTTCCCCGCCGGGGCATGTCACATTTAGAACGCCAGAGGGCGGCGACTCCCCACGGACAGTGGTGCCTGGGACCGTCGCAGCTAAACCAAGAGTGAACCGGGCCGCAGCCTCCCGGTCTTCTCCCTTCGCCTCAGCCTGCACCACACAGCAGAACCGCACAACGCAAAGGTCCATGGCTCTGTGAACAGATACACCTATGCTTGATGCCCAGCTCAACCACTTAGTTCCTGTGACCTTGGACAAGTGATCCCACTTCTCCATGCCACGGTTTGCTCCTCTGGAAAAACAGGGTACAAAAATAGTACCTACCTCATAGGATCGCTGGAATAAGTCAGATGACGTGGGTAAATTACCATTGTCCAAATCTTAGTTATTCTTAGACATCATAATAGTTCATCTAATTTGATTCCTATCTGAGTCCTGGCAGGCAGAGCAGGTAAACATGATTCTCATTTTTCATATAAAGAAATCGAGGCTCAAAGGAATTTAATGACCTGCAGAATCATGATGATAATAGAAGTTCCATTTTCCATGCTTCTCCCTCCACCATTTTACAGTGATGGCCTCTGGCCTTAAAAGATGTGTTTTTAACCCTTTTGAGACTCTGGGATTCTGAGGCGCAGAGAGGGCGAATACTTGACTGAAGGCTACACAGTGAGCCAGTGGCCAACCCAGGACCCAATGAGCCAGTGCAGTGGGTCCCCAGCCTGGTGCTCTGACAACTGCCCGAGACACCCTGCAAAACACTCCCTTGTTATTCCGCTCCTGATCGCTCACTGTGGGAACCCAGCCATGAGCCTTGTCTCCCCAACCAGACTGTGAGCTAAAAGAGGAAAAAAATTCTCAAGAAATATATATTACTATGGGAAAGCATCTGTGACATGTTGCTAGATGAAACAAGGGATCCACAAAACAGTGGGTACATGATCCCGGTGTGCATTTATATATATGGGCAGAGGGGAAAAGTGGAAGGTCTTAACACACAAACGTAAAAATGCTTATCTCTGGGTTGTGGAATTACACGTGATTTTTGTATTTTCCCTTGCACTTTTGTGTGTTTCTAGATTTACCCAATAGGTGTGTTTTATTTCTATGATCCTAACAAATGTCTGTGTACGTGTGTTATACTATTTCAACTGCCCACTTAAAAAATTAAAACTACATTAATTTTAATTAAGAATCAAAATTATTTATTATGGTTTTGCACAAGCCTCTTAACCTCTGTAAGGTTTGGTTTCTCCACCTGAAATACAGGGAGGATAACCCTTGTCCCCCTTCAGCCAGAGGCTCAGAACCTTCTTGCTTGGCTGCGTCAGCAGCTCCCTCCTCTCCTCAGCCAAGTTCCCAGGCAGTTGCAAGCCTTGCCTCTGTCTCCCCTCTCCTCGGTCCACTCATCAATCCCTCACCGGGCTGCAGCTCTTTCTAGACTGGAATCTACAGGGGCCACTGGCAACCCCCTCACTGCCTAAACCAATGGCCCCTGAAATGTCTTTCTCTCTAGCTGTCTCTCTCTCTCCAAATCCCTCTCTGGTTCCCCAGCACGGGCTCTCTTGGCTGCACCCTCCCTCTTGAAGCCCATCTTCCTTCGCCCTCTTTGACCATGGCTTGCCTCAGTTTCCTCAGCCCTCCCCTGCCACGTAGAGTTGTCCCCAGGTGGTTAACTCATCTCTCAAGTACTTCTCTACCTGACCCTCCTCTGCAAACCCTAATGAAGGCCCCTCGCCTCTCCCACAACTGGACTGAGGGAGCCATTCTCAAAGTCTCGCTCACACTCCACAGCCACTCAGTGAGATTCTGCCCACCTTCCTGCAACACACCAGGCCTTCTGAGGCTCCCCCTGGTTTCCTTCTTCTTTCAGGGAGCGTCAGCCTGGACCTCACACCTCTCACCCACATGGACTCCCCCCGGCCTCCCTGCTTTCCCTCTCTCCCCCTCCAGTCCAGCTGAGAATGTGTCCTTACAACAACCGTGTAAGGGAAGCACTATTCCTATCAACATTTCAAAGATGAGAAAAGTGAGCTACAGGGTTTAAGTGACCCGCTCCTGGTTACATGGGTAATTAAAAAGTTACTGAGGTCTTTGGAACTGAGACTTGTACACAGAGGGTCTGATCTGGCTCAGAGCATCTGCCCTAACCACTCTCTATGCTGCTGATTGGCCTCTTTTGCCAGAAACATCTATAGGATAAAGTCCACACTTTTCCGACCTGGCCTCTGAGGACCCGCTGGTATAGGTCAGACACTTTTTCAGTCCTATTGCCCACTGTGCCCAGTTGGTGCTCTCCCAGCCCCCATCCCGACTACCCCTCACCTGCCCATTTCCACAGTTAACCCATAGCCTCCGGCCACCTGCTGCCCGACAGGCTCAACCCCATCTCTGTATGTCCAACCCTCCCATCCTCCAGGCTTCCTCCCTGACAGCAGGCTGTGCTGACAGCAGCCATGGTGGGAGACAGGAGGCCTGAGCAAGTGATCCTTGGCCTCCCAGAAGGTGAGTGGAGGATTGGAGCCTGCACCGCAGGCCTCTGTTTTCCCATCCATAGAGGGGGTAGGAGTAGATCTAGCCCCTCTTGCTCTAACAGTCTAGGACCCTGTGCTTTCACGATCCCTAAAATGGAGGTGAACTTGCCCTCTCAAACCCCTTTAACATTCACAGAATGGAGAGAATGTTAGGAGTGGGAAGGGCTTCAGAGAAAATGTAATCCCACCCCCTCACTTTCCCCCAGAGATGCTGAGGCCCAGGGAGGGGCGGAGGCCTGGCTGGCCATCTGGGGAGTGGTGGGAGGGAGGCTGCCTGGCTGCTTAATGGAGAACCCATCTCAGCAGGTCCCCAGCCCCCAGAGAAGGCAGTGGGAGGAGCCTGGAAGGGCGAAAGCTGCAGAGCCTGGCTCCCAGCAGGCTTGGCCTGCCAGCTCCAGGAGGCCTCAGTAGTTTTCCATAACCAGAAGGCCTGCAGCCCAGGACATGTGCCCCCCTCTCCCCTTGCCCCCACATTCCTCTGCACACTCAGGCAGCAAAGTGGCATTCAGGGCCGTGTTGGGGCGGGGCAGGAGGGAGCCAGAGGCCCAGACGCACATAAAGACTCACAGACGCTGGTACAGCCACAATCATACAAACCCAGAGAAATAACACAGATCCAGATGAGGTGAAGAGGCCCAGACACAAACTACACCTGCAGACGTGTACACTCTCTCTGCCATGCATGGAGATCCATTCTCAGAGCCACACCCAAGTAAGACTATCACAAAGAACTACTCATCCCATGCACAGACACTCAGGCATGTTCATACTGGAGGCTCGTGCGCACACTCAGCAGACACCCCTCCATCAACCCCTGCCACCTTCCCTCCTCTCCCTGAGCTCCCACACTGCCTGTTTGGGTCAAACATTGATCTAGGAAAGGGAGAAAATTCCTGAGCTGCCCCAGGCCCGGGAGGCAGGACAGGAGCTAGACAAAACCCAGGGGCCAGCCAGGCTCCCTCTATACTGAGAAGGCGCCACTTTTTGATTCCAAAGAATTCATTGGACCATCCCTACCCTGTTCCCAGAGGCCAGGGTAAGGCTGGTTCTGGAGCAGCCCCTGACACACACCTCCATGACCTTTTCTCCAGCCCTGGGATTCCCAGCCATTAAATTAGAGAGGCATCTAGCAGCCCTTCCTTTGGCTCAATACCCCTCTGATCCCCTCCCCACCCCACTTGTGCCCTCCACCCTACCTGACTCCTCTACCCACACACCTGTCTCCCTCACCCCATCTCCCAACTTCAGCCCATCTGTCCTCCAAGAGATCAACTCCACACCTTCACTGGATCCACCACACTGAAGACCCAGAAACACAACTCCCTGACCAGATGGACCTGCCACTTTCACCTGCACCAGTCTCCCCCCACTGGATGCTCCATGACCACCTGGTGGCGGTGGGTCCAGCAGGGGCACTGCATGAGCATCTGTCAGGTGGCAGACAAGGGCTCCAGCTCCAGCCTCACCCTCTATGTGTCTTGGAACCTGGGGCTGGTGGCTTCCACTCCTGGCACCTCAGCTCCCTCTTTTGTCAAATAGGAATAATGATGCCACCTAGCTCTCAAAAGTTCGACACTATCCAAGGGCCTAATTTACAGCCTGGTTTTCACCAAGAATGGGCTGCATGGCTTTAGTTTAGTGATTCAACCTCTCTCAGCATGTTTCCCTGTCTGCATAATGGGATAACCCCTGCTACCCTGGGGTGGTGAGATACCCTGTTGGGAACAGGTGTCTTGACAGAGGTCCCAACAATGGGCTCCCCTCCTTTGCGCCCACCTCACACCCACCTCCCTGTTTCCACACTGCCTGGCCCCACCCGTGCACGCTGTCAGCTGGAAGGGATTTACAGCTCAAAAGCCTCATGGCTGCGTCAGCACAGAGGCTGCCTTATCCTGCTGGGGATCCGAGGCCACGGTGCCAGCAGCCACCCTGCTCCCGCCTGACCCAAGCCCGCTTCAAGGGCTGGCGCCAGATTTCCTGGCCCCGCGCCCAGAGTTCCCCCTACCCCTAGGCGGCCGTGTCAATGTGCACACACCCCCTGCCCCCACGGGAAGCTGTAGGGCCTTCCGGGCGCAGTTTCCTCCCCAGCTCCCCACCCACCCTCGGGCAGGAGGCAAGCCCACTCCTTAAGCTGGGCCCCTGCCCCTCCCCACAAAGGACGCAGCCCTGGCCTCTTGCCCCTTACCCCCATCCTGGGCATCCTGACAGATGACCTCAGGTTTCCTGGGAAAAAGCCTTGGAATTCCAGAGAACCTCTCAGGATGAGTTCGACTGAGGATGGTGGGGTGGGAGAGGCCTGGGTGAGTGTGTTTTGTGTTGGGACTGGCTCTGGGTGTTCGGGGTCAGGTTGTGGGATCCACTCAGGGTGCTCCGGGTCTGAGCTGGTAGCCAGTCCAGGTGTTGGAATCTTCCGTCAGTGTTCAGAGTCTGGGTGTTGGGACCCTCTCTGAGTGTTGTCACCTAAATGTGGGCATCTTCACTGAGCTAGATGGACCTGTGGGGATCCTCTCAGACTCTCTAGGTGTGCAGCGGAGGCCTATCCAGGTGAATGCGGCCCAGGTGTTGGGGATCTTTTCTCGATGCTCCGGGTCCAGAGGGGGTCTTCTCTAGGGCAGACTGTCGGGACTTTCTCTGGCATGGTGGTTGGAAACCCATCCAGTGTATGTCCCACTGGCCTGAAGGCCGACACCACTGCTAAGCCCCCAGCCCAGTTCACCAAGACCTTTATGGGACCAGCAAAACGAGGGCCCGTGGCAACGCAGCTTGTCCCGCCCTTCAGACCCTAGGAAGTGGAGGCAGACACCAGACCCAAGCTGGGCATCGGTCATGACTTCACTCTACCCCGAGGCACGTCCCTTCCTTTCTCCAGCACCAGTTCCCTCACCAAGAAAATGAAAGTTGGATTTGAGGCCCCTATCCCACCCTCTCCCTGGCCCTCACCTGCACACACGAGGGTATTCATTCTCACCCTACCCGGGCCCACCCTGACCTTCCCGCCCAGAACGCCTTCATCTCTCCTTTCCCTCTCCAGCCTCAACCAGTCCCTTAAGCCTCATTCTTCTAGAAAACTTCCTCCACCCTTTTGCCCCTTTTCCAGGCCCAGGGTGTGAGCCCTGAGACGAGGCCACAGGCAGCCACAGGTCTTCTGCTTCCCTCCATCCAGCGGCAGCACTCTGAGGGCAGCGCCCCACCTCCTCCTGGCCCCCACTCTGAAGCCTCGTTCTAGAAGGGCATGGGGCTCGGGAGCTCATGCTCAGCTCAGATGCCGTCCCAGGCTGGCAGTGGACCCTCTGAGAAGAAGAGTCGCTTTTGTCTCTAATAGACCGGCTGGTGGGGTGGGCTCTAAGCGGCTTTGGGAGCCCAGCTCCTGCCTGCACCAATCCTCCTTTCCAGGCCACTGCACTCATGTGACAGCCAGGGCACCAGGGAGCCCTCAGGACCACGTGGTTCCAGGCAAGTAGCTGGACACTGACTACCCAATTTTACCTCTCCTGGGTGGCTGTGTACCCCGCAGACAGAAATCAGAAAACTCTGAGGGCAGGAGTTTTAGAGCAATGACCCTGTCCTCTGGGCCAACCTGCACAGTCAAGCATGTCAGCATGGGAGTCCACGTGTGTGTGCGTGCATGCAGACACGCACATGCACTTCTCGTGGAGAGGAAACAGAGCCAGATTCTGGGCTGGGCACGTTGAGATGTTCCTTTGTCCTCACAGCCGCCTTGTAGGAATCATTAGCCCCATCTGCACAGGAGGGGACGGAGGCTCAGAGAGGGGAGGGGCTAAGCTGGGATCTCATACACACAGCTACAAAGTGTGGAACCAGATTTCAAAGCCATGCCTTTTGCACATGCACATGCACACATGCGTTCACATACACACACATGTGCAAGTGCACACAACTTGCATACACCTATGCTCAACCCCTACACAGGGTGACTGAATATTAAAGCTGGACTTAAGAGATCATTTTGTCTATGCCATTCCATTTTATAGAAAGAGAGACATTTAGGAAGCAGCAGGACCAGAACTAAAATGCACATTTGTTGTCACACAGAGTCATGTGTATACACATCCACACACCACACAGCTTACCCAAAGGGTTTAACACAAAATCCATGAATGCACCCACAGAGAGTCATTCACACCTCACACAAATCCTTATTTGTGTTGTATGCTTGCACACATCTGCTCATCACACATAAATACACACATGGTCATACATAGTTGCACACAGTGCACACTCATGCACACTCATTCACACACAATCCTTACACTCATGTATCTACTCATGCATACATACACATCCATGTTCCCTCACTCCCACACTCACTGTATCCACCCTCCTGTTGCAGGAGAAAGAAGTTGACTCTGCCAGATGGATGCCCTGTGCAGCTCAGGCTGGACGCTGGGGTGGGAGCCATACCCAAGCCTGACATTAGGTGGGTGGGCCCTGGCACTGCCGTGGGCAGCCCTGGGAGTGTGCTCTGCCTGCAGCTCCCCACAGGCTCAGGCAACTCATCATGGCCAAACCTAGCAGGTATCTAGAAAGTGCTGATTCATAAGCCAGGAGTGGCCAGGCCAGGCTGGTGGCAGGGCTGGTCCCAGCTTGTGAGCTATTTGTCTTCTGCCTGGATCTGTATTGTGGACCCTCCTCCCTCAAAGGGCTAGACCCTGAGTCATGAGTCTCTTCCTACAGCCACTGAAGATGAAAATCAAGGTGCCAGGGATCTGAGAGCAAAGCAACCAGAGCTGCTAATGGGATTTACCAAAGTTGGTGAGCCATCTAACTCAGGCTCCTAATGGCACTTTGAGATAAAAGTTTTTTGAATGGCTGGCTCCAGTTGGCCTCATTTCCTGTACCTTCAGACCCCCTTCCACTCCTCCACTTCAGTCCACACTTATGCTGGTCTCTGTTCCCTGAAACATGGTTTTCCCTCTGGAAAGCTTCTTGATGAACTCCCACTCACCTCTCAAGATCCAGGACAAGTAGCCCCACCTCTGGTCCAACTTGACTGCTCCCTGCCATGCTCCATCTATCTCAGTGTTACAGCCTCCAAACCCTCATTGTAATTATTTGTCTGTCCAGCTTAGAGCATCTGTTAGAGAACTTTGACAGCTGTCACTGTTCATGGGCTAGGTTTTGAGATTAGTTTGGTTTGTATTTGATACATACATAACATTTCAGGCACTGAGAAAGACTTCAGTGGCTTCCTTGGCCCATCTCAAAGTGCCATTAGGAGCCTGAGTTAGATGGCTCACCAACTTTGGTAAATCCCATTAGCAGCTCTGGTTGCTTTGCTCTCAGATCCCTGGGGGCTAGATTGGTGTCCAGGCAGGAGTGGAGAGCCCTTGGGTCCAGGTGCAGCTCTCCCATTACATGGGGAAAGAGGGAGCAGGTTCAGGCAACCAGTATAGCCTTCCCCTCCCCACCACATACACAGGCCCCAGATGCTTGGCTGTGGAGCCCGGGAACTGTCTTGGGCACAAACTGGCACCCCACCCACCCCCTCATAGCCACCCTTCTCTCCTGGGCTCTCATTAAATTATTCTGCCCACTGGCCCCAGGCTCAGGGTGTCTTTGATGTCTGTCCATCCAGCTTCTGTGGCCAGGACTGGGCTCCTCACACCACGCAGGGCTAATGGGCTCTGACAGCTTCCCTGGGGCCCCATGGTGGTAGGAACACCAAGGCCCACACTCACACCTACAGGACACATGCTCAGGCCCGTGAACAGCCAGAGATTCCCACACTTACATACAATACTCTCATACACACACACACACACACACACACACACACGCACAGACTCACCTAGTCCTAGTGGGACCTGCACTGTCTCCCAGACCCATTCACCTGGGCACACTCACATGCACTCAAGCACACCCATGTGCACACATTGGTGTACATACACATTCATACACACTCATATACAACACTTGCAGCACATACACCCTCACACACTCTGGTGATTTCACACACTTTCATAATGGCTCCTGGGCTTTCACACGGGCCCTCCTGTACCTTCTTCTTGCCCCTCACATGTTGGCATGTGAGGTCTTCTGCAAGCTCACCCGGCCTCCTGCCCTCATTTTCCAGCAGTCATAGCATTGTGATTATGAACCTGGGCAGCCTGGCTTCTGTTCTTGGGGCCCCATTTATAAGCCGTGTGACTGGGCAAGTTCTTAAACCTCTTTGGGCCTGTTTCCTTTCCTGTGGAATGGGAATGAGGATAGTATCTTCCTAGGGTTGTGGTGTGGTGTCAGAAAGGTTCTGCCCTGACAGTTTCTATTTCTTCTTAGATCAGGATTACAGGATATTCACTGTGTAATAAATCGTTGAACTTAAAAATAAATACCCATTTAGAACAGTGCCTGGTGTATAATAAGAACCCAATCAAGGGCCCTGGCTGGTGTGGCTCAGTTGGTTCATGCCATCCTGTGCACCGAAAGGTCACTGGTTTGATTCCCAGTCTGGGCGCATGCCCAGGTTGTGGGTTCCATCCCTGATTGAGGTGCATGAAGGAGACAGCTGATCAATGTTAGGCTCTCACATCGATGTTTCTCTCTCTCTCCCTTTCCTTTCCTCTCTCTCTAAAATCAATAAAAACACATTAAAAAAAACAAACTCAACCAACATTGGCTGCTGTCTCTTGCCCTACCTTTCATACCCTTGGCGTCGGCCATAACAAAATTATGTTTCCTACACATGCCAACTAGCTAAAGGCTTCTGACCCTTCGCATGTGGTGTTCCTTCACTTCGGACACCTCTTCTGCACTTCTCCCCCACCTCCCCTACTCATCCCTAAAACCCTACTTAGGGGGCTGTGCCTATGGGGAGCCTCCCTTGCCCTCCTCAGCAGAATTGATCACTGACTGCTTTGTGTCCCTCCCCTGACCAGCATTGTCCTTTTCCCTGGACTGTGTGCTCCTTGAGAACATGGGACCTTGTGAAATTCACCTATTCAGTCCTGTACTCAGCATCGGACATGGACCCTAATGAGCATCGGTGGTATGTGAGGGAGTAAATAATGCTCCGTCATCACAAGGTATAAACAAGAAGTGCTTGCGTAACTAACTGTTAAATGTTATGGAAACTGTGTAGCCTGAAGTAGTGATGGCAACAGTGATAACATACCAGTGGTGCTGGCTGACTCCACTGGATGGGAAGTGTGGGCAGGCTCAGAATTCAGGGCTTTCTATTGAATGCTCTCAGTAATGCTGTGAGGCTGTGGGGAGGGAGTGCCTATCCCTGAGGAAATGAATGAGTGAAGCACGTGGATGCTTAAAATGGAAGAATGTGCAGTAGCAAAAAGGAACAGGTTGCCCTACATATAGTAACATGCATAGATCTCAAAACCATGGTGTTCGTAAGAAAAGTAAGGACCAGAAAATTAACCCCCCAATGCATATTTTATACAGACAAACACATTTTAAGGATATAAAAAATATATATTGGAGTGGATTCCTGGATTGAGAAAGGGAGTAAGGAATGGGGAGAGGAATCTGGGAGGGAGGGGGAATTAAATTAGCAAGAGAGGAGTATGACTAATGCAACTCTATGCGTGTGAAGTCCAAACATAACAGGAAAAACATCAAATCCATGTATCATTTCTATCTCTTTTACAGCTGAGAGAATAAACTAGGTATGCAGTCATTCGGTTACTTAGATATTGGGTTTATGGCATCTAAGCAGCATTACTGTTGATAGTTTTCCTTAATGCAAAGAAAAGTTTAATTTTCATTTGATGCTCTTTTCCTCTCCCTCTCCCTCTCCCATCTCTTGCTTCCTTCTCCCTGTCCCTGTCCCTGTCCCTGTCCCTGTCCCTGTCCCTCTCTCTCTCCTCTCCCTCTCCTCTCCCTCTCCCTCTCTTGCTCTGCTCTGAGCCCTGATTGGAATCCAAACTAGATTCTTCTGAGACAAGGGCAGACCCCGTTACTTCTACATCCTGTCCATGAATGAGTGAATGAGTGAGTGAGTGAATGAGTGAGTGAGTGAGTGAGTGAATGAGTGAGTGAGTGAATGAGTGAGTGAGTGAATGAGTGAGTGAATGAATGAATGAGTGAGTGAATGAGTGAGTGAGTGAGTGAGTGAATGAGTGAGTGAGTGAATGAGTGAGTGAGTGAGTGAATGAGTGAGTGAGTGAGTGAATGAGTGAGTGAGTGAGTGAATGAGTGAGTGAGTGAGTGAGTGAGTGAGTGAATGAGTGAGTGAGTGAGTGAGTGAGTGAGTGAATGAGTGAGTGAGTGAGTGAATGAGTGAGTGAGTGAGTGAATGAGTGAGTGAGTGAATGAGTGAGTGAGTGAGTGAGTGAATGAGTGAGTGAATGAGTGAGTGAATGAGTGAGTGAGTGAGTGAATGAGTGAGTGAGTGAATGAGTGAGTGAGTGAGTGAATGAGTGAGTGAATGAGTGAATGAGTGAGTGAGTGAGTGAGTGAGTGAATGAGTGAGTGAGTGAGTGAATGAGTGAGTGAGTGAGTGAGTGAGTGAATGAGTGAGTGAATGAGTGAGTGAGTGAGTGAGTGAGTGAGTGAAGAAGAAAAAGAAGAAAAAGGAAGAGAGAGGTAGAGATGAAGAGGGCTCTCCCAGAACATTCTCTTTCTTTCTCCACCCCTACCCCCGGGTATGAGTCCCTTGCAGGAGGAGGGGGAAGGGGCCAAAGGGCTAGGAACTGGACTGCTGATCTCTGGAAACCCTGTCAAGGGGGGGATTCGCTTCCACATCATGGGGCAGCAGGCCTGGCACAAGATCCTGAAGCCACAGGGCAGCAGTGCTCCAAGGATCCCAGGTCTTGCATGACATGAGCCCCCTACTCCAGGAAGGACGCTGGGACTGGCCCTGCACTAACATCACTAAAGACAGTCACAACTAATGAGCCTTATACAGGCTCATTTCCATCTTTCAGTCCCCTTCAATTCCATAACAAGTGTGCATACTGAGCATTATCCCCATTTTACTGGTGAGAAAACTGAGGCTCAGAGAGATTGAGTCTCTTAGTTACCCAATTCTCAGTGGTACTAGTAATAGCAAATGCTTTTTGAAAGCTTGCCCATGCCAGCACATCAAGCTGCCTTAACTCCTCTGGTCCAAGGACAACCTATGAGCAGCAGAGCCATTGCTTCCTGTCACACACACAGAGCCAGCCGCAGAGGTAAAGTGACCATTAGTCACACTGTTAACGTCAGGAGACTGGACAGTGGGGTGATCTGCTCTGGCTCCAGAGCTTCCTCCCTCCCTCCCAGGCCCTGCTGCCTCCCGCACAGCAGAGCTGGGATTTGAGCACATGGTAAACTGGCCAGGTGGAGTGGGGCTAGGAGGTGGGTGTTGGGGGGTAGGGCAGCTGAGATTTCTTGACACCTGGGGAGCCTGGCTCCCTGCCAGCCAAATGGGGACCCATTGGGAATGAGGTCAAGGACACACAGGATCAGTCACTGGCCGTTCTGGGGCCCCATAGTTTGCCCACAGCCTCCTCCAGGGCCCCTATGCCAGGGAAACGGGGGAGGCCGCCCCCTCCCCCTTTCCCAGCCAGGACTGAGTGAGCTAATCTGGGGAGAAGACACATTATTAGTCTAAGAGAATCAGTCCCAGCCTGCTCTGCTGAGTCAGCCGAAAGACAGTCCTTGTTCTGCCAGCTACGTGAGCCCCTGCACAGCCACCCCCGCTGCCTCCCCGCCCT
Source organism: Miniopterus schreibersii (assembly GCF_964146895.1). NCBI lineage: Eukaryota > Metazoa > Chordata > Mammalia > Chiroptera > Miniopteridae > Miniopterus > Miniopterus schreibersii. Next base: position 24,990,466 of record NC_138109.1, on the reverse strand, counting down.
GCCCAGCGTGGCCCCCACCATGGGCATACCTCACGTGCCTGTGTCCCGTTGACCTGCCCCACAGAGCCCTCTCCAGATCAGCAATCTTGAGCCCCCCTCTCTGTTTACTTTCCTAGCAACAGACCTGTTTGTCAGAGCCAGCCCCACCGACCCCCAAAGATAGCCATCTCCTGCACAGAGAGCTAAGCTTCACCAGGAATGCAGCTGGGGGAAGGAGGGCCTCGGGGAATGTGTGACCCCTTCCCCCTCGTCCAGCACAGCCAGCTCCAGAGAGGAGAGCTGTGGGCAGCTCACGTAATCTAGGGGGTCCCTACCGAAGTGGTACCACTCTCAGTGTCATCACCACCATCCTGGTCTTCGTCCCTGTCTCCACCACCACCCTCCCTGTTACTGTGTCCCTCCACTATCCCGCCACCATCACTGTGACCACCACCATTATTATCACCACTGTTCTCAGCCTGACAGCAAGGCTACCATGAAGTTCACCGCTGGTACCAGCACCCACACCAGCAGTTCCACTAAGGCAGGCAGGTGTCACCAACACCATCAAAACCAGTGCTGTCATTAGCACTGACACCAGTACCACTATCACCACCAGCTTCACTAAAATCATTTTGACCAACTATCCTTATACCAGCCTTACCATCACTGTCACCACCATCCAAGATCATTGTCACTTTACTACCAAGAATACGACCATCATTTGCATCACCAGCACCACCAGCACCTTTACCACTATCACCAATACCAGTGTCATTACGCCATCACATCAGTCTTCCCCTCCCCACCATCATTGCTTCCATCGTTGCCATAGCTGTAATAACTACCACTAAACCGGGCACCACCGCCACCACCGTGATCCGTATCACTATCGCCACAGCTGAAATCAGTTCCGCTGTTACTATAACTACAATCAACAGCACTGAACATGGTGCTACCAACATCTACACCATTGCTGCACCCACTGCAGATGTGAGATGTTGTCACCAACATCTCCACCACCATGAATACCTCCTCGCCCCCAACACTGTCACTACCACCTTTCCTCGTACAAAAGCTTATCGTTTCTATGGGCCCTTTCTAGGCCAGGCAGAATGTAAAAAGAACAAGTAGGAGGAGAGCAAAAGCAAAGTTCTTCCAACTCATTGTTCTGACGGTGCAATTATTTGTCCAGTGTCTTCCTGTTAATGCCCTCCTCTGAATAGACTTGATTGTTTCACTAAATTTGCCTATTTAGCAATTCACAGAAGACGGGCCATGCATGCCTGAAAAACACAGGAGTGGTTACAGGAGTCACCCCCTACTGTTTGTGACATCAAAAAGTCCAGCTCCCCTCATCACACACCCTTTTCCCTCCCCACCTCCCTCCGGGGGTCCTGGGCCCCTGCAGGTGTGTCTGTTTTTCCAATGTGGACTTTATTCCATTTCCTTCCCAAACTTTGGTTCTGCCCCTTTCGAGTAGAACAGTATGTGGAAAGAGTGCTGGCCTGCGAGTCAGAGCCCTGGATCCTAGCCTTGATTCTACCACTAACTCTCTGTATGGCCTCAGCAAATTCACTTCCTTTTCTCTGCCTCAGTTTCCCCGTCTGTAAAAGGATGACCTTCTGACTCATGCTATAAAGAGTTTTTGAGTGGAGATACTCCCAGGATAGATTTGAACCCCTTTTCCAGAAGGTCCCTTCAAATGAGAAAATAGACTGTCAAGTCTTCTATTGGTTCTCCCAATAGACACCCCTGGCCTGGCCAGCAAGTCCTATGATCTCCAGGGACCTCCTTGAGTCCTGGATGAAGCTGCCTGGGCAGGGTGGGGGCTAAAGGGTTAATAGGTCAGGGCTGTGCATGAGCAAGTACCTTAGATGAAAGGCTGGTCCAAGAGAATGCCATGTGGCTGTTGTGGTTGGCAGACCAGGGCAATGGGACCAGCAAGGTCCCGAAGGAAAACCCCACCCCCACCCCTCCACCCCCCGGTCTCACCAGAACAAAGTGGTGTTTTACAAAAATGCTATTGTTCTTGGGCAAGTCTTTCCCATTTCAACATAAACCAGGAAGCAGTGCTTCCTTTCCTTGGGCAAAACCCGAGGGTCCCCCCACCAGTGGGAGTGGGGGGAGAAGAACAGAATTTTCCCTGACTTGAAGGATCTACCACAAAGCCCCTGCCCAGCTATTTCTAACACTCCCCAAAGGCTGGTGTGTGTGTGTGTGTGTGTGTGTGTGTGTGTGTGTGTGTGTGTGTGCATGTGCACGTGTGATGGGATGGGGAGAAGAAACAGAGGAGTACCACCTAGCCCGCTCTCTTGCCTCCAAACATGACTCTGTAGCCTGAGCCAGACTATGAAAGAGGTGTCACTGCCTACCCACCACCGCTCAACCGTGTGCCACTCAGGCTTCCTTCTGTCCCACCAACACGGCAGTCTTGTTCCTGCCTATGCCTTTGCACATGCTGTTCCCTCTGCCTGGAACTACCTTTTGCCCTTCACACACTTGCTCCTTCTCAGCACTTTGGTCTCTGCTCTAACCTCAGTGTCTGTCTTTCCTGACAGTCCGTCTGCTCCAAGAGAGGAAGGACTAAGAACTGTGTGTGTCTTGGTCATTACTGCATTCCCAGCACGTAGCACAGGATGCCTGCCCCCTGTGTGAGTGTGTATGTGTGTGTATTCCTCTCACCGCAACCCCCCCTCCCCCAGTAAAGAAAACAGGCCCCAGCCTCTCAGGCAAAGGAGCCACTTCCCCTGTCAAGCTGAAAAATGAGAGCATTTCAGACCTTGGAGAGCATCCTGTCCGACCGCTCCATTTTCCTAAGGGGAAAGCTGAGGCTTAGATAGAGCCTAGCAGGTCAGGCCATGGTTGGTCAGTTGAATTGCTGAGCTAGATTCCAGGTGTCCTGACCTCAAAGCTACCTAGTTTCCCAGCTCTGGCACAGCCCGGTGCTAAATCTCTCACTCTTCAGATACAACATCTAGCACACTCACACATCAGGGCTCCTGCCACCGACAGGATTCACTGGACCCACTTTCCCCACCTCCCTGAGAACTGACTCACTGAAGGCCCAAGGAAGAAATCCCCCCTCCCAGCCCCCGTGGCTTTCCCCCGCGGATTTGCCTGGCGGAGGAGTTCGGAAGCTCCCTCCTTACCACCCCCACCTCCACACTTTGCATCTATCACTTTTAGGGAGAGAGGGGTGAAATAACTTTCTGGGGCATCCCCATGAGCCAAGGAGGCAGAGCTCCAGCTTTCTATCCTTTTAAGCTTCATTTTTTTCCTTATGGACATTTCTGCTTTTGTCTGAACCAGGAAGGCCCCTTCACTTAAATACGTGTGGGTGCACCCTTGGAGAAGGGCAATTATGGATGCCCCCCATAGGAGTTGCTGGGCAGATTAATGAGACGCGGCCCCCAGCACAAGCTGACGCCCCATTGAGGTGAGATCCCTTTGAAAAGTTTAAAGTGCTGTACAAACACAGGACACTGTTACTTTCAAGGCAGGGAGTATTTACAAAGCGTTCCTTGTACAAATGTGTGTTTAGGGACTCTGAGGAAGGCATAGTCCCTTTTAAGAATTGTTTCCTGAGGTTGGCAGTAACTAGGGGGAGGGCTAGGCTGGGAATGGTTAACTTTTCTCTATTCTTTACAAAATAACATATACGCCCAGGTAGGACAAGTACGCAAAGGAAGCGAAGATGAACAAATAAACAGTGTTGACACTTAACACCACTTCCCCTAGCAGAGAGGCCTTCAAAGTGGGAAGGGAGATTGCTGTGTCCCCCATTCTTTCCCGGCTCCTTGGTTTATCTTTTACCCCAGGCTGGGGGGAAAGGACGCAAACGGATGGATTTTGTGCTTTTAGGCAAGGGCAAGATAGGGGACAGATAAAATTCCACCTAACGTCATTAAGATAAGGAGCTATTCTGTGGATTTAAGTTCTTGGAATAGGAAAGGGGGGGAGGAGAAGATGTCAAACTCGCTTCCTGGAAAACTGAAATGCCCAGAGAATTCCTCGCCCTGGGAAGGGAGCGCAGGTGGATTCCACCGAGTCAATCCAACCCTGGAGCACGAGGGGGTCGATAACCCTTGAATTCCCGGAGTGGCAGCCTAACCTGGGCAGTGGCTATCAAGAATGAAAGATCTTTCAAATCAAATCCCTGGATGCTGCGCTGATGGGAAATTCAGGTCCCTTATTACTGGGAGGCTCTTCTAAGGGTGCATAAGAGTCTGGAAGGCTCAAGTTGTACCCAGAAAACAAGGGACTGACTCTTTGAGCTCCTTGAAGTGTTGTCTTAAATTAAGACCAGCAATATCAGAGTCCCTGATCAGAGCTCGTTAGAAACTCACACTCAGGACCACCGCAGGCCTATGGAACCAGAATCTGCATTTGATCAAGATTCCCAGGTGATTCACGGGCACAGTCATGATTGGGTGACATTGTGAGGCTAACCCCAAATCCTCTGGGAGGCTGACAGCGCTGTGGCTTAGGTGGATCAAAGGAGCATGGGCGCCTGAGGTCCCGCTTCCTTAAGGGGACCTTGCAGCCAAGACCTTCTGGGATTCTGCCAGTTCCTCCCAAGGCCCACCCACTCACCTCCCTCAGGTTCCTTCTTCCCTTTCTTTCAGCACAGTCCTCTCAGGCTTTAGTCAACAAAAGCCTGAAAGACCAGTTGTCTGCAGGAGACATCTGATTTCAACCCGCTTCACCAAAACCCCCAGGGGACAGCACAATGGCAGAGCTCTCTGCTCTCCACCTGCGATTGGTATTGGCCAGATGGGGAGGGGGTTACAGACAGAAGAAAAGCCACAGACACAAAATGACATCTCAATCCAGGGTGCTGCCCCGCCTGCAGTTCTTTAACTCTTGCTCTCAATTATATCTGGATTTAAGAGGGCAAAACAAAAGCTTGTGCTGTAATTTTAATGGATTTGTTTTTATAGGAAAAAAATGAGTCTGAATCCTGAAAATGATTGCTTCTAAAATTTAAGGGATTTAATGAGCTCCTAGTTTAGGGATTAAAATTTTTTTTGTCAGCATCAGTGTCTCCAACCTCCTCCCCCCAAAATAAACCACATGGAGAAGCCCGTCATATAAAACAGTAATGGAGCAGGTTTGGATACCAGGTGGGGGCAAAGAACCCCAACTAGATGGTTCTCTTCATCACCATAGTAGCCCTTGCTGTGCCTCAAGCAGACCCAAGGCTGGCAGGAGCATGGGTTGAAGAACCAACCTCTGCCCACTCTCTGCCCAATACCAGGAGCCTCTTAATAGCTTCCTTTCTCCCACCTCTGCTCACTCACTTCCAGGGAGGTCTCACAGACAGCAGGACTGGGGGCTAGCAGCACCAGGACTGGAGCACACCTTCTATATAATGACCCGAAGTGGCTTTCCTATCACTTTCACCCAGGAGTCCCAGTCTGCTTAGGGGACTGTAAGGAACAGGTCTAGTTCCCCTTTCACAGGACGTACAGAGCAGGTCTTTCCCTGGAGTCTGGTTTCCAGATGAAACAGGCACAGAAACCTGTGACCAGTGGGTAAATGAATGAATACTCAAAGAAACCATCGAGTGAGTGGATTGGAGGCAAAAAAGGAAAGAAAAAGAACAATTGAATGAAATACCCTGGTAATTCTTTTCCAGATACTCTCTGGCTTGAAAACAGTTCTCTCAAAAAAATGACGTGCAAGAAAATTATAGCTTTTGAAACTAAACACAATACTCCAGAAAGACCTTAAATGAGTGTTTTCCAAACTGTGGCCAGTGACCCATGTGCATAGTAAAGGTCAATTTAATGGCTTTTAACCACCATGTTGCTTAATGAAAGAACAGAACAGAAGATACCGTAGTTCAGCCACCAGCAGTGAGTTTGGAAACATTTTTCTAGTTATACATACATTTGTATGTGTGTATACACGGCTGTGTGTACTGGGTCTTGATGTAACATGTGTTTCTTACTTTATTGTGGGCGACAAGTCAAAAAATGAAAAGCCAGTGAGTGCTCTAACCCTATTAATCAGACACCACTCTTACCCATATTTTCAGATGAAAATAGTGAGTCATAGATTTATTAATTTGCCTAAGGTCACACAACTGGTAAATAGCAAAGCTGGGACTGGAATGGGGTGGGGGGGGGGAGTCAGTCTGACTCTGGAGCATAAGCTGTGAACCTCTCGGCTTCATGGCCTCTGGAATAGAAACAGCCGTGCCACGCAGGCAGGTGGGGGGTCATGCGGGACCAACCGCGGGACCAACCTCGGGACCAGGGGGCATCCAGTAGGCTTTCCCTTTCACACATTAGACACACATTCCCTTCCTCTGCGTCCAGCCCTCTTCCACACAGGGCACACCCAGAGCAGACACCAGCGAGTGTCAGTGAAAGGACTGCACTGTTGATGTTCTGAGTCATACAGGAGGCCAAGTCCATCTAACAGAATCAATTAATTCCTTCTTCCCTGGGCAGAGGGGTTCAATCAGCCGTGTGAAGGCTGGGCTACCCTAAGATTTGGTCCACATTTCTCCATTAACGTTCAAAATGTGGGAGACATTTCAAAAAGCCTCATCAGCTGCCAAAATGGCCTCAGTGCTGGCGGTGCCTGACAATGAAATCAGCCCCTCCTTAATCCAGGTCATGTATTCTAAGGGTTTTTGATGTTTTCTTCCCCTGGATAAACTAAACTTTCTAGATCCTGAGTGCTTTATTGGACTAATAGTATCACCCTCTCTCAGATGTATGTTGCCAACATCCATCGCTTCTGGATGTCTCATCTTCCACACTTGAGTGTCCCCAGTGTCCTCCTCTGGTGCTGACCACCCTGTGAATGTTGGCAGCTCTCTTCAGTTTACTCTGCTATAAAAGGAAGCCTATAATTCTGATATGTAAGGAGCTGGGGCGTGTGTGGTAGATTCCAGAACCTGGCTGATGAAACTTCTTTCTTTCTCAATGCAGTTCTTAAAACAGCAAAGTTTTATTTTTAAATTCTGAGTTTGTGGTTTTTTCTCCACAACATGCTCTGGTCTCCCTCCTACAGGGGAAATCTGGGATCCAGACATGCTCTGACCTAAATGAACCTGTCTCAGCTCCCAATAATCCCTGCTTAGAAAAGGAACTTCTGGGATTTTGTCTGGGATTATCCTCATAAGCTCAATGCACCACATTTTTCCCTTGTTCAAATTGTGGCAGTATTCTTTTTTTCTTTTCTTTTTTTACTTTTTTCCTGGCACTTCTCCCCTCCCCATAAGGGCTCCTGGAATGACCTATCTCCTGGATGAGCCTCAAACACAGCAAAGGCAGTTGGGGGCAGCCCAGCCTGGCCTTTGGCTTCCTGTTAGCCAGATTGCTCTTCTTCTCTGATTTAAGAACTTTCTCCTTGATAGAAAAGGCAGGGTTTGGGGGGTTCTGTCCTTCTCTATTACTTGTTGTTCTATTCATGTGAAAAGAATGGAACTCAGCAACTATTTATCTCTCACTTTGATTCAAATAGAATCAAGTTCCATGATGTTCCTTGGATATGAACATTAAGCCTGCTTCTTACTTTTTCTCTCTTGCTCTGAATGGGGTTCAGAATGTCTCTTCCATCTTCTTCAAGTCTTGGTGTTTCAGGGAGGTAGGACTCAGACACACCTAGGAAGGCCTTATCCACTCCACAATCCAAGCCCAAAACCTCAGACTTGCTCTGAGGGGCCAGAGCAAGGGAGGAGTGGTATGCAGAGCAGGGGCCTGGCCGAGGCATGGTCTGTTGGGGCACGGGTCATCAGTCATTCCCGGAGCAGATGCAGATCTGTATCAAGGCAAGTGTGTAAGCTTTGGAGTCACACAGGCCTGGACGGAGAATTCTAGATAACAATTCCTCCCTTTTAAAAGTTTCTGGAGGATTAAATGAGATCATGTTTGTTAGCCTTCAGTATCTGGCATGTAGTAAGAATTTAACAAATGGTAGTTGATATCATTAGCATTACTTTGCTGTTATCTGTTTGCTGTTAACGAGTTCTGATAGTCCCAAACATTCCGGGGAACTTTCAGGGCCTGCCCAGGACTTCCATCTCCAGGAACTCTTCCAGATGCCTCTTCCAGCACACAGACACCACAGGCCAGGGCAGGCTGAATTCTTTGTGGCCCAGGCTCCCCAGTCATCTAGTTATCAGGCTTCTCAGATTTCCATCTCCACAGATATGGGCAGTGACCCCCACCTAGGTGTGCTTGCATTAGAGACAGAGCACTGGGCCTAAGGATGATGGGTGGGATCCAATCCCAACTTCACCTCCTGACTCAGTTTGCTCACTTGTCAAATGGGTTAATAACAGAGCCTGTCTCATTGAGTTTTTGTAAATGATATTATGAGAAAGTGCCAGGTGGATGAAATGAGAAGCAACTGAAGACTTGACATGCCTTGAGGAGGCTTTGGGGACAGTTCAAGAAGGGAAGGAAGCCCTTGTGTCCCTAGTTCCCACTCTGTGTGGGGCATAGTGTGACCCTTTCCCTTCTATGATCTCATTGTTATTGGCCCATTTTGTAAGTCAACAGTCACAGGCTCAGAGAAAAGGTAATGGCCCAAGGCCACCCGACTGCAGAGCGATGAGGTTGTGCCTGACCCAGACCTTCTGTTTTCTAGCTTGATGGCACATAGGGCAAAAGGATGGAACTCAGCAAAAATGTATCTCTTGCTTTGATTCAAATAGAATCAAGTTCCATGAAGTTCCTTGCCAAACTTATTTTTCTGGTGTCAGGGAAAATTGTGAGAAAGATTTTGATGTGGGCAAAAATGGGTGTCCTGTTTAGAATTCTCTTCTAGGCTATATTCACATTTTAGTATCTTTGTGACATTTTACAACTCTCCAAGTTGTGGAAATTGATAAGAAGGCAAATTATTCTTTTCCACAGAAATGCAAATGAATTGCATCCAGTGGAATGAAATGGATTATTGCCCCATGGCCAGACCAATTTTGTAAATATTTCTAAATATATCAGCATTTTCATAACCTATATATGTGAGGGGTTTTTATTCTCCTTTGAACCAGCTGTACCATCTTACTGGTTCCCTCATTAATTAATAAGTTAACTGACACATGGTTCATGATATTTGTAAGTGACCAGGAAATTCATATTTATTGGGTGACTTTGGTCTGACCCAAATCTGCCACCCATCACTTGAAGTATGACAGGGTTCAAGAGGTAGGATTTTATATTACCAGAACTAGCTTTTTACAATCTCTTTTAGATTATATGTCACCAAATTCAATAACCTAGAAGAAATGGACACATTCTTAGAAGAACACAACCTTTCTAGTCTGAATCATGAAGAAGTGGAAAACTTAAATAGAAACAGTAACCAACACCCTCTCCCAAAAAACGAAGTGCAGCCCTGGTCAGTGTGGCTCAGTTAGTTGGAGCATCTCGTCCCCTGCACTGTAAGGTTGCGCATTGTGGGTTCCTTTCCCAGTCAGGGCACATACCTAGGTTTCGGGTTTGATCCCCAGTTGGGTCAGGGTATGAGAGGCAACCGATCGATGTTTCTCTCACATCGATGTCTCTCTCTCTCTCCCCCTCCCTCCTTCCCTCCCTTCCCCTCTCTCTAAAATCAATGAAAACATATCCTCAGGTAAGGATTTAAAAAAAAAAAGCTTACCAAAGAAAAAAGCCCTGGACTGAATGGTTTCACTGGTGAATTCTACCAACCATTCAAAGAAGATTTAATACCAAGCCTTTTCAACTTCTTCCCAAAAAAATTGAGGAAGAGGAAATACTCCCTCACTCATTTTATGAGGCCAACATTATCCTGCTACTAAAACCAGACAAGGACAACACAGACACACACACACAAAATCTGTCAGAGTCTGTACAGGAACATTCTTTTCCTTTGTTCTATTCTTTATTTTTATTAGTATTTCCTGTCTTCTTAATATCTATTCTGTGTGTGTCATAGGAAGGACCATGAGCATGAATCTACCTGTGTCCCTGAGTAGAACCGTACGTACACTAGCCAAGTCGACATGGGAGACATTTATTGACACTATCACCTTGTCCGTTTACCCTCACTCCAAGGACAGACCATAACCCAGCAGGATGGGAAGGGGCTCTGATAACAGGAAAGGCTGTTGGAGACGCCAGTACTGCCAACCTCCTAGGCCGGTGTGGGCCAGACGGTGCAGGAACTAGGGAGAAAGGGCAACTCTGAGCAGGCTGAGGAGCCACCAAAGTCTGAAAGATGGTGCCATTGGTCCCCTGCCGTGACCCAGCCTGAGCTAACCTCCGAAGTAGGAAGGAAGCCATCCGGAAAACCAAAGTCCAGGGTGGTTCCCTATAGCCATGGTCTTCAAACCTCTTTGATCTCATACCATTGGTTAAAAATAATCTAAGCATGCTGTTCCAAATATTTCATTTCTAAATATTATGTTTGCTTATCTCAGTATTAAATAGTAATAAAGTTTGATGACTTTTTTGTTATAAAAATGCATATAAAGAGAAGTCCTTCCTGCAGCCCAGAGAATTGTAATGGGCCCTCGCTTTGGAGACTACACTGCCCCGGAGCAAGCCCATCTCCACAGCACAGGAGAGAGCAGAGCATGTAGGGGGCTTACAGTCTGGCTCAACCACCGATCACTTCGGACAAGCTGTCTCCTCTCTGGACCTGAGTTCCTCCGTACTTCTAAAATCAGAATTACAGGACCTGTCCCTGTCACTCCTCCCTGAGAGTTTCCACAGACACACCAGCATCTGTGAAAAGTGCAAAGTACTGTAATTACCTGCTGTGGTGTGTCATTCCCAGGAGCCTAAAACGCTAGCATTTTTTGTTTTTGTTTTTGTTTTTAAGAGTAGACAAAGCGCTTAGGGCCAGAATGAAAGCTCAGGTTTAGGCAAGGAACACCTCTCACAGGGCAACACGTGGGAAGTATATTCTCACCCAAGCAAAGCCACCCTAAATTACCAGTCAGATCCTCTCCCAAGGGTGCATCATGTGAAGGGGGAGGGGAGCCTGGAGGGGACAAAAGGATGCCATCTGGACTCCCAAATAAATGTTGTTGACTTCTTTGCCTCCAGCAATATCCAAAAAAATGTTGTAGTTCTATTACTTGCTAAAAGCAGTAATACTAACTACGATTTACTGAGCACTCAGGATTCCAAGGACTTTACATGTATTATCTCATATAGTTTTTTGAAATAATACCAGAGGTAAAGTATTATTACCACTTTACATATGGGGAGCTTAAGACTCGGAAGACATTAAATTAGTTGTTGACTAAAGTTACCTGGCTGCTAAGTGGCAAAGCCAAGTTTCAAACTCAGGTTCTCTGGCCCCCAGGCCACCTTCACCACCACATTCCAGGCCACCATGCTGCTTCCTCCTGGGGGCCTCTATCTTTGGGGAGATAAGAAATGCTCTCCTTCTGTCAGTCTCCCTTTAGACTCCTATAGAGATGAGGGTTCCAGTTGGCCACCAGCAACTGTGGAACCCGGGACCTGGGAGGCTACCAGCAGCCCTGAGCCACACCCGAGTTGAAGGGATCCAAGGCTAGCACAGTCCTTCACGGCAGCCTCAGAACTTGCAGCTGGGGAGCATTTAAGCTCATCCAGACTCGCAGTCACTGTCACTGACCTCTCAGACTGTGGCCTACGCCTATGATGCACCCTGCTGGGGAGACCCCATGGTTGGCTGTTTAGAGACACTGGCCTTGGAATCAGTCTGAGGTTTAAACTTCAGTCCTGCCACTTATCCACTGTGCCTTGCCAGCAGCTTTATCTCTGGGAGTCTTGGTTTCCTTATCAATGAGACAACACCTATCTCATCATTATTTTGTGATTCATTCATTTATTCACTCAACAAATATTGGGCTGAACCATATGAAATTGTTGATATTTAACCTTTTTTTTTCTTCTAATTACAAAAACAGCAATTTCTTGAGGTTCAACTCTAGTATTTCTTGAGTGCTAAATTAGTTGGAGTGCACCAAAGAACCAGAGAAACAGAACCAGTAAGTTTGATAGATAGATAGATACATAGATAGATTTATTTTAAGGAATTGGCAAATCCCCCTTATTTGAAGGGGCTGGCAATCTGAAATTTATAAGCAGGCCAACAGGCTGGAAATTCAAGGTGAGAATTGACATTGCAGTCTTGAGTCCAAATTTTGCAAGACAACAGGCAGGAAACTCAGGCAGGGTTTCTGTTTTGCAGTCTTCAGGAGAATTCCTTCTACTTCAGGAAACCTCAGTCTTTGTTCTTAAGGCCTTCAACTGATTGGATGAGGCCCACCCACACATTCTAGAGGGTAATCTGCTTTACTCAGAGCCAGCTGATTCTAAGTATGAATCATATCTACAAACACCTTCACAGCAACATCTGGACTAGTATTTAAAACAAACAACTGGGTACTGTGGCCTAACCAAGTTGACATAAAGTTAACATTGCAAGTGCCTGCTATGTACTCGGCACTGTGCTGGGCACTTAGGGTATGAGTGAATGAAATGATCAAAGGTGGCTGACCTGTTGGAGTTTACATCCTAGTTAAGGAGACGATAACCAGCATATTAAGTAATTGTATATTATGTTAAAAGTCAAAAATCATTGTAAGGGAGAAAAAGTAGCCTAGGGGATGTGAAAGTTCAGGGTCTGGGAGGCGCCCTGGCTAAGAGGGGTTGGGGTGGGCCTCACTGAGCGTGTAGGAGCTGAGCCATGGCCTGAGGAGGAAGGGGTCCAACATGCCACTGTTCTGGGCACAGGGGCAGCTAGTGTGTAGACACTAAGGCAGGAGCATGCTTGTCCTGGTCTGGAACTGAAGGAACAGTATCACTGGAACAGAGTGAGGGAGGAGGAGAGTGGCAGGAAATGAGCTCAGAGAGGTCCTGTGGGACCTTGTAAGGCCACTGTCAAGTGAGGAAACAGAGTTAAATCAGAGACACATGCATGTCAGGCGCCCAGCATAGTGTCTGGCAGGAGCTGTCATCCTTCTTGGTGACCTAAGTCCTTGGCCACAGGCCAGTGGACTCCAAGTTAGTGCTCTTCCCCCCATTCCACCTTGGATTCTGTGTCCTGCACTCCAGTTTTACCCATTTCATTCCCCAACAGGGATTGGGGAGCCAGGACAGCCTGGAAACCCAACAGCACTTGCTGGGATCCACCACAAGAGGCCTGGATACCCTGGGCCAGGGGACGGAGGAAGGGCTGGCCAGACACACAGGTCACCAGCCCCCATTGCTATCAGAGCTCTGGCCTGCCTGCCCAGACCACCCGCAGCCCAGGCTTTGTTCCAGAGTTTCCAAGAATCCTTTTCCTGACAAACAAAGCCCCCAGCCCCCCCTGCCGCCCAACAGGCACCTGAGGCCTCCAGGCCTGGGAATCAAAGCCTGTTTTGCAAAGGAGGCCTGTGTTTGGAGAAACACCCATCCCCTGCTGCCCGGTCCTTCAAAGAGCGCGCATTGTTCTGCCCTGAGAAGGCGCCTCCTGACTTGAGGGCAGGGTCGGGGCTGACGTGGGTGGACTTCTGATCTCAGGCCAGACCCCCCCACCCCACTGGAGGAGGGGAGGGATGCAGGGGCCAAGCCAGGAGAGGTCTGCCCTGAGGGCACTGTGCTCCTTTCTTGTGTTCTGTCCACCTGAGTCCCCATCCCTCGTGTCCTCACTGAGGACTGGACAGGGTGGCCCAAGCACTTTTACCTGCCTAGATGGCAAAGTAGACCTAGAGGGACATCAGGCAGGACAAGAACCAGGGCAATCATGTCAGAGAGACTATGTAAAAGATGCCCTCATTTCACAGATTGTGAGACTGAGGCCAGAGAACAGATGGAGCCGGACCCGGAGCCCAGCTGGGGCTGGGGAAAGACCGGGGTGTCATTCCTCACCCTTGGTAATGATACTAGACCAAAACAGAACTTCTGACCCTAAGTTAGGTGCTCTTTTTTTTTTTAAAAAAAAAGAAATATTTTATATATACTTCCCCCCAGTGTTGTTTTCATTGCAACTTAACTTTGGGTGGAGGTAACCTTTACTTTAGAAAAATCCTCTTAAAATGGAGCGGAGGCCACAGAATTAGCAGTGGGGCCCAGGTGGGTCCTGACCACTCACTAGGCACTCGGAGGCACTCTGCTGCCTCCCCCTCCCTCTCCTGCCATCCTCACACAGCCTGGAGTTAGCAGTGGGGTCTCTTAGCCTCACCCCTATTATATGGAGGTCTCTCAAGGCATGTAGAGATTTAATCATCCACCCAAGATCAGACAGGAAACCAGAAGCTGTGACTCAGAATTACATCTCAGGTGCTACTTCCATTCCCTTTTTTCCCCTCCAACTACATTTATGAAGCTGTGGCCTTCCAGGCCCCTTTGCCACAGCTTCCCTAGGACCAACATTTACTTTGAAGTCCGGTATAGTGATTAGGAGCAGAGGCTCTGCAACCAGACAGATCACACATACTTGAGGCCCACAGTGGGACCAGACCGTAAGCCATCTGCTCGCCCATTCTGAGCCTCAATTTCCTCCTGGGTCAAACAGGAATGACTGTGACTGTGACTGTGACGACAGCCCCCAAGCTGACTGGCTGTTGTGAAGACTGACTCCGGAGAAAGGGTATTGTGTGGAAAGACAATAATAAACATTTAATCAGTATTATCCTGATAATTATTGTTATTCCTACTTTCACTATTTGGAGGAGAGGGGAAAGGAGGGACCCGGGTAAGGTGTGGCACTGTCTCTTAGTGGGAGCTACTTCCCTAAGCAAACAGCAACAACTCCTTCCTGCCCTAAAGGGAGAAGGAAGGGCCATCAGGGAAGGGGGTTGTTGCAGAGACTTTTGATCTCTGGCCTGTGATTTGTATTTCACCTACTTGGCCTTCTGGGCACCAGTGTTATCTTTTGACAGTCAGGATATGGCTGTCCAAGTCTCTTCGTCAAGCATCTAATCACCACAGAGGTCACTTCCAGCCCCACATTCCTGGAAAATTCCACAGGACTGCTTGGGCAGACAGTGTGGCAGAGAAGGAACTGTGGTGATGCCTTGAGTGAGCCTCTTAACTTCTGAGACTTGCTTGAGTGACAGACAAGCACAGCAGTTAAGTAGGCTCCACAGTGAGGCAGCCATGTGTCTATTCAAGGGGATCAACCTTCTAGTCTGAATGACTGGCTGAGCAGGAGAAACGAGAAAGGACCAAGAACAAACATCTGTTGAGGATCTGTCACCATGCTGGGACTTTCATGCTACCCATTCAATGAGTCCTCCCAAGCACCTTGCACCTTCCCCCTTTTTTTTTAAATTTATCTTTATAGTTGAAAGTATTACAGGTATCTCATTTTTCCACTTCGCTCCCATCTCCTCCCCAGGCCTTCCCCCATCATTGTCTGTGTCCATGGGTTATGCATATATGCATATAACTTCTTTGGTTAATCTCTTCCTACCCTCTACCCCCTTTCCCTCTTTCCTCTGAAATATGATCGTCTGTTACATGCGTCAGCGTCTCTGGATCTATTTAGTTTGTCAGATTCTCTTGTTCATTAGCTTCTTCTTAAAGAAGACCTTTCAACATTGCCTGTGGTGATGGTCTGGTGGTGATGAACTCCTTTAGCTTTTTTTTATCTGTGAAGTTCTTTACTTGACCTTCAATTCTAAATGATAGCTTTGCTGGGTAGAGTAATCTTGGTTGTAGTTCCATGTTTTTCATCACTTTGAATATTTCTTGCCACTCTCTTCTGGCCTGCAAAGTTTCTGTTGAGAAATCAGCTGACAGTCGTATGGGTGCTCCCTTGTAGGTAACTAATTGCTTGTCTCTTGCTGCTTTTAAGATTCTCTCTTTGTCTTTAACCTTTGGCATTTTAATTATGATGTGCCTTGGTGTGGGCCTCTTTGGGTTCCTCTTGTTTGGGACCCTCTATGCTTCCTGGACTTGTAAGCCTATTTCTTTCCCCAGGTAGGGGAAGTTTTCTGTAATTATTTTTTCAAATAGGTTTTCAATTTCTTGCTCTCTTTCTTCCCCTTCTGGCACCCCAATAATACAAATGTTGGGCAGCTTATACTATCTTTATATTTCTGGATTCTTTTTTCTTTTTGCTCTTCTGGTTGGGTGTTTTTTGTTTCCTCATGTTCCAAATTGCTGATTTGATTCTCAGCATCCTCTACTCTACTGTTGATTCACTGTAAATTATTCTTCATTTCAGTTCCTGTAGCCTTCATTTCAAATTGGTACTTTATTATGTCATCGGTTTTCTCAGTTATTTTTGTAATAATATCTTTGAGCATCCTTATAAACAAAATTCTGAACTCTGTATCTGTTAGCTTGCTTAGATCTATTTCATTTAGTTCCTCTTCTAGAGATTTCTTCTGTTTTTTCCTTTGTGACATGTTTCTTTGCCTTCACATTTTGGCTGCTTCCAGGTGTTTGTTTCTATGTATTAGGTAGAGCTGCTGTGTCTCCTGGAATTTGTAGAGTAGCTTTGTGTAGTAGGTGTCCTGTAGGGTCCAGTGGCTCAGCCTCCCCAGTCACCTGAGCTGGGCCTTCTAGGTGCTCCCCTGTGTGGACTGTGTGCACTGTCCTGTTGTAGTTGAGCCTTGGTTGCTGTTGGTGTCCCTGGGAGGAATTGACCCCCAGGTCAATCAGCTGTGAGGACCAACTGCAAATACAGCCAAAGAGCTGCTGTGCTGGAGACACCCCTATGGAGCAGGATTTACTTCAGTGGGGCTTTGGTGTTCACCAAGTGCACCCCTTGAGTGTGTCACTCGTGGATGTGGTAGGGTTGTAATCCAGTGTGGTCGAGTCTGACCACCAGGTGCACTGTCTCTGGGGCCTCCCGGGAGGTGCAAAGTCAGCCTCTGCCAGTGCCTTGCCCAGGGCCACCCAGCATGAGTTACACAGCAAACCATAGTTGGTTGCTACTTATGCTGGTCTTGGAGGTGCCCAGGAGAGGCCTAGCTATGAGCCAATGCAGGCCGCTGCTAGTGCCAGGCCTGGGCCACTTATCAAGCCGTATGGGGTCCACTGCTGCTTGTTTGAGAGATTTTAGGAAAGTCCTAAGCATGAGGCTCAAGGGGCCACTTCCACAGAAAAGCCCCTGGAAATGGCCCGGATGAGCTGCAGGTGGGGAGGGGCGGGGCCTCCGGGAATCACGGGGCAGGGCCTCCGGTGTGAGTCAGGTGCTGGCGATTCAAATATGGCGCCTCCTGCCGGCTGTGTGCGGGGAGGACTCGACAAAGGAGCCATGGCCTCCGCCAGCCCTTCTGCCTGGAGGAAGCCGCCCCTCCAGCTCTCGCCCGGATCTCAGGCAGGTTAGTTCCTCCCCGAGGGTCCCGGGTCCTTTCAGGCTGCTGCCGGGCGCTGGGCTCAGAGGGAGCGTCCGAGTGAGTCCGTGCCGGGCCCTTTGAGAGGAGCTGCTGGGGCTCCCACAGCCTCCGAGACCCTCAACCACAGTCCCCGCTGGTTTCACAGCTCAAAGTTGTGGGGACATCTCTTCCCGGCCTGGAGCCCTGCGCTGGGGACCTGCTGTGGGGCTGGGACCCCTCCCTCCTCCGGAAACCCCCACCGCCCAGATTCCCTCCCGGGTTTCAACCTCGGCACCGGGTGTGGGCCCGCGGCCGCGTCTCCTCGATCCAGCCCCGATCCTCCCGCGTCTCCGCCCCTCCTCCTGGTCTCGGTGCTGCTTCAGCTCCCTGGCTGTGGGGCTTCTGTGCAGCCGGATCTCAGGAGGCTCTGAGTGACGGTGGTTCTGTATTGTGTTGTAATTTTGATGTGGTTGTGGGAGGCGCAGGCGCAGCTGTTACCTACGCCGCCATCTTGATTCCTGGCCACACCTCCCTTTTTGCAGATGAGGGCACTGAGGTTCAGAGAAGCAAAGCTGCTTGTCCAAGGTGACCCAGCTAGTCAGGGAGGAGCTGGAATTTGAACCCAGCTCCTTCCCATTGAGAAGCCATCCTCACCCTGTAGGACCCACTGCCTCCCTCTGTCTTCCGTGCCATCCTCAACATTCTGGAGCACCATGTGCTAGGCACCCTGCTAATGGCACTGTCCCTGGTGTCCATAGCCTCATTCATTCTTCACCTGAGGTGGAGGCAGAAGGTAAATGTTGTTTACCGATGAGGAAATTGAGTTTCAGAGAGGTTGCCACCGCCTGCCTGAGGTCACACAATTCTGAAATGGTGGAGCTGAGATTATTTGCCATTTGTCCTATTGAGTTCCAGAATCTGGTCCTTAGTGCCTGTAGCACCCTGCCTCTCCTCCTACCCTCTGGTTAGACTCTGAACAACATGGTAAGAAGAGCAGCGGTGTGTGTTAATGGTATGGGGGTCTGTACCTCAGGGGGTGTTTAATTCTTACAAGGACCATTCCTAGAGTAGGAATCAGGGAAAGCTTCTTGGTAGAAGGCATTGTTTGAGCTGAAACATGAAAGAAAAAGCCTAAGGGTTTGGGGCAAGGTTGTTGTGAACCAAAGGATGGGGGCTGGGCGGGGAGACAGGTTGGCCAGCCGGCGCAACTCAGTGATTGAGCATCAACCTATGAACCAGGAGGTCATGGTCCGATTCCCGGTCAGGCCACATGCCCAGGTTGTGGGCCCCGTCCCCAGTGGGGGGCGTGCAGAAGGCAGCCAATCAATGACTCTCTCACCATTGATGTTTCTATCTCTCCCTCTCCCTTCCTCTCTCTGAAATCAATGAAGACATATTAAAAAAAAAAAAAAGACAGGCTGTTGGGCTAATTATAGAAAGTGTCTCAGGTTACCACATAAATATATTCATTCACTCACCCACTTGGTCATTCGCCACCTCCCACAGCTTCACCTTAAACCTTGTTGACAATCGTAATGGCTCCAGCTCAAAACCCCCATTCAAACATCCCACTACCTGACCACAAGCTCCATTCTTCTACACAAGTCCTTTGCATCTACTCTGTATCACACTGGCATCTTCAGCCACTGACCCTCCATTTCCTTCCAGTCCATCACCCCTCTTCCACCTCATGTTCTTTTTTCCCCCAGCCCCAGAAACCAGTATTTTACTGTTTCTATGCGTTTGACTTTTGTTGCTTTGTGTTGTTTTTAGGTTTACATAAAAGTGATACCATGTAGCATTTGTCTTTCTCTGACTTATTTCACTTAGCATAATGCCTTCAAGGTCTATCCATGTTGTCATAAATGGCAGGATTCCTTCTTTTTCATGGCTCAGTAATATTCCATTGTGTATATACCACATCTTCTTTATTCATTCTTCCCTTGGTGGACACTGATGTTGTTTCCAGGTCTTGGCTACTGTGAATAATGCTGCAGCAAACATAGGGGTGCAGGTATCTCTTCAAGATCCTGTTTTCATTTCCTTTGGATAAACACCCAGAAGTAGAATTACTGGATCATATGGTAGTTCTAGTTTTAATTTTTTGAGGAACCTTCATACTGTTTTCCACAGTGGTTATACCAACTTACATTCTCACCAACAGTGTACAAGGCTTCCCTTTTCTCCACATCCTCATCAACACTTGTTACCTTTTGTCTTTTTTATGACTGCCATCCTAACAGGTGCGAAACAAGTTCTTCTTTATTACAGCTCAGGGTCAAGGGCCACTGTTTCAAAAACAGTCTTGCCAATGCCATGAATTCTCTTGGCCCTCTGTCTTTAGATTTCACTGGTGAAGCAAACCCCTCCCTATCTGCTTCCTCCACGCCTATGCCCAGCAGCCAAACACTGAGACTCGCACACCACAGGGCAGGGGGCTTCCCTGTGACTCTGGAACCCTCACCTCGAATTGGCCTTGGACACTGCCCACATCAGCCACTTACCAGGGACCACTTCACGCCTTCGCCGCACTCCTCACACCTGCGCCTCTGCCCTCATTCTCAGCGGTGACAGAAGAACACGCCGTTCTTACAGTCTCCCACACGCACACGCACATGCACACACACCTCCACCCGCCCTCTTCTCTTTCCCTAGTTTCTGTTTCAACATGGGAGCTGGCATTTTCATCAAAGGGCCATTCTCCACCTGGGTTTCGGCACCCTCCCTTCTCCCTTTCTCTGGAGCTGTATATTTCTTATTATCTCTTCTTTGTCTTGGATTTCCTCTCTCTACTTCTCCATCAGACCTTTTCTCTTGGCCTTTAAATATAGTCAAACCACCTTTTCCACTCATCTTTTCAGACCGCTTCACCGAGGTATAACTGACACAATAAATCGCAAATGTTGAAAGTATACAATTTGATAAGTTTCTCCATATGGATTGGATATACCTGTGAAACCAGTACCACGATGACAGTGAACATCTCTGTCACCCCCGCAAGTCTCTTTGTGCCCCTTTCTAAGCTTCATGCTCCATCGCTCACAAAACCACACCTGAGAAAGGTGCTAGAGAGCTGCAGGTCACTGAATCCAATGGAAAATAACCTATGACCTCTTGGACAGCTCAGCAATACCCGTGCAAAACCAGACTCACGGGCTCATTCCCCCAAACCTGCTACTCCTCCAGCACCGCCACCATCCAAGTGCTGGTGCGAGCCCGGAGCCGAGGACTTGCTCCTGCTGCACTTAGGAAATGCTGTACCAAGTACCATCCACTCCACCTCCTTGATTATCTCTGTCCCCTCCTTCCCACCTCTGTGATCACAACCTTAGCTCAAAACTCCTTCATCACTCACCAGCACTATCACAATAGCCTCCTAACTCCCTGTTGGTGTACACACTTCAACTCCGGGCTGCAGCCGGAAGGACAGTTTTTGAAAGCAAGTGTGATTATGTCATCCCCACCCCACGTAAAACATAGACAAAGACTAAAACCCATAACACGGCCTTCAAGGCCTGTGAGGTCTGGCCTCTTCTCTCCATCCCTACCTTACCCCACACGGCCTTGGTCCCTGGGTTCTCACCACACTGGCCTCATTCTAGACCCCTCCCCCTCTTTAGAGAGCTTTGCATGTGTTGTTCTCTGTCCAGAATGTTCTTCCCACTCGTGCTTTCTACCTTGGCTTAAGTATCACTTCCTCAGGGAAGCCCTCCTTGACTTTGCTTAGTTGACTGAATTGCTTTGTCACATCTTCACTTAGCACTCTGTACCTCACTTTGCAGCATGTGTCACAGTTGTGACTTGATCTTCTGTGTGCTAATGTTTCCCTTACAATATCATTTTCCTTCCTAAATTCCTAGGCAAGGAACCGGATCTGTTTTTGCTCACCATGGTATATTCTCAATGCCTGGCTTAGTGGACCTAGTCCCCAGCATTAGTACTAAACAGGTGTTAAATTAATGAGCACAGAGTGAACGTGTACTGTGTGCCATGCTTCTCTGTATATTTGGTTGCATTTAATCCCTACCACAACCGTGCCAGGTGGGTATTTTGCTCTTTATAGATGAGGTCATCAAGGCTCAGAGAAGCTAAGAAACTTACCCAGGGTCACACAGTTGGAGGTAACTAAGCCTGAGCAAGAACCAGGTCTGTGTGACTCTAGCCAGTTCCTGTCCATTTCCCCAGCTGGCTGGAAGTGGAGGAAACATTCGCACATTCGCTCTAAGCGCCTGGGCATAGCAGGTTCTCTGCAGTATTACCCCAGTTCATTCTCAGAATCCGCCTGTGAGGTGGGTGCGCTATCCCTTTCCACATGCAGTCACTGGGATACAGAAAGGTCACGTGCATAGCTCAGAGTTACTCAGCAAAAGAGCAGAACCGGAATTCTAACCCGGGGTACCGGGCTCTTTTCATCTCACAGGCGTGATGGAACAGGTGAGAGCACAGCAGGGATAAAGGATCTTTAGCCCCCATCAAAGGACTGAAATGGCTCTTTTCTGGCTCACACTTGCCAACCTGAGTCATCCTGGCTTTGAGAAATACTTGTGCCTGTAACTGTTGACCCAAGACCCTGGCATTAGAGACCTTCCAAACAGCGGGTAAGCAAAGGTAGGAGCTGTGCCACATCCCTGGTGTCAAGATGGAAGGAGACAGCTTGATCCTGGAGCTAACCTTTTACTTCAGCTTAAAAAGAAACTGTTCTTCGAGTGATTTTTCAAGGACAGCGTGTGTCGGCCATAACCCTCCCCCCAGGGCACAGAGTGGAAGCACAGGTGGGTGGGGCCCTGGCTCACAGAGCAGGTGCCCACAGGCTCTGGGCAGAATCAGCCGGTTTCCAGCTGGACTAGAACTGAGAGCCCTTGGGCACTGGTGCAGCTTGGGCCTGAGCCTGCCTGCCTGCCTGCCTGCCTGCTGGGAGAGGCAAGCCAGCCGCCGAGACCTGTGCTGCAGAGGCCTGTGCGAAGGGTGGGGCTCCTCGGAAGACTTCCCTTGGCTGGCTGAGTGACAGAACACCATCTGGGCCTCCCTACAGAGGACCCACTAGTGCCATCATGGCTTCCTTCGCTCATGCCTTTATTGAAAAGATAACTGCATTGAGCACTGTTTCTCAAATTATTTACCACACATCTCTGATCCATGGTTTTGTACTCCTGCACTCGAGTGTCAGATTGCCGCAAAGTGTTCCGCAATCTTACTCAGAATTGATACTTAACTCACTGAGGACTGGTAGCAGAGTTTGCAGACCGGCACAGTCCATGGACACACTTTGAGTAGCACTGAAACGGAGGACCAATTATAGACTAAGGTTTGGGGGGAAGATTCATGGGGAGACAAGAATGAAAAGGACCTTGCCTGCTGCCCTGGAGGAGCACAGGTTCTGGAGACACACTCCTGGACTCAAATTCTGCCATGCCAGATACTAGCTGTGTAGCCTTGGGCAAGGCACTTCTGTAGGCTGAGCCTCAGTTTCTTTATCTGGAAAATAGGGGTACTTAGTAGAAAAGATACCTATTGTTTCTTTCTTCTCAGTATCTGGACAAAGATAACATCTGACTTCCCTTTGTGTTTGGGTGGGCTGACCTCTTCCCTTGACTTCAAGGCTGGGTCCATAACCTAAGAGTGGCCAGTTAGCATTTTCAGTTGTCCTGAGGATATGATTGGTCCAGAGATGGGCACATGCCCAAACAGAAAGTCTATCTTGGTTCCCACGCTGGATGTGTTAGGGGAGAGATGCTCTTTTTCTGCTGGGGTTGCTAAGCACAAGGAGAGTCTTTCTAAAAATAAAGCCAGTATAGAGGAAAGCTGAGCCAAAGTTTGGAGAGAAAGGCTCCTGTAACAGTGCTTGATGCCTGGATCCAGATGAGCTTCCACCACCCCCTCCTTTTCTTCTCCCTGTCACTGTCCTTGGTAATACGCCTTCACCTCTCCTCCTCCTCTCCGGGTTCTCTATTGACATATATATGTGTCCAGGATGGATAAGGCCAGAGAGTGCAATCTGAGGTCAAAAGGCAGAGACCAGCCGTGAAGCCTTGGATGAGCCACTTCATGTCTCTGGATCTCAGTCTTCTCATTGGTCAAGTGGGGATACGGTCTGTCTCAGACTCTCAGGGTTCTCAAGGGCTCAGCGCAGTCATAAGCAAACATAATTTGGAAACTTAAAGTGCTGAGCATTTACCCAAGACCGTTGCTGGCATTTTACTGGTTTCCTGAGGCATGTGACAGGTGTAGGTCAATACAGTGGAGAAAAAGGGCTTGGTCATAAAGATCTGATCTCCACTTATTACCTGAGACACAGTGCCTACGGTTCAGCCCCTCTGAGCCCTTGTTTCCCCATTTTTGAGATGGGTTTTAATAACAGAACCTACCTGCTGATATGGCTGTAAGAGTAATAATGTAGATAAAGCACATAGTACAATGTAGGACTTAATAAAAAAATTTTAAAGGTTGCCAAATGTAGGGGAAAGCCAGCTGACTAATGCTCAGAAAAGGTTTGGTGGTCTGCTGAGCACATGGTGTTGCTCTTTTGATGTTCCCTGAACAAGACATGTCCTGGAGATGTTGTTAATTCCTGCCAGAGGTGCACCATCCTCTTGACATCCTTCTTACTTTCCCCTGCCCCTCTTTGATCAGATCAGTTGCCAAACCCTGTCCATTCAAACTCTGCAACACTCTTTCCCCAGGCTCTGTCCTCCCGTTCATCTTCCCATTCCCTGGGCCCTGCTGCCCAGCCTCCACCCTGCATCCCTTCTGTCCCATCTCACCACTTCTCCCCTGTAGCACATTCTGGGGCTGGCAGGAGCTTTCAGAAGCACTGCCTTACATTCAGAAAACTTCCATGGCTTCCCATTGACTAATAAATAAACAGAAAATCTCTAGTAGGGACTGCGGGTTCCCACAAAGTCTTCTCAGCTGTCCTTTCTAGAATAGATGCTATTGGAAACCCACGCATACTCCCTTAGCCCATCCTGAAAGTCACCTATAGGTTTGGTGGAGGGCTCCTGTGCACACTGGTGGTTTCCTACCTTAAGCACTCACACCTCTGTGCCCAAGAGCTTTCTGTGGCAGCGGGATCGAGGGACAGATCAGATTTGGTGAATAAATATTCCAATTTCCTTGTCCCCCGTAGGGACGATTCTGAAGTGTGTTCTACACCATCTCTTAGAAGGTCCATAGTAGGACTGAGCCCAGTTACCCAAGTGGTAACTTGTTCATCTTTTATTGGTTTTCCTCCTTGCCCTCTCTGTCTCTCTTCCCCACTCCTTCACTATGCTTTCTGCGGACATCCTCTCAAATAAAGTACTTGCACCTAAATCCTTGATTCAGCATCTGCTTGACAGAGTCCCCAAATTAGGACACTTTCAAAGCTCAAGTCCCATCATACCTTTTCATGCACCCTTAACTAGAGCCAACTTAAATTATAAACTAGATGCCCCATTGCATTCACCCTTCTGTTCTTTCTGTGCCCGTTCCCTGGAAGCCCTTCTTGCTTTCATGTCTTTTTTTGTTTCCAAGAACCAGCCCAGGTTCCATTTATTTCATGATAAGTGCAAAGAATGATTGCTCAACTGTTCGAACTCCCAGAGCAGTCTACTAAATTCCCCTGCTATGATCTCTGTCCAGGCTTCTTGACCTAGTGGAATCTGCTGACAATCTCCCGTGGCTCCCACCACACCTATAGTTCAACCACAATTAGACCTTATCACCCAGAACTGCTCCAGCTCTGGAATTTTAAACGTCAATGTCTCCAGGATGACACCTGGGTGGGAGAGGAAAAATTTTCCCTCATTTTCCTTCTTAGTTCTCTGGCTGGTCTAATCTCACCACTTTTACTTCTACCAGATCTCACAGACAGAGATCTGGGGAAAGAGAGGAACGCTAACATGGTAAGAACTCTTACCTTTTGCCAGCTTGCGTGAGATGCCCTGAGATCTCTTCACCTGCAGCAGTCCTAGTGTGAACAGTGTCCAATCGGTAAAGTCTCCTTGCTGGCTCACCTACTGTGGGGGAGGGGAACTTTCCCCTCTTAGTTCTTCTGGCTGGTCTAATAATCAATTGACATGAGATAGATTAACAGGAGAAAATAACCAAATTTAATTACTTATGTTCAAACAGGGGTTCCATAAGAATTTGGGGCCCAAAGACAGATCAGGCAATTAAGGTTTATCTGCCATCTTGAGCTAAGGAGAAACTAGGTTTGTGGTTTGGAACCTCAAAGGGAAGGCAGACGATTCACATGGAGATGGAAAAACAAATGTTTGTTAAATGTTTGCTGGGCCATCTTTAACAATGGTACACTGGGCCTGGCCGGGCCTGGCTCAGCGGTTGAGCGTCGACCTAGGATCCAGGCGATCAGGTTTCGATTCCCAGTCAAGGCACATGCCCGGGTTGCGGGTTTGATTAATGACTCTCTCATCATTGATGTTTCTATCTGACTCTCTTCCTCTCCTTTCCTCTCTCTGAAATCAATAAAGATATATTAAAAAAAAAACAAACAATGGGACACTGGGGGAATTTGATCAAAAGGGCCTTGCTAGGTTTCTTCCGGTCTGTCACACATTAGATCACATTAAACTATAGTTATCTATGATGATACCTTCCTGGAGCAAGTCTTTTCTAAAATTTTTTTAGGCTGTTAGGGGATGGTCAAAGGTTTGCCCTGAGTCCTCTATTTCTTAAAAGTAACCTGCTTAAAATAATCCATATCCAAAGAAGCATATTTTGGGGTGGCAGCCTCTGCTCCCTCTCACCACAGACACTTCCCTCTCATACTCTTCCTCCAAGGACATCAGCTCTGTGAGGTTATCAAGGTCTCCAATATTCTCCCTGTCTCTCGGCACCTCCAGGCCAGACCTACCCTACAAACCCCATAGGTCTTTTGTCCAGACTCACCTGTCTCTTGACTCCTTCCATTCCTCCAATCATACAAAACCCAGCTCTGGGTCAGTTCACTCATGAGCTTCCTCAGCTCCCTCTCCACCTGTGGCCTTAGACAAAGTGCAAAGTGGTTAAGGGCAGCCACAGGAATTATCAGGGTTGAAACCCTGGCTCCACTACATACTTGTTGTGTAACCTTGGACAAATTACGTAAGTTTTTGGTCTGCAGACTCATTTGGAAAAGAGAAAAATAATAAAATATATCACTCAGGTGGAGGGTTCGATCTCTATATCAAAGATATGGCAAACCCTCAATAACTTGATTGTGTTGACATTGCTTTTATATCTGTATGGCTACTTCATTGGTCAGTGAGGGAATTAAATAAAATAAGGCACTTAAAACTGTGCTATGCACACGGTAGGCACTCCATAAATGCTGACTGCTATCATTACTGAGTTAGTTTCTTGGGCTGCCATAACAAATCACCACAAACTGGATGGTTTAAAATGACAGAGATATATTGTTTCACAGCTCTGGAGGCCAGAAGTCTTAAAATAAGGTGTCTGCTATGTTGGCTCCTCTTGAACCTCTGAGGGAGAATTGATTCATGCCTCTCTCCTGGTTCCTGGTGGCTGCTGCTCCTTGGTGTTTCTTGGTTTGTAGCTGTATAACTCCAGTCTCTGCCTTTGCAATCACATTGCCTTCTCCTGTCTCAGTCTCAAATCTTCCTCTAACTTTCTCTTATAAAGACACTTGTCATTGTATCTAGGGCCCACCCTAAATCCAGGATGACCTCATCTTGAGATTCTTAACTTAATTACATCGGCAAAGATCCATTTTCTGAATAAGTTCACATTCATAGGCTCCAAGGGTTAGGACTCAGACACATAATTTTGGGGGTCAGCATTCAGCCTACTATAACAGTCATCACAAAGAGTTTCATTGGAGAGGTGGGAGTCAAATCCAGATTGCAAAGAATTAAGAGACAAAGGGGAGATGAGAAATGTAGATAATTATTTGAGAGACTTGGTTAAGAAGGAGTGCAGATGGAGAGGAAGCTAGAAAGGTAAAAGATGAATTTTTGTTCCTGTTTAAAACATGGTAGCCTTTCTTTAAACTTACTTGAGCCTCTTGGAGGGGGGAAAAAGATGGTAGAAAAGGAGAAAGAGCTTGAAGATACAAGAAAGAGAGGAGATACAAGATGCAGTGGAGCGAGGAGTGGGCCCCAGAGCAGGCCCCAATAAATGGGGACTGAATAGGTGACTCAGTAAATACCAGCTGGATGGGCCAGCCACAAACTGACAGCAGCCACAAAACAAGTCAGAACAGAGAAGGAAAGGCTTGGAGAAGAAAAGAGTGAGCCAAGGAGCCACCAAAGACAAGAGAAAACACAACCAACCAACCTCTGGAAAGTCCTGAGACTAAAAGGGGTGGAGCCAGAGATAAAATCTTGGGTAGTTTAAAAAACACTTTCTCCAGTTTCTTATCTAAAGCTCCCAATACTGGTGGAGGGCAGGCAAAATTATGACGCCCCTTGGGTGGAGGGAGAAACCGAGGCCCAAAAGGGCTTAGGGTTACCAAAGAACAAACAGGTAGCTGGTGTTTCCAAAGGACACCCTGAGCCCCCAGCTGAGGAAGTAGGGAGTCCAGGGAAGGCCTGGAAAAGCCTCTGTCATTGAGGCTCCACCCAGCAGTGCACACTCTTTCGTACACAGCACCAGTAAGTGAGTACAAAGGAAAAGCTGTCACCCACCCCAAGAAGAAGAGATGCTGAAGACGGGTTTGAACAAATGAGTTTTGTGGTTTTAAAATTTCTAGCCCTGGCCCTGGCCCTGGCCCTGGCCCTGGCCCTGGCCGGTGTGGTGTAGTCGGTTGGAGAGTCATCCTGTATAGCTGAAGGTTTTGGGTTCAGTTACAGGTCAGGGCACATACCTGGGTGGCAGATTCAACAATCCCCGGTCGTGGTGACAGAGGGCAGCAGATGGATGTTCTCTCTCACACGGGTGTGTGTGTGTGTGTGTGTGTGTGTGTGTGTGTCTCTCTCCTTCCCCTCTCTCTAAAATCAATAAGCATATCCTCAAGTGAGGATTAAAAAGAACATTTATTTTCTAGCCCTGGCCTGTAGCTCAGTTGGTTAGAGAGTCATCCTGATATATCAAGGTTGCGGGCTCGATCTCTGGTCAGGGCACATACAAGACGCAACCAGTGAATGCACCACTCAGTGGAACAACAAATCAGTGCTTCTCTCTTTCTCTCTCTCTCCCTTCCTCTCTCTCTTTAAAATCAATTAAAAAATTTTTTAATGTTTTTATTATGTTCTTTTATTGAAGAAAATTTGGAAAGGATCAGAAAGTATAAAGAAAAGAACTAGCCTGGCTGGCTCAGTGGTTGAGCCTCAACCTAGGATCCAGGCGATCGGGGTTCGATTCCCGGTCAGGGCACATGCCTGGGTTGCAGGCTCGATCAATGACTCATCATTGATGTTTCTCTCTCCCTCTCCCTCTCCTTTCCTCTCTCTGAAATCAGTAAAGATATATTTAAAAAGAAAAAAACTAAAAGCACATGCCCTCTTTGGAAGTGGAACATCTGGGGGCGGGGGACAACTTATGCCCTCCATTTCACACTTAACATTTTGGTGAATTTCCTTGTGGTTGAGTTTCCCCCCAATGCAGTTACTAGAATCTCCCTTGCAAGGCTGCTGTGATGCTTGAGAAACTGGGTGAAGTTCTTAGCACAGGGTAGAGACCCAGTCCAACACTATGAATGGTAGATATTGTGCCTATTTACATAGACATTGTGTAAAATTGGAGTCATGCTATTTTCACTTCCCCTTTTCACTTACCAGCATAATCTTGAATGTTTCCTCATATCTTTAATATTGGCCAAGTGCTTAATATTTTATTTCTGCAAAGCTTACCATCTATACATGTGAAATTTCCTATCATTGAACATTTAGGGAATTTCCAGTTTCCCTCCATTATAAATAAGGCTGGCATAAATAATCTTTGATTTTAGGGTATATCCTGGAAGTTGAATTGCTAAATCAAAGTATGGCTCTTTTAGCCCTGGCCAGTGAGGCTCAATTGGTTGGAGTGTTGTCCTGTACACCAAAGGTGGCAGGTTCGATTCCTGATCAGGGCACATATTCCAGTTGTAGGTTCCATCCCCAGTAGGGGTGTGTGCAGGTGACGTTCGGGAGGCAGCCAATAGATGTTTCTCTCTCTCCCTTCTTCTCTCTAAAAATCAATTACATATAAAATACATATATTTTTTAAAAAGCATAACTCTTTTAAAAGCTCTGTACATGCTGTCAAACGTTCCTGCAGAAACATTGTACAATTTACCTCCTCTGCAGACAAAAAGGCACTCGCTTCCTCACCAACATCTGGTGTCCTCGTTATTTTTATCTTGACCAATTCTATAGGCAAGAAAAGCCAGCATCTCCTCTTCTTTGTACTTTGGAATTTCTAACATTTTCGTCAAGTTTTTATATTTCCTCAGAGAATTATGTTAATCGTCCCTTGCCCCTAGTGTCCTTAGGTCAGTTCCTGTCATTGTTCGGGTTTAGCAGGACTTGAAAGGGCCGCTATAGATGGGAACCCAAGAGCAGCTTCCTTCCCGCCCTTCTGACCCTCCTCCTCCCACATTCCCATCCTCACAAGCCTTCCTCCGCTCCCTGGGGGACCTTTGTCATTCAAACTAGTGCTTGCTTCCCCGGCCTGGGAAAGCCAGCTCTCTGGGCCCTCTCAACCTCTTGCAAGTTTTCCATCCAGAAGCCCCACATTCTTTCAGTCCCCATCTCAGGTCTCTCACCACTCCCTGCACTTTCTCCCCCAGAAATTCCTCAAGCAGGTGCAAAGCCACAGGGGCCCCAGACTGACAAGTCTTAGTGCCAGAATCCCAGCCCTGCCCTGCTCTGGCCCGAAAGAGGGAGGGTGGGGGGAGATGGGGAGGAGATGGGGAGTGGTTCAGAGGAACAGTTGACCCCTGTGTGTGTGGGGGGGGGGGCTGGGAAAGAAAGGCAACAGTGTCAGGTGGGAGAAAGAGGATGTTTTAGGGTCAACCACTTGCAGGCTGTCACCTCTCTGTTTTGCAGGGTGGCAATGAAGGGGAAATGCAACATTATATGTAAGCACAAACTTCAGTTGCGCAGATCACCACAAAACCGCAAGGATCAGGTATGGCTTCTCCAGGAGAGATGGGCCTCCAAAGGGTCTGGTTTGCACCCGTGGCTGGAGAGTGCACCAGGCGGAGGAACAGCTTGAGCAAGGGCTGGGAGGCCAGAGGTTCTGGCCGAGCAGCTTATGCACATGAAGGGTCCCGGGGCACCCAAGAAGCCCCTAGAGTAGGCGGCAGGGACTGACAAGCTCACACAACAGTTCAGGCAGCGGGCAGGGCCCACGCGGGGCTCAGGGAACCTGGGTTTTCCTCCCTGCCTGTCTCCAGCTTCCCTCACTCACTCCCCCACTGGGGACATGTGAGACGGTCTACCTGGCCGCCCAGCGAGCTCGGCCCCGCCCTGAATCAGGGGGGGCCCAAGCCTCCGCGGGAGAGCTCCACACAGGGGGTGCCCCGAAGAGTGACTGAGACTGCGAGCCAGAGGGGCTTCCCAGAGCTGACGCGGAGCTGAGCGGGGCCTTCTTCGGCGACGGGGGTGGGACCGGGCGGTGGCCTGAGCCACGAGTGGGAAGCGCAGTCCGCTTCCACGACGGCGGGCGGGCGCCCACGCAGGTGCGCGACCGCAGGTGCCGCAGGGGCGGAGAGGGACGAGGGAGCGGGTTTCCCGCGGCGGCCGCGGAAGGGCCCAGCGGGGGCGGGGGATTCGGGAGGGGGGAGGCCGGGGGAGGTTGGGGAGCCCGGCCCGCGGCCCCGCCCGCCCGGGCTGCACGTAGCGCTCGTCTGCCCCGCGCCCCGCAGGTAACAAAGGGCCAGTGTGGCCCGCCCTACCCCTGCCGGCTCCTGGGCCCGCGCAGACCGAAACTGGGGGGGGGGGGGGGGCACAGCCGGCTTGGCCCAGGAGCCTTCCTTCCGCCAGAGATTTCCCTCCCGTGGCCCCCGCGGCCCCCGCGGCCCCAGGAGGCGGAGGGGCCTCTGTTGGGCAGATCCATGTCTATAGAGAGACAAAGACAGGACCCAGCCTGGGGGCCCGCAGTGGGGAACTGCAGCTGGGCTTGGGAGCCCGGGAGCTGTGAAATGCACAGCCCTGTGTTTTGCAAGAGCGGCCAGGAGAGTGCTCCCCCTGTACTCAGCCCCGACCTCACCCCCACCCCCAGGGTGAGGATTGAGGCCCAACACCCTGCCCCAGGCCTCTAGCAGAGTTCGATCAGCAGGAACATTCTTGTGCACAGTTCATGTCTGAGCTCTTAGAAATGTATTACCTAGGAGTCCACTTAAACGGACTGGCCTCCAAGTGGCTCTTGACACAAGATTGTTCTGTCCACATTAAAGGAAGGGGGACTGGTGATGCTGATGGAGATTAGGGGGAGATCAAAGCCTTCTCCAGCATCCCTGGTGGCACCATTGAATGCACCCAGGCCCTCCTGGTGCTCACAATCTCGCAAACACAGATACCCATGTGTGTGTAGCCCCACAGACCCTTGTCCCCACTTAATTTCACACTTGCACTGGTGGGTTGCAGCCGCAAGGGATTGTCCAGGAGGGCTGGAGAATGATCCTTTGATATTATCCTGCTTCTTCAGTCTCCCCATCACCCCACCCTCCACACACAACACATGCGCGCACACACACACACACACACACACACCCCTCTTTGTCTACTATGAAGGACAATCCTGGGCAGAATAGGGGAGAGAAATGGGCCAGACTCTCTGGAGATCAAAAGCATTTTCGGAGGGAATGTCCTCTGGACTGGGAGCGGCAGCCCTCCCCCCATCACTCCCACCAGCCTGCCCCTTAAAGAGAGACCTCCTGTCCCCCCATCAAAATATCCAAACGTGAGGCCAGAGGACCAAACAGAATAGACGTGCAGGGCATGAGAGAACTAGGAGCCAAGTTGTAGGGGGTGGAGGTAGTGGCTACTTCAGTTTTCTCATCAGTACAGCGGGGAACAGAGCCAAAATCTGTGATCTGGGCCCCTCCAGTTCTGCCTTTCTGCTTTAGAGATGATCAGTAGACCTAGGGAGTGGGGTTCTTGTGCTCACACAAACCTCCTGCCCTTGCAACCTGGCCTAGAACACCCATTCCTGGAGAAGGAGTACTGGGAGCAGCAAAGGGAAGCTCTGAGGTGCCAAATAGCCTGTACAGTCCCTTCTAGGTCAGCTAGAGAGGAGTGAGATGAGGTCCCTGCCCTGGAATGTCCAGGCCACTGAGCAACAGTCATGGACATACACAAATGCAGACACAAGGCTGCAAACCCACGTGCTGAGGGCTCAGGACTGGTGTTCAGAGAGGGAGGGAAGGCTTCCCAAGCAGACACAGGGCTGGGTACACAAATAGCTCTCAGCGCTGTGTGGTGACTGAATGAAAGAACACATGAGTGGATGAATGCCCGAGGCCATGAATTCATGTGGGTTGAAAACCATTTGTGTGCCCAGGTTGAGACTTCTTGGGTATTGTCTCTGCTCTGGCCCTGATGTGCAACCTCATCACTCCAGCAGACTGTGGCTCCCCAGGGGCCAGGAAACCCTATGATTCAGCGCCTAGTCCAAGGCCCGACATCCACCAGATGTCCAAGCTGTGCCCAGTGAACATTCTTCAGAGTGGAGTATTACTGTGTCCACCTCCCCATGAGACTGAGAACTCTTCACAGGCATCTTCAGTGTCTGGCTCAGATTGCTTCCTACCATCCATCCCAGTGTTCCCTACAGTGTGAGGCACACTGTGCCAAAAGACAAGGCCCTGGAATGCAGGCAGGCCTGGCACGTCCTGGTTGTGTGGCCTTAGGTTGTCATTTCTCTCTCAGCCTAATTTCCTTATATAAAGTGGGGACAAAGATGCCTTCTTTGCTTTACTGGATGTGGGGTTGTTACCACTGTAACTAGCTAGTTAATAGTAGTAATAGGAAGAAAGCAAAGGGAGGCCAGACATTGTAAGGGTGGTCATCTGGGCAGCTGGAAGCAGCAATTTCATGCTCCCAGGGAAGCACCAGTACATTACCAGCAAAACACTGGGGAAAGGGGCCCAAGAAAGGGGAAGATGGGCACATGTGCAGTGAAGCTGAGGTGATGTAGGGAAGGCACTTGCCTGTCAATCTAGCCTGGGGAACCAAGATCATTGGCTAGAAGGGCAGAACCACTATAAGCACTTGAAATCCTGAAGGCTTAATTGCTTAATCTCCTGGTTGTAACTCCAAGACAAAGAGTCTCTCATGTTCCTCTGCCTTCACTCTTGTTTCCTGGCACTTGCTTGCTCTGTGACCCATGCTAGTTTGCCATGTGGCCCTAGAAGCTGCATGGCCCATGGCTATGAGGACCCCACACACAGTGGACTGCAGCTGGGAACACAAGCTAAGCCAGCCAAATGCTGGACTGGACTGTGCTTTAATATGGAGCAAAGACTCTGGGCAGTGGCTTTCATTCTAGCTCTGCTAAAGACAAAATGGGACTCTTTCCATGGCAGAATGGAGGGAGATGGGACCTGGGAGGGGAACTCCCTTAATGTTACATCATCAATAAAGCTTTTCATGATACCTCATCCTCCCGTGGGAGCCTCAGGAAATTCTTGTTCCTATGGCACCCCAAGAATCCCACTTCCACCAGCAACAGGTGAGGACACAGAGGGCACCCCACTGGTAACAGGGTCACTACTCCTCCCTCCACATCCCTCTCCCTCAGAGCCCAGGCATCGTTCTTCACCCTGTCACACTCTTACCCACTCTTCCCTTTGTGGCTGCCTTTATACCTGCACTTGCCCTTTTCTGAGAGCAGGAACTGGGTCTCCCTCATCTCTTTGTGCCCTCTACTGCTCAGTTTTGCCCAACGCATGGTCAAGCCCATGGCAGTGGAAGTAAATGTTCACTGAATGGTTAAGTGATGAGTGAAAGCATTTTGTTAACCAGAGAGGTGAAGGGGCCAAAGTCGGCCACCCTGAAGCTGCTCTTTGGGATCTTGATTTTAAGCTGTTTATTAAGAAATAAAGGACTCAGAACCTTTGACCCTCCCCGCTTTCCTGCCCAAGACAGAGAAACCTGCTTGAGGAAAGAGAGCTTAGGATGCTGCCTCAGCCAAATTCAAATTAAGTATGGTAAACATGGGGCTTCAGGCAGGTGCCTGTCAGCCACGCACTCCCTGTGTCCCATTGTTTCTGAGTTGCTCAGCAGGGATTTTCCTGCCCCTGTGTTCTGCTCTTCCCCAACTACCTGTAAATTGCCCATCCTCACTTCTGAAATCTAACACCCTGCCCTCCCCTTTCTCCTGTGTCCAAAAATATCTTACACACCCAATGTTGCCTATCTTTGGAATTTTCATGGATTTATCATGTCTGTGTGAATTCCCCATGCAAACGTATTAAACTTTGATATTCTCTTGTCTCTGTTAATACTATTAGCCCAGTCAGAAGAACTTAGAAGGTGGGAGGAAAAGTATTCTATTTTTTAGCCCCCACATAGGGCTATGCAAACATGAGGGCTTTAGTCGATATGGCAGCATTTTGCATCCTAGAAGTTCAGGACTTGAACATGTCTTACAGACCCCGCTCCCCTTGACAGGTGAGGACACTGCGAATGTGGAACAGACTGCCAGAGGTCACTCATGGAGGTTGTCCTGCTTTGTCTTCCCTGCACCTCAACTAAAGTCTCCTAGCTCCCTAGAGAGAAGGGCTCCTCCATGCCCCCCACCCAGGTCATTCTCATCAGACCATCCTCCCCTGCAGGGCTCAAGCCAGTGTAGACACAGGGAGCCCAACACGAGAGCCCGTCTTCCTCCTTCCAGTCACTGCCTTCCTCAAGACACCTGAGAGCCAAGAGCGGATCTGGGGTCCTTGAGGGCTAAAGATGGGGTGTTGCTGGAAGGAGGCTGTGAAGCCCGAGTGTGCACTTGAGGGTGGGGCAGTGAGAGCAGCATGTGCGGGCTCGAGCTGAGTCTTAGCTGGGGAGTTCCCGGAGGAGCCCAGGGCGATGCAATCAGCGTGGAAGTCAGAGCCAGACCAGCCTGGCTTTGAATCCTGACTCTGACAGGAGAGTGACTTGGGCAGTTACTTCTTCTATGAGCTTTTATTCTCACCTGTAATGTAGGGATACGAATCCCTACCTGACGAAATAGAGATAATTCAGTAAGAACATAAGCAAAAGAGTCTGTTATGGATGGAATGCTTATGTCCCCTACCCCCCAATTTTATATGTTGGAGCCCTAACCCCTATTGTGACTGTATTTGGAGATGGGGCCACTAAGGAAGTAACTAAAGTTAAATGAGGTCTTAGAGGGTGGGGTCCTGATCTGATAGGATTAGTGTCCTTATTAGAAAAGACTGTTTGTGAGTGTGTTACCCCCTGCCCTCTACACACAGAAGAAAGGCCATGTGGAGACAGCAAGAAGGCAGCTATCTCTAAGTCAGGGAAAGAGCTCTAGCAGAAATGGACTAATTGGCACCCTGATCTTGTTATCAAACAAGAAGAGTTCATCCACCTGGCGCTAGCAGAGCTGGACACTAAGCACCAAGAATTGCAGTGGGGAAATATTGGCTATTTTATTATGAATGGCACCATCCAGGAGAACGGGAAGCTAATGCTCAGAAGCCCAAACTCTCTGATGGCATGTAAGATACAGATTATTTAGGGCAAAAATCAGAAGATGCCATTTCTTCAGGCCTTGAGGACAGTTCAGAGTCTGTCCTGGAGTCCCTCTGTCAGGTCTCATGGGAAAGTAGCCAGGGGGTCATTCCACCTTGGTCTCAGTTGCTGAGACATAACTTAGGTCAAGATGTTATCTGTAGCTGCCAGGGGTCTGGACACTGGGCTCATTCATCAGGTCTGGGCAGCTATCCTCTGCTGCCTAGGGGCTTGCTGAATATCCTGGGGAAAGGAGAGGCAGGATTTAAAGCTGAATTTAGTCAGTCATAAGGCCCCTCGGTTTCAACCTGAGTTCTAGCCCCCAGAACTGTGAGAAAATACACTTGTTGTTTAAGCCACCTGGTCTGTGGCATTTTTTTTATGGCAGCCCAAGCTCATATAGTGTCTAAATGAGTGGGGGGTGGGGGCATAATTGCTCTCTCTTGACAACCTCCCAGTTCCCCTCTAGTTCCAGGAGGACTAGGAGGAATCCTGTCTACTGCTGCTTCCCCCTCAGTTCAGAGGCCACTGAAAGGAGGGTAGTGGTGTGGGCTGGTGAGGTGTGTGGTAAACTGAAAGTGGTGCCCCAAAAGATACCCACCTTATGTGGCAAAAAAATGCAGTTATGTTAAGGATCTGGAGAAAACGAGCATATCCTGAAAGGCCTAGGTGGACCCAAAGGCCATCACAGGTGTTCTTACGAGAGGCAGAGGGACAGAAAGAGAGAGAAGAAGACAGGCGTACATGGAGGAGAAGGAGATGTGGAGACAGAGACAGAGACTGGAGTAATGTGGCCACAAGCCAGGGGACACCTGCAGCCACCACCTGCAGCTGGAAGAGGCAAGGAACAGACTCCTCCCCAGGGTCTAGGGAGGGAGTGGAGCCCTGCCAACATCTTGGCTTCAGAATTCTGAGCTCCAAAACCATGAGAAAACTCATTTTCCCTTGTTTTAAGCTCCCCAGTTTGTGGTAATTTGCTACAGCAGGCACAAGAAACGAATCTAGGTTTATTGGTCTGGCTCCAATTCAGCCAGTCCTCTGCCTCTGTACCTCTCATCTCCTAGCCAAATGTGGACTTAGACCCCCAGGCCCTCACCCACTAAGCCCTAAAGCCTGACCCTGGGTGGGGTGGGACACCTGCCACCCACAGCCTATACTGGGTCACAGTTGCCACCTGCACCTTGGCCCTGCCTGCCTCCATCGGACACCAGCATATGTTTCTCTGCCCCATCAGGCCCAGTGGGAGTGGGAGTGGGAGTGGGAGGTGGGCATGCCTGTTGGGGTGCAGTAGGGAAAAACACTAACTTGGGGAAATCAGGATCCTATATGTATATTCTGCTTCCATATGAACTTGAGCTCTCTAGGCACAGTTTTCTCACCTGCCAAATGCCTGGATTGGAGTGCCTCATTTTTCTGGGCCTTAATTGAGGTATAATTGACATACAATAAACAGCACACGTTTAATTTATACTATTTGATGTTTTGGCGCGTTTACACACTTGAAACCAGCACCACCGCCAAGCTAAGGAGCGTATCTATCACCCCCAAAAGTTGCCTATTCCCCTTGGCAGCCCCTCCCTCTTATCTCTCCACCCCCTCACCCCCACCGCACCCCCACCGCACCCCCACCGCACCCCCACCCCACCCCCACTCCCACCCCCCGTAACCATTTCTCTGCTTTCTGGCACCGTAGATTAGCTCGCCTTTCCTAGAATTTCATAGAAATGAAATCATAGGCATGATGTCCTCGTTCGATTATTTCCTGGTCTGGTTTCTGGCATCCCGCTTGTTCTGACATCCGTCCATGCGTTCATGTATCCGTAGCTCGTTCTTTCCCGTCGCTGAGCAGCGCCCCCGGGGTTAACAGATCCACTCACCCATGAACACGCGCATTGTTCCCAACTGTGGGCTGTTATAAGTAGAGTTGTTATGAGCTTTTGCTTACAGTACTTTGGGTGAACATGCTTTCATTTGTCTTCAACTACCAGGTTGTAATGAAAATATGTCAGTTTATGAGAAAGTTTCTGGCAATAAATGTGCCATTTCAAGTGTGGGACTCCACTGAAGATGGGTAGGAGGCTGGGATCAGAGTCAGGAGACTCTTACGTGCCCTCCCCCCATCTTCTCAAGCTCTTGCTCAGATTTTGGAGTTCTGGGGTTGCTATTTGGATGGGGCCTATCTCGGCTTAGAGATACCCTCTCCCCATGGCAGGGGTTCCCATACCTGGGTGCACATCAGAATTTCTTGGGGAGCTTTAAACAATGCAGATTCCTGGGTCTCACCTGTGACCTTCTACTTAGAATAGTGCTGGGTGAGGCCAAAGAATCTGTTTCATAAGGTCCCTCAGGTGATTGTGCCATGTAGACAGGAATAGAAACTCCCAGCTACTGGAGCCAGTTTAAATCCCCAGCAAGACACTCTGAGCCCTTTGCCATCTGGACCCAGTGCCCCTGTGCAGCCTCATGCCTCACTCCTCACCCCAAACATGCAGCCTCATCACACAGCTCCATGGTCCCCAGACACACTCAGGCTTTCACTCAAGTTCATCTCTCTGCCTTCTCCCTTCTCTATCCAGGGAATTTCTACACATCCTTCCAAGCCCAGAAAAAGCCACCTCCTCCCACAGGAAGCCTTCCACACCCTCCCTCTACCCAGCCAGGCAGAACCCTTGTCTCCTTCCTGTGAGTCTCACTGCTCCTCCCACCACCTTTAGCAGAGCACCTGTCTCTGCCTGGTCATTATCCAATAATGCCTGTGCCACACACTTGGCACCAGCAGCCTGTTAAAGCCTCCCAAGAATCCTCTGAGGTGGATGAAGATGATGATGGTAGTGAAGACTGACCAGGTGAAAAGCCTGCAGAAAACCTCTACATGTGCTGCTGGGCCCTTAAATCCTCACAGCAGCTGGTGCAGTGGGTACTGTCCTTACCAGGCCCATGTGACAGAGGAGGAAACTGAGGCCCAGAGAGGCAAATTCACTTTCCCCAGTCACACTGGAAGTGGCATAGCCAGGACCTACCAGGCAGGGCTCCCGATACCAGGGTCTTACCCACTGCGCTTTGGGCCTTTCACAGATGAGGACAGTGAGGCGCAGGGAACTATCTGCCCACACTCACCATTCTCATGAGTAGCACTGTCACCATCTGTTCCCAGGAGCCTACTCCACATGCCCCCTCTTTATTTTTTTAGTTTATTGATGTGAAAGAGAGGGAAAAAACCACATTGATTTGCCGTTCCACTTATTTATGCATTCATTGGTTGCTTCTTGTATGTGCCCTAACCAGGGATGAAACCCACAACCTTGGTGCACTGGGACAATGGTCTAATCAACTGAGCTACCTGGCCAGGGCTTACATGGCCCCTGTTTAAACCTCCATCTAAATAATCCCCAGGCCAACCTCCCCTTTTTTCCCCTTGGCACTGGGACCTGGATTGTTTATAGGTTTGGGCTCCATATTACAAATAGAGTTGCTATGAATATTCATGTAGAAGTTTTTGTAATGCTTTCATTTTTGGGGGGTAAATAACTAGGAGAGGAATAGGAATGGCTGAGTCACCACATGGGTTATGTTTAACTTCTTCTGAAAATGCCACACTGTTTTTCCAAAGTGGTGATACCATTTGACACTCCCACCAGCAGCAGCTGACACTTCCAGCTGCTCCACATCTTCACCAAATGCTTGGTATGGTCAAGTCTTCTTAATTCTGTACATTCTAATAGAGCTGTGGCTGCAACATATTCTAGTTTTAATTTTGCATTTCCCTAATGACTATGATATTGAGCCACCTGCCTTTATTAGCATCCATATATTTTCTTTGGTGAAATGTCTGCTCAAATCTTTGTCCATATTCTAATTGGGTTGTTGGTTTGCTTAGTGCTGATTGGTAAGATTTTTTTATATAGTCTGCAAACAAGTCCCTTGTCAAATACATAATCTGTTTTTTCCAGTCTGTGGCTGTCTTTTCATTTTCTTCATAATGTCTTTCTAAGGAGAGTAAATTTTAATTTTAATAGTCAAATTTATCAATTTTTTATGAACAGTGCATATTTTTAAAAAATATGTTTTTATTGACTTCAGAGAAAGGAAGGTAGACAGAGACAGAAACATCAATGAGAGAGAAACAACCATCAGCTGTCCCCTGCACTCCCCCTACTGGGGATCGAACCCAAAACCCAGGCATGTGCCCTGACTGGGAATCAAACTATGACATCCTGGTTCATGGGATGACACTCAAGCAACTGAGCCACACTGACTGGGCTGGACAGTGCTGATTTATCTTAGCAGTATTTTATCATTTTCAGTGTATAGATCTTACATATATTTTTTCAGATTTATCTCTAAATATTTCATATTTTTGATGCCACTGAAATTTTTAAAATTTCAATTTCAGATTGTTGCTAGTGTGTAGAAATATAATTGAGTTTCATGTACTGCTCTTGCTAAACTCATGTATTAGTTTTAGTATCTTTTTTTAGATCCCATATGATTTTCTAGACAAGCAATCATGTCTGTAAATATAGTTTTAGTTCTTCTTTTCCGATCTCATTTGCCTTTTATTGCTTTTTTTATTGCACTAGCTACTTGGCTGTTTGAAGTTGTACCACAATTCACTAAACTATTGGGTTTTTTAAAAGCCTTTTTTCTCTGTGTGTTTCATTTTGCATAGTTTCTATAACTATGTCTTCAAGTTCACTAATCTTCTTTTCTGCAATGTCTAATCTACCATCATTTCTATCCACTGTATTTTATATCTCAGACATTATAGTTTCCATCTCTAGAAGTTTTTATTTGGATCTTTTTAAAATTTTAAATGAAAAGTACCACTTTTTTGTCTTTTTTTTTTGGTAGCTACTTCATGTCTCTACATAGTCTCTCTTTTCTCTAAAGATGAAATACATCCATCCATTTTAACATTACCATCTATTAATTCTACCATCAGTTTAATTGATTGACTACCTGTTCATTATGGGTGGTGTTTTCCCGCTTCTTTGTGTGCCTAGTAATTGCTGATTGGATAGCAGACACTGTGAATTTTTACCTTGTTGGGTTCTGAATTGTTTTGTAGTTCTATAAATAATCTTGAGTTTTGTTCTGGGAAGTAATTAAATTACTTGGAAACAATTTGATCTTTTTGTTATGTGGGGCCAGAGCTGCATTTAGTATAGGATTACTTTTCCCAGGTACTCAGCCAGGACCCTTCCTAGTACTCTAATTGATGCCCCTTGAATTATGAGATGTTCCACTCTGGTTATCCGGCTATCAGGAATAGGCTCTGTTTCCCAGCCTTGAGTGACCTCTAAGCACTAATCCCTCTTATCCTTTTGAGTGGTTCTTTCCCCACCATCAGGTTGATTATTACAATTTCTAGTTGATTAACACTTAACTGGATAGTGGAGGGGGACACTCTGCAGATCTTCAGAGCTCTTTCTCTGCAG
The DNA here is from genome assembly GCF_964146895.1 of Miniopterus schreibersii. Taxonomy (NCBI): domain Eukaryota; kingdom Metazoa; phylum Chordata; class Mammalia; order Chiroptera; family Miniopteridae; genus Miniopterus; species Miniopterus schreibersii. Next base: position 24,949,214 of record NC_138109.1, on the reverse strand, counting down.
CTCTCTTCCCTACAAACTCCAGCCTCCCCCAGACTTTCATCAATGTCTCCTTAATTCAGGGAGACTGCCAGGCTCTACCTGAATTTCCCTATCCCTGTGCCATAGCTGGGGACCTTCTCCAGGCGGTAAGTTCAGTCAGACAGGACTCACCCAGTTTTCTTCCCTTCTCTCGGTGATCGCTGTTTGTCATTGCCTTCTGTGCAATGTTTTGAGTGCCACTTTCTTTGTCTTTCCTTTTTTTTTTTTTTTTAATATATCTTTATTGATTTCAGAGAGAGGAAAGGAGAGGGAGAGAGATAGAAACATCAATGATGAGAGAGTCATTGATCGAGCCCACAACCGGGGCATGTGCCCTGACCGGGAATCGAACCCTGATCGCCTGGATCCTAGGTCGACGCTCAACCGCTGAGCCACGCCCGGCCGGTGTCTTTCCTTTTTAATTGTTTCAGATGAGAAGGTAAATCTTGTCTCTGTTACTCCATCTTAACCAGAAGCAGAAGTTCCTGTCATCAGAGTTGGCACTGGAATCGATTGAGAAGTGTTAGGGTTGGCTCTGAGCTGGATCCAGGAGGTTTTTCCTCCCTTACACCAGGTGGCACACCTAGTCCCAGGGAAGGACTGATCCTGTTGTGCTCCCAACCTCTCAAGCACTTGGGTGCCAGCCAACCAGGGCAGTTGTCAGGAAGAGAAGTTTACCAGCGTGTCCCATGGGAAGACAGAGCTGGGGTTTCTTGTTATGACTTTGTCAACGAAATGATTCGTCACTGAGGTTCCAGTGCCTTCACCTCCCCCAGCCATCCCAGCCTGAGTCCCTGGCAGTTCTGACCTCTTCTTCAGCTACTGACCTCACCTGATCAGGGCCCAACAGGGATTAGCACCTGCAGCTGTCCAGCTGGCAACGTTAACCATTACCTAGCAACAATAGTAAAAACTCCCATTTTTTTGAGCAGTTGCCATTTTCCAGGCCCTGGGCTACTTACTAAAGAATCCGAGGCTAGGGGAGGTACAGTGATTCCCCTAAGGTCACAGAGCTAGAAGGGGCAGAATCAGGATTTAGCATTCATCTTCGGAGACCTGGTGTCTCGCCTGCCAGGAATGAGCCCTGGGAACTTTCTTATCCTCTGGATCCCACCCTCCCTTTTTGGCCTGGGCTCCTGCTTTTAGTTCTGACTTGCGTCTGCCTCTGGGCCTCAAGCCTGTCCAGAATCTGCTGGCTGTGGGAGACGATATGGTGAGTGAGGCACGCACGGGCTTCGTAACTAAACAGATCCAAGTTCAAATCCTGCTTTCTAACTGTGTGACCTTGAGGGAGTCACTGACTCCTCCTGAACCACAAGAATCGCCTCTACAAAAATGGAGTGATGGTGTTACTTCACAGGACTGAGGTGGGGATTAAAAAGTGTTTACTTCACATGGGTGTTCATACGTGATAGCGACAGAAATGCAGAACCAGCTCTAAACATTCCCGTCCTGTTTAACAAGATACCGGGTTGCTGCTCAGGGACAACAAACCAAAACTGCAAGTCATGCAGCCAAAGCAGGAGCAGAGGAGAGAACGCCGGTCTCGAGCCAAAGTCCCAGCCCTGCCGGCCGTGGACCAGGCACAGCCAGGCTCGAATGCCAGGACCCTTTCAGAAGCTAAGGGCTCCTTGTCCAGGAAGATGTGGTGTTGAAGCCCTTTACCACAAATGGCCAAATTCCATGGTCCTCCAATTAAAACTTACCTACCAGCCCTTCTGCCTACTGTTCCCCCAGCCCCTTAAACAGCCATAACCTAGTCCAGTGAGCAAGATGGATTTGAGGCACCATTAGGTCTCCCATCTTCTTGGCTGGCACCTCCTTGATCAATAAACTTTTCCTTACTCCGAACTCAACTCTGACATTTTGAGTTTTGATCTTTTGAAGGGTTGGGCACATGAACTTTGGTTTGGTAAAACCAAGATCCCCAGTTTCCAGTCTGGCCTTTAAGCAGGTTGGAGGTCACCATTCTACCAGAAAAACAAATTAAAAAGCTGAATAAACCAAAAAAAATCAACAAGTCTTCTTAGATCTGTCAGAGAAATGAGGTCACAGGGCCAACCACTGAGCCGAACATGGCAGAGGCAGACAGGGCAACGCAGAGAGTAGCGGCATAGAGCAGAAAGCCAGGGGTGGGAACCTCCGCAGGAACAAGGACCAGAGAGGAAAACCCGAACTGTCATTGATGAAGTGCTGGAGGCTCCATGTGGACAAGCCTGAGAGTTTAAAATCCCAGGGGGACCCAATCACTGGGATACCTCCACATGTTTGTGAATTTTACCTCCAGTAGCTGGACCAGGTCCTCACAGTGAATGTGAGAAAAATCCCCTCTGCTTCTACTGGGGTGGAAATATGCCAGAGCATTCTGTTCCTCTTCACAAAATCTACCCTCAGTAGAAACTACTTACCAGAGCCCAACCTATTGGGGTTCTACCAGAGCCCAACCGATTGGGGCTCTACCAGAGCCCAACCTATCGAGCTCTATCAGAGCCCAACCTACTGGGCTCTATCAGAGCCCAACCTACTGGGCTCTATCAGAGCCCAAACTACTGGGGTCCTACTAGAGCCCAACCTATTGGGGCTCTATCAGAGCCTACCATATCTGGAAGGGAAATACCCAACTCTAGCTCCTTCCAGCCACCCTGTCCCACCTAAGTGGTAGGCGGGGAGACTGAGAAACACCTGCAAATTTCACAGTCCAGGGGCACAGGTTCACTAAAATACTGAGACATAATCATAGGACTGTAGAACACTTCCCACCTCCCACACCTTTACCACCCCATCACTAAGGTCTATTTAGAAGTTTCTTCTACCCAGTACATCATGCCCAGCTTTCAACAAAAGACTGCAGGACATATCAAAGGGCAAACGCAATTTGAACAAGCAGCAAAATCAGGCAGGGATGTGGGAATTATCAGGCTGGGAATTGAAAACAACTATGGCTACTATGTTAAGGTCTCTAATGGAAAAAGTAGACAACATCAAGAACAGAAGAGCAATGTAAGCAGAAATGACATTTCTAAGATCAAAAAGAAATGCTAGAGATAAAAATTATCTACAGAAATAAAAATGCCTTTGACAGGCTCATTAGTAGCCTGGACTTAGCTGAGGAAAGAATCTCTGAGCTTGAGGATATCTCAACAGAAACTTCAAAGCTGAAAAGCAAAGAGAAAAGATACTGGGGGGAAGGGGGGATGGACAAAACAGCCTAGAACTGTGGGACAACTACAAAGGGTGTAACCTACATACTGTGAATACCTGAAGAGAAGAAGAGAAAGGAACAGAAGCAATAGTTGGAGTAATGACTGAGAAGTTCACCCAGATTGATGTCAGACACAAAACCATAGATCCAGGAAGCTCAAAGAACACCAAGCAGAATAATTGCCAAAAAAAAAAAAAAAAAGTGACACCTAAGCATGTTACATTAACTACAGAAAAATCAAAGATAAAGAAAAATCTTGAAAGAAGCCAGAGGAAAAAAACACCTTATCTAAAGGGGAGCAAAGCAACTGTGCTTGCATGGTTTCTACTTAGAGAAATGAATGACAGCAATGATGTAAGGGACAGGAAGGAAGAATTAGAAATATTAGTTGTCGTAAGGTACTTGTGCTACTGTAAAGCAGAATAGTGTTAGTTGAACATGGAGTTGGATTAGTTGTAAATGTATATTGAAAACTCCAGGGCAATCACTAAAAGAAGTTTTAAAAAGAGTATAATTGAAAAGCTAAGAAAGGAAAGAAAATAGAATCATAAAATGCTCAACTAAAACCATAAAAGGCAAAAAAAGAGTGGAAGACAAAAATAGGAACAAAGAAAGGGGCAATGAGTAAAAAACAGTAACAAATATGGTAGATACTTATTCAACTATATCAATAATCCCTTTAATGTCAATGTACCACTTGGTCTAAATGTACCAATTAAAAGACAGATTTCAGGGATCGCAGTTCGATTCCTGGCCGGGGCACATGCCCGGGTTGCAGGCTCGATCCCCTGTCAAGGGCACACAGGAAGCAGACGATCAGTGACGACTCTCTCATCATTGATGTTTCTATCTCTCCCTCTCCCTTCCTCTCTCTGAAATCAATAAAGATAAATTAAAAAAAAAAAAAAGTGTCAGAGTAGATTAAAAAAACAAGACCCTACTGTATGTTGCCTACAAGAAACCCACTTTAAATATAAAGACACATATAGATTAAAAGCAACAGATGAAAAAAAATAAAAGTAACAGATGGAGAATTGTTACTAACACTAATCAGAAGAAAAGTGGAGTAGTTGTCCTCATTTCAGCCAGAGCAGACTTCAGACCAGGGGAAGGCATCAGGGATAAGGAGGGGCATTACGTAATGAAAGGGAGTCAACAACCCAGTAACACAAAATCCTTACTGTGTATGTGCCTCACGGCAGAGTGTCCAAACATGTGAGACAGAATGTGGTAGAACTGCAAGGAGAAATAGGTGAATCTAGTCTTATAGTTGGAGACTTAAACACCCTTCTGTCAGAAATGGACAGATTCAACAGGCAAAAACTCAGTAAGGACATAGCTGAACTCCATAGCACCACCATCAACTGGATATAAGTGACACCTATCAACTACTGACCCAACAGCAGCAAAACACACATTCTTCTCAAGTTCGCATGGCACATTCACCAAGATAGCCCACATTCCGGCCCATAAAACATAACTTTCACAGATCCAAAAGAATAGAAGTCATGCAATATCTGCTCTCAGATCACAATGGAATGAAACTAGAAATCATTTGTAGAAAGCTATCTGAGAAATCCCAAAATACTGGGAGGTTAGACAACACACTTCTGAATAACACATGGATCAAGGAAGAAATCTCAAAAGAAATTTTAAAATATTTTGAGCCAAATGAAAATGAAAATACAACTCATCAATTAATACATGGTAACCACCACCATTATCCTCACCCTCTGGCTGCAGCCCTGCCCCGATCATGTCTGAGCTCACTATGAATATCATACATGGGACGGCCCACGTCTCAGCTCTTGAGTCTCAACTGTCATTGCTCTAAAATCCCACTCCACCTGTGTTATGACAGGTATAAAAGAAAGTAAGCTAAGAGCCTCCTTATTCCAAGCATTTCTATGGGCAACTGATGTCACCCTACAATGGAACAAGCCGATCACCCGGTGAGAGCACGAGAGCTGTGTCAAAGCAGAGGCCACGTGTACAAGCAGTGTGAGCAGCCGCCGGCTGTGCTCTGATGGAAGAGACCGCTGCGTTGAATAAGGTGTTGACTCCATGACCCTCTGCGGCCCCTTCCAACTGTAAGATTTGGGGGATTCTAAAAATCATCATGGTTTTTAAAACTCGTGATCCTTGAGCTAGATTATTCCAAGATTCTTGTTTCTAAGATTCTTTGATTTTAAGGTTCTGTGAGTCTCAGGTTTTGTAAGTGCTACTAAATACGATGATGTATATGAAAATTACTATCTAAACATAGGGCTCAGAATTCCTCTTGGGAAGAGAAGGAACTATCTTTGCGGGGGAAATGCTTTGAATAGAGCTGTGAGTAGACATCAGATGAGAGCCTAGGCTCCAGAGCCAACTGGGACGGGGGAAGGGGGAGGAGACCTGTAAGGTGAGGTAATGGGAGCACATGGCCCAGGGTGCATCTCCACGCCAGTAGGCTGTGCTGCACAAGATGTGATCCTTCTCTGGAACATTACAAGGCCTCTGTACAATTTACTCTCAGGAATGCTCTAGAGGAGTGATTTGATTTTATTTTTAATAAGAAATCCAAATAAGGGTCTGAGTTTCATCACATTCAAGTCAGTGTGATTCAGGACAAAGCCAGTATGCTTTGCTGGAGGCTGAGGGGATGGGGCGGGGTGGGGCTGAATCCCCTGGCATTTAGCAGGCATCTCTGGGATAAAATGGGCATCCTGTATGGTGGTGCAAGCATCGAGGGGTCCTACAGCATCTAGGGGGCTCCATTCATATCAAAGTGTATGCAAATGGCTCTCTCTAGAGGCATACAGTACACAATCTGAGTAACTGAATGGGACAGCCCTGGCCCTGAGGCATGAGAAGAGATTTCACCACCATCTGAAGGGACAGGGAGGCCCCCCCAAGTAATAGTCAGGCTCTATGTTTTATTCAGGTTCTATGTTTAAGGTTTTAAGATCCTGGGGTTCTATGACTCTGCAGTTTTCTGAATCCAAGAATCTAAGAGTATAAGATTTTAAAATTCTAAGGCGACAACCACCACCACCACCAGAAACAATGCTATCGGGTTACCACCCGCCAAGCACGGTGCCAAGCACTCCACATGTACTATCTCAATTATTTTTTTAGCTTTGTTTTTATTGTTGACACTATTACAGATGTCCCCACTTCAATTAATTCTTAGACCCTACGATTTACACGTTACTCTGTCCATTTTGCAGATGTGGAAACTGACGCACAGAGAGCCAAGTCATCAGTCCAAGGTTACAGTGGCAGGACTGATGCCGGGTGTTCTGACGTGGAACCTCTTTGTCTCCACCCTCCACTGCCCCCTTTCTTATCAGCACTCCCCTCCCTACTCGGGAAGCCCTCACAGCCCTTTTGCCTGTGAGCTGTCCTTTCTCCCAGGTCAGGGGTTTGTGAAGCAGGCCTGCGATCTGAGATGTGCTATACTGAATGGAGTCATACTGAGCTGTGTTGTGTGATGTTGTAACAGACTGTGCTGTGTTGAAAGTGTTTGTCTGTCTCCATTGTACTGTGAACCCTCTAGGACAAGCACTGAATCTGCGTCACCCTTTTAAATCCAGCTCTCAGTCCAGGGACTGGCACACTGTGGGTGCCTAAATAAATGTTTTTTTTTTATATGAGTGACAAACTGGCCAAAAGGGCCCCTGGCAGTGAGCGCTGGTGTCCATGTCCTCTAGACCATTGTTCCCGTGGGGGCTGGCGAGGTGAGCACCGCCCCAAAGGCATCTGAGAAGGTGGAGCCCAGTTCATCCGCGCAGCTTAGAGGTAGGGGCGGGACAGGCCCAGGGCAGACTTTGGGTGCCCCGGTCAGGAGCAGATGGTAGCTGGAGTCAAGATGAGGAGCTGAGGGGAACCTCATCTGGGAGGGCAAGAATACAGCCCAGGTGCCCCGACAGCCCATCTTCACAGGTAGCCGTGGAAGGGAGGTGGTCTGGGACACAAAGGTGCTAGAGCCAGGCACCCTCTGCTCCTTGCCTTGTAGCTTCTTCTCCCTTCCGGACCAGGGCTCCATCTCACTCCCAGCTTGGCTGATGGGAACTCTTCTGCAGGGCTGGGCCTTGCCCTGATTCCTATGTCGGGCTGGGGTCCTGCTGTGGACCTGCTGTCTCTAGGCCCAGACCCAGCTACGCCTGCTGACCTTGAGCCTACTCAAACCCCAAACCCAGGAGTTCTTGGAGTTCCTACCTGCCTCAGCCTCTCTTTGACATGGAAACACCCAGCTGCCCTGAGTGAGGCCAGGTCTATCGTCCATCTGCCCCACACCCACCTTTGTGCTTATGCCCAGAGGTGCCTAGCGACCTGCCCTCAATTACGCTGGGCTTTCCTACCTGGACTGTGTCCGGTCCTCTCACTGGATGCTCCGCCTGGCCTCTCCTTCTCCAGCCCATCCCTCCAAACCAGCTCCCATACATCATTCTAAGATGCACATCTGATTGTGTCCCTTCCCTGTTCACAGTCCTCCAAAAGCTCCCCATTGCCTACAGCAGGAAGTTCTAGTTCCTTAGCCCAGCATTCAAGGTCCTTCATGGACTGCCCCTCCGAACTCTCCAGCCTCCACTCCTGCTGTCCCTTGAACATTCCCTGTGGTCCAGCCATTGCAAACCATCTTTTTATTCCTCTCTTTTTTTTTTTTTTTTTATAAAATATATCTTTATTATTTCAGAGAGAGAGGAAAGGAGAGGGAGAGAGAGAGATAGAAACATCCATGATGAGAGAGTCATTGATCAAGCCCTCAACCCGGCATGTGCCCTGACCGGGAATCGAACCCCGATCGCCTGGATCCTAGGTCGACGCTCAACCGCTGAGCAACGCCCGGCCAGGCTTTTTATTCCTCCTTTACACGTGCTGTCCTCACTGCTTGGCATGCTCTCCTCGAGTTCCTACTCCTTCATCAAAAATCAGCTTTCCCTCGGTTCCTCCCTGTGCTTATAACACCCTGTGCACAACACCCTGGTGGCAATAATCACATTGCATTAGAGTTGTCTGATTGTATTTGTTTCCCCACCCAAGTGGGAGTTCCATGTGAGGTCATATTCTGCGTATAGCACATCCTCAGTGTCTGGCACGTAGTACCTACGTGTTGAATGAATGAAGGAAGAAATGAATGAATAGCAATGAGTGAATGTGACAATGACACCCACAGCACCCACACTGGGGATGGTGTGGGTGGTGTTGGAGTGGGCAAGGGGTCACAATGAAACAAAAGAAGGGAACAGCAGCATGAAAACACAAGGAGATGGCTCCAAGAGGGAGGCCAGGAAGTTGCTGCAACAGATTCCCAACCCATCTCTCTGGGTGGCTCCGTCCTGTACCGGAGCTGTGTGCTCTGAAAATCCCTGGAATCCCTGTCATTTCCTCGTATTTGTTATTTCTGCTACCCCTGTGAGGAAATGCTCCTTGACCCTTCCCTTGGGAAGAATAGCTCAGGTTTTATCCAAGTCTGTTGCCTTTTGGGGGGTTGGGGGATAGCTGCAGAGTTCATGCCTACCCTGGGCACCAGGACCCTTGGCAGGGGGCATCCCAGGGAGGGCCTGGGAGCCATGGGACCTGGAGGTTGGACCAAAGTGCCCTGCTACAACCATTGTCTAAGGCCCTGGGTGGGTTCCCTGTCCTAGTTTTCTTGTATTTAGCCATATTACTGATGACAAAGCACTCCATGTTCAGCCAGCTGAGAGAGCCAGGACTGACAGAAAGCTTTGTAAGGGGTTTAGAGTGTCTGCTTTATTCATCACTGCACCTCCAGAACCCAAACCCATGCCAGGCACATGGTGAGAGAGCTCAAAAACTGTTTGTTGAAAGAATAAAAAGATGGGTGGATAGATGGATGGATGGATAGATGGATGGATGGATAAGTGGATGGATGGATAGGTAGGTGGATGGATGGATGGATGGATGGATGGATGGATGGATGGATGGATGGATGGATAGGTGGGCGGATGGATGGATGGATGGATGGATGGATGGATGAAAGGATGATGGATAAAAGGATGGATGGATGGTAGGAAGGTTGTCCATCCTGGGGATAGAAAGGTATAGAGCAGTGGCATCTCCAGGGGTCAGCCCTAGTGGCAAGGGTGACCATCAGAGTGTGGGACTCCCCTGGAGAGGAGTGGGAGGCTGGGAGTAAGTCAGGAGACACTTACATGCCCTCCCCACCTTCTCAAGCTCTTGCTCAGATCTTAGAGTTCTGGATTTGGTATTTCAATTGGGCCTATCTCTGCTTAGAGATACCCTCTCCCCATGGCAGGAGTTCCCATACCTGAGTGGGCATCGGAATTTCTTGGGGAATTTTAAACAATAGAGATTCCTGGGTCTCACCTGAGACCTACTACTCAGAACAGTGCTGGATGAGGCCAAAGAATCTGTTTCATAAGGTCCCTCAGGTGATTGTGCCATGTAGACAGGAATAGAAACTCCCAGCTACTGGAGCCAGTTTAAATCCCCAGCAAGACACTCTGAGCCCTTTGCCATCTGGACCCAGTGCCCCTGTGCAGCCTCATGCCTCACTCCTCACCCCAAACATGCAGCCTCATCACACAGCTCCATGGTCCCCAGACACACTCAGGCTTTCACTCAAGTTCATCTCTCTGCCTTCTCCCTCCTCTACCCAAGGAATTTCTACACATCCTTCCAAGCCCAGAAAAAGCCACCTCCTCCCACAGGAAGCCTTCCACACCCTCCCTCTACCCAGACAGAACCCTTGTCTCCTTCCTGTGAGTCTCACTGCTCCTCCCACCACCTTTAGCAGAGCACCTGTCTCTGCCTGGTCATTATCCAATAATGCCTGTGCCACACACTTGGCACCAGCAGCCTGTTAAAGCCTCCCAAGAATCCTCTGAGGTGGATGAAGATAATGATGGTAGTGAAGACTGACCAGGTGAAAAGCCTGCAGAAAACCTCTACATGTGCTGCTGGGCCCTTAAATCCTCACAGCAGCTGGTGCAGTGGGTACTGTCCTTACCAGGCCCATGTGACAGAGGAGGAAACTGAGGCCCAGAGAGGCAAATTCACTTTCCCCAGTCACACTGGAAGTGGCATAGCCAGGACCTACCAGGCAGGGCTCCCGATACCAGGGTCTTACCCACTGCGCTTTGGGCCTTTCACAGATGAGGACAGTGAGGCGCAGGGAACTATCTGCCCACACTCACCATTCTCATGAGTAGCACTGTCACCATCTGTTCCCAGGAGCCTCTTATCCCCAAGCTTCACACTCCATGTAGCCCCCGTTTCATCTCCAGCTAAGTAACCCTGAGGTCAAGCCCCATTCCTGGTCTGTTCCAGGCCCCTTTCCTTCTCCCACAACCCCCCAGAGACCTGCCCTCCAGTCTTCCTGAACAGGGCTGCCCTCTGATCTCACTCCCCATCTATTCTGCCCCACCTCCAGCTGGAGTTCCCTGGAAGGAACGCCCATTCCTTACTAGGCCACAGCTCAGCTGGCAGGCAGAAGTCTGGCACCTCTGGCAAGCCTTCCTCCCCCACTTCCCCACCCAGCATTCCTGACAGACCAGCCTCAGTGCTGGAGGGAGCGAACCTGCTCCTCTCCCTGAGCCCGCTTCCCCATCTGTAAGGCAGAGAGTGATAGCAGGTTTATACACTGTGCTGCCATTGCAGATATTCTTTCACTCATAAGAAGTTGCATAGCCCTTTGACATGACCTTTTCTCATCCAATCCTTTACAAAGCCTGTGGAAGGAGCTTGTGTGGGCTTTGGTTTAAGACTGGCCTGAGCTCATTTCCAAGTCTGCTAGTTATTTGCTGCATGATCTTAGGCAAGGTATTTCCCTTTTCTGGACCTCTCTTTGCCTCATCTGTAAAGTGGGCAGGATACTCCCAGTCTTGGAAGGGTCCTGTGAGAATTACAGGTCTCAGACATAGAAGAAGTACACCGTAATCCTAAAAGTTCTACTACCCCCATATTCTAGATGAAGAAACTGAGGCTCAGAAAGGCTTCATTGCTTCCTCCACAGCTAGTAAGAAGCGGAGCTGGCTCATAGTCAAGGACTCCCACTTCCACACAGGAAGGTGTCCCCCATTCATGAGTTTTTGAGATCATAAGGAATGGCTCTGGCTGTTCAAAGCCAAGGACTGATCTTGGGGTCCCACTGTATACGCCTCTCCTTACAATTCTCATCGGCCATAGCGGGCCAGGTCCAGACCTCAGCACCAGTGGGTCAGAGGGGACAGGCCTGAGTCAAGATAAGTGTAGTGACCGTGGCAGATGAGGCCTGTGCCTGTGATCACTGGAAAACCCTCAGACACAGGACAGGACAGCAGTGAGCTTGCTCCAGTCAGTTGCACTGTGAGGACACAGTGACCTCGCCCCGCAGGCTGTTCTCCCCTTTTCCAGCCTGATGCCAGTGAGCTGAGAGACATCGCACCACACTTCCCTCATCCCTGCTGACTTACTAGGAAGGGACATGAACTCTCCTTCAGCATCTGGCTCTGGGCAGCTTACCTTTAATATTCTCTCTTTTGAAGACAATGATGAAATACCATTTTTCACTATCCAATTGACAAAGACTAAAAATATAAACACACCCAATATCGACCAGAGGACTGTGAAATGGGTGGGTCCCTTTACAGCTGGTAGAAGTGCAACATGGACGATGGTTTTGAAGAATGACTTGGCAAAGTCTTAAAAATGCCCCTGTCCTTTGAGCCTGTCATCCCTCTCCTCCAAGGATTTGTACCGAGTTCTTGGTACGAAGTCGATCTTTGCGAAGTTGTTTGTAACTGCCTCCAAATGAAAGCCACCTTTTATATGATGATAAATATTCATCAATAGGGGACTGGTTAAGTCAATGATGGACCATCGGCCAGCCATTAAAATTCAGGCTGGAAAGAATATTTACTCCCAGAGAAAATGCTCATTGTAGATTAAGAGACAAAGCAAATAATATCCGGAATGAGGTGCATTGATACAAGCAGGCTGGATCCACTTTTCCACAACAGGGCTTGTCCTCTTGGAATGTTCCCTCTTGGGTGCAGTTGCTGTGCTGCATGAGAGTCCAGGCTATCCTGCTAGGGACACAGGAGGATGTGACACTTCATGGAGAAAACGGCCCCAGCCAAGGATCCCCCTGAATGCGGCTGCATGAATAAAAACACCTCAGCAGTGCCATGGGGAGCAGAACCGCACAAAATCATGAGAAATAATACATTGTTGGTGTTTAAAGCCACTAAGTTTTGAAGTAGTTATTCTACAGAAATGGATGGCTGACACAACCTGTTGTTTTCATTTCTTAGATTTTCAGAACGCAGAGGGAGCACCTGTATCCGAGCAGCCAGCCTGTGCACTCCTGGAAGGCAGGGCCTGGGTGACCCCAATTATTGAGTGTGTCACTGGCCAGTCATTGTGCAGCTTTTACAAACCATCATATAAAAGATGGTTAATAAGTATTCACTGATCAAGTGACTCAATGTCTTAGTTAACACACACTGCAGCCCTGTGAAATAAGGGTTATTGTTTTATTATAACAACTGATATTCATTAGAGAAAAATCAGAAAAATGTAGATATTGCAAAAGAAGAAAATAAAAGCTATCCCCAGTTCTACTACCCATAATTCAATGAACATTTAGCACACATATATGTATAGAAATTCAATTATATTACATACACATATTTACTTTTTTTTATCTTTATTGATTTCAGAGAGAGGAAGAGAGATAGAAACATCAATGATGAAAGAGTCGTCATTGACTGGCTGCCTCCTGCACGTCCCCGACTGGGGACCAAGCCTGCAACCCAGGCATGTGCCCAGACCAGGAATCAAACCGTGATCTCCTGGATCCTAGGTTGATGCTCAACCGCTGAGTCACACCTGGCCAGGCTACTTTTAAAATAATAAATGTGCTGTTTTGTAACCTGTTTTTTACATTCAAAACAATCTTGACCTTTCATGTCAATGTACATATATTGATTTTTAGAGAGAGAGGAAGGAGAGGGAGAGAGAGAGAGAAACATCAGTGATGAGAGTCATTGATCGGCTGCCTCCCACATGCCCCCTACTGGGGATCGAGCCTGCAACCCGGGCAAGTGCCCTCACTGGGAATTGAACCTTGACCTCCTGGTTCCTAGGCCGACGCTCAAGCACTGAGCCACACTGGCCAGGGAACACGTGTATATTTCTATTCAACATTTTTAATGATGCACACGTTTGCCTGTGTGACTCACACCCTTCTTCCACCCTACCCTCACACAGGGGTGAGCCCTGTTCTCTTTGTCTGTGCTCTATGACCCCGACTGGTCTGACCATAGTCAATCAGACCCAGGGCAAACATCTCACCTAAACAGCCGATCTGCTTCTCTCATCTAGAAACAGAACCAGGACCAGGAGACACTTGGGTCAGCCTTGAGAGTTGCTGAGACGGTCCCTTGTGGGTTCTGGCATTGAGTGGCGGTGGTATGCTGCCAGGTAGAGCAGAACACACCTGCATGGGAAAAGAGAGCGCTAAAGCATGGTGAGGGCTGCAGGCCATCCTGGAGGTAGTGTCCTCGTGGGGTGCAGACCTTTGTCAGCCCCTGACGGCATCCTTTCCACTGGTTTTGGAGATACCTCTGTACCCTTTAATAAACTCTCTTTTTTGGGGCTGAAGTTGGCTTAAACACATTGATACTTGCAACCAAAAACTCCTAACATCATTACTCTAAGGAAAGAAGGACGGTGGGGCCCCTCAGCGACAAGGGCAGGCTTCTGGGAACCAGTAAAAAAACAACTCAAGATACAAGAATATTGCCCCAGAACCTTCTATAAGCAGAGGCTCTACCAGCGACTTTCCAACCCCAGGTACAAAGGCTGGAACACAAGCAGTCAAGGCCCTTCTACGTCGTGGTCTCTAACTTCCAACCTCAGCAGCAAACATTTGTTGAGCACCTGCCCTATTCAGGGCGTTGTGCTCAGGGCATACAGATGAGAATGGATGCATCATTCCGTGACTTTGGGCAAGTCATTACCACCTCTCTAGGTCTCAGTCTTCTCATCTGTAAATGGGTTGAATCGTACAATTCTAAATTCTTTCACACCTATAAATTCAAGCCAGGGTCCTGGTCCCAGCCCTCCAGGAAGAAGCTATATACTATATCACAAGCTCTAGACATGGCATCAGACTTTCCCAACACCTTCTTCTGCATGTGTCCTGTGATTCAATCAATAGCCCCACTAGGCAAGGCTTATTCAGCCTGAGGGCACACAGTCGTTGAATGGAAGAACTGGAACTTAGATCCAAGTCTGAGCCAACAGCTCCACTAAAAGTTTCAAATAACTCTTGTCCTTTATTATCATAGTTTTAAAAATGAGGAAAGTTTATATGAGGTAACTAGAGCAGTCAGCCTCATAGGACAGAAAGTAAAGGGTGGTTGCCAAGGGCTGGGGGGAGGGGGGAATGGGAACTTGTTCTTTAATGGGTATGAAATTTCTGTTTGGAAAAATGAAAAAGTTCTGGAGATGGGTGGTAGGGATGGTTGCACAGCAGTGTGAATGTACTTAATGCCACTGAACTGCTAGCTTAAAAATTATTAGAATGGTAAGTTTTATGTCACGCATGTCTTACCACAATTGTTTTTCAGGTCTAGCAGGATAAAGGGAGTAAGTATAGATGGGATTATGAGAGTTCTGGGGACAGACTGGGCTCAGTCCTCACATCTACCACTTGCTTACTTGCTTGACCTGGGGCAAGTAACTCTGAAAGTGTGCCTCGGTTTCCTTCTTTGTGAAATGGGATAAAACAGCATATCTAGGACTCGTTATGAGAATTAAAGGAGATCATTATATACCACTCACTTGGCCCTGCACCTGGCACATAGTCAACTGTCAACACACATGACGTTATGATGAGGCTTCTCAGCCCAGAAAGTGAAGGTGACTTTGGAAGTCACCTGTTGCAACACCTTCATTACAAAACTGAAGAGACTGCGACTTAGAGACAGTGACTTGCCTGAAGTCACCCAGAAAACCTGTAACAGCCAGAGTGGAACTAAACCACCCTTCTCTGGGTCCAGAGATCTCTGCGTCCAGCCAGCCCACAGTGCTTTCCCTTTCTTAAGAACTAAACTGCCACAAATTCGGGGCATTAATTTCAAGCCACAGTGAGGAAGTAGGGACTCCACCGGCTCATAACTGGTTGTCTGTCCATCTTCTAAAGTGAGTCAGCTCTGGTATCATTGGGTCAATCAGCCAGCAACTCTGTGATGAATGTGCCTGTCAGGTGGAGGCAGGCATGGCCGGATGCCAGCTGGGTTGTGACTACTTGCTTGAAGGGGGTTGGGGCATGGGAGAGGGAGGGGAGGGGTGAGGTCCAGGTTTCATACCTTTAATTTGCTACCAATTTCCTCCTTTGGTAAAACAAGTGGCTTTAACCTCTGTGTGCCTCAATCTCAACTGCCCAGTGGATGTATAAATAAATTTGGTCTTGCCCTCAACACAAGGTGTGAAGAGGAACCAAGGAATGAAGTGTGGGAAGGTTTTGCACAGTTAGAAAGCTGCATCCGCATAAAGGGCATTATTATTTTACTTCTCAGGAGAAATAAGGTTCTAAGAACAAAATAGAGCCCAGCCAGGCTGTTTGTTTGTCTTTCACATCAGTACTGGGACTTAGGGTCTCTGAGTCCCTCTGTCTCCATGTTCTTCTCCCACACCACAGAGTGCCAGGTTTGTTCCTCAGACGCAAACTTTATGGAGGACCTACTGTGTGCTAGGTCAAGGGACATGCCATTGCACCCTCCGCAGAGCACCATAAGATCAAGCTTATTCTGAGCTCCATCCTACAGAGAGAAAATTGAAGCTCACGGAGAGGAAGTGACTCACCAATGGTGGCACCACAGGCAGTGAGGAACTGGGTCATAAAGCCAGACTTCTGGACTATTCCAGCACTTGCCCTCCTTCTAACTCCAGAGACCCCCAGAAAACAATACATGGAAATTGAAAGAGGCAGATCCCTGCCACTTTGACTTAAATAGGCATTAAAAATGTAAAACACTAGAAATAATAATAATAATAATAATGGTTACCAATTTTTTAAGTATCTATTATATGCCAGTCACCCAACAGTCATTTTCTCTTTCATATTATCAATAATTGTTTGAGGGAAATTGATACTCAGGCTAAGTAATATGCCCAAAGACACACAGCGTACAGATCTGTCTCCAAAACCTATGCTCTACCCCTCACATATCACTGTTGGCCTCATTCATTCACTTTTTGCTTCATTCATTTAAACATTTATAGCCTCCTCCTTGTGCTAAATAACTAGCTAGAAGAGGGACTCAGAAATGCCTGAGTCCCTGCCCCAAGGAAGTCATTATCTAGAGAAAGATACAGCTCAAATACTTATAATCTAAGTGATAAGAGCCAGGTCCCAGTGTACACTGCTGGTTGAAGTTTTTGTTTATTTTTTAACCGAGGTGCTAAAACTCAAACCTACTACCTGTGTGAGTGCTTATTTTAGAAGAAGGAGAGAAAAATACTCATAAAGTTTTTGTGGGGATTAAATGAACTGAAATAATATTGTATTCATTCATTCAACAAATAAGTACTGAGCCTTGGCCAGTGTGGCTGAGCGTCTTCCATGCACCGAAGGGCCACCAGTTTGATTTCCAGTGAACATGCCCAGGTTTCGGGTTTGGTCCCCTGGTCGCAGTGTATATGGGAGGCAACTGATCCATGTTTCTCTCTCACATTGGTGTTTCTCTCTCTCTCTCTCTCTCCCCCTCTCCCTTCCTCTCTCTGAAATCAATAAAAATATATTTAAAAACAAAAACAAAAAACACCCCACAAATAGTACTGAGTCCCAGTGTGTGCTAGATACAATTTTTTGGTGCTGGGGATGCTAGCTTGAAGAAGCAGACAGCAGACATTCCCTTGGAACCAGAGAAAGATTTTTTTTTTTAAATCCTCACCTGAGAATATTTTTTTCCACTGCTTTTCAGAGAGAGAAAAAAGATCCATGCGAGAGAGACACATCAATTGGTTGCCTCTTACAAGCACCCTGACCGGGGCCAGGGATCCAGCCTGTACCCGGGGTATGAGCCCTTGGCAGGAATCGAACCCAGGACCCTTTGGTCCGCAGGTCAATGCTCTAACTACTGAGCCAAACCGGCTAAGGCGAGAAAAAAAATTTTTTTAAGTTAAAAAAATTTTTAATTGAAGCATAATGTGCATACAGAAAAGTACAAAAATTGGAAATGTACAGCTTGATAAATTTTGACAAACTGAACATACCCATGTAAGCAGCACCCTGATTACAAAACATTACCAGTTGGGTCAGGATTAGGGTGTGGCAAGTGAGACACTTACCTCTCGAGTAAGATTTAAGGGGATGCCAAAAGCTCAATCATCAAGATAAATAATGTTTTTTGTGTGCAATATTTTCTAAGAATCAAACAATGCAAAAAGAAAAAAACCCATGACAAAAATACCAAAATTTTAAATAATGACAGGATTAGTAACAGTGCCCTGTTGAGTCATATTAAAGCTCAGGGCAAAGGAAAAAAATCAATAATTTGGTGGATAGGGAAGCCATCTCTGGGCTGAGGACTAGAAGGGGTGGGGGAAGATGATGCCTTTAGGTTTTAACCTGGGGAGTGCCAGGTCCCTGTGGGACATGCAGAGGGCTGTCCTGGAGGCAGCTGGCCAGACAAGCCTGGTGCTCAGGAGAGAATAGAGGAGAGGTTTGTTCCTTCAATAGCTCCCAGCGTCAGCGAGTGAGTGGTGGCCCTGATGAGAGAGCTTGCAGAGGGAGACACAAAAGGATAAAGAAGGAAAACAGAAAATTACCCGGGAGCAGGTGGTTTGAATGGGTATGCAAACGAGAATGAAAATATTAAACACAAAAAACTGTCCTGCTTGGCCTATCAGGCCTTCGTGGAATCCAACACTGTATTCACCTGCAGCCTGGGAGAATTTGAGTTGCAAAACGTCCTGTGGATTTGGGAGTCCCGAGTCCCAACCCCTGCCAGCCCCCCTTGCATCAGCAGCAGTTGACTCAGCAGACCTTCACTCCTGACTGCCAGGCGGTTTGCCTTTAAAGGCAAAAATAAAATAAAATTTAAAAGCCTTTTCCAAGGCCTGCTTACTCACTGACTCGGGAGCCGTAGGGCGGAGCCTCTAGGACCCGGCTCAGCACGGCCCCGCCTGGAGCCACTGCGTGCTCTCAGGCACGCACTAGCCAGCATCTGCCTGGCTACCTGGAACCGCCCTGCCAACCCAGAAAGAAAGCTCTTTTCTTCCAAGTGGCTACTAAGCCTGGAATTGCTTGGAATCAGACCCAGAAAAGTCCCGAGTTCCTTCCAGGGCTACAGGCAGCCTCCGGACACAAAGCTGCCAGTGTGAACGCAGCTTGGGAAGGGGGCTACTTGGTCCCTCCAAGATGAACGCTAGGGCTCCCCAGCCCTCTGCACACCTCTTTAAAGGGTAGGATAGGCTTGAGGGGAGGCTGAGATTTCCTCAGATCCTCCCTCTGCTCAAAAACCCTCCAAGGCTCTCCGCTGCCTACTGAATAAAGTCATAACTCCTACAGCTGACATTTGAGGGCCTTTGTGACCCCACCTCTTCAGCTTCTCTCACTCAAGTTCCCCCTGTCCTCAAGTTCCCCCCCCTCTCCCAACCCCCAACACTCCAAGCACAGGGGCTACTTAGCCTGGCTCTCTGGCTTAAGCTGCACCTTCATGACCCACTTTCAGGCATTTATTTGCTCATGCTCTCTACCCCCCACTCCAACCCAACCTTCCAGGGTCAGATGCTGTTCCCTTAGGTTTTCTCTCGTGTTCCCTCCCTGGTTGGAGTTAAATCCTATTTCACAGGACTCAGCCACCCCAAAAATAGACTAGCCCACCTGAGAATCTAATCTCTGATCCAGGGTCAATAGCCTCTGATGACTGTACCTCTACACATAGCCTCCAGGGGTCATAAACCATTTACAGGGAAAACTAGAAATGGAATTTCAACCAGGGGGTCTGTTTGGACAGGTATTGTGTGGCCAAAGGTAAAGCTGTTTGCCACTCTGCTTTGCCTTTATGGGTCACCATGACAACAGGAAGGGAATTTGATTGAATTTCTGGTACCATTTATTTGGATAAACTTTAATACACATCCATTTTTCCTCAGGCAGACCAAGGAGGGGATTATTATACCCATTTTACAAATGTAGGTCTTGAGGTTGAGAGAGAGAAGGGATTTACTCAGGGATGTTTGGCAAGAAAATAGCAGAGCTGAGATTCAGTAGTCTGATTCCAGGGCTCCACCACCAGTCTCTGATTGGGGTCTAGAGATTCTTTCTTCCCTTCAGCAATTACTTTCTGCCTGTCTGCTGTCTGCACATGTTTTTCCCTCTGCCAAGAATGGCTTCACACTGATCTACCTGGTAAGCTCATATTGAGCCATCTAAACCCTGCTGAGCATGCCCTCCCCCTTCCCTGAAGCTCTCTACTCTCTCTGTGATACAAATTCTGCTCCTGTATGCACTAATCCCCGTACCCTCAAATTGGCGTTGCTGTGCATCTCCCCTCTTGCATCCTCTCCAGTTTGGGGGCTCCGTGAGGCTAGCTAGCACCAGGTTCACATGCTTCTACACCCTGGGGAAGTGGCCAGCACAGGGTCAGCCTGGAGGAGAAAAGGATACCTGATGGTGAGCGAGACCCAGGGGTTGAGTGGGGTGTCCCCACAGCTGGGAAGAGGCGTACACAGTAGACTAGATGTACTACGGAACAAAGACTGTGCGCAGGGAGGTGGCAAACCCCAAAAGGCACTCAAGGAAAGGCTAGAAGAGCTGGCAGGAGCCCTGGCCAGGTAAGTCAGTTGGTTAGAGCGTCCTCCCCATGAGCCAAGGATGCAGGTCCATCCGGGTCAGGGCACATACAGGAAGCAACCAATGAATGCATAAATAAGAGGAACAACAAATTGTTCTCTCTCTCTCTCTAAAATAAATTTTAAAAAAAGAGATAAAGTATTTTTAAAAAGCAGTGGGCAGGAAACAGGCAGACTAACCTCTCATCTGCTCATCCATCCCCGCCTTCCTTCCCGCCAGCACCCAAGAGGGCTCCTCCGGCGACGGAGTCCTCGCGCTCGCCCTTGCCCCCTCCTCGCGCAGCCCCGCCCCCGACGTGCGCAGGCCCCGCCCCTCCTGCGCCCCCTCCCCCTCTCCGACACACACTAGTAGCGCAGCCAATGGCCGGGGTCCTATAAACCGAAGAGGTAGCCTCGCGGAGCTCGAAGACCGCGGGTCCTGGGCGCGAGCGGAGGCAGCCTCGCCGTCGGAGTCGCAGTCGGAGTCTCGGGACCCGAGCCGCCCGCCCGCGCGCCCATCGCAGCCAGAGCCTCCGGCTCAGCACCGCGCGGTCATGGATCCGAGCAGCAAGGTGAGTCGCCCGCCTGCCCGGCCCGGGTCCCTCCGACTGCCCGGCGGCGCTGCGCACCCCGAGCGGGCGGCGCGCGTCTCTGAGCCTCTCTGGGCGCCGGCCTGCGGCGCAGGGGCCTCGGGCTCCGGCGGGCTCGGGGCGCCGCGCGCATTGTTGGCGCTCTCCGGCTTCCGGGGACGCGCGCGGGGGGACTCCGGCCGGGAGCGCACGTCTCTCACGATCCCGGCGCGCCGGCTCCTCCTGGGGCACCCATTGGCTGAGCCGGCCGAGCCCCCGGCCCCGGCGGCGCGCGGAGGAGGCGGGACCCTCCTCCCCGGCGCGGGAGCCGCCGCTCCCCTCTCCGGGCGCCGCGCGGCCTGCGTTCCGGGGCGCAGCGCGCTTTCTCAAGGCCGGGACTCCAGCCCCGGGGTGCCCGGCTCCCGCCAGGCTTGGACGGGAAGGAGCTGGCCCCTGAGGCCCTTCTCTCCGGGGAGCGCAGGCCCGACGCTTCACGTGCTCCGAGGTGGCACGTTTCCCGTGGGGCGGGGCTGGGGAGAGCTCCGGGGGACCGGGAAACGCGAAGGGACCCCAGTGGAGCCAAAGGCGGGGGCCTGAGGAACGAGAGGGTCCTACTCCGAGCAGACGAGGGCTCTTTTCTGGGGAAAAACAACTCTTCTTTCACCTGTAAACGGGTTTGCCCTGCAGTGGATCTTTGTCCTACCCAGAAAAAGTGTTGAGCCCCTCCGGTGTGCAGGACATTATTTATTTCCTACCTTCCATCTTCCCCCTGTATAGAATATTTTCAAGTCACTTTTTTCTTTGAAACCTTCCCTTCCACCCTCTTGAATGTTCCCATCTCCTGGGCCGGGAAGGCGCTTGGATGCGCTCCCCCCTTTTTTTTTACCTGGAGTGCTGGAGGAGTACTGAAGGCTGCACTGGCCCTGCCTGTGGGCTCTGGGGGTGTGGGTGGGACTGAGCGGGGTCTGGGTGGGCAGAGTGGTGCCTGACATTGACACCAGGCTGGACCCTCAGCGGGAAAAGGCTCCGTCATCTCTGGAATCCTGACGACTTGCTTCACCCCGTCCAGGGGCACACATTTCCCAACAGTCGGAGGTTAGCCATTGTGCTGGGATATAACATAATAAAAATCCAATGAGAAGCGCTAGTGGTGGGGGGCTTGAGACCACAACGTCCAAATACTTGCTGTGATATCTCAGAGCTCTGGAAGGCCACTTAACCTCTCTGGGCCTCAGTTTCTCCATGTATAAGACAGAGATAACTTGTTTACTTCCTCAAGGGTAAGAACTATCTGTTCGGAATGTGATACAGGATCTGGGTGTTTATTTGTTGAGTGGATAAGTGACTATTCTGCGGGGAGATAAAATATTCTTACAGTTTATTAGGTTCTTGGCTAGCAAATGCTTTTCTGAAGTTCTGCAGATGTGGTTTTGAAGTCCAGGTTAGCTCGGCTGCCTTATCTGCATAATAATGTCATTTTCATCATTAGAGTATCTGTAAGAATTCAGAAAAAAATTTGTGTGTCCTCATAGATGTTCCATAAATCTTCCTTGCCTCTTTGGGCTCCCATGATGCATTGCTCTTACCTGGGCCTCAGGTGACCTGTACCTGGGTTATGGCCTCTGTCCAGAAGTCTGGCATTCTGGCAGTGTGAGCTTTTGGGGAGCCCCAGGATGTATGAGCTGTGAGTACCACTTAATGGAGGAAATCATTAAGGCTCCAGTTCTTCAGTAGGGGTTTGTGGGGAAGTTGGTATGCAGAGGTAGCCAGCCCATGGGTGAGAGATAAGTCAACTAATGTGGCTGCCCTGCCTCCCCTGTGGGGGAGATATGAAGTCACGTTCCAATGAACAATGACTTTCCCACGGTGACACGTTGAGCCTCCTACCTCAAAACACACTGCCAGCTTTTTTAGGATGACATAAAGGGTAAAAGAGCAGGAAGAGCCCTTCCAGTACATCGCCCAGCCCTCCATTTGACAAATGGGGAAACTGAGGCCAGAGAAGGAAAGAGACGTGTCCAGGATAAGGCTGTCACAAAATAGTTGAGATGTTCTACAATATAAAAAAAGATGCTTTCTTCTCCACACCCTTGTCCTCTGTGCCACCCTCCACTCACCCCAAATGAGCAGGAATTCCCAGACTCCTAGGACTTTCCAAGCTCTTTCTGGGCAACGTAGGAGTCTCAAAGTTGGATTAGGCATAACTTGACAACTGAAATCCTTCTGTGAGTGAGAACAACACATGTTCTCACAAAACTATGACCTTGGGGAAATGGCTTTTCTCAGACCCTCAGTTTCTTCCCCATAAAATGGAGGTTCGCTACCCTGTGGTAGACGTGGTGAGACAGGCCAGGGGCCCTCACTCAGGGCGGTGGCTATTTTAAGTGGAAACACCCTTTGTATGTACAGCCTGTTTGGGTGTGAAGGCAGTGTAAACGGCTCCATGATGATCCTTGTCCCGTGCTGAGCCATTCAGGGACCCGACCCTACTTGCCCCAGAGCTGGGTCAGCCCCAAATCCCCCATAATCAGCTTGTGACTTCAGGGAGCTCAGCTTTACACAGTGCCTCCTGGTCACGGGGTGT
Organism: Miniopterus schreibersii; assembly: GCF_964146895.1. Lineage (NCBI taxonomy): Eukaryota > Metazoa > Chordata > Mammalia > Chiroptera > Miniopteridae > Miniopterus > Miniopterus schreibersii. Next base: position 24,926,044 of record NC_138109.1, on the reverse strand, counting down.
CAGGGCCTAGAGCTCTGCTCTGGCTCCAAGGGTACAGGCATCCAGTTCCCCCTCCCCCAGGCTGGCAGAGCTGGGAAGCCTGGAACAAAGGCGGAAGTGTGTGCAGCATTGGCTTGGGACGCCAACCTCAGCCCTTCCCCATGTCACTCCTGGGCAAAAAGGTGACAAAGCCACTCAGTTTGGTAACCGTCTCCAGGATAGTAGAGGCTGAGAAGGCTCCTGGTTGGACTTACAGGCTCAGAGAGGCCGGGCCCTGGCCTGGCCACCAAAACAAACATCCATTGTTACCTCCCTTCGTGGGAGGTGTGGAATAGAGCCGGAGGCTCTGCCTTCCAGCTACCAGGCCAAGAAAGCAGTAACGAATGCATAAATGCTGGGGTTTTACAATAACTAAGCAGGGCTCCCAGGTCCCGAACTTGGGCAGAACGAGGGCACTATTCATCCTCTCCAAGACTATCACCTTTCTGGCTTTTGCCTCACTAGGGCCGCGGCACCCTGGAAGTGAGGGGAGAGAGCTCTTGCCAGATCCCAGCATATGGAGCCTTTGGCTACTGAGGCCTCTGCTGGACAGGACATCCACCCACATCATCTAGCCCAGAGCTGTCTCCCCCCCCATCTTGACATTTGGGAGTGGGGTGGGAAAGGCTCCATCAGAAACAGCCCAACCACTGACCTCAGGCCAGCCACACCCCTTATTGGAACTTATTTTCTCAACTGTAGTAGGAATAATAGTACATACCTCTCTGGGGCAGGTTGTGGATTTTTTTAAATTATAGAAGTAATAAAGCCAACAGTGGAGAAGCATACAAAGTAAAAGAGTAAATGTCTTCTCCCTGTTGTAATGGTTTGGTGTTGATCCTCAGATCTCATTTTGTGCGTGTGTATATGTGTGACTATAAATGTAATTTTTATGTAGTTGGATCATACCTTCTACCTAGTTCTGTACGGCCCTTCATGGTCCATCCTGTTCACTCACCACCCCTTGGAGGTAAATACTTTCAGCATTCTCTGCATGTACAAGCAAGTACCATTATATAAGTTTATTATCTTCTCCTTCCTTCCATAAAACATACATTCTGTACATTGTTTTATACTTTGCTTTTTTCTCTGAATAGTCTATCCTGGGGCTCTTTCCACATTGAGTACATACAGATGTGTTGCATTCTTTCCAACAGCTGCATAGTATTCCATTACAGGCATGTCCCACGATGACAAAATAGTGCCCCCATCACTTTTTCTTCATACCACTCATCACCTGATGTATCTTAGGTATTTCTTTTCTGCCCTTGCCCTCAACTAAAATATCGAGTTCTAGAAAGGCAGGAATTTGGTTTATACTGCTGAAACCCCATTGACTACAATAGTGTTGGGAATGTGCATTCAAGCCTTCTCTTTCCTTAGTAATATAATTTATTTTTCTTAGAAAACCTCTCTGATTGAGACCTGGAGGTTAAGGGAAGGGGCTTTATCAAGGTCACACAAGCCGGGACGCTGGGACTTATATTTGCTTGCTGAGAGTGTCTGGGACCTTTGCATATTCCCAAAGTCTTATTCAATTAGTCCCATCAGAATTGAATTGGTGCCCATCTCACCACAGAAAGGGTACCTCCTCAAGGGTGGCAGCTTCTCCAGATGTCCAGGTCCTGTCCCAGAGCTCACACTCACAGCCCAGGGAGCCAGTTGTTTGCGTTTAACATCCCATTGTAGGAGAAACACCTTTTTATTTATTTAGGGAGAATGATTTTGTTTTGCCTGGGAAGCTTTGAAAACCCTGTGCAGTTTATGTGTTGGGTTTGCATGTAGCAGTTAAGGGACCTGGGGCTTAAAGCTGAGTTTGGCAGACTTTTTCTGTAAAGAGCCAAATAATAAGTAAATATCATTGGCTCTGTCCCCATCAGCCACAAGCACTCAGCTCTGTCATTGTAGCACAAAAACAGCCATAAACAATATATAAACCAATGAATCTGACTGTGTTTCAATCAAACTATATTAATGCTCACTGAAATTTGAAGTTAATATAATTTTCATGTATCACAAAATAGTAGTCCTTTTTTCAGCTAATTAAAAAATGTCAAACAAATTCTTAACTGGCAGGCTGGATTTGGTCCATGGGCCATAGTTTGCCAAACTTGGCTTAGAGCAAAATCTACCCAAGTAGCCAGAAGCTTGGGCCTAGGCTGTCTTGGCTCAGGCTGGGCAAGGCCCAGAGTTAGTAGAAGGGAATTTGACCTACATAGAAAGCACCAGGTAGAAACCTTGTTTCCTTCAGGGACCAGTACCCGGAAGCGGAGGGGGGAAGGAATGAGCAGGAAGGGCACAGAGTTTGGCATCAGAGACCCCTAACTTGAAATTTTGCAGAAGCTGAGGGATGTACTGGTACCTGCTTTTCTCTTTGAGGCTCTCATTTTCTCATCTGTGAAAGTGGGAGCAGTTTCTCCCTGGAGTGTGTTCGCAGTGGCTAAATTGGAATGTATAAGCAGCCCTTGGCGTATGGTGCCTAGCCCCTCGGAGGTGCTGCTGGTGCTGCTGGTGCTGCTGAATTTGGCAGCTCCCTCCTCTCCTCCTCTGCTTTAAAGATTGATGAGTTTCCACACCCCCACAAAAGATTGATCAGTCCCTTCTGCCTCCAGGGCCACCATGGGATGCAGGCAGGCGCAGCCAGGCAAAAGTCCTGACATCACTGGAAGGCTTGAAGGAAATGGCTTCAAGGGGAGTAAATGCCTGAGGTTCGTTCCCCCAAGGTCAGGCATCAGAGAGATAACCCATTACTCGGCTTTTTGAAAGAAAAGGTCAGAGAGGGTGAAACGCCAGCAGAGGGATCCAGTTTACTGAGTGTCCCAAGCCCCTGCCTCTGACTTTCGGCTCCCATCTATCAAACAAGGTGTTAAAGCAGTTCTGCAATTTCTTGGGCTGCTTCTTCTTTTAATATGTTTTTATTGATTTTTAGAGAGAGAGGAAGAGAGGGAAAGAGAAATAGAAACATCGAAAAGAGAGAAACATCAATCAACCGCCTCCTGCATGCCCCCCACCGGACATCCCGACCAGGAATCCAACCATGATCTCTCGGTTCCTGGGTTGGCTCAACCACTGAGCCACACCAGCTGGGCCCCTTTTTATTTTAACCCTTACCTGAGGATATGTTCATTGATCTCAGAGAGAGGAAGGGGGAGAGAAAGAGAGAAACATCAATGTGAGAGAGACACATTGATCGGTTGCCGCCTCTATGCGCCCTGACTGGGGATCAGTCCTGCAACCTAGGTGTGTGCCCTGACCGAGAATCAAACCCACAACTTATTGGTGTATGAGACGACACTCCAACCAACTGAGCCACCCGGCCAGGGCACTGGGCTTCTTTTTTGATGCGCAGAATTTTGTTCACATGAAATCTTAGAAAAGAAACGTACACAAAATAACAGAGCTGTCATGGATCTGGTAAGCCCCTGCCCGCCCCCTCCCCGCCTCCTTAGAATTGGGAGCCAAGCAGTTACAAAGGCCGTATCCCAGGCTCCAATGCACCCGGGAGGCCATGTGAGGAAAGGGGGTGGGAGCCACATCTGGACCCTCCTCCCAAAGGGAAAGTCCTATGTCTTAATGGCAGTAGCCACATGCACTCTGTCTGCTGATATTGACCAAGGTCCTGCTGAAGGCCAAGCCCAGGGCTGAAGGCTGTGCTGAGGAAGGGCACATGGCAAGTCAATTGGTACGATGCTCGCAGTGCTACATGGCCAGGCCATCCTCATCGTGGTGTGTGGGAGGAGAGGTCCTGGATGCTTACATCTCATCACTGGCTTCCTGGGGGAGCGAGAACTCTCAGTGAGGCTCTGGACCCCCAGAATTAGTATAGAAGTGATAAGGGGTGGGGGGCATGAGATCCCTCTCTGTGCTGGACCCTAAGCCTGGCCATTTGCTGAACTGAGGGGCCCGTGGCACTCTAGCAGAGTCAGGGCCTGAACTCAGTTTGGTGGTCTTTCCTCTCCAGCGCTGTGGGTTGGGGTAGGGAGTTACTGTTGGCCTGTTTCCACCTCTCAGCTGAAGTTTCAGTACTCATCAGAGGACTGATAAATGGCCAAGTTAAAGCCTGTTAGGATGAACACCGTCTGGCAGAACAGGTACACTCAGAGCCAGTTTTGCCCAAAAGCTAAATTCAGGAGTGGTGGGTCCTCTTTTACAAAGGTTCTGTGCTGTGTCCTACCCTGGGCACTCTAGGTCCCATGTTTACCAAGTTCCCAGTCTGGTGGGTGAATAGCAGGTGGGTATTCCCAACTACTGCGAGCAAAAGCTGGAGACCGTAGCAGACGCACAAGGGCAGAGGCCTGGAAGAGTGTGGATATTCTAGGATGTAGCTCCATCCCCAGGGGAGCTCAGGTTCTGGGCTACACATTGCTCCTGCACCCCTAAAAAGGGCTTCATAAGAAAATCACAAGCTGTGGGTTTTATACCCCTTCTCTAAAGTATCACCAACTTGTCCATCAGCTTGACACCAAAATAAATACATGTTGAATGAATGGACTTCATCACCATGTTTCAGTTCCAGTCACAGGGCTGGTGGGGCAGATGATGCCATGGCAGCCCGATTAAGGGTGGCTTCCTGTCCTCTGATTCAGAAAATGCTTGTCAAGTGAACCCTGTGAGCTCTATGATGGGCACCGATTCAGACCTTGACAGCAACCCTGAAGGGAAGGAATTCTTATCCCCATTTCCTATGTGAAGAAACCGAGGCCCAGAGCCAGGGCCACCACATACCCCAGCTCCAAGGTGAGGGAGAAGCAACTCCCTGCCCTTCAGGCTGGGTCTCCGGACCCCAAGTCCAGCAGTGATCATCTGGGTTTGGTGGGTGCAGTAGGAGTGGGAGGCAGGAGTGTGAATGTGTGATTGGTGCCTACCAAGGAGCAAGGGCCATGATCTGCCCCTGCACCTAGCGTCCAGCCACACTGAGAGCACCGCCTGTTTATTCTGGCCATATGGGGCCCCTTTTTTCCCCTGCATGTACTGTCCTGTCCACCTGGAATGCAGTCTTGCCACCACTTCCCCACTAGGCGGACTCCCTGTCATTCACGGCCCAACTCCAGTGTTGCCTCCTAAGAACCCGTCTTTGACCGTTCCCAGGCAAAATTATAAGTCTCTGTCCAGGACCCCCATAGTGCCTTCTCCCACCGACTGGATGAAGCTCAGACCACACTAGCCTCTGTACCTCACCAGAAACCTCTTCCTTGATGTCAGGACCAGGGCCTGTTTCATCCAGGCCTGAGCCTGGGTTACTGAGCATTTTTGTGGATCTTAATGCAGCAGCCTGCCTTAGGGGGCTGATGTGGCTTTAACTCACGATGTGGGCAGGCAGGTTTTCTAAAGCAGAGTTTGACCTTGACCTGCCAAATGGCTAAGTCCATCGGAAGGGTTGTTCTTGGTTCCCACCGCCAGAGGCTATAGCTGCTCAGCTGGTTCCCAAGGGTGACTTCAGAGGCCCAGAGAGACCCCTGGAACATCCTAGCCAACTTGAAAACAGGACCTGTAATAATAGTACTACTTCTTACAGAGCCCCTGCTGCAGTGTTATTTATTTATGAGCTACTGGAATGATTTTTACCCAAGCAATACATAATCTTCTGTATTATTTTTCACTGATATTTTCATTTAAATTGCTTTGTTCTAAGTAATATGAAACAGCAGGGCTTGTAAAAAAATTTCTTTTGAATAGGTAATATATTCACATGGTTCGAAATTCAAAAACATGCCCAAAAGTTATAAAAGAAAGTCTCTCCCTTCTTACCCTGCCTCTGACACCCAGATCCCCCAAGGTACCTTTCTGGTCCGCCCTTAAATAAGTAGATATTTATATTCTTCCCCTCCCTGCCCTCAGCCTTATCTGTTTATTTATTTTTTACACCAAAGCAGCATGCAACAAACTACTCTGAAGCTTGCTTTTCTAACTTAATATATCTTGGTGTGTGTCCCAAATCAATACCTAAAAAACTTTCTTTTTTATATTGAATTATATAGTTATGCCACATTTTATTAAATCATAGGTTTACATTGCTTGTTTTATAGAATTTTTTTTAAAGGTATTTTTATTGATATTTAGAGAGGAAAGGAGAGGGAGAGAGAGGAAGATCGATACGAGAGTGAAGCATCAGTTGGCTGCCTTCTGCGTGCCCCCATGCCAGGAATCGAGCCCACAATCTGGGCATGTGCCCTGATCAGGAATGGAGCTGGCATCCTTTCAGTGCACGGGACAGTGCCTGACCAACTGAGCCACATTGGCCAGGGCTGCATTGCTTGTTTTATACTTAGTCTATTGTGTACTAGAAAAACATACCTTTCATACCATTTTTATTACACTCTGGACAACCCAGTGGACAACCCCAGGCTAACGCATGTGACTCACCAGGCAGAACGCTCTCATGTGGTGGGTTTCAACAGCCACTGTTTAGCCTCCCTCTGTCAATGCTCAGTGCCTTTGGACATCCTCTTACTTAATCCCGGTGGTTACCCTATGAATTGGGCTCGGCGGAGGCCTCAAAGAGGCCTGTCAGATACTCACCACCCGCTCAGAACTGACAGCCCTGGATCTGAAGGCTCCCTAGGGAGTTGAGAAAGGGGGGATTCACGGGCACTGGGACATTCTGTGTATGGGGGAGGGGGTTTGAGCTAGGCTGTGAATGACAGGAGTTAAAGGGAGTGCAGCCTGTCATGAAGAAAACCCAGCACCCAGGATGAATGTCCAGAGTTTGGCCAGGAAGGGGCCAGGTGTGCTGGTGGGAAGTAGGGGCCCGGCGCTCACCTAAGAACATACCCTGAGCCTGTGCACTCGGACTAGCCCAAGCCTCCTTCCTCTTGCTCAGCCTCTGTTGTGAAACCTTGGCTTTCTCAATCATTGGCATGACGGCTTCTAGAGAATGAAAAGACCATACTAGAAACATGTCTGGTTAACAGCTAAGCCCAATGCTATCTACAAGGATCTTGAAGTCAGGCATCTGGGTTCTGTGGGGAAACTGAGGCCCATAGCGAGGTGGTACTGAGCTGAGAGCCTCCCCTCCACACATGTGGCTCAGGATTGTGAGCTTCCCAACCCTTCCCTCTAGTACCCAGAGCGGTGTGGTGCCCACAGTTGATCTTTGCCATGTCTTCCCTGGCTCCGTTCTCTCACAGCCAGTTAAGGGCTTGCCTGATGTCACATTCCTTGGCTTTTTCATTTTAAAAGGGAAAAAAAAGAGGCCCTCTTTTAACAAGAGGGGCTCTTGCAAGCAAGGCACCCTCTCTCTAGCAAGGCACCTTGTCACCCAGGTCCCAGCTGCCTGCTTCTCTCCGGCCCTCAGCTTCCAGGGGACAGAAACCCACCACCGTTTGCCTGCTAGTCCTTTGCCCATTGAAAACACCTTGGCCCCACACTCTTACTTGCCTCATGTCATGTACTTTTCCAAAGCACATTCCTGGCTGGTATGTCATCTGTGTCCAAATAACCCTAAGAGGCTCAAGGTCTGGGGATGGCTGCCGTGAGGGACACTAGGTGGGGAATCAGGGAACCCCAAGCCCCAACCTGGCTCTCTGCAGACCCCTAGAACTCTTCTCTCCCTCATCTCTGTCTTACCTCTGCCTCTTGGGGCTCAGTTTCCCATCCTGTGAATGGAGGGGAAGAGAGGGGAGGGTTGGACCACATCTCCAATGCTGATCAGCCTGAAACTGTTCCCATTTTTCAGACCAGCAAACAAAGGGCCTGGGAGGAGTAGGGAAGACTCACTTAGCCTGCTGGAATTCACAGAGCAAGTAAGCAGGTGGATTGTAATCAGAAGCCAGCATCTTTGGGTCCAAACCCCATCTATGTTGCTTCTCCCATGTAATTTGGCCCCCCTTGCATAGGGGCATTGGCTCCTGGGCCTCCCAGTCAGAGCCTGGAGCCACTTGGACACCCCAGGCATGGTTCTACCAGGGCAACAAGACCCCAGAGGATGCCAAGACCTGTCCATCTCTAACCAGGACCTAGCTGCAGAGAGAGAGCGAAGGCCCTATTCCCCCCTCCCCCTAGGAGTGAGTCTAGTCTGGCCAGCCTGGTGTCTAGAAGTCAGCAGGGCTGGTTGGGGCACTTGAAGTCAAAAAGTGGCCAAGTTTCCTGGGAGAAAGACTGGTGCAGTGCCAGGAGTCAGGCAAGATACCTGAACAAGAGAACCTGCCAGCCCATGCTCTGCCCTGCAGTAACCCGGGCCTGGAGCTGCCTGTAACAGTGTGTTTTTTCTCTACAGAAGCTGACAGGCCGCCTCATGATGGCCGTGGGAGGGGCAGTGCTTGGCTCTTTGCAGTTTGGCTACAACACTGGAGTTATCAATGCCCCCCAGAAGGTGAGTGTTCTGCTTCCCTTGGCTTGTCAACACCAGCTTGCTCTGCTGTGCACCACACACTCTCACACACTCACCCTGCCTCTTGCATGTCAGTCATTTATGTCAACTTACCATTTGCCTGAGTAGCTGATTTTCTGGCCTTGAACAGGTCAGAAAAATCGTTGGCCTTAAAATCTTAGAGCTGCAGAATTCTAGAAGCTCGGGGCCCATAGAAACATGGGGTCTTAGTAGGCCATCTTGAGCAACCTCCTGTACAACACACACTTTTACAATAAAGAAATCCCTGGTATAATGATGCATTATAGAGAGTGCATTTATGTGGCACCCTGGGGCCAGAGATGACTCTTGTGGTGCTTATCTCACTTGCTGCTCACCTGCAGCCCTAGCGGGCAGGCAGGCAGCATCCACCATGCCCATCCTGCAGGTGGAGAGAGTAGCCAGAGAGAAGGAGCCTGCCTGGCATCACCCATCTAGTCAGGAATGGAGCTGGTATCCAGCACCAGTCTCCCTTGGAGCCCTTGAAGCCAGGTGATCCCAAAGCCTGTGCTCACACCCATCCACTCACAGCACACTTCTTGTAGGGCATATTGTTCTAGGTTGAAACTGCCTCCTCTCCCTGAAGGCCCTGTGACAGTCAAAATACAAATGGCATATTGCCCTAGGGAACTGCAAGGGGTGAAGTGTTTACTTCCCCTGTGTTTACTTCCTTTCCCCATGATGTATCCCAGATCTGTGCTCACTTGTTCACTTGAATGTCAAGACTAGGAGGGACCCTGGTGATGACCTCCAGCCCAGCCCACTTGCTTTAGGGAAGAGAGAAGAGGGAAGGAGGCAGGAAAGAGAACTGTACTGAGTTTTTCCTCTACACCAGGCCTTTTGCATATGTTTCTGAGTTTAGGTGGTGATTTCCATTTTATAGACCTAAAAACTGAGGCCCTGAGCAGACGAGGGTGGATGAAATGACCAATGGGCTCAAGGCCACAGAGCTAGTGAATGGTGGAGTCAGAAGCCAAACTCTTGTTTACACGACCTTCCTGACCAACCTCCTTGTGAGTTTAAAATGCAGGACCTTCCCGGGGAGGGTGAAATGAGAGTGGACAGTCCTCCTGTCAAGACCACATTCCTTGTCCAGATAGAAAGTGAGTGGAACTAGTTCCTGAGGCTCCGGGGCCTGTTTGGGAGAACTGGGCAGTGTCAGGAGTCAGAGCTGGGCTTCCTCCAAACAGGCGGAGGGTGGCTGTTGGAGCTACGCCCCATGCTAAGGAGCAGGTCACCAGGAAGGCCAGGCCTGCTGAGTCATGCTCAGCTGTAGGGGACATGAAGGGACTTTTCCAAGTTCGTCTCAAATGGCGACCGTGGGCCCATGCTTAGAACAGCCACAAGCCCTGCTTTGCTAAGTGCTCTAGACAGCTCTTGCCAAGGTGTGTGCCTCGGAGCTGGCTCCGTTTGGGAATCCTTACAGGCAGAGTCTGTGCCATTGTAGAGGGAGATTGAGGGCACGTTAGGGTCCCCTGGACACTCCCAGATTCTGATCTCATTGGTCTGGGTTTCTGTTTGGGCATCGAATTTTTAAAGCTCCCCTACTGATTCTAACGTGCAGCCAAAGTCAAGAGCTACTGGATGAAGTGATGTCCTAACTGTGATCACACAGTGAGTTACTGACAGAACTAGGACCCAAAGATCAGGATACAGGAGGTGTTTCCCAGCAACAACAGGGTGGGGGTGAGCACAAGGCCTGGAGATGGGGGAATAAAATGCCCAGAGGAAAGTCTGGTGCATGACATGGGTGAATGGGAGGAGAGAGAAGGTTGGGAGGGCCACAGGTAAGCCAGAGCCTGGCCACCAAGTGCCTGTGAGTAGCTTTCATCTATAAAATATCCAATCACCAGCATGGCACAGGACAATCAGAATGGGCATGTGGGCAGCACCATCTAGGGAGTGTGGACTTCAGAATGGGGACAAGGAGGACCCATTAAAGAGGACAGAGATGATCAGATTTGCATTTTAGGGAAATGATCCATGCATCTGGGGTGAGATGGATCCAAACATGTGAGACTAGAGACTGGGAAACTGGTGAGAAAGCTGCTCTTGCAATAGGGGTAGAAAAACAAACACTGAATAGGAAGGGCGGTCAGGATTTAGTCATCAGATTAGTGTGAGGGCAAGAGAGGGGGGTTTAAAAATTGCTTCTGAATTTCTGGCCCGGAGGAGGAGCAGGCCTGTGGGACCTGCAGGAATTGAGGTTTTGTGTGACACCACCGGAGATGTGCAGGAAGCACTTGGATGTGGGGTCTGTTTCTTAGGTCGGTAGTCAGCTGGAGAAAAATTGCAAATTGGTCACTGGCATCCAAATAGCAGGAGAGAGGATGTTCTAGAGAGACTGGAATAGAGAGAAAAGTAAGAGTCAAAGTTCACTGATAGAAGAGGAGGATCCTAGGCAGGAGGAGAGCTGGCACCTCCAGGCCAGGAGACAAGAGCCTCACAAGACAGGAGGAACAGAAGCACCGGAGGGCAAGGGTGTTGGCCAGGTTCATGGCCGGGTTTATTCACGGCCATGACCTAGAGCAGTGCCTGGCCGTTGGAACAGGCCCTTGGGAAATAGTGGGTAGAGGAATGGAGTGAAGGAATGCTTCCAGGGGCCCCAGAGGTTGACCTGGGCAAATCGGCCCCATATTTCTGGATGCGAAAGACCCAGTGGTGACCTTGTGGTGGCAAAGGCTGACTGGGGGGAGCCGTGTGCGTAGAAACCTCCCTGCAGTGGATGGAAGAGAGAGGGGAAGTGGGAAAGAGTAGAAACAGCCCTTCCAGGAAACTTGGTGGAGAAGGGAGAAAGGAGAGGTGGGTGGTAGCTAGAGGGGTCCCCTGGCTAAGATTATTTTTTTAGTTATAAAGACTTCATTTTTAAACATGTAAGGAATCAGCAGAGGAGGGGAGGGTGAGGAGGGGTGAGGAGGGGTGAGGAGGGGTGGGGAGGGGCTCCTCCAGGAGGAAGATGGTGGAGCTGAGGCAAAGGGGCTGCATCAGGCCAGAGGGGCTGAGATGCTTCTGAGGTTGTGGTTGTGGACAAATCCAGAGCGAAGTCCTCTGGTTCTCGGGGCCTCCCGTCTAATCAAAAATAGGTGAAAAGTGAGAAGACAGGTAGGGCAGCTGGCCAGGGCACCTGGGAGGCCAGGTGGGCAGCACCAAGGGCCCAGCTGAGCCTGTAAACAGTGCGTTTGCGGGCACCTGTCCAAAGGTCATTTAGAAGCCAGCTCCTGAGTTGCGGGGCCAGAGACCTGAGTGGTCGGAACTGATAACGCACACTCTGAATCTAGCGGTGTTTCCTGGGCGCGCACTCGGGCCCTCCACCTGTTTACTCTTGCACTTGACAAACACATCTCACAAGCCTGGCCGCAGTTCTCCCAGCCAGCAGCAGATTAGAAGGGATAAATTTAACGCACAAAGAGGGGAGAGGACTACACAAGAGTGAGAAATGAAAGCACAGCTCAGAGCAGGCCGGGCACTGGGTTTTCCTGCCAACTTCATTCAACAAGTTCATGCAACAGGGACTGTGCCAGGTAGTATCCTAAACACTGGGAGGGACAGAGCTGTGGGCACAACAGGCACATCCTGGTCCTCTGGCAGCTGCCTGACATATGGTCTGAGCTCCCAGAGGAGTGGGGAGAGTCCTTGGGAAAAGCCAGAGTATAATTAAACAGAGGGCTTCAAGGTGCTATGGAGCAAAGAGGAAGGGATGACTGATGCTGGGGTAGGGGGATGGTAGAGACAGGAAGGATTTCTCGAAGGACTTGGCAGCTGCTCTAGACCTTAAAAGGTGGGTTGGCCCCACCAGGAAGGAGAGTTGTCCCAGGCATGGGGATGGTTGGTGCAGAGATGTGGTGGCAATGAAGTGTGCACGGGTCATGCTGACTGCCCTTGGCTATTTGGAAGAACTTCTCTTAGGAAACTGTGCGGGGCTGATGGATTGGCCTCTGATGGTAAGGATGCCGGAGCTACTCTTAATTATCAGGAGCTAGGTCTCTTCCATAAGACAGCCCCCAGAGGGCTTCCTCCTGGAAGTGGTTAATTAATCATAATATCACCTTAAATGTTTACAAAGCAACTCCCCGTAAATTATCTCCTCACAGCCGCTTCCCAAGGTGGGTGGGGCTGAGGTTCTGAAGGAGGAAACCGAGGCGAGGTGAGGTTACCTGGACAGGGAGAGAGGCTGAGCCTGAGGTGGACTCCAGGCCTCATGCCCCTTTGACTACCCTCCTGCTGCCCTGCGTTGTATGAGCGATGCAGCATCCCATGACTCCTCCGTGCCAGGCCTTCCGTCTCCCTGGGGAAGGAGGGAGGAGGGGTGAGCCCAGCCACAGAGAGTGAATAAATGAACAAGGGCATCATACTGGGTGGAGAAAACTGCCTCTCCCTTCCGCATATGGCTGAGTTGCCAACAAAAATGACTAAAGGCCATTTAGAAACCATGAGTTCCTGGCCAAGGGGCAGCACCAGGCATGTCTAAGAATGAGGCATCCTCAGAAAGTTGTTTGACAAAGGAGGGGCTTGATCTGGAGAGAGCCAGCAAGGTCGGCCTCACCCAGGATGACTTGGCGAGTGAAAGTACTGGAGGCAAGGCCCTTTGCCCTTTGGATCTTAGGGGGCACCCTCTCCTTAGATCCAAGGAGTTCTGACTCCCCTCTCCACTTCTCCATCTCCACTAATACAGACCATTACAGCTTACTGTGTGTTGGCCATTGTTCTCAGTGCTTTAGAAATCCTAATTCAGTTGTTTTTTTAAATAACCCCATTAAATAGGTACTATAATCCCTGTTTTATAAGAAATTGGGCACAGAGATGTTAAGCAATTAAACCAAGGACACACAGCTAGTAAGTGGCAGATCTGGAATTTGAATCCAGGGCATCTGGCTCCAGTCTGCATCCTTGACCACTGGAAGCACTGGCAGTTAGTTCTACTACTGTTAGATGAGCACCAAAACACCCTTTCACACACTTAGAGCTGCTACCGGCTGTTTCCTCCTGCTATGACTTCCAAGTCGAGTCAAGCTCAGTCATGTGCAGACATCTCAACAGCTTACACAATTTCTTATGCCATTACCCGTCACAGCTACATCATTGGACAACTCTTCCTACCCCAGTCTGTGCTGGGCCCCAGCAACACAGATGAATCAGACCATCCTCATGTTGAAATTTAGTCTAGAAGGAGGGAGCATGTGGTACCTGTGGTGACTTCTCAGGGCAGTAATGGAAATGTGGACAGTCCAGTAGGAGCAGAGACGGGGGAGGGACAAGGTACCTGGCCCATAGAGCAGGGTTTTCTCAACACTAGACGTTTGGAGCCAGATAATTCTCTGGTGTGGGGGCTGCTCCATGCATTGTTGGATGTCTAGCAGCATCCCTGGCCTGTGCCTGTTAGATGCCAGTAGTACCCTACCAGTGTGACAACCAAAAATGGCTCTGGACATTGCCAGAAGTCCTCTGGGGGCCACACTACCCCAGTTCCAGAACCACTGAGATAGAGAAGGAGGGATGGTTATCAGGAGGGCTTCCCAGAGGAGTGTTTGTGCATTTTCTGAAAGGTGGTTAGCAGCTCACCAGGGAAGAGGAAGAAAAGCAGCACAAAGGAAATGCAGAGGTGCAGGGTGCCAGAGAGTGTGGGGAATTGTATGGGTGGGGGACATTTCATCCCGAGGGTGGTGGGGAGTGAAGAAAGGCTGCAATCAGGGGAGACCCTGGAAGCCAGGCACCAGTGAAGAGGCCAGAACCAAGGCTTGGCCTGGGTTTGGAAAGAAGCAAAGTCTGGGCTTTTCCTGAGAAGCAGCCTGGGTGCTCCAATCCTCTTCTGTGGGGTGGGGTCCAGCTTCTAGTTCTATCTTCAGCTGGACCCGAGGGCCCAGGGGACCCAGGGGCAGGGTTCTCTGTCCAGCCCCACCTGAAGCATCTGACTCTGAACTCCCAACTTACTCTGGGGTGTGGCTGAGAGTTGCAATGGAGACAAGCTCTGGGCTGAGGATGGGGGAAGGGGTGCAACTCCAGCTGTGGGGGGAGCAGGGAGAGCAGGAAATAGGGGTCAAGTTTAGGTTGAGGGACTAAACTGGACAAGCTGGCCCTTCTCCCAACTGGAACTCACAGCTTGGCTGGCTGTTTAACCCCTTCATCCTCACAGTAGTATCTCCGAGAGAGAAGAGAGGGTTGAGAGGGAGCTCTGATTCTCTCTCAGGATGATTTAGTAGACCCAGGCGTCCTGGGCTAGAGGAATGTCTGCAGGGAAGGATGGTGAGACCAGCCAGAGGTTCCAAAACCTGTACCCCTTCTATTGGTAGTAGTCTAGAATTCTAGATCAAGGGTCGGCAAGAAGGCCAAATCCAGCTAGCGACCTATTTGTATGGCCCATGAGCTAAGACTGTTTCTAATTTACATTTTTAAGGGGTTGGGGGGCAGGGAGGAAGCAACAGAGGCCCTAATATTTTCTATCTAGCCTTTTACATAAAATGTTTCCTAATCCCTGCTCTAAACTGTGACTTGTATGCTCCCAGCTGTCAGGGAACTCACTAGTAAAGTGAGTAATCTCTCCTCTAAAGCCTAGAAAGCTGTTTTTTCCCTGGAGCTGAAATGTGCACTCTGGGGCTCTGTACACCAGGCAGAGTCTGAGGAGAGAGCTTTCCTTCAGGTTCTTTTCTACAGTGTAAATTCCTTAGGGTAATGCTTTGTCTTCCTGCAATTTGCAAATGGAAAAACCCCGTCCTTCATGCTCCTCTGAAAGCGGCGGGTTCACCCACAGCGGTGGTGGGAGTAACAGCTTATTCCGATGCTCCACCTCATTGCAGACTCAGAACTTCCTCTGTAGACGGCTGACATGTGGTCCCTCACCCACAGTTGCATGGGTGGTGGGGGCGGGGGAGGGTGATTTCCAAGGAGTCAGACATGATGCAAGCCTCCCTGCCCCACCCCCACACTCACCTCGGGAGAACTGCTGCGGTGAGAAATAGCTTTTTACTGAAAACCATTCAGGAAACCAAGGTTTCTCTGTGCTGGCCCCTATACTGTCACCGAGTGGACCACTGCCTTGTAGTGTGATGAGAGGACAACTGGACAGAGATGTCTAATAGCCCCCAACTCCTGACAATCCCCCCCTGAAACTGACAGCACCCTCCCTTTCTCCCTAGAATGCACACACTCACACAGACCCTTGCAGGGTGGAGAGGCTGGGAATGAGCTGTAAAGGGAGTGGAGGCGAAGAGGGACAGCTAAGCCTGTGCATTGGGTGGGCAGGGAGAAATTAATTGTGAGAAGAGGAATCTGGCTTCTTTGGATGGGAGGAGTCGGGAGCAGAATCCAGGAGAGACCCAGGGCAGGTGTTGCATGAGTGGAAAGTAGGACAAACTAGGAGGCAGAATTGACAGGACCTGGTGATTGATTGGATGGAGGGCATGGCAGGATCCAGGGTGTTCGCCAAGCTTGTGACCAGCTCGTGGGATGGGAGCACGTGAGGTAGGCGTGTTCAGAAGAAGCCTGTGCCAGGCTTCTCCCCAAACGTGAGCCAGGCTGAGGATGTTGCCAGTAACCTTGTTGTAGGAATTGGGTCCATGGGATCCTTTTAGGGAAGTCGTAAGTAGGTTCTTCCCTTAGGGACACCCAGGCCACTGCTAAGATCGATGCTGAGGGCAGTAACTGGGTGGAAGCAGTGACCCCATAACCTCTCCCCGTGTAGGGTTCTTCTGATTCTCCAGGGATCCCCTGCCTTTCCTGGGCCAGGGCCAGCTTTGAGCCCCACATGGGGCATGGACCCCCAGGGGCAGGAGGATACCTAGCCTCCACGCCAGCAGCAGGAATGGAAAACTGGGCATAGCTTCTTCCCAGAAATCTCAGGTGTCAGATCAAGAGCCAGGAATCCACCGCACAGCCTCAGGTTGGTCAGGAAGTACTCCTGGGATAGAGAGGATGAGCCTGGGGCCAAGGTCGAGGAGCCTTGCTGCTTACCCTTTCTCAGCCCCACAAAGTAGCCTGAGTAGCAGAAGGGCCCATGAGCCACAGAGGAGCCAGCCCTGCACAAGGTTTGGCCCCTCTGACTTGTTACCACAAGCAGGAGACTTAACAAAGGGGGCTCTAGTAACACCTCACTTGCACGTGGTCCTCAACAGCTCCAGCCAGCCCCAAGAAGAGGTTTAAAGACATGAACTGCCCAAACAGAAGCCTCAGCCTGTATCCTTCAGCTCATTTTAGGTGGACGCCCTTACTCAGCACTTGCCTACTGACTTTCTTTGCACACATTTCAAACAAGTTCCATTAGTTGACTTCTTGGCAGAATTTAAAATGATAGTATGGGAAGTTCTTTGACAAGCATCGGGACCACAGGAAGACTCTGAGAGCTGCAGAATGCAAAACTTGAGTTTCTGGGGGAAACATCTCTCCTTGCCCCCTGTAAAGAGCCCCAAGGACATCAGTGCCCTGAAGCCCTGCTTGCAGATCTGGTTGCTGAGGGCAGCAAAGTGAGAGTGACAGGAGAGAGAGAGGTTTCCACCAGATGACAGGTCAGGAAAATTTGGGGCCTCAGAGGGGTGAGTGTCACTTATCTGGACAGTTCCCTTATCCAGGACAGCCTGTTCTCCTCAGAGCCTGATAAATGGAGCCTTACTGTTCTCAACCAGTCCTCCTCTAGGCTTGGTTTTGTCCTTTGAAGAACACAAGCACTTTGTGTTTCACTTTGTTTATTGAAATCCACCTTCTCTCTGCCCTCAGCAGAAGCAGGGGTTTCCAGAAGGAAAGCCTAAGGCCCTTTCTTCATTGACTCCTTCCTTCACTCACTAAGCGTCCCTGGTACCAGCTCTGGGACAGGCACTGGGGTGAATCCTTTGAGGTTCCTATCTTCAGGAAGGACAGACTTCTGGGCCCCTTTGGGCTGGATCTCAAAAGGTTTTAGTGTGGTAAGGCAGGGTGGGCATCTCCGGGCAGAGTCCCCATGAGAGGTAGGTGAAATTAGAGGCATTGGTAGGTGGGAGGTTGGACCGATAGCTGGCAGGAACCTTGATTTTGGGTTGTGGGATGCAGGCTTGGCCAGACTTTGTCAGTGTCTGCACTTCCCTCAGGTCAGTCCTGGCACCTGGTGGGGTCCCTTGGCTCAGTGATGGTGCCAGGCACAATGTAAGCTCCATAAGAATGTTTCATTAATGCCCTGCAGCACTATGAAGTAGACATTTCTAATGTTGTCATTTGAGATGAGATCATTAGCCCTCGATCACACTGGAGGAAAGGGTAGAGCTGGGATCTGAACGTGGTTGTGTCCAGTTTCCTAACCTTTGTACTGTCTGGCTTCCCTGTGACAAGTAGATCATTAGGGCTGGCTGTCCCTTCCACCCCTCCCCATGTCCACCTATCATAACCCCCTATAGCCTAGCCTGTCAGGTATCTCCGGACCTGAGACAGATAATGGAAAAAGATGGTTAGTGGCCAAGGATCCACTGTAACTGTGGGGCAGGCCCAACATACTCAGTGGGCATGCCTGGGCCTCAGTTTCCCCTTTGGCAGTTGTGCCTATCGACAGCCTCCTATTCTGCTAGACCCCTGGGGCTTGGGAGGATTAGAGAGGGCCAGCAGCAGTGGAGGTTGTGTAAGAGATGCATGCTGCTGTGTGTGCATGAACTTGTAGCAGGATTGCAGGGAGGGGTGCTGGGATAGGCATGGAGTTGTTTGAGCTGCAAGTGGTGAGGGGAGGAGGGGCACGCAGGTTTGTGACTGGCTGAAGCCAGGAATGTTCAGATCACGTGAGCACGAATATGTGTGTGAGATCTGTGTACATAGGAAGTTGCTTCTGGGTACATTGGGCCTGTGCCCAGCTGCACATGTGGCTAGGGAGGCCTGGCCAGTCCCGTGGCCCTGGGTGTATGTCTGCATTGCCTGGGAGTAGAGAGAGTGTGCTCAGGCAGAACTGGGTACCTCCTGCCTTTCATTCCTGGGATCCGGCCAGGCCCTCCCCTGGGGAGGGACAGGACTGACGGGCAGGCCTGTGCTAGGACAGGTGGCTCCAGTTCCTGGAACTGCTTCCTTGTCCTAGCCTTTCCTATATTTCCCAGCTGGGCACCTGGGAGAGGGGAGGAGGCCATAGGTCCTTCAAGGCGGGACTTCCAGGCCAGCCACAAGGAGCCTGGGAGACAAAAGAGTGGCAGTGTGAGTCTCATGAGCATGGCTTGTGTGCAAGTTGGTCACACCAGGCCCTGAGTGCAGAATCAGTGAGCCTGCCCTCTCTTCCTCCCCAGCAGGGGGGGTGGGAGAGGGCCTGGGTGGCAGGAGCTGGGGCCTTAGGTACCTTGAGAAAGGGGACAAGTGGGAAGGAGCACTTGCTCTCAGCGTCTCTGCTCTATGCCTGAACTCCCACCACAGGGCATTTGCCATCATCCCCTGCAAGTCCTGTTGAGCATGCAAAACCACACAGGGCACATGGAAAGCATGCCCAGGGAAGTATGAGAGCTGGAGATGGAACCCAGCCCCTTGTTTCTCACCTGGGGAAACTGAGTCCTGAAAAAGGGAGGGACTTGGCTCAAGAACATGAAGTGAATTTGGGCCTGGCCAGGAGCTGGGTCCTCTCCAGCATGCTGTGGCAGTATAGCCCTTCTTGAGGGGCAGTGACAGGGGAAAAGAACCACTGGGTCCTGACCTTGCCCACCAGGCTGCGTCTCCCCCTGCAGGTGATTGAAGAGTTCTACAACCAGACGTGGAACCACCGCTATGGCGAGACTATCACGCCCACCACCCTCACCACGCTCTGGTCCCTCTCCGTGGCCATCTTCTCTGTCGGGGGCATGATTGGCTCCTTCTCAGTGGGCCTTTTTGTTAACCGCTTTGGCCGGTGAGCAGAGGGGTCCTGGCCCCGCCCAGGGTGTCCTAGATGGGTGTGGGGGTTGGGGGAGACGTCCCGGCCTATTCCAGGGTATTCCCTATGACCCAGTCCCTGGGGAGTCTGGGGTATCAAAGGACGCACCTGACCTGTGACACCCCCCCAGACGGAACTCGATGCTGATGATAAATCTACTGGCCTTCCTGGCCTCCGTGCTCATGGGCTTCTCGAAACTGGGCAAGTCCTTTGAGATGCTGATCCTGGGCCGCTTCATCATCGGCGTGTACTGTGGCCTGACCACGGGCTTCGTGCCCATGTATGTGGGGGAAGTGTCCCCAACAGCCCTGCGAGGGGCACTGGGCACCCTGCACCAGCTGGGCATCGTAGTTGGCATCCTCATCGCCCAGGTGAGTGGGGCAGGGTCTGCCCCCCCAGCACAGCCCCCATCCCACAGCTTCAGTGGCTCTTGGAGGTGTGTCCAGACAGCACCTGACTAGACCTCTCACCTAGCCCTCCACAGCCCAGCCTCATGGGACAGCCTAGCACAGGTCCCAGAGAACACGCCACCACTCCCAGTTCCCCCGTGAGTCTCCATGGCAGGAGAGCAAGTCTGTCCCAGCCCAGTCAGCCTTTCTTCTCACCTGGGGACCCAGCCGCAGGCACGCCCACTGGTTCCTCACCATGCCAGGCTCTCTTCCGCCTCCAGGCCTTTATGTCTTCACATACACTACCCTATTCCCATCCCTAAAAGTGACCTGTGGCAGAGTGGCAGTCCCCATACCCTGTGCCGTCTGTCCTCCCACTAATGGCAGGAAGTAGATCCTACTTTCCCCATCTTCCAAATGAGGGATTTGAGGTCAGAGAAGTAGAAGCCTCTTGTTAATGGCAGAGCCTCAGAACCAGAGCCCTTTTCTAAAGCAGCAGCAGACACAAAGCCGGCCAAGGCCACTGGGTGCAGGGGGCTGGCTGTAGGGGCCCGGGCCGGAGCCCTTAGCCGCTTCCCCCGACCATGCTTCCCCAGGTGTTCGGCCTGGACTCCATCATGGGCAACAAGGAGCTGTGGCCCCTGCTGCTGAGCATCATCTTCGTCCCGGCCTTGCTGCAGTGCATCCTGCTGCCCCTCTGCCCCGAGAGCCCCCGCTTCCTGCTCATCAACCGCAACGAGGAGAACCGGGCCAAGAGTGGTATGGGCAGAGCCCTGCCCTCCTCCCCACCCCCTGGCCCTGGCCTTCTCCCCGCTCTGAGCCACCCCCGCCTTCCCTCCGATCCCCCCAGTGCTGAAGAAGCTGCGCGGGACGGCAGACGTGACCCGCGACCTGCAGGAGATGAAGGAGGAGGGGCGGCAGATGATGCGGGAGAAGAAAGTCACCATCCTGGAGCTGTTCCGCTCGCCCCTCTACCGCCAGCCCATCCTCATTGCTGTGGTGCTACAGCTGTCCCAGCAGCTGTCGGGCATCAACGCTGTGAGTGCCCCTCACCCACCCTTCCTATGGCCCCAGCCAAACCCTGCGCTCAAGTACGTGCTGTGAACAGAGCCCAAACTTAAAATCACAAACAAGCCCGTCCCAAAGGAGAAGCCTTTCTTTAGAACCAAACTACTGCAGTGTCTCCTTCATTCTTTACTCACCTGGTGCCCCATACCCACCAGGACAGAGGCAGGGAAAGGGCCACAGCACCTGGCCAAGCCCCAGTGACTTCTCTGTCCTGTAGGTTTTTTATTATTCCACAAGCATCTTCGAGAAAGCGGGCGTGCAGCAGCCTGTGTATGCCACCATCGGCACCGGCATCGTCAACACAGCCTTCACGGTCGTGTCGGTGAGTCTCTCTGTGTGCCCTTGCCCGCCACCTGTCAGCAGCCAGGGTCCAGCTTAGTGCTTCTAGGCCTCGTGACTGAATGGCAGCATTTACTGCGAGCCAGGCATGTGTCACGTACTCCCTAAGTGCTATATAATTTCATCCTCAATGTGTCAGGTTCATTACTCATATCAAACAGCTGATGACACTAATGCTCGGAGAAGTGTGATGGCTCCCCGAGGTCACAGTCAAGATGCTCAGCTATCTGGCTCTCTGGGGCCAGCTCTCATCCCCTGTGCTGCTGTCAGCTTTAGGGCCAGCTTCCCTTCCCTCACTCCCTGTGTGGCCCCCAAGCCGAACCCCAAGGAGAAGGAGATACCATCTTTCCCTTGGTCTTAACAGTGTGATGCGGCTTTCCCACTCTTAGGGGGAGCTTCTGGGTGGGGAGGACTCGGGCACCGGGTGGAGGTGGCACTGACATTCTCTCTGCCCACAGCTGTTTGTGGTGGAACGAGCTGGACGGCGGACACTGCACCTCACTGGCCTGGCTGGCATGGCAGGCTGTGCTGTGCTTATGACCATCGCGCTGGCATTACTGGTCAGTTGCCACACTGTGGGAGCGAGGTGGCAGGGGTGGGTACAAAGCTCACATAGGCTTTAGCTCCCAGCCTTGCCATCAGCTCCCAGAGGCTAGGGTGCTGCTCGCCCTAGTTCTGCACTTGACCCACTCACATCCTGTCCCGAACTGGCTCCTCCTCGCATGGTGCTTTCTCACCACAGCACCTCTAGCTTCAGAACCCAAGTCCTTTCTCCCCAGGAGCTGCTTTGCCCAGTACTAACCCTTTCAAAGTCTTTATCTGTAGCCTCAGTTCACCTTCAGAACAGTCCTAGAAGGTAAAGAGGTGTAGAAACATTCCTGATCTCACTCAGTCCCCACCATTTTACAGGTGAGGAAACCTAGTCCCGGTGAGGTTAGTGATGTAGCAGATAAAGGACAAAGCTAGGCACTGACCTCAGGTCTGCTGGTCCCAAACCCTTGACCGTAACCCTGTGCCAGGCACTTCACATACTCAAACACTCATTTGTCCAACCTCTGCACAAGGAAAGCGCCAGTACGCTAATTTCACAGCTGAACCAAGGCTTAGAAAGCTCTATGATTGCTAGAAGTCCGGCACACAGCAAGTGATGAGTGTCAAATCTGGGATTTGAGCCAAAGCTCCTAACCTCTTCTGTGGCCTCCTCAAGGGGGGAATGATGAATATATAGAACCATAGTTCTGAGGCCTGTGCTGTGCCTGCTTCTAACACCCACCGCAGAAATGTTCTTCCACATCCTCTTGCCACAGGCAGACTTGTCCGCACCCAGAGCAAGACCACAGGGACCTCCTCTTAGCTCTCCTGCACACCACATAACCATTCCCAGAGGGCAGACTGGAGCTCACAACCACCATGCAGGGCATAAATCATTTTGTTCAGATGAAGGAACTGAGCCCCAAGGCAGGGTACCTAAGTCACACTACAAATCTAGGATCAGTCCCAGGCCTCCTGCTATCCAGCCCAGCCTGCCTCTGCAATTTCTGCTTCCCCTGAGGCTCCAATCTAACTTTTCTTCTCTCTCTCTTGTCCTCAACAGGATCAGGTGCCCCAGATGTCCTATCTGAGCATCGTGGCCATCTTTGGCTTTGTGGCCTTCTTTGAAGTTGGTCCCGGCCCCATCCCATGGTTCATTGTAGCTGAACTCTTCAGCCAGGGTCCTCGCCCAGCTGCCATTGCTGTTGCTGGCTTGTCCAACTGGACCTCGAATTTCATTGTGGGCATGTGCTTCCAGTATGTGGAGGTGAGAAGCCCCATTGTCTCTACACATACCATCTCTCACCTGCCAAGAGCTCTCCCAGCTCTTCCCGTTGAAATGAGACTCAAAAGCCCAGGGCACATAACTATGAACCCTGATTTCAACCTCAGGGTTCTTTCTTTGGCTTTGAATTGTCTCCATTCTGCTCTGCAATGGTAACCTGTTCCCTGGAGCCTATTGCATGCCAGGTATAGGCAGGCAGACTCTTATTTAATCATTCCAGCACTCCTAGGTTGTAGGCTGGTGTTCCCTTTCTCAGACCAGAGCCTTATGATTAAAGTCACTTATCAAAGGTCCTACAGCCAGAACATAGGGTCAGGACTCCAATTAAGTGTGTCTATGTGTCTTTCAGCAACTGTGTGGTCCCTATGTCTTCATCATCTTCACCGTGCTCCTGGTTCTGTTCTTCATCTTCACCTACTTCAAAGTTCCTGAGACCAAAGGCAAGACCTTCGACGAGATTGCTTCCGGTTTCCGGCAGGGGGCAGCCAGCCAAAGTGACAAGACACCGGAGGAGCTGTTCCACCCCCTGGGGGCTGATTCCCAAGTGTGAGGCACCCCACACCACCAGCCCAGCCTGTTCCCAGCAGCCCCAAGGATCTCTCAGAGCACAGGCAGCTGGGCGAGACCTCCAGTTGGACAGATCTCAACCGCGCTGGGCCTGGGGCTCCTTTCTTCAGCCAGCAATGATGTCCAGAAGAATATTCAGGATTTTTAACACCTCCAGGATTTTAACAAAAGCAAGACTGTTGCTCAGATCTATTCAGACAAGCAACAGATTTTATAATTTTTTTTATTACTGATTTTATTATTATTTTTGTATCAGCCAGAGTCTCCTGTACCACACTCCAGGCTTCACCCTGAATGGCTCAGTGCCTGAGGGTGGAGACCAAGTCCTGCCTAGACACACTTGCCTTCTTCACTAAACTAATCTGTAGGGCTGGACCTATGATATGACCAAGGACACACTAATTGAACTACGAACTACAAGGCTTTACCCCTAGAGGTGGCCATGGCCACTCACTTCTGTGGGCCTGAATCTCTCCACCCTAGGGGTCAGGCTCCATTAGGACTTGCCCCTTCCCATCTCTTCCTACCCAACCACTCAAATTAATCTTTCCTTGCCTGCGACCAGTTGGGAGCACTGGAGTGGAGGGAGGAGAGGGGAAGGGCCAGACTGGGCTGCCATGTTCTAGCCTCCTTTGCACTGAAGGCCAGACGATCACCACGAGAGGAGGGCCATGGGAGGCTGAGAACTCACTACTCAAGAACACGTGGATGCTCCTGCCCTGCTGTGTATAGATAGAAAATATTTATATATTTTTTTGGTTGTCAATATTGAATACAGACACTAAGTTATAGTATATCTGGACAAACCAACTTGTAAATACACCACCATACTTCCTCTGTAACTTACCTAAACAGATATAAATGGCTGGTTTTTAGAAACATGGTTTTGAAATACTTGTGGGTTAAGGGTAGGGAGATTGATTGGGTGTGGGAGAGAAGCAAGCAGTTGCAACTGCTACAGTTGCTTTAGACTTTTTGACTCTTCCAAGCACCTGTGATCAACACCCTCTATGTTCAAGAATCTGATCCCTATTACCCAGAGAAAATTTAAATATCTTGGCATTCAAGGCATTCCTATTTTGCTTCACGTATGCTAGTTGGTATTCAAAAAAGTGATAGCTGAAAGGTTAAGGTCAGTGGTGTGTGGGCAGGCTAAATAGCCATCTCAGACGGTGGATAAAGAAAAATTGAATTTATTAAAAGGGGATGGGGATATCCAAAGGGAAAGGTTATACAGCACTGAGCCAAAGGGTATTGGGTCCATAATGGCAGCAAAAAAATACTTGGGACAGTTAAGCAAAGAAGAGCATAGAAGAGGCAACAGGAGAACCTAGCCTGGGCTGCTGTGGCTTACTGAGAAGTCAGAGAGAGAGAGAAGGCAGCCTTGGAGACAGATTAGGGGTGTGTGTGTGTGGGGGGGGGTAAGCCTAGGCCGTTGCTCCACTGAGGGATGGAGGTATCACTGGCATGCTCCCCTAGTGGGAAGTGCACATGGGGTCCTTTGTCCTGAGCTTATTTATCTCTTGCAGGTGGAAATCTTAAGGGAGGTCTCAGGGAAGTGTCACAATAGAATATTCATCAGCTTTCCATGCATGCTCTTTCAGGGTCAGTGGTTTCCACTGATTGGTCAGTGCCAGGGCAGCAGGTCATCAGTCGATGTAGCTGATCCAGAGGCAGCCACAGCACCATTTGTCTGGTTTTGCTGCCTTTCTGGGCCTGGACGTTATCTTTAGGGACGGCGCTTGGGCTCGGGGTCTAAACCAACCAGCAATATGCTAGGAGAGAATAGATTACCCTGGGGGCAAGGTTCTTGTTTTCCCAGTTTTGCCTCTTGCTGGGCATCGGGGGTTTCCTGCCCTGGTGAGTTTCTGTACCCTAGTTTCTGTATCTGGCCCATCTAACAATAGCAATGTGAGAATCTTTTTTTTTTTAATCTTCACCTGAGGATATTTTTCCCATTGCTTTTTCAGAGTGGAAGGGAGAGAAAGAAACATCAATGTGAGAGAGACACATCGTTTGGTTGCCTCCCGCACAAGCCCCAACCAGAGCTGGGGATCAAGCCTGCAACTGAGGTACATGCACTTGGCTGAAATCAAACCCAGGACCCTTCAGTCCATGGGTCAACACTCTAACCACTGAGCCAAACCAGCTAGGGCATAATGTGCAAATCAATGTTCAGGCCTTGATATGCATTATCTTAAATGTGAGGTAGGTACTGCGTCTGCATTTGACAGGCTCAAAGAGGTCACATGCCTGAAGTCTCAGGGCAAATATGCTAAAACCCCTGCTTTTAGCAATTATACTGCACAACCCCTACCCCATACCTAACTCCCCCCCACCCTCCTACAAACAAAATGAATCATGTTCACTGCATGGGCCCAGTGAGCTGTCAAGCTGCCTTCTCCCATCAATTTCATTTGGAAATGCCCCCTCTGGATCCAGCTTATATCCTTTCTAAAGACTTTTGATCCCCCCTCCCCAATTTCAGGAGCACTTCCTCTGTTCCTTAATTTTTTGTTTTAATCCTCCATATTTTTCCATTGCTTTTCAGAGTGCAAAGGGGAGAGAGAAACATCCATTGGTTGCCTCCCACACTCTGGCCAGGGCCAGGGATCAAGCCTGCAATCCAGGTACTTGCCTTTGGCTGGAGTTGAACCAGGGACACTTCAGTCTGCACGCGGGTGCTCTGACCACTGAGCAAACCCACCAGGGCCCTCTGTTCCTTTTCTATGGCCCTATGCCCTTCCACCCTTTATCACAAATCCTAATTTTTCCCACCAGTCTCAAGTTAATGGGAAGAAGTCCATTTGGTTCATCTGGGTCTACAGAACTAAATAAAGGACTTGGCACACAGCAGGCACTCAAATAGTAGATGAAATAAAGCACCAGGGATATATGTCCCTAAAGGCTCAGCTGACAAAATCTGGAATTTCCTGTTGGAGCCTTCATAACCGCACCCAGGCAAAACTAAAATCTTGGCATGAAGAAGGGTTTATGAGGAGGGGTGAAGGGAAAACAGGACCGCAGTAATAGGAAGTGCCTATGAGCTGTGCATTATTAGGTAAAGAGAACCTGAGGAGTTAGCCATCCCCAGCTCACAAAAGAGGAGGTTCAGAGAAAAACTGTGCCTTGCCTGAGCCTGAGGGAGGAGCAACTAACTGATAAAGGGCTGGGGCCAGGATAGAAATACGCAGGACGGAGGCAGCCTTGTCACACGCCGCCAAAAAGCTTCTGTTGACTCACTGGGGTGCCCCAAGGGGAGTCCAGGCTGCCGGGGTGCACCCCAAAGTCATGGCCGCACGCTGGCGGAGGCGACCAGGCCCGAAAGAAAACACGCGGGGCGGAGCGCGCCAGAAGCCAGCGCTCAAGGATGCAAAGCAGATGGCGCGCGGGGCCCCGGCGCTCCCAGGCGCCCACGCGCCCGCGGCCCGGAAGCTGGGCGGAGCCCGGCAGCCCCGCAGCCCCGCCCGGCCCCGGGCCCCAAATCCAGGTCTGAGCAGACCAGAGGCCCGGCTCCCAGGTGCCCCCCACAGGGTTCGCACCGACGTGCCGACCGGCAGCCGTTTCCCAGGAAGCGGAGCGCGCGCAGGCGCCGGGAGGGGCCGGCCCAGCCGCGGCTCCCAGCTGCGGGAGGTGCAGCGCGCGCCCCCTCAGGCCTGTCCCTGGAGCCGCAGTCCACCGCGCGTGGAGACGGCGCCCGGCCGACCGCTCACCCTCCCCGGCCGTCGCAGCTGCGCTCCAGGCCCCACTCGCACGACTCAAACCCACAGCCTTTGCCTCCCATCATCCCCTCGCATGAGGGGCGGGGCTGTGTGGCGTCTCCACCAATCAGAGCCGCACCTTGGGTGGGGAGGGGCGGGCCCCAGGCCCCCACCAATCGCAGCCCGGCTGCTCCGGGCGGTGGCCCGGGAGCCTCTCCGGGATGCTGCGCGTCGGTCCTCCGGCAGTGGCGTTCGCTCCCGGAGCTTAGGGGGGCGCCTGCTTTAGCACCGGCCTCCGGGGAAAGTGGCTCGCTGGGGTACGCGTCGCGCGTTAGGTGACGCCTCCGGGTTTTGCCACAGGGGTACATTTGTGGAGCTGCTCCCAGACCCCTTCCTTTTCCAGCGCTTAGCTGAGCTCACCGACAGTCTTGTGAGACCCTTTATCTGATAATCTGGGCTCAAAAGTCGTCTTTCCCTGGAAACCTCCCGGGCCGGGCTTCCCCGCCGCCCCACCGCGTCCCGTATTTCCCGCACCAGAGCGCTGCACGCTGCACGGGGGCGACCCGTCCTTCGCCCTGCTGGGGCGCCGCTGCAAGTCATCCCTTTGTCCCCCGTTCCCACCACGCTCTGGTCAGGGCTAGGAGGAATGACCGAGAATTTGGACGCAATGAAGTTCCACAACCTGGGTTTTTACAGTGCGGTTTCAGGCGGAAAATCCCACAATTGAGAATGTATTTAACACGGAAAGAATATTCTGTCACAGCAACATTTTTAATGTTCCCTTTCTCATTCTCTGATTTTTATTTCTTAAATCTCCTGGAAATCGTACCCATTCCGTCCATTGTAATTGCTGGCCCTGGTTTGTGCAGAACCTCTTATCATCTCTTTCCGATCATTGAAGCACCTCCTCCCTGTTCAGCTTCTTGTCTCCTCCCCCCCCCCCCACCTTCTCCATACTGCAATCGTGATGAGCTTTCTATAATGCAAATGTAGTCATGCCTCCCTCCTTCTTAAAACGTTCCCTGGGTCCCCGGCCCCTCAGGATAATGTCCAGATTCCTTAACCTGGAAATTCAAGGCCGGTCATGACCAATTTCTAGCTCTGGGATGCAGCCTCATCTCTCACCACCGCCCCCCACCCCCACCTCACTCATGCCCCAGGTATTGATCACTCTGTCCTCTGACATCCACATACTCCTTCCCCTATGGGCCTTTGGGGTTCCCTCCACACAGATTGCCCTCCCACCTACTCATATTGCCCACCAGGTGATCTTATCCCATGGTAGCCCCAGGAATTGGCTGAGGAAGCTGCTACTTGGAGCTTTGGCTCATCTGTTTCTTGGGACACTGCTGCCTACTAGTGGCTGTCCTATGAACATTTATGTCAGGGCTGGTTTTAACCTCAACCTCTCTGGGGTTCAGAGAGAATAGATTGCTTTGGAGATCACCCTTCAATGGAACTTTTACAAGAAATTCATTTGGTAACCCTGCACCCCAAAATGACTTTCCTGAATTAGTGTGTGACCATATTACTCTACCACTTAATGCTCCCCACTGTCTCATGGTGAAGCCCAAATTCTTTAATCTAGCAGACAAGATCTTTCACATTCTGATCCTTGGAGACCTTATCGCCTACTATGCTCCTTTAACACCCTAAGATCCAGCCCAGCTGATGTACTCAGAGTTCCCTGGACAGCTCCTAATCATCTAATCCTAAAACTTCTTGTTCAGTTTCCTTCTTTCTTCTGGCCTGCCTTTGGTCTCTCAAAAAGACCAAATTAACAGTCATGTTCTCTATGAAATGTTCATTCATTCTTTCAACTGTTACTTCACTGAACATATACTCTTTGCCAGGCTTTCTCCTAAGTTGTGTGGTGTCTGGGAAAGAACATGGTTTCCAGAGTCAGAGCTGATTTCAGATTCCTGCTCTGCCACTTAGCTGAATAACCTTGGGTAAGTCACTTCGCCTTCCTGATCTTTAGTTTCCTCAACTGTGGTGTGATATTAAGATGAAATAAGATAATGTATTTGTAATCCAGGTGTCAGCTGGAGTTACCCTATATTCCCCCTTCCCCCCTTTCAGAAAGTCTGCTCCTAACCCCCAAGATTTCTGTGAATGCCCAAGGATCTCTTCCTTTTTTCTTTTTTTTCACTTTTCTGGGGGGAAAAAAAGTTTGTTAATTCAACAAGATATCTTTGACATCTTTCCAGGTGAGCTTGTTTAGGTTAAGTGAGTATAAAGCTCCAACTTGTTCACCTAGAAAATGGGAATCTTATCTATTGTGTCTGCTTATGTGATAAACTGGTTTATTATGGAGGAAAATAATACAATCCAGATGGAATGGCTATTAGCTGTCTCATGGCTATTAGCTGTCTCAGTGGCTATTAGCGGCTATTCCTTGTTTATGTGATTATAATATATTTTGCATAAAATAAGCACAGGTTGTATTCCATGAAAGGGATCTGTTCAAACCTGTCTTTGAGTCATTGCATCTTGTCTTCTCTTTGCCCTGCTATATGCAAATAAAAGTACAAAAAAGTTACTGTGTATTTGTTGCAAAATTACACACCAGCTATCTTGTGCCCAGAGAGATGTCTAAAGGCTTTAATTCTACAGGAGGCACTAAAGGCTTTAATTCTACAGGAAGTCCAAGTTTCAGTGTCATTTCAGAAATATCTAAGGCCTTACGACTGGACAGTTCTGCGATTGCCATACTCATCTCTTGTTATCTTTCCTAGAGTCATATTTTTAAAGTACCTTTTAAGTTGGTGTGTATTTTTTCCAAAATAGCAAAGTAAACTACACCAGGAATCATGTATGCCCTCTTTCAAAATTTAGTTGGATCTCCAAAATAGAAATAGGTAGATTTCCACAAAGAAATCTATCTGCATTGCTTCCTACCTGGGCTCTTATTTTCTCTTTAATTTTGGTCTTGTTTTTGTATGTTTTGCTTTTCCTCCTCTCTTGCCTTGTCTCTGGCTAGTATAATAATTACTTGTCTAATGTAATCTACCAGACAAAAGGCAAAGAGGGATCTTCCATTTTCAAGGTCATCTGTGGCTCTGATAGTTAGCATCTCCTAAAGCACCTGGTGCAGGTTTCCCAGCATGAGCTATTTTCTATCATGAGCTCTGACCTTTTCAGTGCAGGGGATACAGCAGTAAACAAAGATTTACCTTCATGGAACTTACATTCTGGAGGGGAAAATGCAATAAGCAATCAACAAATGTATGATAAAGTATCAGGCAGTGATTTGTGTTACATGGTAAAAAGGGCAAACTAAAAGATAGAGGCTGATGGTTTGTGAAGGCAGGGGTGGGTGGGTGGGTCAGTTTTAGATAAGATCATTTGAAGGTCTTCCGAAGGGAGTGATATTCTAACACAGATTTGAATGATGTAAGGGAGCAAATCATACACATATCAGGGGTGGGGTGGGGCTTTTCTAAGCCAAAGGAACAGTACGTTCAAAAGTGCAAAGGAAGAACCATGTTTGGTACATTGGAGGACCAGCAAGGAGGCCAGGGCAGCTGGGCCAGGTGACAGGTAGATGAGGGAGGTCAGAGAAGTGGCAGGATGCTAGACCATGTCAGGCGTTGGAGATCACATGAGGACTTTGGTTTTTATTTTTTAATGTAAGAAGAAACTTCACAGTTTTGATATTTTATTTGTGTTACTTATAATAAACAGTTAGGCTCAGCAGGTTAGTTATTAGAGGGTTAATGAGCTAATTGAACCTCCTGTGGTATCTTTTACAACTTGAGGGGACTAATAATTCCCACATTGCAACACTTAGTCTTCTATAATGATAATAATAATAATAATAATAAAGCACTTGTAAGGTTATAACAACCCATGGAAGATAATTATGAAAATAAACTTCTGACTATTAAAGGAATTTTTTTGCCTTTCCTACTGAGGAGTCTTAGAAATTCAATTGCTCTCTGAGCCAGAAATAAGTATACTGTAAAGAATAAATACAGATTTAACCTAAACTTTATAAAAACTGCTATGTAAATATTCTCTCATCTCCTTGCTTTCTAATCAGAGGGTACAAGATCGCGTGGTATTTTGCATTTTCAAAAGCACTTGTGCCTACAGGCTTTACTCAAAGTTTCTGATGAAGTACCATTGATACTTGTGGCCTGGGAATTACTCACTTGAGATCTTTCCTCTTTTCTAATATAGCATTTGATTCTATAAATTTCCCTCAAAGCACTGCTTTTGCTACATCTCACAAATTTTGATATGTTTTCATTTTCGTATACTTTAAAATACATATTTTTAAATTTCTCTTTAGATTTCTTCCTTGACCCACATTTTGCTTAGAAGTTTTGTATTATTTAAAGTTTATTTAATACTTTAATCTGCATGTATTTTGGAGTTATCCAGCTATCTTCCTGTTATTGATTTCTAGTTTAATTCCATGTGGCCTGAGAGCATACACTGTATGATTTCTATTCTTCTGAGAGCACTGAGCTGTGCCAGCTTGGGGGAAGGGCTATTGTGGGTGAGATGAAATGGCTACTCTACCTGTTTCAGTGCAGCTGTTCTGGGCTTTTAGCTTGCCTGAGCACGTGACTTCTCAGCTGTTTCTGGAATTCTTATACAGGCTTTTTGACTGTATGTTGTTGTTAAGTGAGTTTCTCTGTGGAGGAAGGAAGTCCGGGGCTTCCAATTCCACTGTACTGCTGACACCACTCCTCTCAGGCAGATTAATTTTTGTAAAAAGTACATGTGGAAGCTGAGAATCCTTACATGGATTCCACTTAAGCTAAATATGCTCACATATCCCTTGGAACGTTTTTGTGAACCCCCAGGACTATGCATACCCAGTGTGAAGACCACTTCTGGAGGGTCCAGATTAGTATCCCTCTGGCTCTCCTTGCAGTTTTGGTTTCTAACTTCCCCTGATAAGCTTTCAAGGTGCCAGCTCCCTATACTGGGTCTCTGCCATTCCCAGCCTGGGCATCTGGGTCAAGGGAAGTGTCTGGTAGGCCTTGAGTAACGAGGGATGGACAGCTGTCCTGGACCCACGGGGTTCGCATTTGGCCAGGAGAGTGGGCTGTTCCGTCTTCACCCTCAGAAGAAGCATTTCATCTTTAGCTCAGACCCATACACACAGCTGCCTTCTTTCTCTAACCTCTCCCTCTAGGAAGGCAGGAGAGAAAAGGAATGAGCTGTTCCCTCATACAGCTTGAATGGCTCCTCCTGCAGCTCTGCTCCTATTTTCCCACCCTTCCTAAGGAAATCTTGGCTTCTGAATGATCACAGTCAGGGTCTGAGAACAGGTGGGGTTGGTTAAAGACGTCCTTCGTCTGCACTGCCAAAGTGAAAAGTGAGCAGTTCCACTTCACAGAGTCCCAAGCCCAGGCTCCCACAGGGAAGGAACCGAGCAGTACCCCTTCCATGTCTGCAGATGTGCTGTCTCTGGGGCAGTGCTCCATTTCACTGGGTGTCTGGCAGCATGGTGTCCGTTTTGTCCCAGTCTGCTCCCTATGTCTGTGGTTTTGTAGGTATCTGGGTCTATTTGTTGCTAGGTTCTACACACTGGTAACAGAGTATGGGTCTAACCATGAGCCAGGACCTGCCTATCCCCTTCTCTTAGGCCTTAGCTATCAGGAACTTGATGGGGGTGTTCAATAAATGGAAACTAAAACCCAACCAACATTACACATGACAACCCAAGCCCTCTCCAGGACTCAATTCATTTCCAAGGGCTCTATGGTGGCCCATTCTAACCTGGATCTGAGCCAAAACCAAATCACAGAAACCAGTACCTTCCATCTGTCTCTTCCTCTAGACTGGTAGTGCTCCCTGAAAGCAGCTGGAACACTGTCCACAGCAGGGATCAGCCTAACAAAGAAGTTATCAGCGTGTGTCTGGTGAATTGAACTTTCCCTCCTTGCACAACAAAGCTACCTTGCACAGTACCATAAAAACACTTTTCCGTCTTTATTTTCCTTCATTTCTCTTCTGTAGTCACAAACCCAGGCTCCTGTAGTCTGGGTTTCATTCATTCAAACGAATCCCTGAATAGCTTTTATGTTGATCACCAAAGAAAGGCAAGAGATATCTCTGTCCTCAAAATGCAATAATGGAAAGAATAAAGGCTGCACAATTAAGTTGTAGCGTATTGTGACTCTTGGCAAAAAGGAGGGGTATGTGTCAGCAGTAAACGTGAACGATGTCGTGACGTACTCCCAAGAACAAGTAGGAGAGGTAAGTCGCCCACTGTAGCAGACATCTGTTTTTGCTGCCTGTCATCCAGTCAGGCGTCTCAAAGACTGCTCAGCCCATACATACGTTTGTGGTGGAGTTGACTCACCTTGAACTCTAGGGGTCAGCCTGTGACCTCAGGCATGGGCAGTTAAAACATCACATTCCTCCCATAGAGTTATGGGACCCATAACTCTGGAATAGACCCATGAGTTAATCAGAGCTGATGAGATGCAGTGATTTTGTGGGGACCGTTTGGAGAGAGGCAGCCACCGTTTTTAAGCAGTACTTGAGCTCAGAGAGATAGCTGCAGTCATCTTGCACCACAAGGGAAAAGACAGTGTCTGAGTGGAACCAACAAGGACAGATGGACAGAGAGAAGCAGGTTTTGAGACTAGCACCCCTCCTTGCAGCCAGGCTTTTCCATTATATGAGCCTCTTTGCTTGAGCTGAAGCGTACTGCTTAGCTATAAATCAACTTACCATACATATTGGCTTCCATAGAGCAAGTCTCTTCAAAGCATTTTATTTGATTGTCCTGAAGTCACTTGGCTAAGAGCACAGGCTTTAGAGCCAGACACATGGAGTTGATCACCAGTTTCTTAACCTTTCTTAACCTTTGCTAGATGCAGATAATAACAGTGTCCATGTGATTATTTTTCTTATCTGGGAGCAGATTTTGTGAGCACAAAAGACTATTTACAGCATCTTGGGTTTTAAGTTAATATTAAATTTTTCATATACACACTCAAAACTTTAGTTTTATTTAAGTCTTAGAAGTTCAATTTCAAGTATACTGTTCTATTTCTGAATTGCTTATATTTATATAAAAATAATAATTAGGTTTAAGGGAATCTTTTATTATTGTTCAGGTAGTAATTCAGGTAGAACAATCTAAACTCTGTTAAACAATTCTAAAATAATTCTAAACTGTTAAAAAATCCCAGTTTTGAACTTATAAAAATTCTATTAAGCATTTTAAACTGAATTGGTAAATTTCATATAATCTCTTTTTATTTTATACTCTTCGTATGCCTGATCAATCAACTTTCACCTCTAATGAGCAAACCCTTTCCAGGTACTTAACAAAACTTTGTTATATATATAAAACATATAAATCTAGCAGATCTACTTGTCAAATATGCCAATACTATTT
This sequence comes from Miniopterus schreibersii, assembly GCF_964146895.1. Classification (NCBI taxonomy): domain Eukaryota; kingdom Metazoa; phylum Chordata; class Mammalia; order Chiroptera; family Miniopteridae; genus Miniopterus; species Miniopterus schreibersii. Next base: position 24,891,596 of record NC_138109.1, on the reverse strand, counting down.
ACAAACTTAATTAAATTTTCTTACACCTATCAAATTAGGCTAATCTACCAAATTCTTCAATACATCATGTTATTTCAAAATTACACTTCAAGTACCACACACACACAAATTTTAAACCCCAAAGTATTAATATGATAGGTTTGGTTTCTTTATCATCTCTATATTTAATTCTAAGCCTTTTCAGGTTTGAAAAGCCACTTACTCACTGAGAAAAGTTCTAGCATCTCCAGGGAGTTCAGATTACTGGGTCAGCAATTCACAACCATGATAGAGTTACCATCCAGGGCAGCCACGTTGGGGTGACTGGCTCAACAATTCATGGCTGTGATACATAGTTACCCTCTCAGGAAGGCTAAGGTTGACATCTTTAAAAAGTTGAGGCTATTTGGGTTGACAGCTTATTAGCCAATAAGGTCATTATCAGTCAGAGATTAGACCCTGGTGAGCAGCAACTGAGTTCTGAAGGCTTCCGGGATGGTTCTACCTGAGCCAGGTGTGGGTACAGTGAGCCCTTGTTGTGGTCACCATAACAACAGGGAACTTCTAGTCCATATCTTTCTCCTGGTTCAAATTGCACCCTTCGCAATTCATCTGGTCAACGTTTACAACTTCACCCAGGGTGCAAGAAAGGAAACTTCTATCACACAATTTGAGTGGATTCTTGAGCTCTTTTAAGATATTTTAAAACTACTGAGGCCTTTTCACCCTTCTTTGGAGATTCTGATGCAATTGGTCTGCGTGCAGCCTGGGTGTCAGGAGTTTTCAAAGCTCCCCAAGTGATTCTAATATGCAGCCAAGGTTGAGAACCACTGTTAGGCCTTCTCTAGCTCTAAAGACATACTTATTTTCTTCCTTTGGTTTCTTTTTTTTTTTTTTTACCAAGTTAAATATTTTCCTGTCTTGCAGTCACAAAGATAATCTTTCATATTGTCCTTTCTAATAATTTTCTATTCATATTAAGGTCTTTAGTACTCTAGGAATAGACTGTTATATTGTAAGGTAGGGATCCAATTTTATTTTCTCCCTAATAAATAATCAATTTTCCGAACACCATTTATTCTAGAAAGTCTGTGTCTTTTTCTTTTTTTATTTTGAAATAATTTTAGATTCACAGGTAGTTTTGGGAGTGTTTTGGCCATTCTTTCTTCAAATAAGCTCTCTTTCCCTTTCTCGCTTTTTCCCCCCTTCTGGAACTCCCATAATGCATATATAGGCATACTTTGTTTTATTGTGCTTGTTTCATTGCACTTTACAGAAGTTGCATTTTTTTCCAAATTGAAGGCAAGACATTCCACCAGCAAAAAGGAGTGTGGCTTGCTTTATTGCAATACTCACTTTTTTGCTATGGTCTGGAACCAAACCCACAATATCTTTGAGCTATGCCTGTATTGGTCTGTTTTACGGTGACCTTAATGTCCCTTGGGTTTTCTTCATTCTTTTTTGTTTTCATTCCCCTGACTCAATAACATCAAATGATCTGTCTTCGAGTTCGCTGATTCTTTCTTCTGTTTGATCAAATGTGCTGTGGAGCCCCTCTAATGAGTTTTTCAATTCCATTATTGTATTCTTCAGCTCCAGGGTTTCTGTTTGGTTCTGTTTCTATAGCTTCTATCTCTTTGTTGACATTCTCATTTTGTTCATGTATCATTTTTCCAATTTTTTAAAAATACACTGGCTTGAGGCGGGGAAAGACCTTTAATAACCAGCCTGGCTGGAGATTCTGGGGACCTTCCAAAACTTTTTTGGTGGATGTGACTTCTCCCAGCTTGTGAGGCTATTTTCCCAATTAGAGAGGTTGCTGCTTTCTTTTTTTAGGTTTCTTTTTTATATCTCTTGCTCCCTCTGGTGTCTGTTTGTGGTACTGCAGATTTTCTGGTGTTAACAGCCCCAAGCAATCCCACTCAGCAGCATCCAAAGGATGTTGTGCTCAGTGGCATCCAGAGTATTTTGGCTCCCGGTAAGCACCCCAAATCAGGTGAGACAGAAGCCAATCTCTCAAGCAGCCTTCTGAAAAGCCAGAATGTTGGACACATGTCCCATCCACTCTTCTTTCCCCCACCCCAACCCCTGCCACCAGCCCAAGAACAACCTGAGCTGAGCTGTGCTGGCTTGTGGATTTGTGGAGTTCTCATAAAGGTATTTGGGTTTATATATTGTTAAGTTGGTGTCTGTTGGAAAGTGAAGGCTGAGACTTCCTATTCTGACATCTTGTTGAGATGACTGACTGCCTCATCTCTTTCTCATAATGTGATATTTCAGTTTTATCCACAACAGCATCAATTATTGAACACATCCCAATTTGGGGTATGTTAAGAATGGGGGAAAATGACCAATGGCAATAGTAGGACACCATATACAGTAAGATGTGCCACAGTCTTATTATGACAGAAACTCTAAGTATTAGTTAGGGTGCTGTAAAAAAAGGGACCCAACAAAGCGGTGGGTTGGAATACAAAGAAGTGTATTTCTTTCACTGACAGTTGTGAGGTGTGCATCCAGATAAGAAGGGTAGTGTTGCTACATGTGAGATTCAAGAACCCAGTCCTTTCATCCTGTTGCTCTGCTGTCCACTAGGATGCACTATCTGTGACATACTTATACTAATCATGATTCATGTATCTGAGATTCAGATTTAACTCGGTCTCCTGTGTTTCATCTGGCAAGTCTACAGTAGGACATTGTATAGTCTGCAACCATCAAAGCTGGGTTCCTGCAGATTACAGCTGGTGAAGGGGGAAAGAAAAGAGGTGACAGGACACCAGCTGTCCTGAGGTCTAGGCCCAGAAGTGTCACATACCACATTTGCTCACTTTCTACTGGCAAGAACTGAAATCATATGATTATGCCTAACTGCAAAGGAAACTGGGAAATGTTGGTTAGTTAAGTGCCCCACCCCCTCCAAATAATGGGTGAACAGATTTTAGAAGACAACAAGCAGTCTTCACCCTAAGAACCCCCTGGATTGATATTCTCCTTTTCACATTTTTGTGGTTTTGCTCTACATCTTAGGGGGTTTTCTTGATTTTATCTTCCAATCGCTTTCTTGAATATCTTATTTTAGCTATCACTATGTTTAATTTCCAAAAGCAAGTTATTTTCCAACTGTTCCTTTCCACTAGCAACCTTTCTTGTTTTATGGAGGTAGTATCTCCTCAGATCTGAGGATATAATTAGAATTTTTAAAGATTCTTCTGTGCCATTACAACGTTCTGTTTTCTAGAGTCACTTATTCTGTTTATCTTCCTTTTCTCTCCCTCCCCCCTCCCCCCCTCTTCTAGCTGTCTTCATAATTCTGGTGCTCCTGGTTGCCTGTTTATGAAATAACAGATTAAGTTGGTTAATTTCAGTAATTGAGTTGGTTTCCTCTGTGCTGTATCTGTTTCCCTGGTACAGCCACCCTCTTAATAGGAAGGATAAGTACAGTTATCAGCAGTCTTGACTATAGGGTCAATGTGTGGGTGATTGTTGGGGGTGGTGGGGGAAGAGTTTGTAAATGCCGGGATGACAAGTTTTATTCTCGTATGCCAACCCCACACTAAACACACTAGAGTTCTCCTAGAGATTTATTGGATTTCTATAGAACAAACTTCTGGGTTCTTGCTACATGTGTGCATACGCACGCATGCACATGTGTGTGTGTGTTGTTTGTCTGGAGGTCAGTGCCAGTCACCCTCCATTCTGGAGATAATAAGAGGGTGACTGGTACAACTTTTGCATACACAGACCTACAAACTCCCTAGTTTTTAGATCCACTTTTTAAAAAAATATATCTTTATTGATTTCAGAGAGAGGAAGGGAGAGGGAGATAGAAACATCAGTGATGAGACAGTCGTCATTGATCGGCTGCCTCCTGCCCGCCCCTGACTGGGGATCGAGCCCGCAACCCGGGCATGTGCCCTCACCGGCAATCAAACCGTGATCTCCTGGATCCTAGGTCGATGCTCAACCGCTGAGCCACGCCCGGCCAGGCTAGGTCCACTTTTTACCTGTCCTCAGTACCTGCTAATTATGAACTCAGAGCCTCTCTGGGATTTTGCCAGGAAGACTGGCTCTCACTTCCGTTGCCTATATCTGGGCCATGGCTCCCTTCCCACTGTTAAGCCATCACTGCATGTCATCTACTTCTAGAAATTTGTTGATGTCTTTGCATCTGCCACCCCCTCCCCTGCCATTCTTTTTGCTGTTATGTGTTTATATCATTTCCTGTTGTTTTTAGGGAGTGTCAGAAGAAAGGGGATATAATCACTTGTGCTCAGACTACTGTCTTAAACCTTTAATGTTTACATGCTTTGCAAATCTCCAAAGATATTTATTTTTGCAACTGCTTTATGCTGTTAAATGGTGAGGCCTCTGTTCCGCTGAGCTCCCTGATGTGTTTGTGTTGCAAATTGGCATCAGAGCTGAGGAAAACCTTTTCATAGTAGAGTAAAATAACCTGGAGTTTCCACGGCAATCTGGGAGGAAGAGAGGAAGGGCAGCGAGGGGAGGAAAGAGAGGAAACCAGTGACATGCCCTGATGTAAACCCCTCCCCAGGATTCCCAGTCTCTCAAAGGGGTTCTAAATACCTGGCATGACAGAATTTCTCAGGAAGTCCATGCAGGTGCTTAGTTCTGGGATAAGGCTAATGGGGACAAAACAGAGAAGGGTCATACAGACCACAAGAAGAGCCTTTGGCTCGAGGAGACCATAAAAGCAAATCCCTGGAACGTGCAGAAACTGTGTGGAATTGGCAAGGCTCTGAGCCAATCATACAGAGCTCCCTGGGGGTTAGGAGAGCCCCCGCTGGCCCTGCTAACCAACCCCCTTTAGTCCATCTCCACACTAACCTGAGTGTTCTCCCTAAAGCGCGAAGTGACCATGACATTCCCCTGCTTTAAGTTATTGTCCACGGTCCAAAAGTCTTTATCCTGTCATCCAACACCCATCATGATCTGGCCTCCACTTGCCTTATTGGCTCCATCTGCTCCTCAGAGGATACTCTCAGCTACATCAAACATTTCACCATTCCCTAAAACACCAAGCCTTCCCTCCCTCTTCTTCCTATTCATTCTTCAAGACCAAGTTCCATCATCGCCTCAGCCTTCGCCTCCCCTCCCGAGTTAGCCATTCCCACCTGTGTTCGCCAACACCTCGTTCAGAGGGAAGTTTCTCTTCCTCTGTGTTCCCTGAAGGACTATGTTTTAGTAACTTCTGGGCCCCAATTTCCAATACAGGCCAAGTCCAGGCCCTCCCCTGGGCTGCTACAGAACCCTGGGGACAACTGTAATGACAGCTGTCACCCTGCATTGGAACTCAACTTCCTGCCCTCAGAGCACACAGGGCCATGTCCTCCTCATTGCCAGTGTTCCCAGTAGCTAGGGGGGGGGGGGAGAGAAAGGGGAGAGGGACGAGGGGAAAAGAGAATGAAGGAGGAAATAAAGGAATTTTACACAAAAGGAAGTCAGAGAGTAAATAAATGATCTAGTCAAGACTCAAAAGTCTGGACAACACAGAAACCCCAGGCCATGAACTTGGTCAAGAGAAGGGCAAATGGTCAGCAAGTTATGATCAAAGCAGGGGCCTTGTACATTGATCCTGGGTCTTAGTGGCAACAAAGACTCCCAAAAAGTCGCAGCAGTTGTCACTAAGACTCTAGGTTGGAAGGATGATGATGCCAAGCTCCCCAGACTGAGAGGAGACAGGCAGGCAGAACCTAGCTTGGTCGTGGGTATAATGCAGAGCTTGGCCTTGGAATCAGACAGACCAGTTTGAATCCCAGATCAGTCATTAGGTCGGGTCATTTAACCTCTCAGAATTTTCTTATCTTGAAAATGTGGATACTGCTACCTTGCAGGATTGCTCTGGAGATCAAAGGTAATTGGTGTTTAATAACTGGTGCTCAGCAGATGTCTGATAGATAGCGACTTTTATTATTAGGGCGTCTGAGAATTCACACATGCCAGTTTGGGTGACTGTGTTTAAATATTTTGTATGGAGATTTTCAAGCAGAAAAATGTATGTGAAATAAAAGTGCTTTGTAAACTGTAAAGTGCCATACAAATGTCAGGGAATCATTTGCGAAGTCCTCTTTTAGAGCTGGGAAAAAGACAGGTTTTGGATTTGGGCAGAAGTAGGTTCAGTTCCTGACCCTGCCATTTACTTGCCATGTCACCTTGGGCAAGTCATTTTCTGTCAGCCTGTTTCTGCCACTGTCAAATGTGGGTAAGTCTAACTTCACAGGGTTGTTGTGAGAATTCAGTGGGATGAAAGTATGAAACTCCTGGGCACATCCCTTGCTGGGAGGGCGGCAGGGTCCCATGTGATAGGTCAGGTTATGGGCAGCGTCGGTTCCAAGCCTGGTGCCACAGTCCCATTCTGTCAACTGGCTACAATGAAGAGGGCCCTTCACTCCAGAGGAGCAGGACACCAAGCTGGCAAGTGGGGGGGGGAGGTCTGTTGAATTTATTGGAGGAAATCTGGGTGAATACTACTATGTAGAAAACACGAAAATCTGCTCTGTGGAACCAGGCCTAAACCAGGGCAGAAGCGAGAATGGTCCCTGCTAAGTTGTCCTCAACTCAGGCACTAAATTATTGCTACTAAGGGCAAAGACCCTCATCATGGGTTCATCTTACCCCACTCCTCGCCCCCTACTCCTTGCCACTGTCATTTTTCCTAGAATAAGTGCTCAAGCAATACTCTAAAGCTGAAAAGGTTGGCACTAACTTCCCACAGAGCAAACAGACCAGGGCCCCATCAAGAGGCCATACTGGCTCCCACCTCCAGGCAACCCCTTGGTCCCAGGCCAGCCCTCTAAGTGGTGAGTGCAGCGAAAAGGGCATCCTCTCAGAATCAAGGGAGGCCCAAGCTTGAACTCTGGTCCTACCACGTACCTGTTGTGTGACTTCACAGCAAGTGACTTCACCTTTCCTCCCTTGTTTCCTCATCTTACTCCCTGAGGGCTGCCGTGACAACTAAATTGAAATTCCACTCTCTTCCAGAATAGTTGCAGAGAGACCATCTCCCCCGCTCCCACTTCTCTGATGCCCCCAATAAGTACACAGGTCCTTTACATTGAAGGGTTTTACTGCTAATCACACAGGGAACAGATGCACATTGGGGTGGGGATAATAAGTCACACACATGGGGGAGTGTGAAGGTCCCTGGACCATGGCTCCCTGTTGGCTTCCCTTTCCTTTCTAAGGCAGGACCTCAGACCTCTTCTCCAGGCCAAGGAGGCCCCTTCCGTGGGGAAGACTGCTGCTCCCAGCCCAGCTGGGGCACAGTGGATGGAACTGGCAGGCCATGGCAGTGGGCCCTAAGCAGTTCATACACAATTGTGAGCATCTTCAGACAGTGGTGCCCATCTCACAGGTACTTCCTCAAAGGCCAGGGACGGCTGCCCTACTAAAATGAGCATGTACTAAACCTATTTCTCTTTCACCCCAAGGAGATGAAGCCAAGACCAGATCCTCTGACTTTCCAAGGCAAGAAATTGGCTTGGAAAGGGGCAAAGAATTTACCCTTCTCAGCACCTCCTGGAGACCCTGGCTTCAGAGGCAGCAGGATACCATTCTCCAAAGTGCCGTGAAGGGCTTGAGGTCAAGGGGGCAGCAGCAGATCCTACTGATCTTCCTACACTAGGTTGGGGTCTCTCTCTCTCCCCCCCTGCTCCTTCAGCTGGAATCTTTCCCAGCCTGTTCTCCCATGTGCGTCTTCTGGTGGCGGATGAGATTGGAGCTCCGGGAGAAGTGTTTCCCACACAGGGTGCACCGGTAGGGCTTCTCCCCTCTGTGGGTCCTCTGGTGTGCTCCGAAGTTGGAGATATCGCTGAAGGTCCGCCCACACTCGGCGCACTCGTAAGGCCTCTCGCCGGTGTGGGTGCGGTGGTGCACCCCGAAGCTGGAGCTGTTGCTGAAGCTCTTCCCGCACTCGCAGCAGATGTAGGGCGCTGGCTCCAGGTGGGTGCGGTGATGCACAGCCAGCGTGGCGCTCTGGCTGAAGCTCTTGCCACAGATGTCACAGCGGTATGGCCGCTTGCCCAGGTGGTCCTGCTGGTGCGTGGTGAGATCCGAGCGTCGCCGGAAGCTCTCCTGACACTTGGGACATTTGTAGTGCTTCTCCTCCAGGTGGATCCGCTCGTGCCGGATGCGGTTGGAGCTCCTGGAGAAGCTCTTGCCACATTCAGAACATTTGTAAGGCTTCTCGCCTGTGTGGATCCGCTGGTGTGTTCTCAGGTTGGAGGTATTATTGAAGGTTTTGCCACACTGGGCACATATAAAGGGCTTCTCGTCGGCCTCAAGCCTTGGATGAACAATGGGGTCCCCGGGCTCTCCAGTGGGGACAGCGACTTTCTGCCATGGCTTTTTTGGATGGATCTCTTGTGGCCTCTCCGACAGGCTCTCTTGCCCATGCTCTTTCTCCCCATCTGGGATCTGAAAACCCTCTGAGTCATCTGCTCTCCAAGGCTTACCCCGCTCCCCTTCCTCAGGCAGGTGCTGTTCTGGATTCGGCTCCTTCTCACTGCCCATCTCTGAACCCTGAGAAGAACACAAATGGCCAACACCTTTATTCCTTGAGTCAGGCCAGGCCACAGGGAATCTTGTTCTGTCTGAGGGGTATACACCTTACCCATGGAACCAGCCATCAGAAGTAACCTCAGTGGGAATACTTGCAGAGAATGCCTTTACTTACTAAGTTGCAAGTGAACAAACTTCCAGATATTTAAAACTACCAAACCACCACCAACCAACAGATGATATCTGTCCACCACCAACAGATGATATTTGTGCAATCTGTATACTATTTTTCTTAATACCACTAAACGATAATAGTCTAGACTATAATGTATGTGCAGGTAAAGGAGCTTCCACTTCAGAATGAGTTCAGTTTTTCTGCCTAACTGTAGGTTAACTGAAGCTCCTGTTTAAATCTTTTTTTGAAAAACCTTAAAAGCATCCATCTGTGTGCCTGCTTTCAAAATGAATATAACAGAACCGCTAATTCTTGAGGCTCTCCTAGTTGTTTACAAGGCCCAGCTCTGGATCCTCTTAAGTGTTCTTCCACCTTTCCCTTCCTTTCCCCGGACCTCACCATAATCCAGCAACTAAAGAGTTAACTAACATCTGAGCCCTCCAAGACCTACTGCAGAGCCTGGGCCCTGTCTGTTCTGATTGGTCAGTTCACACTTCCACACTCAAAACCATACACAGTCAAGTGCCTGCACACACATACACCACAGGCACAGCCATACTCACATACCACACACACTCAGCCACGTTCTTACACCACACATACATACCACTCAGTCACACATATACACACTCACATCACTCTCACAGCACACACAGCCATACACATGCGTATCAAATACATCACACACAGCCCTCCCACACATACAGCCACATACGTGGCTACACAACCATATATCATATACACATACAGCTATATTCTCACACCACATGCAATCTCACACACACATACACAGCCACACTCTCACATGCCATGTACACACAAAGACATACATACACAGACACACAAATTACACTCCCCTCCACGCAGCTATACATACACACACACACACACACATACACACACACACAAAGCACTCTCCCCATACATTGCTACCCACACACACACATACAGACATACATGCAGTGTCTAGCACCAGGCCTACTTATGCAAACATCGGTAAATGCTTGCTAAGCTGCACACTCTCCTCTGAGGTCCTACAGCCAAGGATGAGGGGAACAGGGGAAGAAAAAAGGACTTCTGATAGGAGGAAAGTGTGGTGTTTCCTCTGGGCCTTGAAGAAATAACATTTCAAAAGGCAGAGTGGGCTGCTGAAAATACTGTAGGGTGATGTGAACAAAGGGATGAGGGAGGGAAGCACAGACTATGATAGGACACTGACGATAGAAAATGAAAGACTGAGCTTCCTTCAAATTGGCAAGTATTTTTGGAAAACAGCAACATAAAGTAATGGGAGGGGCACTGACTACATTGAGGGTTGGATCCCAGTGGTGACACATTATCTTTATAACTCTACAGATTATTCAACCACTCTGAGCCTCAACACTCACATTGCTAACATTGTGATAACTACCTACACTGCAGGACTCTACATTAGAGAAAATGTCTATACTATGCTCAGTGTAGTGTGTAGCACGTACTAGTCATTCAACAATGACAGCTACTACTAGTTGTTGAAGACACTATTTCCTAGACCTGTGGAGAATACCAGAATGAAAAAGATCCCTTAAGTGATCTTGTCAGGAGAAAAAAAAATTTTAAATAAAAAATGATACAAGACCACCCTAGCTGGTGCGGCTCAGTTGGTTGAGCGTTGTCCTGTACACCAAAAGGTCATGGGTTCGATTCCCAGTCAGGGCACATACTCAGCTTGCCAGTTCAATCCCCAGTCGGGGCATGTATGGGAGGCAACTGATAGATGTTTCTCTATCACACTGATGTTTCTCTCTCTCTCTAAAATCAACAAAAACATATTCTCAGGTAAGGATTTTAAAAAAAAATGGTACAAGACCGTATATAATCTAAATCATGAAATATGGACAGAGCCTCAAATCTTTTAAGAAGCGAGATCAGAAAACTTTCTATAAAGGGCCAGAGAGTAAATATTTAGTAAATATTTAGGGCCACAGGATCTCTGTTGCAACTACTCAACTCTGCTGTTGTATTGTAAAAGTAGCCATAGACAATACATAAAGGAATGCAGCTATGTCCCAATAAAACTTTATTTAAAATGAAAGGAGGCAAGCTATCCTTTACCAACCTGTTACAAAGTATTTCTTGAAGAATCCAGCTAAGCAATGTGAAAACTAGGCTTGCTTCCCTTTTAAATATTAAGCTGAACATCAGGAACAGCTTATTCATTGATACTTACTGTTTCCTGGCCATCCTTTTAAAAATTACAGCCCCCTCCCACACTCACAGCCCCTCTGCCCCACAGCACTTCCCACCATCTAACATTGCATTTATTTATATGTCTCTTATTTATTATCTGTCTCCCCTGCCAAAATCTAAGTCCCATGAGGGCCAGGGTCTTTCATTTATTCACTAATGTAACCTGAACTCCTAGAGTAGTGGCGGTCAGATAGAGTAGATCCTTCACAAATATTTGTTGAGTTGAATAAATGAAGGTGCGGCCTGTCTCCAGGACCCATGTCATGCTTGTGTCCGTTCTCACCCACTGTCCCTCAGCAATCTCTTCATTCCTGCGCATTTCTTCCTTTATGCCCCCACAGAACCTTGTACTTGCTTTTACAGTGATCTGCACTTGTCCATTTACATGTCTGTTTCCACTAGTAGTTCATAAGCCAGGGGTAGGGACTGTACTCTTGTACAGTAGAAGGTTAAGTTCCAGGAGGACAGGGGCTGCGCCTTAGTCACCTTTGTACCCATTCCTCAGTGCCTCGTACAGCACCTGACACATTATACACGAACTAATAATAAGAACAGTTAACATTTTTAAAGTTCATACCAAGTGCTAGGCCCTGGACTAAGCACTACATATGAATCATCTCATTTTATTCTCACATTTTAGAAATGAGGAAACTGAGGCTCAAAGCAACAGTAAGTTGCCCAAGGGCACACAGCAAGTGAATGGCAAAACTGGGACCTATGCCCATCATTCCAAAGTCAGTGCTTTTACGTGCCACACTAGTGTTGGAGGGGGCGAGAGGGAAGAAGGGAAGGAGAAAGGGAAGGACGGAAGGAGGGAAGGAGAGGAGGGAGGGAAAAAAGAAGAAGAGAAGAAAAAACAGTGCCACTGGATTTCAAATGACAGGCACACCTCCCTAGAGAGATCAGGGATGAGCAGCTTCAGGACAAAGGTGGTATTCCAGCTGGGGTTTGCAGGATGGGCGAGCAAGGTGGCGACTCACAGAGAAGGGGAGCCCACCATCTGCTGAAAAGACAGTGGCAGGTAAAGTACAGAGGCACTTTCCTATCGCCTTTCAGAGATTTGGGTGAGAAAGCGGCCCATCCCACTTGTCTTCCTGGGAGGCTGCGGTACAAGGAAGACCGACAGTGAAAGGGCCCCGCCGGGCCTGGCTCGGCGGTTGAGCATCGACCTAGGATCCAGGAGATCCGGGTTCGAGTCCCCGCCAGGGCACATGCCCGGGTAACAGGCTCATCCCCAGGCTCCCCAGTCGGGGGCGTGCAGGAGGCAGCCGATCAGTGACGACTCTCTCATCACTGAGGTTTCTCTCTTTCTCTGAAATCAATAAAGATATTTAAAAAAAAGTGGAAGGGATTCTGGCAGTGGAGGAGGAGCCAGGTCTAACCAGAAATGGGGCTGGTCAGATGCTGAAGTCCAAAGGCCTGGACTAGAGGGAAGAGACCACGCTGGAAGTTGGCCTAAGGGCCGAAGTTTGGGTTCTTCAGGAGAAAAGGGGTAGAGGAGCGTGGGAAGGCCAGAGGAGAAACGGGAGCTGTACAGGGTGCTGGTTAACGGGCCGGAGGTGGAGGCGGATGGAAGGGGTCCGAGGGTCCGAGGCGCCGGTCGGCCGGCAGGGCGCCAACGCCGCGGGCGGGGGCGGGGGCGGGGGCGGGGGCGGCGGAGCCCGAGGCGAGCGCCCGGGACGAGCGTCCGCGGGACGGGCGTGGGGCCGGAGGGGTGGGACCGGTGGGCTGACCCAGAGGTACGGTCAGCGGCCGGGGGCTGGAGTACTCAGAGGCCACAGGAGAAGGGCCGGAGGGGAAGGACGGGGCCGGCAGGCTGGCGCGGGCCGGGGGCGGAGGACCGGGGTCGGGATCCCAGGGCCCCATTTGCCTCCACTGGGTCCGGGGAGCAAAGCCACAGCCTCCGGCTCCCCGGAGAGGTGGCAGGAGCCACGCGCAGAGTCCCCGCGAAACTACGTTCGCCTCCACCCCGCGTGCTCGGGCCCAACCCGGACCCACCTCGCTCCCGCCGCTCGGTCAGGGACAGCGCTCCGCGGAGGGCCGGGGGCGGGGCCGGAGCCGGAACCCGGGAGGCTCCACGCGGCCTCCCCAGGATTGGGTCCTGGGAACTGCCTTCCCTTCCCATTGGCTGCACCAGCTGCCACAACGCAGGAAACCCGAGCCGACCGCCAGTGAGCTTTGGCCGGGGGTGGGCTGCTGGGAGTTGTAGTCCTGAGGAAGACTAGGCTCGGGGGAGAAGGGTGCCGAGTGGGGAACCCAGGGGGGCGCTGGGTTTCCTCCCGAGGTCGGCAGGTGTCCTTCTGCGCGTGAGCGTTGAAAGCGCAACGAGCAGGGCCGCTGGCCTGGGAACTTGTAGCGCATGTAGAGCTAACCTCCGTGACCTCCACGAGTCGGTGACTCTGGTTGGTTCCGTAGACATCCCGCGAAGCCTAGAGCCCCGAGCCTCAATCGAGGTTCATACTTTAAAGTCAAAGGGTTGAAGAGTCTAGAGATCATCCATCTCAATCCACTTGTCAGGAAAGCTAAACCTTCCCCATCCTAGGAGCCACCTCCAGGTCTCCTAACACCCCTGCACACGGATGTTTCTGGGTTCCGTGTATTTAAACCTGACTGTTCATCAATCCTGGCGGAACAAGACCACTAATGTATACCCAGAATTAGGATTTTATTTTTTTTTAGGTTTCATTTTTTTTTTTAAAGCCTAATTAAATAGGTAGACTAAAATTCTACAGGCTTCTCATATCTGGATGGTATTTCAGCACTAAGAGTATTCTCTTCAGAGCTAAATAAACCAGATTTATAATCCCAGTTCTAGCACCGAGCCATTTGGAGCACCATTTACCTCCCCTATAAAATCCCTGGCAGAGTTGTTGTAAGGATATATCAAGCTTCTGCCTCCACAAATGCCAAGTCTCTTTCCTGCTGGTAAATTCTCTTGGGTGCATCCCATGTGAACAATGTTAGTTTTAAGACAGGGATAGTCAAGAAAGTGAGTTTGAAACCGAATATGGATGAGTGACATATAAATACCCCCCCACACTATTAGTTTATAAATTGATGTAAATAAAATGCTGAGAAGGCAGACTCAAATAAAATTATGGCTTTATTTTTAACTGTGGTTAAAGCTTGCTTGGGTGAATTCAAGGCTGTCTGGAAATCAATCCCGTAATGTGTTCTTCTCTTATCAGTCCAAAGTCTTTTCCTACAACTTCTCATTCATAATGAAAATAACGAACAATATATACCAAACTTTTATTTAAGAACTGTACAAAAGCAAATGAAAAATTCTACTTGGTATGGCTCAGTGGGTTGGAATGTGGTCCCATACACCAAAAGGTGGCAGGTTTGAATCCAGTCAGGGCACATACCCAGGTTGCAGGTTCAATCCCCGGTCAGGGCATGTACGAGCAGCAACCGGTACATGTTTCTCTCACATCAAAGTTTCTCTCTCTTTCTCTCCCTTCCCCTCTCTCTCAAATCAATTATATATATATATATATATATATATATATATATATATATATATATATATATATATCTCCATATCCCCTCTGGTGAGGACTAAAAAAAGAAAAATTCTGCTTGGGTACTGTGGTGGTTAATTTTATGTCAACTTGACTGGGCCACAGGGTGCCCCAATATTTGGTCAAGTGTTATTCTGGATGTTTCTGTAAGGGTATTTTTGGATGAAATTAACATTTAAATCATTAGCTTGAGTAAGCAGATTGCCCTAACATGGGTGGGCCTCATCCAATCAGTTGAAGGCCTGAATAGAACCAAAAAGCTAACTCTCCCCTTAGTAAAATATTTCCTACCTGACAGCCTTCAGACTGGGACATCCACTTTTTCCCTACCTTCAGACTCAAACTTAAATATCAGTTGTTCCTGGGTCTCAAGCCTGTCAGCTTTCAAACTGGAGTTATACCATAAGTTCTCCTGGGTCTTGGGCCACCAGACTCAGACAGGAACTAAACCATTGGCTCCCCTGGATCTTTCCAACCCTGATGACTAACCCTGCAGATCTTGGGAGTTGCCATCCCCCATTATCACATGAGCCAATTTCTTATAATCTCTCTCTCTGAAAAAAAAAAAAAGAGTATATATTTTTATATATACACACACATACATGTATATTATGTTTCTATGAAGAACTCTGACCAATACAGGCACTAACAGAGTAACAGAGAGAATTTCTGAAAGAAAGATCTAGTTTTTGTTGGATAGAACCAAGTATCCATCTGCAAACTGATAGCTAATATCTCCAAAAAGAGGCCAGGTCACATCTGTGGAGTGCCTTGAAAGTGACTAGGCTTCTTTCTGCAATCCACACCAAAACATCAGATTCATTATTTATCCTCACACCTGGTCTATCAACTTCCTATCTGAAATCAATACTCTGACCTAAGAGTCTGCCACACAAATAGTCAAGACTTCCAGTATAATGTCTTGTGGGGGGAAAGTGTCTACATTGGTGGTTAAAACTGCCACTTTTTCTAGCTGGGCCTCTCTAAGTCTCAGGAGGGCAAACGAAAGGGCCGGTGCAACCGGCGGACTCATCCATAGCTGTCTTTTCAAGGCCACGCACAGCTGGCCTGCTGGGTTTGGAGCTGTGCTTACCAGCTCCCTGGTGGTGCTCCTGGCAGGATGGCAGCTACCATGTCTAAAGTCCCTGTACTTGGTTGTCATCAATAGGCAAATTCGCTTTGAAAACATGTACATTAGCTCTGGATATCACCAAATATGTTGAAAATAGCATCAAGGAAATAGAAAAGGATGCTGATTTTTATCCCCTGGCCACCCGCTACCCCATATATGACCCAAAGTATGTTTACTTTTAAAAAGCTGGCTTTGGGGAGCTAAAGGTCTGAACTAAAAAAGAGAGAGAGAAAAGCAATTCTTGATGAAATAAGTAAGAAGTCAGGAGCTACTCCCCAAAACTCCACGAACTAAAAGCCCACGTGCAGGATGAGATAAGATGAAGTCCTTCTAAATAGCCCCTCAAATGGAGAACCCCTGGATCTCAATGACACACACTTGACATCACCACCTAAACCTAACCTGATTGTTCATTTGGTTTGCAAGAATTCTTCCAGGGCAATGGGAACTTCAAGTCCCCAGAAGGAGGCAGGGTTTAGAACTGGGAGAAAGGGGGCACGAACAGAACCAAGAAGGGGTGTAGATTCGGGGAAAGGAGATGAGCTGTTCCAGAGCCAGGTGCTGGGCCAGGAGACGCAAGCCCAGAGCACTGGGCTGGGCGGCCAGGGGAGCAGCTGATGAGGCACCTCCCTATAAAGAAGGAACCTTGAGCCCCTGGAGGGCGGGGCCGAGGTCAGGCAGCCTGGGCAGGAGGGAAGAGTCCACGTTCAGGGCCACATCTCCATTTGCATGGCCTTTTGCATCTGGCTTGGGGACAACTGATTCCTCCGATTTCTGGAGTTCTGAGCAGATGATGAGAGGGGCCGTGTTTTTCCCTCCATCATGAAGGCAAGGTTCAAAGAAAGGGCGAAGGGGGCCAGAGAAAGCGTGGGTGAAAGTAAAGATGTGGGATTTGTTGGTCACATTGTAGAAGGAGATGATTCCTGCTTCATAGTCCAGGAAAATCCCCACGCAACGTGGGGACTCCTTCAGACGGAAAGAAGTCTGCGGGGATGTGAGAGCTTCATACTGGGTCCCATGGCTCTGTCGCACAAGCCAGTGTCCGTTGGCGGGCGAGGCAGTGACCTTCCCCTTCCTGCTCACTGACTCACTGCACACCCCCAGGATCCATTTGGTCTTGTCTCCCACGTACACCTCCCAGTAGTGACAACCAGCCATGAAGGACTCGGAGCCCAGGACGCTGACGACGAAATCAAATCTCTGGGGGTTGTCCACGACAGACTGCCTTCTGTCCCCAAGCTTCACACATCTGCGGTCCTCAGACAGGATGAGTTTGGGATGCGCCGTGTCGGGGTCCAGGGTCACCGCCACTGCAGAGAGGCAGAGAGAGGTGAGGTTCTGGAAGGCTAGGGCTTACGGGATCTTTGGGTAGCTTTGGAGGGAAAAATCATTCCTGGGTCTCCAACCCGTCAGGGACCCGTTTTAGTTCATGATTCCCTCTACTCCCTCTGTGCTGGAACCAAGGAAAAGTGCCTTCCCGTCTCCTACACCCCCTGGTCGTGTATTTGGTAAAGGAGAGCACATTTCCTCTCTGAAGCCGCCTTAATCCCCCAGGAAACACCGCCTCTGTCTTCCAGGGCCCAGAGGAGTCTCACACGGTAACAAGCACCGGCCCTGACGTCAGACCCAGAAGCCACGCTGGAAGTCGGAATCCCAGCTCTGCCGCAGGCTAGTAGCTATGGGACCTGGGGCCTTACGCATCTCGCTTAGTTTGTTCATCTGTGAAACGGGAACACAGGCAGCACCTCCGCTGTAGAGCCCTTGTGCACATTTGATGAACTAACGCATGGGGCAGTGCCTCCTTCACACACCAACTATTATTTTACACGTTAGTAGAGACTCTTCCTTAAATTGGTGCAAGGTCATGGTGAGTCTCCCTCCTTCCCCTAGTACAGAAAACAGGCCCTTCTTGGAGAGCTAAATCCATTAAATGTGCACTCGGCCCAGGCGGTGGGAGCGAGCCGGGCTGCGGGTGCGAGAATGGTTGGCGAGTGCCCAGAATGGCAGCCAGGTGGACCTGGTGTGCGCTCCTGTGGCCGCTCCTGTGGCCCACTCAGCGGTGCCACTGAACCTGCCTTCGAAAGAAGACGGCGTGAGCAAAGGGGGATGGGCAGCCTGAAAAACCGACCAGGACCCAAGCAGGGAAACTAACAGATCTCACCGAAGCAGCAGC
Source organism: Miniopterus schreibersii (assembly GCF_964146895.1). NCBI lineage: Eukaryota > Metazoa > Chordata > Mammalia > Chiroptera > Miniopteridae > Miniopterus > Miniopterus schreibersii. Next base: position 24,873,864 of record NC_138109.1, on the reverse strand, counting down.
AAAACACGCAAATATTTAGGAATAAATTAAAAGAGATGTGCGAATCTTTTAGAATAAAACTACAGAACCTTTTGTAGTCTACACCGTTGGGGCATCTGCCCAACCCATTCCCTTCTTCGCTGAGAATCTCAGTCACCACCCCCCAAGGGCCAGAAGACCGTGGCAGTGGTGTAGACGGAGGGAAGGCCTGGCTCTCTACCCGCTGGCGGGCAGAACGGCGCAGGGAAAGGGTTAAAAATCTGACTGCATAAAACTAAGGCGCGCATGTAGCAAAAAATATATAGAAGGAAACTAAAATGCAAATGAAAAACTCGGAAAAGTAATTTGTGACAAATAGGACAAAGAGATTCTACACTTTATACAGAAAGAATCCCTCACAAACCAAAAGGTAGCCAGGGTGGGGGTAAGAGCAAAGGCCCGGAGAAGACACACAAATAACTAATAAACTTTCTAACTGTGACCCTCCAAAACGAAAAACAAAAAACACAATATTATTTTAAAATTTGATAAGCAGATAAACAGGTTTGATTTTTTTTTTTTTTTTTAGATCAGTCTGCATTCCAAAGGAACAGGGCGCTGGGCTCCGAAACGGGCGGATGGGACCGGGGAACTTACCGAAGTGCAGCCGGGCCCGCCTCCAGCCTGCAAGACACAAACGGGTCGGGTCGTAAGGGCGGAGGAGTGGGGAGCCCCAGAGGGCGGTCAAGCCTGGGGACAGTGCATCTCACCTGAGTCGGCAGCAGCTCTTTTCAACTCTATAAAACAAGAAAGGAGAGGGTAAGCTCTCACTGAAAATATAGGAGCAACAGGAGAGACGTGGGCACGGGAGTTATAAGAACATGGGAAACTTACTCAGTTCACTCCGGAGTTTCTCTAAAGAATAAAAACAGTTTCACCGATCAGAAGGAGGGCTTCCACATTTCCATAACGCTGCGGTCCCCTCCCCGCATCCCCGCATCAGATCCGCACTAGCAATACCCTGACCGTCCCCCTGGCAGTGCTTGCAGCAGCAGTGGCTCCAGCCCGCACCAGGAGTGCCCAGTGACACTGCAGAGGGTCAGCAAATCCCTAATGAGCCAAACCTGACCACGACTCGTTAAATAACACATCTCACGCGTCTAGGTCACACCAACGGAATACAGTATAGGTAGGTATTGTGAGAGGACAGTAAAATATAAGTTCATTTAAAGCTATCACGGAATTTCTATGAGTTTCTTGTGTATATTTAATCAAGGTAAAATAAAATAGGCATGTCACATCCGAAGATTCTTTTTTTTTACAATAAAGAGGCTCCAGTACCTAAGACGATGCAGAAACTGCTCCACACATTTGGTTTACTGAGGATCCGCCCACCTGGGATCCCACCTAAGGGGATGCCACGCCTGGTGACAAAGGGTCTTCCAGATGGCTTCACCTATGGGAGCTACGTCTCTTCTTGGTTAAACGTTTCCCGTTTAGAGACTAGGTGACTATTGTGCAGGAAAGGGGAGCAGGGGATATTTGAGAAAAGGCCACTCAGAGCCAAGAAATCTCCAGCCCCATGGCTTGCAGTACCCTGGCCCCTCTCTTCTGCCCCAGAAGCGAAACTGACACCCATCCTAAAGCAGAGAATTTGGCAGCAGGAGGTCCGTGCCACCAACGAGGAGCAGAACTTACTGAGGGATTTATGGAGCCTTCCTGAAAAACAGAGAAAAAGGCATGAGTGAGCAGACGCTCTGCTGGATCTCTGAGCAGAAAGGTCATCACCTCCCCCCCCCCCCCCCCCCATGGAAAGGATGATGCTCCTATCAGCCACCAGTGCAGTCACATCTCCCAAAGGGCGGACTGGGAAGCCAGGGTGCTGGTGCCACCAGACTGCCCAGGTCTGCGGTTGCTCCTTCCTCTTCCCTTCCTGTCTGTCTGGTTTCGTTTCCACTGTCTGTATGAGTGTTTCCATATGTTTGTAACCATGTGTGCATGAGCGTGCCTCGCTGCACACTGTTTATAACATCTACAGTGAAGGCCTAGTGTTGACTTGTGACGGCTTTATCATCCTCTAGGGCAACTCCCCTGAAGTCATACAGAGAGATTCACAGGTTTAGAGATTCCAGATGGTTTGGGGACATATGTGTATGCTTCACATGCTTCGGGCAGTGCTTGCGGCATCTCCAGAGGGGCTGTCCAGTCCACACTTTCCCTAGCATTGGCCCTGCCAGAGAATTGAAGTTATACATTTGAGTCCACTGCCAGGACCTGTGCTAAGAGCTGGGAATGTATTAGGCATTAGACATTGGGGCAGTGAAGCTGAATATGATATGGCCCCTAAGGAGCTCATGGTTTGTGTTCATGTTATTAATATAATTAATGCTATAATTATATAATGATAGTTATATTATTAATTATAATAATGTTGATTATATTACTTATATATAATATTGATATATTTCCACTACTAATAGCCTCCATTTATTGTATCCTGTTCTCATAATGAGGTAGGCACTGAACCCTCTTGACAATGTTAGATGCATATAATTATTATTCCCAGTGGTGGTCTGAGGCTCAGACGGACATGGAAATTTACCCAGGTCATTCAGTTATAAGTGGCCAAGGAGACAGGATTCAAACCCAAGCGTGTCTGACTCCTAGTCAGAGGCCTTCACCACTGGCCACACTGTGGCTCCTGCTTTTGGACAGACAGCCACAGGGTCCCTGCAGTGTGCACCCCACACTTTCACTCTTGGGAGGAGATGTAAGGGAAGAGGAGAGGAGATGCCCAAATCATTGTGTGTGGAACCATTTTGGAGCCAGTGACTTGTCTTCTCAGCTAGATTTTCAAGGGGCAAGGACCCTGCCTGTTTTTTTGTGCCCTAGGTGTCTAACTTTTACCCTCAATGACCCAGAGCAAACATTCAATTAATGAAGATGAAATGGCAATAAGGGAAAGGAGCTCCAGGCACTGTAATAGGAGAGGTTTTTTTCAACCTGTCTCTTTTAATCCTGAGGGGAATTATTATTCCCATTTTACAGATGAGGGAACCAAAGCTCACAGCAGTGAAGTGACACATCCAAGGCAGACCAGTGATCTGACCAGGTGTCGCCGACTCCAGAGCCTGTGAAGCTCCCACTGTATCACACCACCTGTTACCTGTCTGAATGCAAAAGTTGTGTGGATCCTCGAGATTCTCATACATCCCAGGTGAACATATATATCTATTTTTTTAAGTAGAATATAGACCTCCTTTTTAGATGATTGGTGGAAAAGCTGATAAAGGGAGCTCATGATTTCTCAGACTTATGAATTTTTACCATGAGCATCCCCTCACCCACAGCCACCAATCCCATAGACCCTTCATACTGGAAGATAAATTCCAGTCATTAATGGAGGGGGTGTGTGTACCTGCATAATGTATGTATAATAATAGACTGTCAGCATTTATGTAGAAGGAGAAAGAATATGTTATTATTTGTTCCCTACCCCTTATTCTATACATTAAATTACCTTTTTCTTTTGAATGGTCTGAAAGAAGATTTTCTAGAGGGAGAAAAGTAAAAAAAATAAAATAAAATAAGTGAGATTCTGTGCCATTACCTTGAAGGTCCCTGATTCCTACTGATTTTACCTGCTCTTGAACCTGTCCACCTCTGTCGCCACTGCCACCTCCCTGATCCAGGCCCTCATCATCTCTCATCTGGATGACAAAACTAGTAGCCAAAATTGCCCCCAATCCTGTCTTGTTCCTTCTGGTCTCTTCCCAACACTGCAGCCAGAGAGCCTCTTGAAGCTCAGTGCTGATGGGGTATCCCACTCGCTGCTTTACCACTGCCTGAGGAGAAAGACTAAAGTCCTTCACGGGCTCCACAAGGCCTCCCGGTGCCTGGCCCCGCCGAGCTCCATAGCCTCGTCCCCCGTCACCTCCCGCCTCACTTCTGCACAGTGTTTCTTCCTCAGGCTGTTCTTTCTGCTGTAGTTTTCTATTCCCTCTTCCCCCATGCCTGCCAATCCTCCAGATCAAACATCGCTTCCTCTGGGGACTCCTCTCCTGTCCTCGAAGCTTGGGTGGTTCCTCCTGGTCATAATCTTCACAGCCCCCAGAACTTCCACTCGTGGCATTTGTACAGTTGTACTTTTACATTGACTTGTGCAGTTATTTAATTCACATATACCTCCCTGGCTGGACTGAAAGCTCCCAGAGGGCACAGACTGTCTGCTTTGACTCACCGTTGTATACCCAGCATTAGTACAGTCCAGGGCACTTAGCAGACAGCTATCAATTATTTGTTGAATGAATAAAAGCTTCCCCCATGTTAGACCTAAGCGACTCCCACAGACTAAGATCAAGCAATGAGTCCACAGACAAAATCATCAAACATACTGCAAGACAAGTTATTATAGGTCAGAGTCAGCAAAGACGAAATCACAGGCATAGACCCCACCCTGCTGCTGCCACCAAGGACAGCAGATGTTGGAATTTTCAGGTACAGAATTTAGACTAGTGGGCACTGGAGTCACAAAAATGAGTAAAACAGAGAACCATCCCCACCCATCCCAGGACACTTACCTACCTCCATCGCCTGTTCATAGAGAAGCTTCTCTGGATGGGGGGGGGGGGGGGGGAGAGACATCAGCTCAGCCTAAGAAAAGGCTTTTTCTAACAGGCAGAGTTATCCAGGGATAAGCTGCTTCAGTAGGACTTTGCTCCTTGTCACTGTGGCTATATGACCATTTGAAAGAATTAGAGGGTCTTCAAACCATCAGATAAGGAAAGGGGTGTTGGGCTATGTGTCTTTCAAGGTGCCATACAACCTTGAGATCCTGTGAAATGCAATCATATTTATGAGGGTTTGATCCAATGGGTAGAACTGGATTTTTTAATTAATTAGAAGACTGGCATGATCAGTTATTTTTAATTTCTCAAAAGTTGGGGATTCACAACTCTTCCCAGGAGCTTTCTGCAGTTTCTTTGATCTTCTCTGTAATATAAGTCCCCAGAGCATTGTTCTACCAGTGTTCTCCCAGCCAATTTGCAGGGTCTCCAACCTATGGATAACCATCACGTCTATGTCTCCTTCCTCCCAGCCTTTTCCTAGAGAAGCCACAGTCCCGCTTCCTGCTGCCCGGGGCCCCCTGACCACTTAGTTACCTTTCGATCGTCTTTGCTTCCAGATGAGGCAAATGCCCACCATGATGAGAAGCACCAGGACAGGCAGGATCACAGCAAGAGCCACTGCTGAGGGGGAGACCCTCCCTGGAGACGGGGCTGAAACAGAACCACCAATGACCACCGTTAGGAGATAGCTCAGAGTTTCTTCCAGGCCACGGGCCCCCCCTCACGTGGAAGATGGCTCAGGCGCATCCCAACTGTCTCTGTCACCTCTCGGGAGAAACCTCCAGCCAAGATTGATGAGGCTTTTTGCCTCTCTCAGTCACTCACACCCTGGATGACTCAGAGATAACTTTAAAGTGAGATGTTCATCTCTCAGGAGTGGTTCTGATGGTCCTGCCTGAAGACAGTGAGTTAAACTCGGCTTCCCAATCGCAGCCTCACCCAGCCCTGTAATTCAATGGGAAAGTTATCCAGGTTCTTCAAAGAACTGGAGGTGCTTCCACAGTGATCACCCGTAGTCTCCTCCTGAGCACCACCTGCCTCCCGTTTCAAATCCTCACTTGCTGGGGAACAACCATCAGCGACCCCTTCACCCTGAGCCATATCAGCGGGGGCAAAACTACTTCTGCGGGGCTACAGCAGCGGGCCTGAAGCTCAGGGGGAGAAAGCGAAGAGGAAATCGAGAAGGGGTGATGAGCCCAAGCTGGGTGTGAGTCTCGCTCATCCTCCAGGGGACCCTGGGCAGGAGACTGAGCCTCTCCAAGCCTGCTGGCCATCTGTAAAATGGGGATGATCGCAGTCCCAGGCCCGGTGGTTGGCAGGCTTAAAGGGCTTAGCACCAGTGAGAGGCAGTGGCACTAGGAAGGGAGGACGGCGGGCAGAGAGGGAAACGAAGGCCTTAGCAGGGGCCCACGGTCCCTCCTCACCTGGGACCCCAGGCCACACTCTTTCTTGGCGGTAACACCACCCTTCTCTGCCATGTGGTTCCATGTTTCAAGGGTCTTTAAAAGGCTCATGACCTTTCAACCCAGGAATTCTACTTCTAGAAACACTTTCTAAGAAAATAATCAGAATCGCTTCCCAAATTATGTGCAAAGATGTTCACTGCACTGTTAGAGGAAAAATTGAAACCATCTATATGTCAAGAAATAGGGCTTTGATTAATTTTATTATGCTTCACCCACATAATAAAACACTACGCGGCCCTTTAAAATCTGTCTCAGAGAACTGCTTACGGACACGGGCAAAAAATGCTCATGACTCTGTAAGTGTGGGGGGGGGGACCCCAGGCAGGAGAATACATATATGTCGCCATGCACTCTCGGAGATACATGCACGAAAGGAAGTCCTAAAGGAAATGCCCCAAAGTGTTGGCAGTGGTTCTCTCCAATTTGTGCGATCATAGGCCATTTTTTGTTTGTTTCTTTAAAATATTCTGTATTTTTAAAGTTTCTACAATAAACGTGTTATTCTCACTATTTCAAAAATTCTTTATAAAGTTTCCATTCGTGTAGGAGTTTTCTCTGGAACCACCAGGGGCTCGAACCTGTTTTCAGCCCCAGCTTTTACCTGCTATGACCATGGCCGTGGTCTTCTCCTGGCCCAGGAACGCGTTGCGCACGGTGCAGGACACGTTGCCCACGGTGCTGTCCCTGACTTTGCTGGACACGGCTGTTTCGAAGAGGCCGGCTTGGTCCTGGGGAAGGGCCTGGGGCTCGGATGGAAGCACCCTGCCCTGAGGGTCTCTCCACTCGGCCCAAGGCCTTGGGAACCATCCCGCCGACCTGCACACCAGCTGGATCCAGCCCGCGTCGTAGCCCTTCACGTGGATGTAAGGGTCAGAGCCTAGGACTGGAAAGGAGAGCTGCTGGCAGGGCCTAAGAGGACCCGGTCCCCGCCAGGGCCCTCCGCTCGCGCGCGCGCGGGCGCTCCGGGGGGCAGGGGGCGGGGCTGATTGCCCCGAACGCCTGCTCTCCGCCCCCCTTCTCCGCGCGAAGGGCCGAGACCGTCTCCCGGGGAGCAGGGGGCGGGGCTGATTGCCCTGAAAGCCCGCTGCCCGCCCCCCTTCTCCGCGCGAAGGGCCGAGACCGTCTCCCGGGGGGCAGGGGGCGGGGCTGATTGCCCTGAAAGCCCGCTGCCCGCCCCCCCTACCCCACCCACCCACCTCCCCTCGCGAAGGGCGAGACAGTCTCCGGCTGCACCCTAGCGCCTTTCCGACCCTCCCCCCCCCCAGTAGAGCATCCCATGCCCCCCCCTTTGAAAAATAACCGACCTGCAACCTGCAGGGTCACGGTGCCCTCCCGACTCTGGTTTGCGATGCGGACCCGACAGCGGTAGGGCCCCCGGTCGGCCAGCCCGACGTTGCGGATCTCCAGCGAGACGCTCCCCTCGGCCGCGTCTCTCGCCAGCGCCGTCCGCCCCCGGTACTCGGGCGCCACCTCCTCGCCGCGGGCCCGGTCGTCCCGGAACACGTGCACCGCGCGCGAGCGCCCCAGCGGCAGCGGCCGCAGCCACCGCACCTCGTCGAGCTTCGGGACGCCCCAGAGCGCGAGCGGGCAGGGCAGCTTGGCGGTGCCCCCTAGCGGGGCCAGGTGGAACTTGCCGGAGTCCCCTGCGCCGCGGAGAGAAAACGGGACCTGGCGATCTGGGAGGGACGGGACGGAGCGAGCTGGGCGCAGGGTGCGGAAGGAGATAGCCGGGGGAAGGGGAGAGCCTGGGAAGGGCACTGGAGAGGCCGGGGTGAGAAGAGGCCCCCAGAAGGAAGGAGGCCTGTCGCCGGGCCTCCTGGGTCTTGGGGCGCCGTGGTCAGAGGTTCAGGAGCTCCTACCTGACGCGGGCATGGGCAGCTGGAGGAAGACGAGCGTGGTGAGGCAGCCGGACAGCCAGGAGCCGCAGGAACTTGCTGTCTCCATCCGAACTAGGGGGACAGACCGGCAGACGCCCGCGAGGGCTGGTGAGCTTGACGGGAGAAAGCACACACCCCAGGCGGCGGGGTGGGCAGGCGCCCCGCAATCGCACGGCCCGGAGCTCAGACCCCAGCTCCGCGCCTACCTCCGCGTAACGGTGTCACTCAGCTTCCCTGGGACTCTGCTCCTCCGTCTTTAAAATGGGTATAAATGGGCCTCCTAGCAGGATTATTGTGGGCATGGGAGGAGGCGAGTGCCCAACAGGAAGGCTGGCATCACGGTTAAGTCTATACATGCCATGAGTGAGGACCGACGGTGAGACACTGAGTGTGCCTCTCCGTTGCTCTCTCTCAAATCAATAGAAACATATATTTTAAAAAGGTTTGGAGCCCCCCGGGCGTCGCTCAGCGGTTGAGCATCGACCTAGGATCCAGGCGATCGGGGTTCGATTCCCGGTCAGGGCACATGCCCGGGTTGCGGGCTGCAGCCGATCAATGACTCTCTCATCACTGATGTTTCTATCTCCCTCTCTCCCTCTCCTTTCCTCTCTCTGAAATCAATAAAGATATATTTAAAAAAGAAAAAAAAAAAGGCATGGATAGCCCCGCCGGCGTGGCTTAGCAGTTGAGTGTCAACCTTCGGTCCAGAAGATGGCAGTTCGATTCCCAGTCAGGGCTCATGCCCGGGTCGCAGGCGCTGGGCCGTGCAGGAGGCAGCCGATCAATGACGACTCTCTCATCATTGATGTTTCTCTCTCTCTCTCTCCCTCTCCCTTCCTCTCTCTGAAATCAATAAAGATATATATGTATATATATTTTAAAAAGCTATGGCTAGTATGATACAATTTAAGGAGAAGATGCTTAGGAAAAAAGGGCAAGAATGTAGATAGTAAACAGTGGTTACTTCTAGGGCTGGGAAAAAGCATTACAGCAGAAGTTCCCTTAATAACTCCAAGCAACTTAAGAAGACCCTGCAAATCTACAAATGATGGGCCTGAAAGAACACAGCACAGGTCCTGGCTAATAGTAAGGGCTAAATAAGTGGCAGTTGTAATAATTAATAATGATGACAATAATGCCTAAATGAGAGTCTTCAGACAAAACCTACCCAGCCCCCTGGTCACCTGTCCCCTTTCGTGATCCTCATTTCCCATTGCCTCACTGTGTCCTTTAAAATGTTCTTCTGAGCCTGGCTGGTGTGGCTCAGCAGTTGAGCATTGACCTATGACCCAGGAGATCATGGTTCGATTCCCGGTCAGGGCACATGCCAGGGTTCCGGGCTCGACCCCCGGTGGGGGACGTGCAGGAGGCAGCTGATCAATGACTCATCATTAATGTTTCTCTCTCTCTCTCCATTTCCCTCCCTCTCTCTGAAATCAGTAAAGATATATTTTAAATAAATAAATAAATAAATATTCTTGTGAGTAAGGAGAAAGGGAATAGTTTCTCCAACAAACTTGAGGATCCTGAGAAAGTTAAAGGACTAAAAAGAACAAAGAGAGGGGAGAGGGAGGAGCACTCACCACCTTGGAATCAGACGGACCCTTTGTCCGTCAGAGCTGGAGTCTCCAAGCTGGGGACCCTCCCTCTATCCATCCAGGGAGATCAGGCCTCAGGCAGAGGGATCAGGAAGGGCTCTGGAGGTGCCTGGGAAAAGTTCATCTTTCATTCTAATGCCCACAGCGCTCAGCCAGGGGCTCCCACAGACTCCCTTCAAGCTGTCCCTACACACCAACAAGCCACTCCCTGCCTGTCTGCCCCTGATAAAGAAACAGCAAAGAGAAGCCTCCCTGAAAAAAACGAGGGAAACTCTGAGCGCCACAGGGTGTGAGGGCCCTTGGCCCTCAGCACACTTTCCTTCCCCAGCTAACTGTGTAGCGATTCCCTTTCACACGTTTTGACCCTGAAGCAGCCTTTCTGAAAATCTTGTTCCCATTTACGTTCCAAATCTGAGTAAAACTGAAGATTGGTTTCAAAGACACCCACCAATTAGCCACCGTCTTTAACTCACTCCCTTTATCTGCAGCTGCACCCTGAGGCGCGCTTTCTGACAAGCAAACCTGCTACTGTCTACCAGCCTGTGATAAACCCTTTCCTGCCTGTCTTCACAGTTCTCATAACATCCGTAACTGTATATTCATAATGTCCATAATTGTATCCTAAATAATGCATTTTAAAAACAAAACAAAAACCAGACTCATAGAAACAGAGACCGAAGGGATGGTTACCAGAAGGGAGGGGATGGAGGGATGGATAAAAAAGGTGGAGGGGAATACAGTCAATAATATGTGATGGGTCTACCAGTGGCACATGGCTACTAGAATCAGTGGGGTGATCACATTGTAAGGTATAAAAATGTCGACTCACTATCCTGTACACCTGAAACTAATATAACCAATATAAGATTGCATACCAACTATACTTATATTAAAAAATAAATTTAAAAAATGGTTCTTTCTGGAAAAGACATGAAACTGATGGGAGAGGAGAGAGAGTAGGAAAGAAACTTTCATTTTTACTCTTCATGGTTTTTACAAGGAGCACATATTACTTATATGATATTTAAATAATAATATATATTGGGGAAAACCCAATGCTTTATATACTTTTATGTATTTTTCAACCTTATAAAAATGGAGTACATTGTACATAATTCTCCATAATTTTCTCTTTTCACTCAACATTAGCTTTTGAGTCTAGCTGACACCATGGTGGCCCAAACCATGTCCCCTCAACTCACCCGATTTTGGGGTAGCTGAGACTTGCAGACAAGCTGCCGGCATGTTACCCAAAAGGCTACAGCAGCTCTGGTTATCTGACTTGGGCTCTCTACAAAGCTTGAGAAGGCTGTTTGGCTTGTATGCAGCCTAGGAGTTCAGGAAAGTTAATGCCTCAGGGGATCGACCTGCAGTGACAGGAGTCAGGGGAAAATGCTCTAGCCTCGAACCTTCAGAGGACAGTTCTGAACTGTATTCTTCACAATTCTCAGAGAGCCCTCAGTGGGAATGAGCACAGTAGCCCACAGTCATCATTAGCTCAATAATGCACATTTTATTGGGTTTTATTGGGATCACCTTCTAAATATGAAAAGACTTGCCCCATACTCTGTTTTGGGTGGAGTACAATTTAAGACACTGAAATTCATCCAGACTGATTCACAGAGCTCCATTACATTCACTCACCTCGGTGTGGCAGACCATTGCAAGAATATACCAACAGATTGTCCATTCTTTTGATTATAAAAACATGGTTTCTGGGCTTTTGCTTTTACAAATAGTATTGCTATGAACATTCTTGATACATGTTTTCTAGCTCACATGTGCAAGAATTTCTCTAGGACTGCAGTTTTCAATGTGTGGTCCATGAACTCTGGGAGTCCCTGAGACCCTTTCAGGAGGTTCCCCAGTATCATTACATTCAAAATGATACTAAGCCATTATTTGCCCTTTTCATTGTGTGACATTTTCTTTTTTTCTTTTTTTATTGATTTCAGAGAGAGGAAGGGAGAGAGAGAGAGAAATAGAAACATCAATAATGAGAGAGTCATTGATCGGCTGCCTCCTGCATGCCCCTTGCTGGGGATCAAACCTGCAATCCAGGCGGGTGCCCTGACCAGAAATCGAACCTCGAATCTCCCAGATCATAGGTCGATGCTCAACCGCTGAGCCACGCCAACGTGGCATTGTGTGACATTTTCAATGATGCTGCAAAAGCAATAATTTTTAAGACACACACACACACACACACAACCTTGCAATCACCATTCTACTTTCTAAGAGTCTGACTACTTTAGATATCCCATATAAATAGAATCATGCAGTATTTGTCTTTTTGAGAGGTTGTGCTCATTTTTAAGGGTTTTGATATGTGGTACTAAACTGATTTCCAAAAAGTTGTGACAATTTACACTTTGTGTGTGTCCATCTGGGCAACACCCTGTTTGCTTAGCACCCATCATTTGATTCAACAGGAACAAAAGTAGTGGGCCTGAACACATTTTCCTTTGGATAGGCCATTGTCCTTTCTAGAATCCTGGCTGAAAGACTTGCTGGTGCATTTACTAGCTGTGTGACCTTGGACAAGTCCCTTGTCTTCTCAGTGTCTCTGTTCCTCTATCTGCAAAATGGGGATAATAATAATAGTATATTACTACACATACTTATTAGAAATACATGAGTTAAAGAATGTGGAGCTCTAAGAACAGTGCCTGAAACATAAAAAGCCCAGAAGAGAGGTGACTATTATTGTTCTTGTTGTTAGATTAAACAGGATTTCTGTTGTCAAAGCATTTATCTACCATTTTCTTCAATCCTTGATAATATAATGAATGAAAAATGACAGCCAGAGTGTTTTTGGACTGCGGACGGTTTCCTTTTTCAAAGTCCTGTGGCAAACAGGATCTCACTTGATCTTCCTAATAAGCTCGGAAATCAAGAAGACAGCAATCGCCAACCCCGCTTTCCGAATTCATGATCTGAGGCTCAAAAAGTTACAGTTCTAGCCGCAGGTTTCAGATCTCACTCTTCAAAGCCTAGCAGCTGTCCCAGAAAATATTCCCGGGAAAAACCTTTGTGAAACCGCGCCTTCCGCAGCCTGGAGCCGAAGCGAGGCGTTCGGACGAGCCCTCTGCGCACGCGCGGGCTGCCTGGGGGCGGGGCCTCGGCGCGCCGGCCCCGCCCCGCCCCGCCAGGCCCGGCCCCGCCCACCGAGGCACAGGCTGGGCAGTCCCGGCCTGAGGGCGGCGGAGGCGAGGATCCCCCTTGCTGCGGGGTGTCGGGGACGCGGCGGGGCCCCGAAGTCCTGGGCCCGGGAGGTAAGGTGCGGACTCCCGAGCGCCGCCCGCCTCCGCCGCCATTTTGCACCGGAGAGGGCGGCGGCGGGAGGGGGCCTCCCTGCGGGGGGCGGGGTCGGCGCGGACGGCGGGGGCCTGCGGGCGGCTGCGGGCCGGGGCTGCGGGGCGGGACGGAGATGGGAAGGCCCCGGCCCGAAGGCTGGCAGCCGCGCGAGGCTGGCCCCGCTGTGAGGCTTCGGCGGCGTGTCCCTCTGCGCCTCCGTGTCCTCCGAATTCTCGCAGCCCACGTTGGGTCCAGGACACAGTGTGTGAAGCGCTTTCACGTGAGTCTCCTCATCCGGGCCTCAACAGCGGCTCTTGGGAGGCGGCCAGGGAATGGACTATTGTCCCATTTTGCAGACAGAAAACTAAGGCCCGGAGTGGGGAGATGTGCTGGGGACGCCCAGCGGGGTCGTGGCGACGGGAGCCTGGTCTTCCTCGCGGCCACGCTGCCTCACCGGTCCAAGGAAAGCGCAAAGCTCGGGGATTAGTTAGGCCAATGACTGGCGATTTTTTTTCTTGCTTTTTTCCCCTCCTTTTCTTCTCTTCCCCAGCCCCTTCTTCCCGCTCCGCTTCTTTCCTTCCTTTCCCTTCCGTCTTTCTGTACCATCCAGGTCAGAACTGACTTAAGAAGCATTCAGAAGCCAAGTCATGGATCCACCTGCACGTAAAGAAAAGTCCAAAGTTAAAGAACCTGTCAGCAGAGTTGAGAAGGCGAAGCAAAAATCAGCCCAGCAGGAGCTGAAGCAAAGACAAAGAGCGGAGGTGAGCTTGAGGAGTGGACCTGTATAGCCTGCTGGTCTGCTGGAGATGCTGCTAGAAAGAGAGCTAGTGGAGCTGTGTGGGGAGCCCTGCCTGCCTCCAGGCAAGCGGGTGTCCTCCAGGCTTACAGAGATGAGCCCCGAGTCGCCTGCCAAGTTAGCGTCAGGTCTCCAGGGGACTCCTGGCACAGAGCGTTTGTGGTACCCACCAACCGAGGGAAGGAAGAAAGGAGAAGGAAGGGGCATGTGCGGGAGGGCTCAGAGTGAGAGAGAGCAAATGTCAGACACCCCGGCACAGATGTTCTGCATTTGGCGGGGAGAGTGGCCACTCATAACCCGGAAGGAGAGGCCCAAGCTCTACACCCACCAATGTGTCCTTTGTTCAGTCAACACTTACCATTGATTTGTGAATAAAAAGCTTAAACTATTTACACTGCCTAGGCTGAGCCACATCCCAACATCCATGTTTTCTTTTAGTATTTCATAGCAGGGAAATACTAAAAGAGTGCATCCTTACTGCACTCTTCCCTCTTTCTGTTTGTTTTGTTCATTCCTTTTCTTTCCTTTTATAGAAATTAAAATATACAGAAAAATAAAATATAACAAACACCTGAGTACTCAGCACCTCCGATCGGGAGTGGTTAACATTTTGTCATATTTGCCTGGAGTCTTTTTTTAAAGAAATAAAAATTACATATAAACTTGAAGTCCCTTTTGTCCATTTCCTATCTTATACTCTTTTTTCCTACCCTTGAGCAACCATTATTTTTAAATATACTTTTACATTCAAATATATTAATAGATATCCTTGAACAACATACAATATTTTTTGGTGTTTAAAATTTTACATAAATAAAATTCCATGTTTTATTTTGCATTTTGCTTACATTATTTTTTTTAGAACTATTTTATGTTAATATAAGAATCCAGTTAATTCCTCATCACTGCTCACAGTAGTCTATTTTATGAATCTACTTTAGTATATTTACCCATTCCTCCAGTGATAGGCATTTAAGTTATTGTTTTGTTTTGTTTTTTCTGTTACAAACATTGCTGTAATGAAAAACTTTTAAATGTCTCTTTTGGCACCTCTGCTAGAATTTCCATAGGGTGTATTTAACTAGAACTAGAACTACTAGGTACATTTCAACTTTACTGGACGTTGCCAAATTGCTTTCAAATAGACTGTAAAAGTTTGCACCTGCATTAGCAGTGTACGAGTTCTCATTGCTCTTCTTTCCCAACACTTGACAGGGGCAGACTTTAAATTTTTATTAATCTGACCCATTCATTAAACAAATATTGAGCTGCTACTATGTGCCAGGCACTGTTGTAGGAACTTGAGATACATAAAGGGACAAAGCAGAGGAGAATTCCCGCCTTTGGGGCTTGCATCCAGTGCAGGAGACAGACAATGTACATAATAAGTAAATTTAATAGTGTGTGTGAAGTTGATCCATCAGCTGAAATCTACCTTTAGATTAAGGCAGAGCATCTGAGAGCCATGGACCTGGCCTCTCACAAATTGTTCCCCCTTTACTTCACCTCCCCGTCATCAACTGGATCCAGGCCCCCTGATAATTTTCCTGCATTGCACTTCAGTGAACAGTTTGAGGCCTGCTGTAAGAAACAGCCCTCAGAAACTGTCCTTTGTGCATACTGTAGGGATAGATGTTGAAGACATTGTTTATGTCCTTCTTGACACCCTTCTGGTGAGGTTCCACAGGTTAGATGTATTTGTCTGACTTCAAACCCCAGTTCCTCCATAAACCCCAGTTCTTCCCATGTGACCTTGGATCTGTAGTCCTCTCTGCACCTCAGTTCCTCAGCCCTCCTTGGTAAAATGAAGATGATAATGTCTGCCTCACAAGATTGTTATGCGGAATTGAACTGTTATATGGAAAGTACTTAGCACAGTGCCTGGCACAGAGAAAGCACTCAGGGAACGGCTGCGGTTATTATCAGGAATCGCAGTGCTTCCAAGCAGTCGGCTGCCTGTTAGTGTGCGGCCTCTGCGTTGGACAGCTGATCGCGTTTACGTGGACTTGCTGAAATGTGATGTTGGAGTTGCCCTCTAGCAGCAGCTGGCACTTGTTGAACTCTTCAGATGTGCCAGGCACGGGGCCAACCTGCATATGCGTGACCACGTGTGGTCCTCACGTCAGGGCTTATTGTTACTCGGGTATTGTCACTCCTGTTTTAACTTTGGTAATCCTTCCTGCAATAAGGTAGGGGGACATCAAATACATGACTGTGAGGTAAAAGGCATTATCCTCATTTTAAAGTGAAGCGATGTGACCAGAATCTCTAGTTAAAGAGGGATTGGGGGGCAGGACTGCTAAACAGATCTGACCTTCAGCTCCTGCAAAAAGTGCTTTGCCCTACAGCTGCCTTGCTTTTTTCTTTATTTGTGTTGCCTGGAATGTAATCTCCTAAAATAGGAATGTAACAAGACCCCTTTGTGGGGAGGAAGAGACAGTTTCCATTCAATTCTGCACGGATGCCACATTCCAGAAAGTTAGATGTGAATGAGAGATGTGAGGGTGAACGGGAAAGAAGGCACACGTGGCAGTGGAAGCAGCCTTTGATACTGTTGGTGACCCTTTCTGCCTTGAAAGTCTTTCATTCCTTTGCTCGGACCTCCTGATCCACTTTGAGTCTCTCGTTTCTCTGCTTATTTTATTCTCCCCTTTCTCCTACCAGCCTGTCTCCTTGATCTGGAGGTCTCCAAGGAGCCATTTAATATCCTTCCAGTCCCTAGCACAGTAATGCGCAGGTTACAAATGCTCATTAAAGTGTGAATGAAGCAGAGGTTTGACTAGTGTGTGTGTGCAGCTGAAACAAGATGCGTAAAACAAGCACCTTTGTACCTACCACCCAACTACAGAAGTAGAACATGACCAAGCACTCAGAAGCTCCTTGGGCCCCACTCTGGTCCCGTCCCTGACCCTTCCCATTGGCAGTGCCTTCATTTAATTTCATGCTGTTCTGTATTAATTTACAATTAATAATATTTTGTAGTGTAACAATATATTGTCTAGTTTTGCATGTTTCTGAACTTGATATGTTACTATAGCCTGACTTTCTTCATTCAGCATCTTTTTTAAACCATTCAAATTTATTTTTTATTTGT
The DNA here is from genome assembly GCF_964146895.1 of Miniopterus schreibersii. Lineage (NCBI taxonomy): Eukaryota > Metazoa > Chordata > Mammalia > Chiroptera > Miniopteridae > Miniopterus > Miniopterus schreibersii. Next base: position 24,857,150 of record NC_138109.1, on the reverse strand, counting down.
TTTTACTGTGGTAAAATATATACATATATATCTATCTATATATATATATATATAAGATAAAACATGACCATTTTAACCATCAGTATTATTTTTTAGAATCAGTTATGGTGTTTGTAATTATTTTCAACATTGTGGAATTCCATTTTCCTTAGAGATTATAGGATCTTAACACAATAAAAATAATTTTATGAAAAAAAGACCATAGGATCCTTCAAGCTTACTATTTATTCTAGTCAGTTTTGATCATTTTACTTTCTAGGAATTTATTTCATTTACCTTTTCAAACTTACCGACACAAAGTTCACAATGTTTTTCTGTAATCTCTATTATATCAGTAATTATGTGTGTATTTTAAAAATTCTAATACTATTTGTTTGTGCCTACTCCCTTTTATCTTGATCAGTCATGTTGGAGGTTTGCTTTAGCATTTTCAGAGAACCATCTTGCAGTTTTGGTGATCCTCTGTTGTACGTTTGGTTGCTTTTCCATTAATTCTGCTCTTATTTTGTATTCTATGTGTCTCACTTCTCAGTTTCTTCTTTTTTTTTTTTTTTTTTGCCCCTTTCTTGTCTTCTTTTTAATAAAGTTGTTTCCCCTACACACAAACATGCCCCTTCATTTTTTTCCTCTATAAATTGGGAAGTAGGATGTTTCTGCTCTTTAGTGGACAGACTGAGACTACACGGATAAAGAAAGGTAAGGAACAAAGTAGAGCCCCTGCCCTTCACCTTAGAATGTCTCTTGCAGTTTTCCTTCCACCCCACTGCCTGCCCTGGGTCCTGTCCTCACTGATGTAATAGATGCCTCCTAGGTGGCCTGTAGTCTCCCCTCCCCCCACTCCATCTCGCACATGGTCTCCAGTTATCTTTCCCAAAGCCCCGTTATAATTAAGTTGTTCCCCTGCACACCTATCTTTGGTGGCTCTCCAGAGTCAGCCAGATAAAGTCCAGATTCCTTGGCATGGTATTTAAGTTCCTGACATATTCTTCTTGCTTTCTCCGGTTTCCCAAACTCCCCTCTATAATATCCTTCATATTAGCATACTTGAAGTTTCCAGAACTAATCATTTACTTTCCCATTTTATTTATTTAATCATAATATCCCTTTCTCCCCTCATCACCTGTCAAGTCGCTTTCCCAATCTCTACCTTTTCAAATCCTACTGATCCTTTACAGGCCACGTTAAGTCACCTGCTGCACTGCTTCTTTCCTGGTTCCCCAAATGGAATTAATATCTACTTCTCCTGTTCCCTTACTGGGGCAGTTCTGACACTTTCAAATGACACCGCCTATTGTGTTTGAAGATACATTGAGCAACTGTGTCTATTGCTAACACATCTTTTTCCTCCTTTAGATTTATGCTCTCAACAGAGTCATGACCGAACTGGAGCAGCAGCAGTTTGATGAGTTCTGCAAACAGATGCAGCCTCCTGGAGAGTGAGCCGCCCATGTGGCAAGCGCAGTGGGGCCCCGAGGCCCTGAGTCGTGGTCTGTGAGCTCAGTACCAGTTTTAAGCTGAGATGGCCCATTCGGAGCCTGACAGAACCTGACAAGAAGGCTTTTGTGTTATCCCTAAAACTGGATAAATCTGAACTTCCCGTATGTAACTTCGGCTTCCCTGGTTCCTCTGATTTGAATTGGCCCAGTGCTTACTAAAGAGACCTGTTTTATTCTTCTAAGACAATATTCTTTTTTTAAAAAACCTTTTCTATTGTTTGAGAAAAATCATTGTTTCTTGTGAAACTGTAAATCTCCAAAAATACAAATAAAATGTGCATTTGCTCATACTTTAGTTTGGGGTGCTTAGCCCTAAGAAGTGGATCAAAAAGAATGTTACAGGAAAGAAAAGGTGAGGTGAGCAGAGGGAACCCCTTGCTCCTTCAGGAGGGAGTGGAGGAGAGGGGAGAAAGAACCGACTGCTTCCAGTCTTCATTCTTCCTGGGGCTGAAGCTCTGCGGCCACCTGATCCTCTGTTTGTAGCCACATGGTGTAAATCTGTGCCCCTTTACTCCCAGATGAGCCACTACTCAGGGTCAGAGCTGGAAGCTAGGGTCCTCTGGCCTTGCCAATGCAGACAGCTGGCAGCAGGCCTGCACCAACAGGGCGGGGAGGGCAGGTGCTTTTGCTTTTCCATTTGGGGGTGGCTTGATCAGGCCTAGAAATGGGTTTATGGTGGGGATATTCAGACTGGAATGTCTGAGCTCATGGATATTTATAAGATTCCCACTACATTATAATAACCTTATATATAGCTCCCTAGAGTATGCAACTAAATCATTTCATCTCCAAAGTAAACATTTTGAGAGCCAGGCAGACAGCAGAAATCCAAAAGCATCAACTGAAGGAAATTACAATATAGTGGGACACAGTCATCTAACTCTGAAAAATGTATGATAGAGATAAGAATAGAGAGTGGTGGGCAGGAGGAGAGGGCTCTGTTCCTATAGAGCCAAATCAGAGCAACGTGGACTTCTTTGGATTTTTATTTTTAAATCCTAATTTTAGATTGAATGCATATTTGCCACATCCATTGTTCTACAAACTTCAAGAAGTTAGACCTGAGGTGAAAGGTGCTCTGGTGCCCAGCTGAGGAAGGTGTGGACCAGCCAGCAATTCTTGGTATAGCATCTGGAGGTAGAAATTTGAGAGAGTGCTGGATTTGCTGCTTTCAGTGGACCGGTGTTCTTTTTTGAGGTGCAACTTTAGGGTTCCATACAATACTGTTTATCTCTATTTGCTTTGGATTTTAGAATATGAAGTGGCATTTGAATATCTAGAGTTTAGTATTTTAGAGCTTAGGAAAGACATATAACAAGGTCTTAGAAACCAAATAATGCCCTCAAGCTTCCAAAATGTCTAATCTCTCAACGAATCAAAAGGTAGAAGCTTTGACTGTTGACATAATTGCAAAATTTTAAGTTACAAAAACCGATACACATTCAAGTTGGGCAACATGATTGTCCTGTGACTAGCTCTGCTCTATGGAGCCAGATTCTGTAAATTCATTGCAGCATTATTTACAGTAGCCAAGATATGGAAGCAACCTAAGTGTCCATAAATAGATGATTGGGTAAAGAAGAGGTAGTACATATATGCAGTGGAATATTAGCCTTAAAAAATGAAATCTTACTATTTGCAATGGATAGACCTAGATGGTATTATGCTAGTGGAATAAGTCAGACAGAGAAAGACAAACACCATATGATTTCACTTATATGTGGAATCTAAAAAACAAAATAAATGAACAAATAAAACAAACAAACTCATAGATACAGAGATGATTGCCAGATTGCGGGGGGGGAGGGGGGTGTAAAAAAAGTGAAGGGATTAAGAAGTAAAAATTGACAGTTACAAAATACAGGGATATAAAGAACAGCACAGGGAATATAGTTAATAATATTGCAATAACTATGTATAGTGCCAAGTGGGTAATATACTTATGGGGGGAGCACTTTGTAAGTTATATAAATGTTTAATCACTGGGTTGTACACCTGAAACTAATATAACATTGAATGTCAACTGTAAGTGAAAAAAAATTAAAAAAAAAAAAGAAGAAATGCTTTAATGAGCTGAGTTCCACCCTACCACTGGAGTAATTGCAATCTGCAGGGCCAAGGTGGCGGCTGTACCAATTCTGATGGGTTTCACTCCTTTCCAAGGGATTAACCTTAGTGCAGAAGGTCACCCAACTGGTAATAGAGCTGGAGCTCAAAGCTGGCCCAAATTAAGCTTGGAAAAAATTCTGTTCCATCGGACATGAACAACCATTGTCCTCAAGGGATTCAGATCCCTGAATAAGGGGAAGAAGGGAAGGCCACTGGCCCTACTGTGGGTTGTTCTGGTTCCAGGCAACATGCATCTATCACAAGCACAACACAGAAACAAGGAAAGATTTAGTGAGGATAAGGCAAGATTGGCCCAACAGGATGGCACAAACCCCACAGAGGCCAGCGAGAGTGGGTAGAGCTGTTTAGTTTCTTAGGTGCTGTTGCCTAAGACACACTGTCTTGCCCCATAGAGCATCTGGAAAGAAAATGTAGGAGAGCGACCACATCAGGCAGTAAAAAGCAGTTAGGGAGAATGGAGAAAAAAGCAGCATGATGACACCTGGAAGAAGAAGAAAATACACTCAGTTTTTATGAGTCTGTCTTACTTGTATTTCCCACCCTCTACTCTCTCATCCCCACTCACCTCCCAGATAAACTACTTTTTTCCAGTTCTCAGACTCTAGGATTTCGTCATGCGGGTAGTAGCTCTGGTCCATCATGAAGAGAATCATAAGTGAGGCCATGCAGAAGAGAATGAACGTGTTGCCTTTGGTCAGGAGGGAGGTGGAGGCCAGAACACAGGAGGCATAGGAGCAGGGTAGACCCTTGTGTGTGAGGGAAAGGCCTGCTGGAGAAAGATGGGGATTAGCTGCTTCCTGCGATTTCAAGGTATCTGCATGAAGCAAGGCCCTGTCCCTTTGGGTTTTCCCCATCCTTGGCTCCAAATCCCCTTAATCCCAGGACAGTGGCAGGCTGTAAATCATTTATTCACAGAGATGGTGCATGGGCTTTGCATTGATCACAAGGTAAAGCAGGCAGCTAGGACCACGTGTGCGCCTTGGCCCTCGGAAGCCTCCGTAGAAAGGTCCTCTGAGACCGAGTCTGCATCTGCACTCCCTGGCGTTGGGCTCTGAGGCAGTTGCCCTCGCTAGAGCTCGGTATCTCCATGGGTTTTAGGAAACTGGAGTACGACCTCTAGTTCTAGAGTCTGAATCCATGTGCTTCATCCAAACGTCACATAGTGAGAAAAAGGCACAGCTGGCCCAAGAACGGAGCCCCTTCCCCCAGAACAGGGCTCTGCCAATGCAGCCTGCAGTCCCCAGGGGGTCTGAGGCACAGAGGAAGGAAGGAAAAGGGACTTTACAAAAGGAAGGAGAGGAGTCAGTTACTGCACCCCAGGCATCTGGCGTCCAACAGCTCCTCCCCTCTGTGGTTCGCTCGCGTAGCCATAAGGCTGGGTTCTACTCACCAGCTGAATAAAAACACAGGCGGAAAGCAGCAGCTAACACATAGATGACGGCCAAGAACCCATTCAGAGGCCCATCCACACCGAGGAGCAGGGCTGAGGCCAGGCCAAAGGCGGTGAAGACAGCAAAATCATTCAGCTCAACTCCTGCTCCAGGAAGCCAACGTTAGAAGAACTTATACACCATGTACATTAGTCCCCTTTGGTGGGGATGCTGGAACAGTGACAAGCAAGGTCTGAGGTCCCAGAGGGCAACATCTATTCCCCTGGGGTGGCCTATAGATCAAAGACTGGTCTCCTTCTGGCTCTACCTTAGACTGACCCTGTGGCCTTAAGCAAGGCTTTCCCTGTGCAGGTCTTAGTTCCATCCTTTAACATGCAAGGGTTGGACTACAACTGGACACAAATTAATAAATGATGGAACCCTTTTTTCAAGGAAAATTTGACACAGAAATACTTTATCGTATTTTCAACCAGCTGCTCTGTTTGGAGTAATTTTTATTTCCTCTCTCCTCCACCATCACAACCACCACTCCCACTCCCAGTTCCTGGATCAGCCCTGAACAGGGATTCAGGGCAGACAAGGAAACTGAAAGCCAGGCCAAGGACAACCAGAGATCAATAAGTGAGCCAGCAAAGGAGCTAGATCTAGGCTGAGGGGCTCCAGCTCCGACTCTAGAGCTGCTTCTGCTATACTTGAGGGATGTGAACAGGACTGGTGACTGATAAAGGCCGGTCAATGTTAGAAGATGGAGGAGCTGACCTGACATGATGCTCCTAGCGTCAGGGATTAGGGGTCTGAGGCCTGGACTCACCCAATTTGGAGCAGATGTTGAGGTGTCTGGTGATTGCCCTGATTGCCATGTCTAATAGGAAGCTGATCAGAATCATCCAGGAGGCACAGTAGGATTTCCTAAAGTGTAGGCCAGCAGGCCCAAACAGGGCAGCTTTTTCATAGTCTTCACTAGACAACCATTCTACACACCTCCAGTGCACCAATACACCTCCTCCACTCGAACACATGCACAACCCTGCAAGTTCCTCACACACACATCCTTTCTTATATGCACTGCTTTACATACCACGCACACACACACACACACACACACACCCCTAGATTCCCTCCATACTTTCAACTGCAGTATTGAAGGGGTGCCCCAAACTCCCTAGGTAATCACTAAGGTCCCTTCCAACTCTAAATTTCAGACATATTCAATGGCCCAGGGGTCCTAGGTTCAGCCCAGTCTCTGCAACCATATTACTGTGAATTCTCAGATTAATCACTCCCCCCTTTCTCCAGGCCTCTGTTTCTCCATCTGTAAAATGAGGGGTTTGTGCCAAATGATTTCTTGAATACATATAGGCCTATTCAGATGATCTGTTTCTCCTACTGTGAGTCTTGATAGTTTAAGTCTTTTAAGGAATTGGCCCATTTCATATAGGCTATCAAATTTGTGTGCATAGAGTTGTTCATAATATTCTTTTATTATACTTTCAATGTCCATAGGATCAGTAGTGATGGCTCCTCTTATTTCTGATACAGTGGTACCTCGGTTTTCTGTGATCCGTTCCGGAAGCCCATTCAAGTTCTGAAAAGTTAAAAAACCGAGGGATCAACAGCCGACAGCTAGGCCTCAGGGTCTTGCTCTCAGCAGAAGCCCTGTGGCATGTTCGACTTCCGAGGCGGTTCGAAAACCGAAGCATTTACTTCCAGGTTTACAGTGTTCATAAACCGAAACGTTCATCAATGGAGACATTCAAAAGCCAAGGTACCACTGTGTTGGTAATTTGTGTCCTCTCTTTTTTTCTTGGTTAGCCTGGCTAGAGGCTTATCAATTTTATTGATCTTTTCAAACAACCAGCTTTTGGTTTTGTTGATTTTCTCTATTAATTTCTTATTTTCAATTTCATTGAGTTCTGCTCTCATTTTTATTATTTATTTTCTTCTCTTACTTTGGATTTAATTTGCTCTTCTTTTTCTAGCTCCCTAAGGTGGAAGCTCAGGTTATTGATTTTAGATCTTCCTTCTTTTCAATTTTTTCTAAGACTATTTTTTTTTTAGAGAAGTTTTAGGTTTGCAACAAAAATCAAGAAGAAAGTACAGAGATTTCCCATATTCTCCCTCCTCTCACATATGCATAGCCTCCCCCATTATCAACATCACTCACCAGAACGGTACATTCTGGCTCTTGCTACAAACCAAGGGTGAAACTACATTGATACATCATAATCAGCCAAAGTCCATAGTTTACCTTAGGGTTCACTCTTTGTGTTGTATGTTCAGTGGGTTTGGACAAAAGTATAATGACACATATCCATCATTATAATATCATATAGAGTATTTTCACTGTCCTAAAAATCCTCTGCATTCTACCTATTCATGCCCTCCCCAACCCCCAAACCCGTTTCTGGCAACCAGTGATCCTTTTTTTCTCTCCATATTTTCTTTTCCAGAACACATAGCTTTTCAGATTGGCTTCTTTCACTTAATAATATGCATTTAATTTTCCACCATGTTTTCTCATGGCTTGATAGTTCATTTCCTTTTAGCACTGAATAATGTTCCATTGTCTGGATGTAGCACCGTTTTTATCCACTCACCTAGTGAAGGACATCTTGGTTGCTTCCATGTTTCAGTAATTATGAGTAAAACACCATAAACATTCAAGCACAGGGTTTTGTGTGGATGTAGTTTTGAATTCATTTGAATAAATACCAAGGAATGTGAAACTGGTGCACTCATATGGTAAGAGTATGTTAGTTTATAAGAAACTGCCAAACTCTCTTCCAAAGTGGCGGTACCATTTGCATTCCCACCAACAATGAATGAGCGTTCCTGTTGCTCCACATCCTTGCCAGCATTTGCTGTTGTTAGTGTTCTGGATTCTGGCTATTATAGGTATGTAGTGGTATTTCACTGTTGTTTCAATTTACATTTCCCTGATGACATATGATGTTGAGCATCTTTTCATATGCTTATATGCAATCTGTATATGTTCTTTGGTGAGGTGTCTGTTAAGGTCTTTGGCTCTCTTTTAATTGGGTTATTTTCTTATTGTTGAGTTTTAAGCTTTGTATACTTTGGATTATAGTACCTTATCCAGTTTATCTTTTGCAAATATTTTCTCTCAGTCTGTGGGCTTGTCTTCTAATTCACTTTGCTTTCTTTTTTTTAATTCTCACCCAAGGATATGCTTTTATTGATTTTAGAAAGAGGAAGTAAGAGAGAGAGGGAGAGGGAGAGAAACATCGATGTGAGAAATATCGGTCAGCTGCCTCCTGTATGTGCCCCAACCTGGGATCAAACCCAAAACCTAGGTATGTGCCCCGACTGGGAATCAAACCTGCAACCTTTTGCTGTATGGGATGATGCTACAACCAACTGAGCCACGGGCAGACCTGTCTTCTAAATCTCTTGATGTAGTCTGTTACAGATTTCTCTTCTAGTATATGCATTTAACACTGTAAGTACTGCTTTCACTGCATTTCACAAACTTTGGTAAGTTGTATTTTCATTTTCTTTTAGTTAAAAATATTTTTAAGTTTCTCTTGAGACTTCATCTTTTATTCATATATTATTTAGAACTGTGCTGTTTAACCTCTTTGTATTTGGGGATTTTCTTGTTATCTTCCTGTTATTGACTTCTGGTTGAATTCCATGTGGTCTGAGAGCATACTTTATCTGATTTCTATTCTTTTAAATTTGTTAAGGTGTGTCTTATAGCCCAGAATGTGGTCCATCTTGGTGTGCTTGAGAAGAATGTGTATTCTGCTGTTGTTGAAGTAGTCTATAAATATTAATTAGACCCAGTTGATTGACGGTGCTGTCCAGTTCAACTATACCCTTACTGATTTTCTGCCTGCTGGCTCTGTTAATTACTGATAGAGGGGTGTTGAGATATCCAACTCTGATAGTAGATTCATCAATTTCTCCTTGCAGTTGTATCAGTTTTTGTCCAATGTATTTTGATGCTGTAAATGACTCCCAAGAGCTCTTTCAGATCCTACCTTTGAGGATTCTATGCTTCTGTCCAACACATGCTCCCAGACCCCTCTGAAAGCAGCCACCACAGTCTCCAGCAAACCTGCCATAGGTGGCCATTCCCAAATCTACACTCTGATTGCGACGCTTGGGTGGCCCAGCAGAAGCAAACAGAAAGCCTGACCCCAGACCTCAGCTGTCCCCAAACAACCTCAGCATTTCCTTTGTTTATACCTGTACCTATGTATTTAAAGGGAACTGGGCCCACCATAATGGCATAAAAACTACACTTCCCAGAAGATTAGGCTAAAATAAAGATTCTCTGCTGCAGTTGTGCTTCACTTTATGAGACTCCAAAAACCCAGACTTAGAGAATCATAAAATTTTCAAACTGGGAGAGAACTTAAATATCATGAGACTCAGATCCAGAGAAGTCACCTGCTGATGGTTATAGAGATTCAAACAGGTTAGGAAGACATTATTTGCATTATAAAGGATTTATCTATAAACAGCCAATTTGCCAAGGCATTGAAATATGACTCAATTTACAAAAACATCATTTGCTTATAACTTTTTGAGGCCCATATACGTGTCTCAGGTTTTCCAGAGCAGTGCTAATTTTAAAAATTCCACCATATCATGTGTTCTTATTTGAGAATCAAAAAATTTGAATGGTAGCCTGCCTACCCAAGGATTGTTTAAAGGCTACCAAAGCAGAACCTCCAGATTTTCTCAGAGAACCATTCTAGTCTGCCATAACTGGAAGGAACTATAGAGATCATAGTGTGAGCTCCTTGTTTTAAAGATGGAGAAACTGAGGCTCAGGGATGTGACCTAGCCAAGGTCACATACTAGGTTGGTGGTAGAAATGAAGCTAGAATCTTGGCTCCTTGACTCCCAACCCACTACACTTTCTCCTGCCTCCATTTGATCTCCATGTCTCAGTGCCTGGCCCTCTAGATTCCCCCCTTCTTTCCTCATGCCCTTGGCTAAGACCTTGCTGGGCCCCAGACCTACTTGCAGAAGCTGCAGAAGATGGAGAAGAGTCCCAGGATCATGTTGGCCAGGGACAAGGCATTGGCAACATCTTTCCAGGAAAATTCATTCATCTGGGGGTTACTCTGGTCTTTGGTCAGGAAGAAACCGGTGCACTGACCTGGGGCCCAGAGAGAGGGGTAAGGGATTCCTAAGGTCAAAGAGTCCCAAAAGAGGCTCCTAAGAACCAGGTAGCTACTGTTCCCCTAAATTTCATTTCAGAACTTTACCCTCTAAACACTGTTTCACTGGCTGGAATGAGGCAGACAGGAGGTAGATGGGGGAGACCCAGGAAGTAAAGACAAAGGTGCGAAGCTGAGTGTCTTGGGAAAACCAATAGCAAAGCGAGTGAACCAGCACAACGTAGTCTCCATGCCTCTCTGACTACACCCCTTGCCCCATAGCACAAACCTCCCTCCAGCCATATGTTGACCCTCCTGGCACCCCCATGATGCAGGATACAAAAGTATGGACCCTTCCCCCCTTCTGAGGGACCAGCCTTTTGTCATTGAGCTCTTTGTCATAGATGAGACCTTTTTTTTTTTAATTACAAAGCTACTTTCAATGCTTTGAGGTGAGCCGGGCAGGAATGAAAAGCACTGAAAAGGGGTAACACCCTCACCCCAGGAGTGACCCTGGGGGGGGGGGGAAGAGGCTACCTGAGGGGAAAGAAGCACAACAGGGACCTGTTGCAGACTTAGGCTCCCCGATCCCGCAGGCGCAGGCCAGGCTCACACCCTCAGGACGAGCTGCGGCTGAGCTGCCTCAAGGTCCTGGTTCTGACAGGCCCTAACCAGAACAGCAGGCCCAGCTCCAACCAGAACAGCAGGCCCAGCTCCAACCAGAACAGCAGGCCCAGCTCCAACAGGGGAAGGAAGAGATGAGAAACAACCAACTAAAATTGAGTGTGTCAGCATAAAATAGTTCACCAGGCACTTTTCACTGTGTGCTCTCTTCTGATCCTGATGACTTTGGGAAACGTGCCATAATTCCCCCCCATTCGATCCTCACTCAGTTTGGAGGTGAGGAAGCTGAGACTCTGCCTCCACTCAATGTCTCTACAATCCCAGACCCTGCTGGTCTGGGCAAGAGCTAAGACAATCACGGTCGTTTTCCATAAACCCTTCCACCAAGAAGTCAGAGGCTGGGACTTGAATGAACTTCAGGGCTGGGAGTTTATCAGGGTAGTGCTGTGGGCTCACTGCTCCCCCAGGCCAGCCTTTCACCAAAGGGTGTCAGTGACCACAGTACCAAAGCCACTGGGACTTCTCAGACCTTCTCATGCCAGGGCCACTCAAAATCCAAGACAGGAAGCAATGTGAGCCAGAGAAATATAGGAGGAGAGGGGGGCAAAGGACTGGCTGCACACTCCCTCGCCATGAACCCCTCCATCCTGGTCTCTCCTGGGCCTCAAGGCTGACCCCAGCAAACCAGACACCTCTATCCCAGTCTAGCCCACTGTTGCCTGGAAGAGCAGCATCCCAGCATCTCTGCCTCTCAGTGGCAGTCATCAGGTGCCTGGGGTATGCTTGCCAATTATCAGACACACCTCATCTATACTAGTTCACTGTTTTTTAAAATTAATGATCAATTATCTACTATGTTATCTCTGTCATTCACAAAGCAATTTCACCTCTGTGGTTTCCTTTGGCCCTATGAGTTCTACCAGGTAAGGATCACTATCCCTACTTGCCAAGTAAGGCAGAGAAGTCTCAGAGAGGGGAAGAACCTTGCTCAAGGTCACTGACACCCCTTGGAAGTGGCAGATTAAAACTTAAAACTTCTGTAAGTTTCCTCTGTATTCTGCTGTCTACAAACCATCAGGACCAAGCATTGTATTCACTGTAAACTCAGACTGAGCTAGGGGCTGGGGAAAATCCTTGGTCCCCTGTCCAGAAAAATAAGACTGATGCATGCATGTGGAGACTTACTCTGTCCCTTGTAGTACCTCATCTGACAGATCGGGAAACTGAGGTTTCGAGATAGTTAAGCAACTTATCCCAGTAAATGGTGGAGCTAGGTTTTGAATCAGGTCTCCTCCTTCCCAATTCAATGCTATTTTTAGCATAATGCACAGGTCCCAGGTGTAAAAGAATGTGGACTTGAGAGTAAGGGCTGTGGAAATCCAGAGGAAAAAAGGAACAATCCATTCATTCAGCAAACATTTAGTAGTGAGCAAGATGTGGTGCCTGGTTCTTGGGACACAGAGAAGATTAAGACCTGGTCTCATCTCTCAAGGAACTCAGTCTAGTGGAAGACTTCAACCCTGCACAGAAGTGATCGGGATGCCGAGGCAGCATAAAAGAAGAGGCCGGCATGTTGAGGGGCTTAGAGGTTTCTCAGGAGGAAGTCATAAATGAGGCATTGCACAGCAGTGGCCTGTAGAACTAGATCGTGTCACTCCCTAGCTTCTTGGAAGCCATCAGTGGCTCCCCAGTGCCCTCAGGATGGAATCCAACTCCTTCATTTGGTATACAAGCCTTTCATAATGAGTCACTGCTCACCTCTCAGCTTCTACTCCCTACTACCCTTTATCCCTTCCCTGGCCCTCCCTCTGGTCTTGGGTTGGGTGGTGTCCTCTTTGGGAAGCCAGGCATCCCACCCCACCCAGAATCAGTGAGGTGCTCCTCCTCTGTACTGCCACATCTCCTTGTGTCACCGCGACACCTGGCACTCTGTATTGGCATTGCCTATCTTGTCTTCCTCCTGTACCACAGGGAAAGTGTGGACCAAGGTTCCCTGTGCCCACCCTGAGGCCTGACAACAGAACCTGTTCAGTGACTATTAAATTAACAGAGTTCGTCACTCTGATGCTTCCCCGAGATCTTCTCACTGCACCAAATCACAGCTCTCCCCGTGTCAAAGCCTGGTCGGTTTGTCCTTCAAGAAGCCTCCTCAAACGAACTCTCAACAATCCAGCCCCTTCACCACAAACGACATCTACCCAACGCTTATGATCTTCCATTTACTCATTTAAAAATATGTATTTGCTGAGGCCTGCTCTGTGCCAGGCATGTGTGTTCTGGGGATGGAGAGAACGTGACCCAGGCTGCACCCTCAGGAAGCTTGGAGTCTGGTAGGGGAGGCAGACATGCGAATGGAAAGAAGGCAGCGTGGTGTTAGGCTGGACGGGGGATAGCCAGTTGCTGCAGATGCAAAGGCAAAGAGGCTGAGTCTGGGGGAAGGTTTCACAAACGTGCTATTTGTGGAGGCTCTTTAAGGATGAACAAAGGAAGGGCCTTCTTGGCAAAGGAAATCGGAGGTGTGAAATTGCAATGAGGAGGCTGGGACCCCCGGAGGGGAGAGAGGCGCGGCTGGAGGCCAGTCAGCAGGGAGGCCACAGCTGTGACACCCCACCTCTGTGGCCTTGAATTGCAGCCTGTGCGCGGGCTGTGATGGTTAGTAAGGGGGTGTCTTGGTCAGATAGGGGTTGAGAATGGAGGGTGGTCCGAAGAGTAGAAACGACAGAAAAGAAAACCAGCCGTGGCACTGCAGAGGAGATGTGAGCGGGCAGAATTGCTGGAGGTTTCTCAGGGAAGGAAAGGAACGGCCAAGCCGGTTCCTCGCCTGGAAACCCCGGGGGCGGGGCGCAGCCCAGAGTGGGCAGCTCCAGGCGGAGTGGTCCGCGGGGGCCCAGCTGCCCGGGGACTCAGGGCACCGCCCTCCCTCCTCTCCTCCCGCCCTCGAGGCCCACGTCCCCCAGCAGAGCCGGCATCTCCCGAGCTGGTCCCCCTGGTTTGGGGACACCGGCGCTCCCCTCCCCACTGCTCCAGTTCAGTCCATGCTCCACTCGAGGAGGACCACGCGTGTGGAAAGACGCAAGAGATGGAGCCGGGGCTGGGTGCCTGCACTTCAGGACAACTCCTTCCCCCGGGAGCCTGGTCACTGACAGCCCTGCGGGGAGGGACCTGCGCCCACTCACCTGGGAACAGGACATCCCTAGATGGCGTGGGGGCTGCACTCCCTCCCTGCTCCCGGCAGCGGAGGGGGACAGGCCCAGGCAATGCGCAAGTGGCACAGGCCCCAAGCCTCTTAGCCCCGGCTCTTAGCTCACAATCGCCAAGAGGCAGGGGAGGGGCTGCCGGCTTCAGCTGGTGAAAGCGGGGCCTCAATTTGCGGGGAAGCCCTGGGCCTTGGGGTGGGCCTGGTGCGGCTTGGAGGGATCTGACGGGAGGGGACTAGTGTCCACCACAGCCAGCGTGGGGAGGCTTGGCGGACCGAGGGACCAGCATGCATGGTGCTTGGGACGCCAACTGGAAGGGAGTTGGGAAGATACCGCTGTAAAGGCCATGCTGGGGTCCAGACGGTGAAGCCCCTAGAATGTAAGCTCCGCGTGGGGCCCTGGTGTATCTTTGTGCCTATGAGAACGATTAGGCATATGTAAGTCCCTCCACCCCCACCCCACCCCACCCCAAATTTGTTGAATGAATGACAAGCTGAGTAATTTACACTCAGTCCTGAAAATAGTAAGTTTTCAGTAGCAAAGTGACAGGGTCAGGCTGGCTTAGAAAGATTACTCTGGCATCGTGTGGAGGAAGGCCCTGTAATACTGGTGAGAGGCAAAGCGGTGGCTGGAGCAACGCTGTATTGTTGGTCAGCAACGGAAGGGAATGGGAAGTGGCTAGACTAGGAGCCCCGGTGAGATGGAATCCCCAGGAGGGAGGGGGAGGAGGTAAGAGCCTCCCCAAGGTGTCTAGATTTGGCCCCTGGATGAATAGTGTGCCACAGAAATTAATTTGTTAGGACTGGGTAGGACCCCAGGCACCAGTTCCAACACCAGCCACACTTCTCCCACCTACCCTAAAGCTAAGTTACAGAAGCATATGCAACGAGAAGGGGAGGAGCTAGGAGCTCAAGTGACACTTTGCTTCTCACAACCTGGAGGGGAAAGAACAGTACAGGATCTAGTGTGTCCTGAGTGGCTACTAGCCCAGGGCACTGTGCTCAGTGCTTTACAGACATTACCATCATCTTCTGGATTTTCTCAAATGCCCCTGAGGTATTAGCATTCCAGGTCTCTGGGGGAGGAAATAGGGGATCCGTTGGTTTTATCGGTTACACCATTAATAATCAGTGAAGCTGAGACCTGAACACGGTCTGACACGAAAGTCAGATCTAATGTGTCTGAGAAACTAAAAGAAAGACCCAGGATGGAGGCAACTAAAGGCGTGCTCCAAGTCCAAGCCAAGGGTCAGGTTGGCTTCTATCACTTGTGTTTCTCTTAATTTGTCCATGTCTTGTGGACCATTAAAGTGGTAAATTAAAAACTGTAATATACTGGTTATAATACTGGCTTTAACTTTTAACCACATTATATCCCAGCTCTAATACTCAGCAGAAGTGTAAATTTGAACAAGTTACTTTGTTTTCCTGAACCTATATTCTAATCTGTAAAATGAAATTATATGAGGTGCTTAGCACAGAGTAAAAGCTCAGTTATTACTATTACATGATCATGCATTTGTTAGCCTGGACTTCCCCAAGGCTTCCTTCAGCAGAGGGAGAAAAGCAGGAGTAGCTAAGAAAGCCCCTCTTCCCTATCTGCCAGAAGCTTCTAGCTCCCTCCCATTCTGGATTTCACAGGAAATGAAGGACAAGAACAGTCAGGTTAAACTACCTATACTTGTGATATATGGCAGCCACTAGCCACATCTGGCTCTTGAGCACTTAGAACATGGCTAGTCCAAATTGAGACATGCTGTATGTGCAAAATACACACCAGAGTTTGAATACTCTATTTAAAAATTTTTTTTAAATAACTAATACTTTTTAGTATTATCTGTTGAAATACTAGTATTTTTCATATACTGGGTTAGATGAAATATATTATTAAAGTTAATTTCATCTGTTTCTTTTTATCTTTTTAATGTAGCTACTAAAAATTTTAAAACCACACGTGGCTCACATTATATTTCTACTAGCTTCATTGACTGTGAGACCCTTTGCAGGATATAAGTAAGTGCAGAGCTCCAGATGTCTACCCATTCATCCATTCATTATGGGAGTGTTTGTTATGTGCCAGGCACTATTTTAGGTGCTAGGGATATACAGTTAACAAGTCAGACACCGTTTCTGTCCTACGGGGAAAGGCAACTAAGGTCTGGACGTGATAAGGGCCATGGAAAACAAAGCAGAGTCAGAAGTGATTTTGACATGAGAGTTGGTATTTCTGATAGGGTCATCAGTGAAGTGGTATTTGAGCAGGACCTAAATGATGAGAAGATGAAAACCATGCAAAGTCTTGGGGGATAGTCCAGGCAGACGGAACAGCAAATGTAAAGGGTCTAAAGCAGGAACAAGCTTGATGTGTTAGAATAGGAAGGTTAGCAGGAACACGGTGAGTACTGAGAGTACCCTGGCAAGAAGTTTGGATTTTATTCTAAGTGTAATGAGAAATTATTGGGTTATTTTTATATAGAGGTGTTGTGACTTGCTTTATAATTTTAAAAAATGATGCTGACAGTCTGTGGAGCCAGAATGAAGGAGGGTGAGAATAGAGGGGGGTAGCCAAGTTAGGAGGCTACTACCTTAGTCCAGGCTAGAAATGCTGGTGTTGTGGACTAAAGGGGTAGTGGTGCAGGGGGGCTGAAGCAGTCAGATCTGGGATGTATTTTAAAGACAGAGCTAAGATGACTTGCTGAGTGGTGTGGGAAGAAAAAATGAAATCAGGGATGACTTAGATTTTTGGCCTTGACAACAATGTGAGATAGGTGCTAATGGAAATATGCAGAGAAACTTGATGATGAAACAGGTTTTTGGGTAGAACTCAAGACTCATTTTGGATATGGTTAAGTTTGTAATGACTTCAAGTAAACAAGTCTGCATGAAACTTGAGGGACATATTGGGGCTGGATATGTATGTGAGTCAGCAGCATATGATGGTATTTAAAGCCAAGGGAATGGATTATATCACCTAGTACAGAGAAAGTAAAGAGGGCCAAGGGCTTGGCCCAGAGCGGATCAAAATGTGTCAAGGAGCCTGAAAAGGTGCAATTGGTGAAATAGGAGAAAAGCAGATGGTGATTCCAAAACAAAATGAAGAAAAAATCTTTCAAGCAGGGATTGGACAACTGAATCAAATGCTGCTTAAGACTACAGAAGTCTAATTGCTCCAGGCACTTAGAAGCTCCTTCCTTCTGAGCTCTGGCTCCTTAATAAATGCTATCTTGTGAAGGGGAGGGGTGCTCAATTGCTTATGAGTTATGTGACCCTAGGTAAGATCAAGCTGAATTTTGCAGAATGGACTGGAAAGGGGATAGAAGAAAGTTGCCATGCTGGGGACACCCATGTGGCAAGGAACTAAGGGCAGCCTCTGTGAGTTTATAGGCTGACCCTCCCCAAACCTCACCGTTGCTGCTTCCTCATTCCCCAGTCACTCCAGCTAGGCAGAAAGAGCGGAGACAGCAAGCCAAACCTCACCAGTAGCGCAGAAATATCAGAATCATAGTCTCCAGTGTAGCCAAGCCAAGTTGCTTACCGCCCTCCATTACCCAACAATCTTGTTCCCTGATGAATTTGAAGGTCAATTGCACCAACAGTTAAGTAGCCTAAACTTAATCTTAAAGACTAATTACCAAAAAAATTAAAAATGG
The DNA here is from genome assembly GCF_964146895.1 of Miniopterus schreibersii. NCBI lineage: Eukaryota > Metazoa > Chordata > Mammalia > Chiroptera > Miniopteridae > Miniopterus > Miniopterus schreibersii. Next base: position 24,839,528 of record NC_138109.1, on the reverse strand, counting down.
TCCCCTCAGCAAATCCTTACCAACATTTTTATGGCAAGAAACTCTTCTTTAATGCTCTGACTTAGGAGGAGAACAGAGGGAGACAAAGGAGAAGGAAAGTACACTGGCCAGGATGCCGAAACTATCTGGTTGGGTATCTGTGACCCAGAGAGGATCCCCCAAAAGACTAATGTGATTCATTACCATCCCAACTAAAACTAATAATGACAGCATTACAATCACACAGGGTCTCCTTCCAAGAAGTTCATGATTCACCTACACATCATCAATTCTCATGCCATCTCCCATCAAGGCAGAGAATGGGGGCAACAAGGAGGCAAGGAGGTGACAGTCCTTGCCGTGAGAGCTGTTTGTCAGAGTCCATTCTCAGTGAGTCAGTCCCTGGAAGTTGGGCTCAGGCCTTGGAGGCAGGGCCACTGGCTGGCTTAGCAACTTGTCCACTATGCTTATTTGAGCATCTTGCTTCTTAATGTCCTCAAACGGAGTCCAGGACAAGTCATGCTGTAGTTTGTAGGCACCAAGGAAGTCATGTGGACAACTCGTTCCCCATTCCTACAGAAGGAAAAGTAGTCAGTTCTGATTAGGGTAAGATGTAAAGACATTTCCTAATTATGCCACAAATTTCTTTTTTGGCTTTTCACTTCAGCCCAGTCAGAATCATCCTGGAAAGCATTACATTATACATCAGATTCCTCCCTTAACAAGATAATGGCTGTGAAATAATTTAAGCACATGTATGTTTTTCAGAGTCATATCTGGGCTCACACCATCTCCCATTTTCTGGGATACCATTTCCCCACCTCTATGCCTACATTTTCACACACACACCAAGAATTTCTCAAAGACTAGAGTAGATTTTTGTGCAACAATAAATGTCCTTACCTTTGGAGAAATAATAGAAAAATACTGCTGACCACTCTCCCGCTTATAAAGGTAGTAAATGTTGCCAGGCTTTTTCACTATATTACAAGCTACATGGTGCAAGTCAGCATCTCTGCGAGCATCTTCCAATACCTAAGAACCACAGAGAGATAACAATTTAGGTATTGGAGGTAACAGGCAATCATATTCAGTGATCATCCCAATTAAAATCTAGAAACTGTTCAATGTTTATGATCTTGCTTCCTCCCCCCTAGCAATAAATCACTGCTGGGATCCGGATGATTCTGCAGAGACAAAGATTAGACTATAATTACTATGCTGTAAATATTCCTTTAGAAGAAATATATTCCAAAATGCTAAGCATTACTGGCTTTGAGTGGCTTTTACATTTCTTTCCTACTTTCCTGTATTAAGTACATTACTTTTATAATTGAAAACATACTTTCCCCTCAAAATGCTTTACCTCACTGAACTTTCTCCTAGTGAAAAACACTTAGCTTATACTTAACCTCTTGGGCTTATTTTATTTTGCTTAATACCTCTGTATTTCTAGAAGGTACTAAAGACAAGCTACAATGATTACAAGCAAGTTCAATCAATCCTATGAACTAAATGAAGAAAATGAAGGCCTGCCTAAAAGCCATGACTTACCTTCCTGGCCTGTTCTTGCAAATGTTGGATTTGCTCAGCGATCACTGTCAGCTTGTTGGTGGCATTTGCTCGGACAAATTCATCAGCCTAAAGGTGAAAGAAAACTGAACTGTGGGTCGAAAAAGGATCAGACTTCTGAGATGTTCTTATTTAGATCCCATTATGAAGAGTTATGTCAACATCTTTGCTTATGCCTAAAATATTCATTCTTCCCATCCTCACCATTCCATGAATTCCCATTCACCTCAAAGCCCAGCTCAAAAAGCACTGCTAATGAGAAGCCAACCCTGACATGACCCCACACCGCAGAATTAAGTGCTCTTTCGTTTCTACTTCCCATAGCTTTCTACCCTTCTCACTCTATGTTCCAGTCACACTGAACTTCTTCTGTCCAATATACCCTGTTCTTTCTTGCTACCAAATATACTGAATATGCCCTCTCCTCCATCTAAAACATTTACCCCCTTGCTCTTTGCCTGACTAACCCCACTTCAGTTCTCCATTGATTTTCTCATGTTTAAACATTTCTGAAATCAGGATGGGTTTTACAATGAAAATCCAAAGACACTTGTGATATGGCTCTTACCACCTGCTATATAAGAATCTAGCTATATACAGACAAGGTATCTGTTAATATGAACAATCACTTCAGTTAAGCTTATATTTACATCCATAATTGTTACTTAAAATGTATTTTAAAAGATTTCACTATAGTGTAGACCTGAAACAAAGTTATAATGTACATGTAAGACTGCCTGTCATGTCCTAGAAAATGCAGCTGAAGGAAAGGGAAATCGCTTAAAATAAATCAAATAAATTTGAAAGCTAGGGGAGATGGTGTGACCAATTGATGTATTAGAAAGGATTATCACTCAGTCATCAGATCTGTCAAAAACTTTCAGCTTACTCAGAAAAGCTGATTAATTTCCAGTGGTATACAACTGAGTTAAGGAAAAGAAATTAGGAGGCTAAACTCGAACTAAAAAATAACAATTTGCTGGTTAGGTGAGGGAGCTTAAGGTAAGTCAGGTATAAGCCAGTGTTATGAGTGAACAGAAACAACTAAGTTGAGTCAATCATTTATCTGTTCCACAAATATATATTTAGCAACTTCTGTGTGTCAGACATCATGCTGGCACTGGATGCATTGGCAAGCATGAGAGAGAAGTCCCTGCCTTTGTCAAGATTACAATCTAATGCAACTGTCACTAATATAAAGCAAGTTGCATATGTAACTTTAAATTTTCTTGTAGCAGTGCTAAAAGTAAAAATAACTAAACTTAATTCTAATAATGTATTTTATTTAACCCAATATATCAAAAGCATTATCATTTCAACACGTAATTAATATTTTTAAAATTGTTAATAAGATAGTTTACATTTCATATTAAGTGTGTATTTTATACTCATAGCACCTATCAATTTGGATGCTAAATTTTCATTGGAAATACTTGATCTATATTTAAACTTCATAAAATTTACAGCTGAGCTGATTCACATGCTCATGTTACAAATATACTTAAAAGTTTCCAATAATTATCAGGTTTTTAAATTTAAGTTAATTAAAATTACATAAAATTTAAAATTCAGTTTCTCAGTTGCAATAACCACACATTCTAAGTGCTCAACAGCCATTATGTAGCTAGTAGCTACCATATTATAAAGCACAGCCTTAGTGAGTAATACAGATGTCAAAAAGAAAGATAATTAAAGAATATTATATATACTTGGAATAATGATACACTATATGAAGGAAACAGCCATAATTGTGTGGTAGAAGCAGATCAAAGAAAACAAATGAAGTAAGTGGTTTAAGACCAGGGAGTGGAGAGGACTGCAGGAACTGGAATGCCTGTGTAGAGGCACTCATTAATATTACTGTCATTTAGAAGGCTAAGTTATAGCCTTCTGTAGCAGAAGGGCTCACTGATGATGTGTCACTGACTTGGGTCTGAATGAAAGGAAAGGGCCAGCCATGCAAAGAACTGGAGAAGCTTCCAGGCATTTCTGAAGCCAAAGCAGCTGAAGAGTAGTTGCGGGGGGCAGGGAGGGCTGTTTAGAGAGAAGAGGGACCAGATCAGGGCCTATGGCAAAAGAATTTTCATTTTGTTCCAAGGACAATGAAGCATCTTATGGCCAATGACAGAGTATGGTTTCTAGAACTAAAGTAGTTCATTTTTCTTAAGGTGGTGGCAGGAAATCTGTTCCTTGTAAACATAAGTGCCTAATTAAAACAGAAAAGAGTACCTATAATTACTAAGTACAAACTCTATCATTCTGAGGCTCTCTACATATATTATAATTTAATTCTCATAACACCTTGTGAAGTTGGATATATTGACTTCACTTTCTCATTTTAGGAATTAGATTTACAAAGGTAAAGCAACCTGTCCAAGGTTTCACAGCTAATAAACAGCAGTTGAAGATCTGAACACAGATCAGTCTGATTACAAATTTCAGAGCTTTCTGAACACACATTAGTACGTAAAAGGCACGTCAGAGGTCAGTCCTGCTGGAAAGTACATTTCAGTACACAGGCAGTAAATATGCCTTGATTCAATTTGTTTGTCTCTAGTGTTTTTGTTTAGGCTTCTCAAACATTGATAATATCAGGGAAATGGAGGCAGCACAATAATGCATTCTCTGTATTTCACTAGATTATAAACTGAAGAACAAAAACTGTGTTCCTTCTTTCTTTGTTTCAGGCCATTGTAATAAACATGATGGTTACTCAGTAACCCATGAAAATGTTTGCCTAAAATTTGGCCCTGGAAACCTCCCTTCCAATAAGAGTGATCTGATTAAACAGACACATGACATTCTTCTAATCCAAAAAAGTTATACTTTGCTCCCTACCTCTCTAGAAAAGAGAAGGCACAAGGTTTGAATCAAAGAAACTTTCCAAAATATTTGAATCTTAATTTAAAAAAACCAAAAAGCTGAAGTACAGAGATGTACACGTGAGGGAATTTGTGCACATTATTTATTAAATATTTTTGAGCTAAACAAAGGCCTTTGTATATAACCAAGGCCAAATGTGATAATGTATACAAGGTTAAGTGGATATCATAAGCTTTATTATTATTTTTAAACCTCACCTGAGGATTTGTTTTTATTGATCTTAGAGAGGAAGGGAGAAAGAGCCAACGGTTGCCTCCTGTCCTTGCTCCACCTGGAGGTCAAACATGCAACCTTTTGGTGTAGAGGACCATGCTCCAACCAACTGAGCCATCCAGCCCGGAAACATCATAAACTTTAAAGCAGCAGGGCCCAGCACAAATTGAAGAGGTTCTACAACTGAAGTCTTGGTAAGAGATTAGACAGAGTTTGGTTTTTCAGAGCTTTAGATCTAGGCACTGTCCTAGTTCAAACTCTGCATTTTATAAAGCTGAGGTCACAGCTAATTTGCCTCAAGTCACAGTGCAAGTAAATATCAAAAGTGGGATTAAAACTCATGTGTCCAAATCCCAGTGCTTTTTCTGTTATTTCACATTTCCTCCTTATTTTCCTTCTTTTAGCAATCGATGTCTAAGCACTGGGCTTGTCCAATACTGTGTCCAATGAACGAGGACAGATCACAGAGCCCTTGCCCTTCCAGATGTTGAGTTCTAAAAGCTCTCAGGTCACAGATAAAGATAGTATGGGGAACAGTTTTAAATGGACTATGCACCCCTGCAGAATCTGAGTCAGGGTGTTCTTGAAACTTCCTCGGAAACTTCTCTTCACGTGTCAAATGAGCACTTCTGTACTTAGGGCAGCCCTAAGGGCCAAAGGAAATAATACTGACAGTGCTGTGCACGCCTTCCCACGGAGGGAGAGCACGGCACTCAAGTTGCAGCTGAAAGAGGCCGTGGTCTCAGATCAGAGTCCGAGTCAGGCCACTGACTCGCAATGACAATGAGTTTTTCAGTTTTTCCCGTGTGTCTAATGGAGACATGAACAAATGCTACCCCACGCTAAGCGGCTGTGAGGTCCGAGACGTAAGACGCAGGCCCAAAGTGAACGAACACGGTTATTTACTTCCCCAGCCGCGCCTCCTCACCTTCTGCACCTGCTCTGCGAGCGCCACGAGGTCTAAGGGGTCCCCGGCCCGGTGGGTGTGGTAGGGGCTCACTAGGGCCAGGCCGCCGGGGGTCGGGGTGAGCTCCACCAGGGCTCCTGTGACACACACCCAGGAACACAGGCCGTGAGCGCCCGCCCTCGGCCTCCCGCGGAGCCCGGCAGACTAGCTGCCCCGTGAGGGCCTCTTTTCCCCTTCCGACTCCCGCCCCGCGTACCTCCCCGATCTGTCGCCGACTGAACTTGGTTTTCAGGGACTCCCTCAGTCTGCCCCGGCGCTGCAGTGTCTTCCATGACAGCGCCTCACCTTCCGCACCACGTAGCCGGCCGGCGGCGAGAGAGAGCGCGCACAAAGGCCCATGGGCGGAGCTTCCGTGTTCCCTGGCCAATGGGCGTCAGAGCTGGGGAGCTCGGAGGCGGGGCTCCGGAGTTCGGAGGCGGAGCTCCTGCTGACTGACAGGTTCCGCTGAGGGGTGGAGTCCTGTAAGGCGGTGCCTAGCTTCGGGGGCGGGGCTTAACTCGGGCGGGGCGGGGCTTCTGGGGGTGGGGCTCCGGGCTCCGTGGCGGTGGGAGCAGTCCGGTTAGGTCTGAGGAGGGGATGGCGGCACGCGTGTGGAAGCTGCTGGCCGCGCTGCTGGCAGTTGCCGCGGCTGCCTCCCCAGCCCACGTCGAGTCCGAGGCAGGGTGGGACATGTCGACGCCGGATCTGCTCTTCGCGGAGGGGACCGCGGCCTACGCGCGCGGGGATTGGCCCGGAGTGGTCCTGAGCATGGAGCGGGCGCTGCGCTCGCGGGCCGCCCTGCGCGCCCTCCGCCTGCGCTGCCGCACCCGCTGTGCCGCCGACTTCCCGTGGGAGCTGGACGCCGACTCACCCCAGAGCCTGGCGCAGGCCTCGGGCGCCGTCGCCCTGCACGACCTGCGCTTCTTCGGGGACCTGCTGCGCCGCGCCGCCTGCCTGCGCCGCTGCCTGGGGCCGCCGGGCGCCCACGCGCTCAGCGAGGAGCTGGAGCTGGAGTTCCACAAGCGGAGCCCCTACAACTACCTGCAGGTCGCCTACTTCAAGGTGCAGCCCTGCCCGGTGGCCGCGTCCTTCGGGGCGTGGTTGAGGGCGACCCGGGGGATCTTGGGGGGCCCGGGAGGTGTCCGCGGAGAGGGAAGGGGGTCTCTTGGCCCGGGAGTTCTCCTCGGAGCCAGGGAGAGCGAGGACCCTGCCGGGAGACCCGCCTCGCCCGCTTCGCACAGTCAGATGCTAACCCCAAAGGTCCAGCCTCGGGCGAAGGCCCCACCAAACAAAACTTGGCCTGTTTCCCCGGGAGGCCTCCTCAGGGGAGCTCAAGCGGCAGCTTGCGCCTCTCACCCTGATTCCATTGTGGCTGTCCGAGTGGGAAGCCAGGACCCTCTACACCGTCTTCCTTCCGGTTCCTTTTTCGGCGATGCTTTTCCTGCCGCCCGGTGCCGCAGCCTTCAGGGCGTGAGGTTGCCACGTCGCCGGCAGGGGCTGCCGGGCCCCTCCCTGGGGGGACCCTCTGGCTCGTCTGTCAGGTTTCCAAAGAAAATGAGTAATTTTAGGAATTCCAGAGTGCCTGTAAGTCCAAGTGTATGCATGGATTTGGAGCGCTCCTGGCTTGATGATGATGATGATGATGATAGCCAGACACTATTTAAAGTACTTTGCTTTTATTAATTCATTTGCCCAGATCCTGGCAATATCCTGTAAGGTAGGTACTATTATTAGCCCCATTTTATTGGGTGAAAAAAGAAGGGGCTGCGCTGCATGTCTGTTATATCCATAGTTTAACAGACCTTCAGTTCAACCCAGAGAGAGACTTAGAAAATCTTGGGGACCTCAGATTTCCACCTCTCCACAAGTATTTTGTGTCCACAATTCTGCTCCATTCCTTCTAAATAATTGGGCTATCTTTGGTCATGTCACTTAAAAGCACTTTTTAAAATTCTTTGACAAACATTTATGGAATACCTAGTACATTCCAGTTCTTGTACTGGTAATTAAAGTGCTTGACTTTATGATTTTTTTGTTTGTTTGTTTGTCTTGCTTTGCTGTTAAGAATCACGATGATGAGGGTTACAGAAAGGATGTGTAAGTAGGGCTGTGGGAGCACAAAGGAAGGAGAATCTAGCTTTGCCTCAGAGAAGTTAGAGAGACTTGAAAAAGAGGTGACATTTGAAGCTGACCCTAGATATTGCTAGAGGAGAGCAAGGATGGCCATTCCGGGTGGAGTAAGGCCGGACTGGGAAGAGGATTCTGTAGGCTTCAGGGAGCCATCATCGGATTAGGTTTTAGAATGCTAGCCCTAGAAGCCATGTGGAATACGCCTTGGAAAAAGGAGAAAGTGGTGGCAGGAAAACCATTAGATGAGTGCTGCTGTTCACATGAGAGAAGGAAACTAGATGCCTTGGTGCTTAGGGAGTAAAGAAGGGCTGGGGACAGAGTGAGGAGATGGGGGAGAACAGAGGAAGCAAGAGCAATGCTGAAAAATTCAAGAGAATAAGTCCATGGAAGGAATGGGCTCGAGAGAATTTATGATTTTATAATTAAGGGAACTGAGGCCTAGAGATGGGGATTATTGACCTTGGGTCACTTGGCTATTTTAGGGTTGCAGTCAGGGCTGACTCCTTGTTTAGTGTGTATTTACTAGTACCAGTGATCAGAAAAGAAGAATTTTTTAGCATATTAATAATACTGCTAAGATTTATGTTTATTGAGCACTTACTATGTGCCCAGCATCATGTGTTAGAAGCTGCGTATATATTATCTGGTTTAACCTTCCCAACTATGCTATGAGGTAGTGAGTGCTGTCTCCAGATGACAGATTAGGGAACTGATCTATAATCTTTAACTTGTCTAAAGCCCCAGCAAAGTGAGTAATTAAACCTAGATTTATCTCCAGTCTGACACCAAAGCCCATTAGTTAATCATTAGATCACCAGTGATTTATTTTGAATTCTGCATATGAACCTGTGTAACTTTGATATGCTGGAGTCCATTTCTATGGGCATTATTGTGGCCTGTAGCACATTTCCCCCCTTCAGATATCTGTATAGCCACTTGTTTTAACCTCATGATTTTGAATCTGAAGATGCCATGTCTGGATTTTGTATAGGACCTTAGGATTTTTTCAGCCACCCACCTTTCCCTTGCATGTTTCAAAACACTTATGCAAAAAAACAACAACCAAAAAAACCCACTTTTTTTTCTAGGCAAATTCTGAGGCACGGTCTAATTGTTAGCTGCTCTTTCTCCCCTAACCCTATATCTGTAAAGCCTTGGATTTTCTTCAGCTCAGTCAGTACATCTGAATCTTGAGAATATATTATTTGGGCAGTCAGTTTTCTATAGTGTTCCCCCTACAATAGGACCTTTGTTTTAAAATAGAATGTTTATACTGTTGCAGCATTACCTTCTGTAATTTGGGGAGCCCCTAAGCCTGATTTAGAAAATAGTTGAAAATCTGCCTAGGGCCCTTTGCTCCTAATCTCTGGTATGTGGTTCCTGCCATAGGTGTGTTTTCTGGGGCAGACAGGGGCTGGGGCACACTGAATGGAAGGCTCAGGAAGGCTGAGATTTCCTGTTTACTGTGGACTGCACACGTGGACACAGATGTTCAGGGTTTGGATGTGAGAATAGCGTTTTTATGCTTCATTCTTAGATAAACAAGCTGGAGAAAGCCGTAGCAGCAGCGCACACCTTCTTCGTGGGCAATCCCGAGCACATGGAGATGCGGCAGAACCTAGACTATTACCAGACAATGTCTGGGGTGAAGGAGGCCGACTTCAAGGATCTTGAGGCCAAACCTCATATGGTGAAAAGCTTTATCCCCTTCTCTCTTTTAATTAAAGTGACACTTACAAGGGTTATTTTCTGATTACAGAAGTAATATATGTTCATTGTCCAGCATTAGAAAAATGCAACTAATGTAAAACAGAAAATGATCTTTTATAATACTGCCACCTTAGGAAAACCAGTAGTTGATATTTTGGCCTATACTTTAAGTCTTCTGTATGTAATTTTTAAATGTAATTTGATGTCATATTTTTTGCGTCTTTTTCATCACCCTTTTTGAACTAACATTATATCATGAGCCTTTTTTCACATCTTCAGATTTTCTTTCAAAACACAATTTTTAATGGCTGCATGACAGTGCATTTCATGCATAGATCATATTAATTTACTAGTCACAGTTTTTTGGCCGTGTAGGTTTTGCTTTTCACTGCAGTAAGTGGTACAGTAGTCCTCAATGTCCTTGTTCTGTTTAATTAGCAGGAAAAGTACGTATTCCATAGAGATATTGTCTGTGATGATAGAGCTTTTTTAAAAATATATATATATATATATATAGATTTCAGAGAAAGGAAGGGAGAGGGAGAGAGAAACATCAATGATGAGAGAGTCATTGATCGGCTGCCTCCTGCACGCCCCCTGCTGGGAATCGAGCCTGCAACCCGGGCATATACCCTGGCTGGAAATAGAACCTCAATCTTCTAGATCCTAGGTCGATGCTTAACTGCTAAGCCATGTTGGCCAGGCTGATATAACATTTTTTTTTTTTTTAATATATCTTTATTGATTTCAGTGAGAGGAAAGGAGAGAGAGAGAGAAACATCAATGATGAGAGAGTCATTGATCAAGCCCACAACCCGGGCATGTGCCCTGACCAGGAATCGAACCCTGATTGCCTGGATCCTAGGTCGATGCTTAACCGCTGAGCCATGCCTGGCCGGGCTGATATAACATTTTTATAAAGAGCTTATATTCTCTTGAGTTTTAATAGTTCGGAAAGAGACGTTAGGAACAATATCAGAATGACTTTATTCTCGACCAAGGATATTTTTCCATTGCTTTTTCAGAGAGAGTAGAAAGGAGAGAAAGAGAGAGTGGGGGGAGAGAAACATTGATGTGAGAGAGACACATCGATAGGTTGCCTCCTATACACACCGCAACCGGGGCTGGGGATTGAGCCGCAACCGAGGCACATGCCCTTGGCCGGAATCAAACCCGGACCCTTCAGTCCTAGGGCCGACACTCTAACCACTAGGCCAAACTGGTTAGGGCCAAAGTGCCTTTTAAAAGTAAATTGTGTAGCCCACTAGTGTGGCTCAGTGGATTGAGAGTCAATCCATGCACCAAGAGGTCACCGGTTTGATTCCTGGCCAGGGCACATGCCTGGGTTGTGGTCTTGATCCCCCGTAGGGGGCATGCGGGAGGCAGCTGATGGATGTTCCTCTCACATGGATGTTTCTATCTCTCCCTCTCCCTTTCTCTCTCTCTAAAATCAATAAAAACATTTTAAAAACAACAACAAAATATATAAAAGTAAATTGTGTACTCCCTAGTACATTATACAGCTACATACAGTTTTGGGGTTGTTTTTTGTGTGTGTTTTTTAGTGATTCTGTGACAAATGAAAATGGTTATTGTCCACAAGAATGGGACCTGTGTCCATAGATAGCAACAGCAAAGTCTGTAATCAGCTGCTTGCCCCCGCCCAAATCATGACCCTTCCGTTGGAAAGATTGCTCTCATCACCACAGACTACATTAGATGTAGTTAAATGTTTTTAAATGTCAAAAGAAGCAAGTCAAGACCATTTACAAAAGGCCTTCATTATGTATCAGCCACCCTTTCCATCCATAACCTGAGATGAGCAGGAAATGAGGACCCTCAGGAAGGTGGCAGGGGACCAGGAGAGAGGGCTGTCTGTGGCCTGCATTGGAGTACTCCTTCCTCCCAGTAGGACGAGTTCCGACTGGGAGTGCGACTCTACTCCGAGGAGCGGCCGCAGGAAGCCGTGCCCCACCTGGAGGCTGCGCTGCAGGAGTACTTTGTGGCGGACGAGGAGTGCCGGGCCCTCTGCGAAGGACCCTATGACTATGACGGCTACAACTACCTCGAGTATAACGCTGACCTCTTCCAGGCCATCACAGGTGCGCGGCTCGGAGCCCGGCCCTCGGCCAGGCCTGCCTGAGTTCTGAGAACGGTGTCATGATAATACACACACAGCATCTTCAGCCTCATTTCTAAATTTCTGAAATCTGGGAATCTGACTGATGGTTGCTTCCACTTGAATTTACTCATCTTTACCAGAATTTGAACCCTGAACATTGACTTTATGGTTATTCCCCTCTTTGATTCTTTTCAGATCATTACATCCAGGTCCTTAGCTGCAAGCAGAACTGTGTCACTGAGCTAGCTTCCCACCCAAGTCGAGAGAAGCCCTTCGAAGACTTCCTCCCGTCGCATTATAATTACCTGCAGTTTGCCTACTATAACAGTAAGGTCAACTTTCCTCTTTCTTTGCTGCTTGTAAGTAAGAAGCCAAAAGCAAGGTAGGCAGGGATGGTGGCACTGTGCTCCAACTCATTTGGCTTCTCTCTGTGACTCTGGAAGGCACCGTGCCAGGTGATCCCTAGGTGCTTTATCCCAAGCTACCAGCCAAGGAAGCCGATACCAGCAGCCTGAAAAGCTAGGAGAGGGAGACTCTAGGACCTCTCTCATCCCTTCTATGACATTTATAATCTAATTTTGCGTCTGAATTAAGTTACAGCAAAGGCTAGGGTGTACTACCATTGAAGCCAGTTCACAAGACATTTCTCATCCCTTCTCCCTTGTACAGCACTGGTGCTCTCTGGGAAGGGGAGTGGAGGTGCGGGGAGGGAGAGTCTGTCAATATCCAGAAAAACAAGTCAGCAGGTCTTTACTGAGTTCCTATTATGTGCTAAGCATTACAACATATTCATGAGTATACAATGTTTATAATTGAGTTGAGGAGACTCAGCTATACCAACAAAGAGGCAATTTGCTATTGTAATCTTCCCCTCTCTTCTGAAAATCCATAGGGAAAAGAAGGTAGGAAGATGAGAATATTCTTGAAATTGGTCTAATTTAGAGGCCAGAGTTTGAATGACTTGTGAATTTTTGAAGATGTGGGCACACAGAGGGTTCACATTCTTTTCTGTTTCAATATTAGGTAACCCTGAGGATACTGAGCACCCTCAGATCAATTCTGTGTTCATGTAACTTTATTCTTCTATGTCTCCCCCCAAATCTGTGCTGAGAATGAACACTAGTGGTTCCTGGTCCCAGGATTGGACCCTTCTCAGCCACTTTTCTTTTGCTTTGCAGTTGGGAATTATACACAGGCTATTGAATGTGCCAAGACCTATCTCCTCTTCTTCCCCCACGATGAAGTGATGAACCAGAACCTGGCCTACTATACCGCCATGCTTGGAGAAGAACAAGCCACTTCCACTGGCCCCCGCGAGGTGAGAGGCCAGAGAGCAGAGAGTGGGGTGGAAGAGAGGAGCCGCACTGCTTGCGTGCAACGTGCAGCGGGGCAGGGTACCTGCGCGGGTGGGAGTGCGCTGAGCGCTTGTCACTGGGAGAGTAGGGAGCACAGGAAGCATGGAGAAGGTGTGGAGCTTCACTAGCATAATTAATTAGCATGATCTGGGCCCAGAGGTATGTTCTCTGAGTTGTCAAGGAAAAGCAGAACTGCAGAGCAGCTGTCTTTCCCCTTTTTGGCACCCCACTTTGAGACTTGATGCCACTTGGCCAAGATTTATCATTTTTAACATCATGCTCACTTTTTTTCACTCAAAAGCGTTCTGTCTTTGTTTTTCTCCCCATCCCCCCTCTTTCTGCCATTGTCTGCCATCTCTCCCTCTTTCAGCATGACTCCCTTCTCCCTGAAAGCAAGGAGTAAACCCGTATAATACATGACGAAAATGTTAGCACTGGAATGTTAGCTATGCTTATTTCTGGGTAGTAGAATTATGGGTGATTGTTGTATTTCGCTCATTTATATTTTCTAAATTCCCTGCAGTGAATGGGTATTATTTTTGTAATTAAAAACACGAAAAGCTCCCTGTCTTTAACTTAATGAGTTTGGTACTATAAACCTTGATATTTGTATGGATGCCTTGTGGAGACCCTGGACCGTTTTGTTCTTCAGACCAGAGCAATGAGGTGGATTTGAAGGCACTAGTCTATGCTCAAATCCTCGCTCCTCCACTTTCTAGCTGTGTGATCTTTGTGGAGATCGTAGGCACATGTGCTTCTCCATCTGGTTCTTGCTCTGTCTTGAACACAGAATGAGTAGGAGGGTCAAATGAGATAGTGAGCTGAGAGGCATGGTACAAGTGTGTACAAAGTGTTGTGTGGATGGGTAGCTTCACGAGCATCTTGCTGATGGAACACATCATAGGGGGTCAGTTCCTTCACCTCTAACCTCAGCCACCTCCTGAAACAGCTTATCACTGTGGTCCTCAACCACCTGTGTCCTTCTGGCCTCTCCCAAACCCCTTCTATAGTGTGTGTAATAATGGCTCTAACTTTGGACCAGTTTTTCATTTTGTCAAAAAAAAAAGAGTAAATAGCTACAATTGCTCTAGAGGCCACTCAGTTGTTTATACAACAAATATATTGGAGAAATGTAGGGGGTGAGAAAGCAGGCACACTCCTGCACTGTTGGTGGGACTGTAAATTGGACTGTTAATTTAACCAGCAGTGGGACTGGGGGAATTTACCCTGCAGCTGTCCTGAACAGGCCTGCAAAGCTAAGTGTGCACAGATGTGCACTGGAACATTGCTGCTCAAGGCAAAAACCAGAAACAGGCGAACTGCTACCAATTTGGGGACTGATTAAATAAATTATGGTGCATTCAGTCAGTGACCTACAAGACAGCTATTATGTTGTATGAGCTGATTACTGTGCACCAATATGAAATTGTCTCTGTGATATGATTTTAAGTAAACAAAAAAAGATATGTTACATTAAATATATAAATAATAAATATGTTAAATCCTATTTATTTTTTTGGAAACACATATATATGCTTTAAATTTTAAATTGTAATCTTTTGATAAAAAACTGTTAATCTGGATTACCCCTGAGGCATGGGCCTACAGGTCAGGGGTCAGGAGGGAGACTGAACATTTCTTTTTATGGCTGTTGGTACTCTAGGGATTTCTTTTAGCTATATATGTATTACTTGCATGTCTTTTTCAATGCCATCTAAAACACACCTTAGGGCATTGATGATGCAGAAAGATATGTAATCCAAAATTTATTGAATACTCTAGTGCATGTAATGGTAGACAGTGAGTACAAGTTATAGTGGAGGAAAGGCAGTCAACTGGTGAGTCAGGGAAGGCTTCACAAGAGTGGTATTGACATTTGGTTTTAAAAGCTTAAGAACAGCATGTGCAAACAGCATGGACAGTTGTCCCATATTAATGAAAGATGATACAGGGGGTTACAGGAAATGAGGCCGGGGAGGTCAGATTTTGAGTGGTCTTGAGTGCCCCGCCAGGACTTTGGGCTGTGTTCCATGAAGCAGACAGTGGTTTTAAGCAGTAGCCTGACAGGATGTGATGGTGGGTGACTCAGGGGGGGAAGGTGCTGGAAGGAGACCAGCTGGAGCTGCTGTGGTGGTGCGGAGAGCAGGAGAGGCACCGAGGCCTGACTGAGGCAGTGGCAACAAGAGGACTAGGTAGAAGTAGGGGGTGGGATTGGCAGAATGTGGGGGGCTGTTTTCGCTCCTCTCCTCTTTCTGTCTAATCAGGCAGCAAGTGCCCAGCTTGGGAGACCATGCATGGTGCTGTCTACCTAGCTCAGAAACACACCCACGGGTGGAGCAGGGTGCTTTTGTCACAGGTCTCCTGGCCTGCCATCACTCCAGCCCAGGGTGGCTAACTCTTCCTCTGATCCCTGGGAGGAGGAGGGAGATGATGTGGCAATAGCAGCCTTCCGATTCTGGTCGTTGTGGTGCTCACTATCGAAAATCACCTCCTTTCAAATATGTGTGGCTCTTATAGCTTACAAAATTCTTTCACAGCTTTTATTTCATTTGAATCTCAAACAACTCGGTGAGGTGGGGTCACCAGCCTACCCTGGAGAAAAATGCCAAGGTTCTTCCTAGCTTTGGAATCCCGGGATCTCCCATAGAAATAACCCTTCTCTGACCATCCCCTCCCACTGGGAGGGGGAGATGGGTTAGCTTGCAGTTGTCCTCTTTGGCCGCTAGATGGAGACCGTCTGGATTTGAGATGGCGCTTCTCCCAGTCTTTGTCTTGCTGAGTTAAGACCTTTTTTTCTTTTTCTTTTTCTGTTTGTCTTTCCTTATGATCATAGTAGTGGGTCTGGGGTAGAGAGGGGAAATAAGCCCACGTGGCCAATCCACCATTTTTAACTAGAACTCCTCTTCTGGAAAGAAGGTAACTAGCATTTGTTGAGCCAAGCTCTGTGCTGGGTGGCTTACAGCCATCGCCTCTTTAATCATCCAGCCACCCTGGGAGTGGGCACTGTTCTTCTCATTTTAGAGATGAGGACGGTTAGGCCCGGAGAGATGAGTTAACTTGCACAGTGGCCTGTGGCTGGTAGTGCTGACCGGAACCTCTGCTGGCTCAGTTCCTGACACAGAGCTGGTACTCAGAACACCAGTGTTGGATGAATAAATGGTAGAAGGGGGATTTGCTCCCTACCAGCCTCATAGAGCTGTTGGGAGGGTTAGGTGAGATAACATACCTAGTGAGGTGTCTAGCACTTGGTGAAGGAAGCCAATCACTGAAACTCTGCAGGAGGAAATTCCCACCTTCCTCTTGGGTAAATATAATAGATGGTTTAAGGACACTTAACGTTTTCCTTACTGCCCTCATCTTTTATTTCAACTGATGGTGTCTTCTTTTTCTTTTCCTTCCTTCTGCTGCTTGGAGACTAGCAGGGCACCTAGGGAAAGATGTGACCCCGGAAGGTACTTAGTTTCTCTGCCCTGGGTAAGCCCTGCCTGTGAGCGCCTCTGGGAGGGCCAGATGACAGACCTGGCTGCCCTTGCTGCAGCTGCCCATCTCCAGGGAGGGACACGGCCTGTTCCGAGTCTGAGGGGAGGCAGTGGCGTAATGAAAAGTACATGGGCTTTAGGGTTGGAAAGACAAGGTCCCTGCTCTACCGTTTCCTGTAGTGTCCCTAAAATAAGTCGTCTATCCCCTCTACACCTCAGTGTCTGCGTCTGTAGAATGAGGACAGTGGTATCAACCTCAAAGGTGGCTGTAAAGATTCAGTGAGTAACAGTCAAGTTACGCACTTTCCAAGGTTTCCCTTCTGAGGACTAAACTGCAAGTCAAGAAGGAACTGTCCTTTGAGAAATACTTTCACATCTCCTGAGAATCATCAAATTTTATGTCCTGGAGATTAATGGGGGGTCTCAGGGGAGGAAGGGGGCTTTTCCCTTCAAGGGAGACCTGGTTATGCCGCTCTCAGAGGTTCTGCGTGAGCCCCGCAGGAGGAGCCCTTGAGCACAGCAGTGAGGCTTTGTCCCTGACTGGGGGACAGACACACTAGTGATGGGGAGAGGCGCCTCAGTCATACTGAGAGTGACATGCAGAATGCCGAGAACAACCGAGAGTTAACAGGGCCAGGTTCCAGGATGTTTCTTTCACTCTGTTTCATCAGAGCGCCCAGGAGTACCGACAGCGAAGCCTGCTGGAGAAAGAACTGCTTTTCTTTGCTTACGATGTTTTTGGAATTCCCTTTGTTGATCCGGTGAGCCAGGGCACAGGAGCTGAGGGGATGGGGGAGTGTGAGGGGGTGAGGGATGGGGGTGAGTGGTGCGCCCTGTGACTCCAGGGAGAAAACTGTTAGGAGGTAGGCCAAACATGGGATCTGTGAAACCCATGGATGAGGGACAGAAAACGACAAAGAGGAACTCTGGGCAGCTAGCTAGAGGGGATAGGGCTCAGAGACCTCTCACATCATTTCCTGAGGCCACGCAGGTGATAAGGTGGATTCTTCTGTGGGCCCTGTTCTATGCATTGGGACCTGGAAGATTAAGTAGGTCATCCTACACTGTTATCTTTTTCCTGACCTGTCTTTAGGATTCATGGACTCCAGAAGAGGTGATTCCCAAGAGATTGCAAGAGAAACAGAAGTGAGGACCTTGAAGAAACTGCATGCTTGGATCGGTGTGATGAAGCACTGCGGCTTCCTGAGCCCAGGCAGATGCGAACTCCTGGCAAGGGGTGGGCAGGTCCAGTCTGGGAAGTCGGGGAGGGAGCCAGGGCGAGCCCCCGAATCCAGTCCTCAGAGCAGCTGTGCTCACAGGTCAGAACGGGAAACAGCCGTCCGCATCTCCCAGGAGATTGGGAACCTAATGAAGGAGATCGAGACCCTGGTGGAAGAGAAGACGAAGGAGTCACTGGATGTGAGCAGGCTGACCCGGGAAGGTGAGAGGACAGAGCTCCAGGCCTTTGCTGCTATTGAGGAGGCAGCAAGGCAGGTCACCCCACACCAGAGGGGACTCACCCCCCACCCTCTCCCCGCCCCACCCCACCCTCCAGCGCCAGGCTCACTGTGGCCCAGCTTCAGGATCTGAGCCAGCTCTGAGCCTGCGTGGGTCAGGCCTAACCTCGCCTCGGTGTCCCTACTAACTCGCCAACAGGACTTCTGCTGGGAAGAGCACTGAGAATTGGCTTCTGTGAAAGAAATTAGACTCTTGTGTCACAGTAACACTAGTTTAGTAAGTATTCATAGGACAAAACTCATCCTGTCTCCCTACTTCCAAAGTTCCTCATTCATCCTGCTGCCAAGCCTCAAAATCTTCAGGTCACCTTTGGTTCTCAAACCCTTCCCCCGGGACCACCCCTCCAGTCCTCCAGGGAGGCCTACCAATTACTACTCTGCTCTGTGTCTCCTTTCACCCCAGCCTTTTTCTTTTCCCGTTGCCTCAAGCCTGCTTCAAGCCTGCTTCAAGCCCCAGCACCTCCTTCTTTCCTGCCCTTGTCTTTCCTCTTCCTGTCTGTCCTTGCCCCTTCCCACTTGGGGGCCAGATCAGTCTTCCCAACACAGGGACTCCGACATCCTCCCTGCCGACCCCTTTAATGGTGTGCTCTCCCCTCCACCCCCCAGGCTGCTCCTGCTCCCGGAGCCTCCCTCCGCCCACCAGTCTTTGTTCATGCCTACCCCTCCTCATTCACTTCCCTTCATCTCTGCCTGTGAGGTGTCTAGATGCACCCGACAAAGCCTGGTTGGGAACCCCCTCTGTTGAACTTTTCTTTGTATTTTCACAAGGTCTGCCTTATGCTGGTTATTTGTAATTGTTGGAATGGGTGCTGCCTTTAGGAGTTAATCCCTTGCCTTGCCTAGCACAGTGCCTGGCACACGCTGTGGCCTCAGTAAATAGATGGAGTTGGACTGATTCTCTCATATGTCCCCAGCACAACGAGACACCCCGAGAAATAGAACAGTGATTAATTTAACAAGATTAACATGTGAAAAGAATTTGTCTGGACTGCCTTTGTTTTCAGAGTGCTTTCAGTGTTATTTGTCTTAATTCTCTTCACTCCCTGGGAGGTGTGTTGGGCAGATTCTAAGATCCTCATATTAAATAAATGATGGTGATGATGACGACGATGATGGCAGCTAAACTTCTGAGCATTTACTGTGTGCCAAGCATTGTGCTAAGCATCTAACTTGTCGTATTGTTCTTTATATCAAACAGGCGTCACATGAGGTACATGCTGTTTTACAGATGAGAAAATAAAGGCTCAGGGAGGTTAATTAACTCTCCAATGCCACACAGCTCATTAATGCAGGAGCCAAACCCAGGTCTTTCTGTTTCGGGAGCTCAGGTTTTAGGAATGTGAAGGCCTAAAGAGCCAGCAGCTGGTTGGGAGGGGAGCTAGGAGCAGGACTTGGATCTCCTATCTTTCAGCTCCAAGTTCTGTCCTTTGGACAACTCTACCTTTGGAAGTGACCAAACGGGAGATTTCTCTGGTGAACAGAAAACAACTGGATTTTTTTTTCTTCTTATTTTAAAATTTAGGTTTAATTTACATAGGGTAACATATGCAGATTTTGGTCTACAGTTTAATGAGTGGGTCCAGCTTTTTAAATTAAGATGCTATGAAATTCAGAGGTGCACAACCTTTGTTTTACCTTCAAGCAGCAAGATGATCATCTTGGGCTCTGGCAGAGGAAGAATGGACCAGAGCTGTGTGAGGAGAATCCAGGGGGGCTGGCTGCGGGAATAGATCTCAGAGGGCACCTCTCTGGACCCCAGTGCTGAGTCACTTCCCACTATGGCAGGAGAACATCTTTCTCAGACAGAGGTTTTCCTTCCAAGCAGCTTTTGCCTGGGGGGAAAGCAATTGCCCCACCCCATAGAGTTTCTACAGCCTGTGGCTACTTAAGAGACTGGAATTTTTATTCCTTACAGGGAAGCAGTATCAAATGGAGAGTCCCTGGACAAATGGCTCCTGGATTTAGCCCCGTCTTGTCATTGCTTTGCAGGTGGCCCCCTGCTCTATGAAGGCATCCGTCTCACCATGAACTCCAAAGTCCTGAACGGTTCCCAGCGGGTGGTGATGGATGGCGTAATCTCTGAGGATGAGTGCCGGGAGCTGCAGAGGCTGACCAACGTGAGGGAACCCAAAGACCACACCTTCTCCCCGAGGGCCGGGCCTGGCCTGAGAAGAGGTGGCCAACTGTCCTGGCTCACTCCACCTGTTTTTGGGCTTATAGGCAGCAGCAACATCAGGAGATGGCTACCGGGGCCAAACCTCCCCACACACCCCCAACGAAAAGTTCTATGGCGTTACTGTCTTCAAAGCCCTCAAGGTAGAGTCAGTGCTCAGCATTCTAGAGTGGGGAGAGGGCAGGGGAGGCCAGCTTTGGGGAGGAGCTGGGGATGGTGATAGGAAAGGTTAAAGATGTCTGCCTGTGGGCACTCCAACTGCCATGGAGGGAGGGTAAATTAAGCTGAGGGAGTTTCACTTTGGAATTTTGGCTATTAGACCAAGAGTATTAAAATGAGGTAAGCAAGATAGACCAATATCCAAAGCTGTGAGAGTGCTTTCTGAAGAATGGCTGATGCCGGGGGTCGGTACTTCACCATGGCATGCACAGATTCTCAGAGAGAAGCGTGAGGGAAGGCTTACACTGGGGTGTTGTACGTGGGAAGCAGAGAGACTGCACCTTCCGTATAGGGATGAGGAGTGGGGCCTGGGGCTCATGGCGCCTGTGAGCCCACAGAGGGGCGTTCAGGGCAGCTGACCACCGGTCTCCTTGGCAGCTGGGACAGGAAGGGAAAGTTCCTCTGCGGAGTGCCCAGCTGTACTACAACGTGACGGAGAAAGTGCGGCGCGTCATGGAGTCCTACTTCCGCCTGGACACCCCCCTCTACTTCTCCTACTCCCACCTGGTGTGCCGCACTGCCATCGAAGGTGGGCCTCCTTCACCCCTGCAGCCTTGCTGAGCACATGCCATGCCTGGGCCCTGGCGGACGATGAGGACATGGAGGACAGGGTCTGGTTCCTTTCAACATCCTTGGGGATGTAAACAATTAAGTGGCAACCCAGTGTGATAGTACAGTGGGGGAAGTTACAGCCATTCTACCTGGGCAGTCAGGAGGGCTTTCTGGAGGAGGTGATGATGGTTGTGCAGGATTAGTAGGAGCTGTGGAGTACACAGAGTGGTTCAAACCAGAGAGAACGAACAGCATGTGCAAAGGAGTTGAGGCATTGAGCAGCCTGGTAGTTGGGGGAACTAAGAAACTTGCCATTCTGGAGAGTAAGGTGAGAGGGGGCAGCAATCAGATAAGACTGGTGAGTTCCTCAGAAGCCAGATTATGGAGAGCTACATTTAAGAGTTTGTTTAGGCCAGTGATTCTCAATGACGGGATTGGACATACAGGTGGTTCTGTCCCAACCCCTGGGCTGATACAGCTTAGCCAGAGACCCCCTTGTTCACTGACCATTCCCAAAGACCCAGACTCATTTTGGGAAGCAGCCCCCATGCCAGCAGGAGAGCTGCGATATCTCTTGAGGCATCTCAGTGCTAACATGTGTTACCTGGGTTCCAGAGGCGCAGGCTGAGAGGAAGGACAGTAGCCACCCGGTCCACGTGGACAACTGCATCCTGAACGCTGAGGCCCTCGTGTGCATCAAGGAGCCCCCTGCCTACACCTTCCGGGACTACAGGTGCCAGCTCGCCCTCTGAGCCCCCAGTGCCCTGCTCTTTACCCCCTCCCCCAACAGACACACACACACAGGTTTGGGAGCAGCTGTTCCCAGGGTTCAACCCCTTGTCCCCAAACCCTCTGGATAGGAAGTCAGACAACAAGGAAGTCATCACAGTGTGGTGCGATGAGGAGGACAGGAAAGGTGCACTTGGTACAGAAGTCCCCCCAGTGGAGGGTATGGTGGGTTCTCTGGGGCAAGGGGGTAGGAGTGGGAAGGTTGCAGTCATTTGTGAGGCTTTGGAGAAGGTTCTAGAAGGCTTTCTTCCTATGAAAGTCCCCTCCTGCTGCTGGTTGAGAGCCCTTGGAGATGCACTGGAGCTGGGGGGCGGGAGGAGGAGGGGGTCCGTGTCGAGATGCTCTCTGCCTTCCCCAGCGCCATTCTTTACCTAAATGGAGACTTCCATGGAGGAAACTTTTACTTCACTGAACTTGATGCCAAGACCATAACAGTAAGTGTGTCCTTTCCCCCATCCTTGAGAGACAAACCCTCTAAGTGCGGCCCACTGGTTTTCTAGTGGCAAGCGCTCCCTCCCCAAGCCAGGGGGCTTTGAGGTATGTTGGCTGCTCCTCTGGTCACCTTTACTCTTTAGCTCTGGTCTTTGGAAATTAGGCTGAGGGGCCGCCCACAATCATGGGCCCTAACGACCCTATGTCCCTTCTGAAGGCAGGTCACAGTCTGTCCTTGTCCCCCTTTGTGCCCTTCAGGCAGAGGTGCAGCCCCAGTGCGGAAGGGCTGTGGGATTCTCCTCGGGCACCGAAAACCCGCACGGAGTGAAGGCCGTCACCAGAGGGCAGCGCTGTGCCATCGCCCTGTGGTTCACTTTGGACGCTCGACACAGCGAGCGGGTGAGGGCAGCTGCTGCTGCTGTGACCTGGAAGGGCCCTTGTTCTGCTTCTGCCGCCCCCAGGCCCCTTGCTGATGGCTTAGACATGAGAGACCCACTGCGCTTGGGGCCGGGGAGTCCAGAGACACTCCTTGCTCAGCACTGTCATCGTGGCCACTGCCTCATTCTCCCGGCCCTTCCCTACTTGTAATGGGGGGGGGGGGGTCGGGATGGAGAATGACCCCAGTTCTCGGTTCCTGTTTGCTCACCACCTCAGCTGGCTTTGTCCAGAGAGCAGGGCCTATTGAGAAGGTGATGAGCTGGGAGCCCACTGAGGAGGAGCCTTCTTGTTCCCCAGGAAGTAGTGCCTGAGAGATGGTACGTACCCGGGCCCAGGGCCTCTCTGACTAGCAGGGGTCTGTCCTTGCAGGACAGGGTACAGGCGGACGACCTGGTGAAGATGCTCTTCAGCCCAGAAGAAATGGACCTCCCTCAGGAGCAGCCCCAGGAAGCACAGCAGGGCCCCCCGCAACCTGCAGAGGAGTCTGCCTCTGGCAGGGAGTCAGGACACAAGGATGAGCTCTGACAGCGTCCAGCTCACGTGGACTGGTGATTAGACCCGCCGTGAGGGACTCTGTCCTGCGGCCTGGACTGGCCCGCGCTGGGGACCACAGAGCGGAGGGGCTCTCCAGCAAGGGGACCCTGCTCACTTGTTCGCACGGTGCTACTGCTCTTGGAGTGACATGGCAGAACGGCCCACCACCCTTGACCTGGCTGAAGGCTCAGGATGCAGGCTCAGAACCACCCCCTGGTGCCTGCACAGGGAACCATGAGACAGCAATACAGTATTTAAGTGTCTGTATAGACAACCAAAGAATAAACGATTCGTGTTTTTTTACTTGGCAGTTTGTTCAGAGAATAGAAACATGCCTACCTGCCCCAGAGGTCTCACTTGACAAAGATTGCTCTGGGCAGGGGCCGGCGCAGGTGCAGTGCGAGGAGGCCTGGCTCAATACCCTGCTTAGCCACTTCCTGCGCAGCCTCAGGCCAGAACTTAGCCTCGGGGACCTCGGACTTGTCACCTATATAACGGGGATCACGGTCCTCCCTCTGCCCAGCGTGTGGGCGGTTGTATGGCCTGGATGCAGTATCGGGTGTGACAGCACTTGGTGAACTGGAATGCTTTGGACGAATGGCAGGGATTATTATAATCCTGCTCTGGCGAGGACAGCAGTCAGCAGTGCGGGGGCACATGGGCATCCTGCCCTGCCGCCTCCCTCGGTCCCGTACCTCAGGGCCTCCGGTGCAGGACAGCACATTCCTCAGGAGACAGACAGAGAGCAGAACTGGAGACAGCTCCTCTAGCCACAGCCATCCCCCTCCTGGGCTGGAGGTGCTGTGGGCAGAGTTGGGAGCCTGCACTCTGTGCTCATTTATTCAGTCAACCAGCGTCTGTTGATAGCACAGCTCGGTGCCGGTGCTGGAAATATGAGAGCAAACCAAACAACTCCCCACTCTCGTAGCACTTACCTTTTATAGGGGAGACAGG
The DNA here is from genome assembly GCF_964146895.1 of Miniopterus schreibersii. Lineage (NCBI taxonomy): Eukaryota > Metazoa > Chordata > Mammalia > Chiroptera > Miniopteridae > Miniopterus > Miniopterus schreibersii. The sequence continues at coordinate 24,815,531 of NC_138109.1, read as the reverse complement.
TGAGAAATGTGTGTGTGTGTAATCCTTTGAGACAGAAAGGGGAGCACGTCAGGCCCTGAGAAGGGAGGAACGGCCGGGAGGCAGCCTGGCAGCATGAAGTCAGAATCTGGGGGCCTTGTCTGCCACTGCGAGCACTTGGGCTTCGACTCGGTGAGACCCGCGCCCTTGGAGGGTTTTGAACAGAGGGGCGACGACATCCGACTTACATTTTAAAGGCCTCGGCAGAGAATGTGTGTGGAGAATGGGCTATGGGGCGAGGATGGCGACCAGGAGAGCAGTACTGCTTCAGAGACGAAGGTGGCGTGGGTCAGGGTGAAGGCAGTGAAAAGGCTCAGGTTCTGGATCTAAGGCAGAGCCAGCAGGAGTGGCCCATGGGTTGGCTGGAGTGAGAAAATGGACATTAAGGATTCCAGCCTCAGGCTGTAGGAGGGGTGGGGATGTGGGAACCAGGAGTTTGGTTTTGCACATGTCATGCTGAAGTTGGAGGAGTCCGTTAGGTGTCCAAGTAGAAACACCAGATAGGGAGTCTGCTGTATTATGAGTCAAGTTCAGGGAGAGGTGGAGTTCACGTGCCTTTGGGAGTCTCCATCGGCGTCTGGGTGTTGTTCAAGCCAGGAGACTGCGGTCAGGGTAGGCAGAGGAAGAGTCAGAAGATAGCCTGGCTGGAGGCGCCAGGGGCTAGAGGACACTGGGAGCCACAGAGACTTGAGGGGCAACCCAGGAGGGACAGAATCCTGGAAGCTGATGAGAGGAGGGAGGGAGTGAGCAGTGCTGTCAGATCTGCTGAGAGGTTGAGCTGGGGAAGAACTGAGGATCTGCTTTTGATTTGACGACATGAAAATCAGCGAGGACACAGACAAGAGATGCTTTGGTGAGGTGGTGTGGATGGAAGACGGGCTGGAGTGAGTTTGAGAAGGGAGGGGAACACATGGTGATGGTGTAGGCAGCTCTGCTCAGGCATTTGGCTCTAAGGGGGCCAGAGAGATGAGCTGGAGGGAGGTGTGAAGTGAAGAAACAAGTAGTGGTTTTAAGCGGGGAGACAGCACCGCGTGTGAGTCTGCTCACGGGAGTGATTCCGTGTCCTGTGTGGTGACTCATTCGCCCTATGGAGAGAGGACCATGTTAGTGGAAAGAACATAAGCTTCACCCACATGCTGAGTGGGCGAGACTGACCTCCACCGCTTGGAGTCGTGTGATCTTCGGTGTGCTTCCTCCCCGGTAACCTGGGCTGACAGTCCTGGCGTCCCAGGATGGTCAGGAGTGTGCATGGGGAATCTATGAGACAGTGTCTACTATGCTTAGCACATAGTAGACACTCAGCATTTCGGAAAGCTACGCCCGCCTGATTCTGGTCTTCCAGAGGTTCCCACATCAAGGCAGATGACCTTTTACCATTTCAGCTAACGCTCACTGTGTGGAGACAGCAGGCTTCTCATAGAGCTTGCGAAAGGCCAAATGTTTTTAAGAGCAGCAGGACCAGGGGGAATGTGCATATAATTAGGGTGGGCAGCTCAACTCCAAAGCAGGAGGTGAGGCGGGGTCCAGGCTGGGTTGCGGCTGCGATCACTCGGTCTGGGCTTGTGATGCACACGTAAGGGCATGTGAGCCACGCCTGGAGTTTGCTCCAGGTAGAGAGGGTGCCCATGCGAGCACTATGGGGGCGGGGGGGCGGAGGCAGCTCAGCAGACCCAAGGAGGATGTGGACCGTGGTCTCTGGCACCCCAGGCCGTTGGCGGAGCTCTCAGCACAGGCACCGAGAGAGCCTGTGCTCAGGGTTGTTGGGAGGGGGTTAGCTGTGGGGCACAGAACTGAGGCTGGTAGTAGAGCCAGGAGGTTCTCACAGTCCTCAGTCCTCTGGAAGGAGGCAAACCACACACCAAGTGCTGTGACTGGAACTATGCAGAGCATTCCGGGATCCCGGATCAGGGCGCCTGACCCTGCCTGGGCAGGCAGGACGGCTGGAGGTGGCCGCATTGCTGGCTGCACCGGCTGGGGGTGGCCACGATGTGGCTGCACCGCTTTCTAGCTGTGTGGCCTGAGGCGAGTCCTCTTCATTCCAAGCCTGTGGTTCTGCAAGAAAGGCTGAGTGGGGGACAGTAAGACCAGCTCCACCTCCAATGTTTCAGGTGGTGGCTGCAGAGAATGTGCTGGATGGCAACCGAGTCAGACTCTCCTTACTGTCAGCAGGAGAGGACCCGGGAAGGGCTCCAGCGTTCCACTGGGAGGGAAGCAAAAACGTGTAATCCTCATGCCAACCAGCCATGATCAACACAGCCCACTCTCTGCCAGGCTTTGACAGGCAGGAAGTGGCAGTGGGTCTTCAGCCACAGTCAGTCACCCACACCCGGGAAGAGGGGCCACAAAGGGGAGACCCTGCCAGGAGGGAGTCTTGGGAACAGAGCTTTCATTGGCCACATTTCTTCAGTCATATTATGTTTTCCAAAAGGACATCTCACCCATTATTTGATCCCTGTAAATACCGTCACAAACCAGACAGGGCAAGTGTATTAGCCCTACTTTTCCATTGAGGAACCAGGTCCAGAGAAGCTAAGGGACTTGCCTAATGTCACACAGCTTTCAGTAGCAGAGGTAAAGCTAGCACCCTAAGCTTCTTGTAATGTATGTGGAAACACTTGTTAAACAGTGAAGTGTGACACCTCGGGGCAGTTTCCAGTTAGCTCTTGACGGAGGCTGGGTGCTGTCCAGCATGCCTGGGAGTCACTGGGCTGGGGTGGGGGGAGGGCGGACACCAGGGTGGCAGAAACCCTGGGTGGAGAAGCTCCATCAGGTAGGGAATGCCACTCCAAGAGCAGGACCTGAATCCTGAGAGGCTTTGGAACACTGGGAAAGGAAGGCCATCAGGGGACTTTTGGATAGAACAGACTCAAGATCTCAAATAACAAGAAGGGATCAACAGAGGCCTTCGGAGGGAGATGTGTTGCCCTGGATCACAGATGTCTCTGGGTCCTGGTGTGAGTGAGGCTCTGGGGTGTCCAGGATGGAGGCTCAGGCACACATCCTCTGAGACCCCAGAGCCCTGAGACCTTTGTCCTGGAGACCGCCACCCACATGGCCTCTTTGGCTCTCAGCTCCCTCACTCATCAACAGAGGGGTTGCAGCCATGGTCTTGAGGGCCTGTGTGCTCTGACACTTGGTTTCCATGTGGCCTTGATACTAAAGTTCAGACCTGCACCAGGTATTCAATGGGTCCCCAGGCGTGTCCACTCTGGGCTCCCGCAATGTCGTTGGCTCCCCTGGATTGTGCCGTCTCAGCATCGTCTGTAGAGGAAGAGGAATCTGAGCTCAGCACTGACTTCTCTACAACTATTTAGACCCTCTGCCTGATTTTTAGGACCCACAGGCCTTCCCAAGTACACAGACCCATGTGGCTCTGGCCTTCCCAGCAGGGAGGGCCACGGGGGGCCCAGTGTTCGGAACTGCAGGCCAAACAGCACCCACCCCTGACCCTTCGGAGGGCTGGCTGCTCCCCCAGCACCCAAGGGCTGGAGCTCTAGGCCATACCAGGGGCCCACGCCTTGCGTGGGCACACAGGGCAGCCATTGTCTGCGCAGTGCCTGGCACCCTCTCGTTTGCATAGCCACGTGAAGAATGCAAGGGTGCAGGCTGGGGATGTGTCCCTGTGGAAGGGGGCTGAGGCTGGGGGGACGAAGCTGGGGTGGTCAACAGCAGGACCCTGCATTCCCCCAGTGCAGTCTGGCAAAAGCAGGTGGCCAGTCCCTGGAGATGAGGGGGCGGCTGGAGGAGGCTGGCAGGAGTGGGAGCAGGGTTGTGACATTCCCCCTGCACCCACAGCCAAACTGAACGTGAGGGGATTGCTAATGAGGTCCAGGAGAGTTAAATATTCTCCTGCTCCAGAGGGCTGAGCTGGGGTGGGAGTGAGAGGGGAAGGTGGGTGGGAGGAGAGGGAAGCCTGAACCCCAGGAATGTGCAGAGGCCAGGGCTCCCTCCCCACCAAGCTGTCCTGGAGCTGGGGGCCAGGGCCTGGTGCCTCTGGCCCCAGCAGGAGCTGCTAAGCCAGCCAGCAAGGGGATTAATGGGCTGAACAGTCTGTCTTCCTTCAGGCTGAGGCCAGGAGGTCGGTGCTATCTCCCAACTCCCTCCCTGCCAGGCCCCCTGCTGACCAGTGGCCAGGTCTGGCCCAGCCTTGATGGGGCCCCCTCTTCTGCCAAACTCATATCTCAAACAGGCCCCACAGTGCATATTCCCTGGTCTGGTCTCCCCTGTTTTTGATACACATGGCCCCCCAGTACCCAGGACCCCCTCTCCCCAACATCCTTTCCCCAGCCCAGTCTCTCCATATCGGGCCTCAGAGACGTCTCCCTGATGTCTTGCTCTAGTCTTACCTGCTGCAAATTGGAATTCCATTTCCTTTCTGTCCTACAGGCAGAGAACCGAAAGCCCTCAGGGTCAGTTCAGCCTCGCAAGAGCAGAGTCTGTCACCTCAGGGCTGGTGCTCAGGGTAGGAATTAGGAGAATTTCAGGGCACTGGCATCAGGTTCCTAAAGGGGTTTCCCTGGCAGAAAGGCCCTGAGGACAAGCAGGGTCCCTCCTCCTGGCCCCTCCCTTCCCTGTCCCTGGGGGTGGGGACAGGGGCACCCACCTGCTCCATGGCCAGCTCCCCCCCCAGGGGCCGGGCAGGAGCTTTGCTGGGACCTGCCCCGCTTAGCAGGCTGCCGTGGGCGGGCCCCTGGCCTTGCCAGCGCCTAGGCTCCCCCTGCATTCTGGAGCCTCAGCCGCTCCCGTGACCGGGCCGCCACCTCTCCTCTCAGCTTCTTCCCATCGCTGCACCCAACCCCTGCCCAGCAGCCTGGCTCGCCTGGCCATGACCCCAGCCCCCCCAGGGGTCCTGGCCCAGCTCTGAGCTCTGGGACTCCCAGACCCCTCCCCTGGGCCATGGCCAACTCGGGCCTCCAGCTCCTGGGCTATTTCCTGGCCCTGGGTGGCTGGGTGGGCATCATCGCCAGCACAGCCCTCCCACAATGGAAGCAGTCCTCCTATGCGGGCGACGCCATCATCACCGCCGTGGGCCTCTACGAAGGGCTCTGGATGTCCTGCGCCTCCCAGAGCACTGGGCAGGTGCAGTGCAAGCTCTACGACTCACTGCTCGCCCTGGAAGGTAGGCCTCATGCCGGCTGGGCCAGGGCGGGACGCGGGGAGGGGGGCCCGGAGCAAGCTCTCACACAGTCCATCCGCACGGGGCTTCACTCTCCAGCTTTCTGGCCCAGTGCCCCACAACGGGCAGGGGCTCTAGGTTCTGGCAGCCATGGGTCCAGATCCCAGCTCTGCCACTGTAACCTTGAAAAGCCACTGACCCTCTGTGTTCCTACATCTTCATGTGTAAAGGGAGCACTATGATTTTACAGGCTGGTGGGAGGGCCAGGTGAGATGAGTGCCTGGCACCCAGAAAGGCTCAGTAGGGACCCTCCCTCCACTTCTCCCCATGCTTTACACACACACACACACACACACACACACACACTGGCCCCACCAGCTAGAAAAGCATGCCGCACGCAGGTGCACCCACACACGTGCACACACACGCACATGTATGTGCACACACAGGTGCTCGGGCCACAGGTCCCTCTCTGCCTCCTCCTAGGGTGTGGAATTGAGCCTGAAAAGTTGGCTCATAAACAGGCACCACTGCAGCCCTGTCCCTGGCTTGGGGCCACCCACCCACCCTCTGCCCAGGGCCCACAGGCCAGAGCCAGGCTGCCATCACATGGCCCCCGCCACTCCGATCCAGGAGGTCATCTGGCCTCCCTGAGCTGCCCCCTGGCCCAGAACTGACCCAAGCAGCAGGCACGACTGCCATGGGTGACTCAAAGGGAAGAAGGGAAAGTGACCAGAATCAGGATGGCCAGTGGGGGTTGTCATCCCTGCCCGAGGGCCACCTGGGCTGAATTGGGTCTCAGCCTCTCTCAGTTCCTCCTTTTGCCAAAACTGAAAGTCTCCAGGGGAAGCTGCCTCTGCTGCTTGGGTGGGGTAGGTCAGGCCCAAAAGGGAGTCCCTAGCCAGAAAGCGGCTGATGAGAGAACTCCAACTGCCCAGTCTCCACATGCCACCCAGAGGAGCCTGAGAGTGAGAGTGAATGATGGGGTTATACAGGGAAGCTCGGCCCTGCCCCTTCTTCACTACCCCCTCACACCTGCCCAGGTGCCCATCGAGGAGCTTCCAGCTCCTGCTCCAGCTCCTCCCAGACTGGGCTTCCCCCCTCCACCCACTCCTCCCACCACCAACTCAGTCTCTCCCACCCCCCAGGTCACATCCAGTCAGCACGAGCCCTGATGGTGGTGGCCGTGCTACTGGGCTTTGTGGCCATGGTCCTCAGTGTCGTTGGCATGAAGTGCACCCGGGTCGGAGACAGCAACCCCATCGCCAAGGGCCGCATTGCCATCTCCGGGGGTGCCCTCTTCCTCTTGGCAGGTGAGTGCTCTTGGCTCCTTCTCCACCATCTTGGTCATGACAGGTAGCCCTGCCATGGTGCCAGCTGGGGCCAGAGCTGATCACCCCTTCTTTTGTCCTTAGGCCTCTGCACCTTGACTGCAGTCTCATGGTATGCCACCCTGGTGACCCAGGAGTTCTTCAACCCGAGCACACCTGTCAATGCCAGGTGAGTGCCAAGGCATGGCTTGGGCCAGGGGACAGGCTGGGCCTCCCTTTCCACTGCCTCTGGGGCCACTGGCCTTTATCCTGCAGGGCACTTAGAGGGGGAAACAGGTGCTGTCACTGAGAAGCTCTCTGGAGCAGGGACCCAGGCAGGGTGTGGCTGGGCCCTCCAGAGGGTCAGGGGGCCTGTAGAGGATACCCCAGGAGCTAAGTTCCTGGCACCTGGCTCTGGGCTTAAATCCCAGCTCTGGACATGCTGGCTGTGACTGGCTAGTTCCTTAACCTTTCTGTGACAGGTTTCCTCCCTGTAAAATGGAGCTAGGACCCAAGGACCAGCTCACAGGTGGTAGTCAGTGTTCATGAGATATGCAGGTAAGGGCTCAGTACAGTGCCTGGGCCCCGGAGAGCACTCAGCCAAGCCAAGCTGCATTATTCCTGCAGGAGGCAGTCGTTCCTTTGGGTGAGAAGGGGGGCAGGTGAGACTAGAGAAGAGATAGGGCAGATCATGGAGGGCCTTGCAGCCATAGGAGGGTCTTGCTCCCCAGGCAGCTGACAGTCCATCTAGCTGTGGCGTGAAAAAGGTGGGGAAGGGGCAAGACCAGCAAGGCGCTGTTGCAAAGGTCTGGAGCAGAGGGCTTGGGCCAGGGGGCTAGCAGTGAAGAGTAGGTCAGAGATATTTACACAGCAGAATGGTCAGGACATGTAAGGCCAAGGTGTGGGGACTGAAGAGGGGGCTCTGCGAAGGGCCTGGGTCCCTATGGCTCCTCCTTCACCTCTCAGCTCTACCAGGAGCAGAGAATGGGACAATCTCAACCTCCGACATCCTCACAGGTCTGGTGTGGGGGTGCAGGGAAGTGGGGGAGTGGGAGGGCAGAGGGAGGATGAGAAAAGATGCCTGGGCTGTTGCAGTTGGGAGGGCTCCCTGGAGGAGGCAGAGGTGTGGAGAGGAAAGAAAAATGAGACCTCAGATGTGCGGCTCCTTCCCTGAGACTGGCAGCTCTGGCCATGAAGACCTGCCAAGTAAGAGGCAGCTCAGATTGGGGGTGTCAGGCTGGCACTGTCCCTTCATCCCTGCAACAGCCCCAAGGCCGCCTGGGTGGCAGGCCCTGTGCTGGGCCCTGGAGATACGGACCAATCGGGTGTTGTCTGCTCTTGAGCCCTCCCCAGGGAGCCAAACAAGCAGGGGACTGAATGGGCACCTAGTGAGAGTCAGTGCAATTCAGAGGTAGCTTCTTAGCTGGGCCCTGACGGCGGGGCACAGGAGGAGCAGAATGGGGGCTGCTCCAGGAGGGGGCGCCTCGGGCAAAGGCGCCGACCGGGGAGACCCCGGGTACCGCCGAGACCGGCGGGCTGGTTGGCATGGCTGCGCCTGGAGACCCTGGGGTGCCAGGGAGAGGGGCCTGCCCTTCTCCAGAGGGCAGTGGGGATCCCTGGCTGGGAACCTGTGGCTCAGACTGTGACTAAGAGATACGGCAGCGATTGCCCTGCTCTCCCTGCGGGCCCTGCCATGCCCCCTCCACTGGCCCGAGGAGGGAAGGGGCCTGGGGTTGCACGGAGCAGCCCCTCCTCCCCAGGGACCTGGGTGTCCCTGGTGGGGCCGACCTGCTGGGTGGGGCAGAGGAAGGCGAGCGTTCACCCCAGCTCTTCTGGAGGGGCTGCTGAGGCTTGTGAAGCCCCCAGCCTCGGCTCCCCACGCCCTGCCGGGGCCCAGGCTAGGGAGCCCCTGGTGAGGACTGTGGAGGCCTGGGGTTGCAGCCACACCTGATGGCATCCTCCCTACTCCTTGCAGGTACGAGTTTGGCCCGGCTTTGTTCGTGGGCTGGGCCTCTGCCGGCCTGGCCATGCTGGGGGGCTCCTTCCTCTGCTGCACGTGCCCAGAGCCTGAGAGAGTCAACAGCAGCCCACAGCCCTACCGGCCGGGCCCCTCAACTACGGCCAGAGAGTACGTCTGAGCCCATCAGCCCCAGCCAGCAGCCTCCACCGGCACTCAGTGGGCCCTGCAGAGCTCTGAGAGGGCCAGTAGGACACAGGGTGTCCCCTGAGCTCAGTTAGGGCTCTAAGCAGCTGTCCCCAACACAGGCATCCACCCTTCACTTTGAGACCGAGACCCAGACCTCAGAGAGAGGCCAGAGGCGGGACCTAGCCCACAGGTGCACCACATGCCCAGGTGCGGGCATGGCCTCTCCACACAGTCTCATGGCACCTGTGTGTTTCCCCACAGCCCAGGTGCCGGCCCTTTCACTGGAGGCTCAGTTACTCACTGAAGGGTACCTGCGTGTCTACACTGTGCTGGACCCTGGGGACATAGCAATACACATGGATCTTGGTGTAGTGCCCTGGGTTGTCCAGAGCCCTCGGCTCCTCACAGACACCCCATGAAGGAGGCAGTGCTGGGATGACGAATGTCCCCACATCACACATGAAGAAACAGGTTCAGAGAGACCAAGAGGCTGGGCCCCACCCTGAGTTCAGGTCTCAGCTCCTCCAGCATGCCCAGCATTGGGTGGACACCCACACCAAGGGCTTGGCCTGGCAGTGCCACCCCTGTCCCCGGGAATGGGCCCAGGAAGGGATGCTGTGAGGGCCCAGGTCTGACCCCACTGGCCAGTCCCTGGGCCTGGGCCTGAACCCCACAGTCCCTACCCTTCCTTCCCCCACTACTGCTCACCCCACTAACCAACTGTCCTCTCTTTTGACTTTCAGACCAGTTCTTAAATTGTCTGCCTCCTCCAAGGCCCCCCTGGGTGTGTAATGCCCAGGCCCCCAGCCTGGCTCTGTCTCCCTGCCACACCTAGACTGTGTGTTTGGTGTTTTTTGGAAAGAGAGACGTGAACATCCAGCCCCAAGTATGGTGTCATTTGATCTGTCCCGGGCATGGCCAGGGTGGGGGCTGACTCAGAGATGTCGGAGCTGGTCCCTGGGGTTGTTGGGCATAAAGATGGGGAGACAGAGGTCCAGGTAGGTTTACACAGCATGGCTAAGGCTAATCAGGGTTCCTGTCACCTGCCCAGTAACCTCGCCAGCCTGGCCTTGGGTTGGCACCAGTATCTCCTTGATGAGGGACCCCACCCACCTGGGAGACCCCACCCACCCTGAGGCCTGGCTCAGCCCTGGGCACCCGTCCGGAGGTCAGGGAATCCTTGGTCTAAAGAGAGACACAGCCCCACCCCTGCTACTCCGCCTGCCCCTGGGAGGAGGCCCTCCAGCTGGGTTCTGGGGTCAGAGCCGGGTGAAGGAGCACTGTAGGACCCCTAAGTGGAGAAGGGGCTGGGGAGAAGGACATTAGGGCCTTTCAGGCATTAGGACCATCCTGAGGAAGGTTAAAAGCCCCAAGCTCTGCTGTCACCCCAGGGCCGCCCCTTTCCGCTCCGGCCTTCCTCTCCTCCAGCCTGCTGAAGCCCCGCTACATCCCTGTCCTAGGCCCAGGGCAGAGGGAGCAGCTCGGGGTCGCCCAGACTGCGGGGAGCCCCAGCCTCACTCCGAGGCGCAGGCGGAGAGAAAGGGCTTCGGTCCTCAAGGCCAGGCACCCGCTCCCTTAGTCTAGAGCGGGGGGTCCTCGGAGGAATGCAGGGAAGATGAACCCAGATCAGCCCCTCCCCTCATGCTCAGGCCTCTCCCACCCCAAACATCCCCCCTGGGCCCCGAGTCTCCCTCTGGCCACCGCCTTCTCTCTCCCACGTGGAAGACCTGGCAGTGGCTGCCCCCAGCCTGCCCCATGCGCTCCTCGGCCAGCCTCCTTCCGGCCTCCCCCACCGCCTTGTTGTGACCACCTCTCTCACCAAGTCACAAATCCCAAGGACACAACTCAGCCATCCCCCTGAGCTTGACTCTGAGAGATGACCTCTGACAAGAGGACCATCGTGGGCACTCTGGGGGGGGGGAGGGGCTGCTGTGGGATCATCCGTGCGGCTCCCTGGCTGGGCATCGGCCGCACATCCGTGGGGAGCCTCGGGAATGGTGTGTCATGACGCCCGGCCAGCCTATGGCCAGAGGGGATGGCCAGAGAAGGGCCAGAGGGTGCCCCTAAATGGGTTTCCTGGACTCCCGCCCTCCAGCCATGAATGAGACCTACGAAAAGCGTCTGTCGGGTGCCTGAGCTATACCTCAGTCCTTCTCGTCTCTGGCTGCTCATTCGAGTCACCTGGGCGGCTGATGTCCAGGACCCACCCCCGACATCCCCACTTAATGGGCCTCTGGTGGACTCAGCATCAGAGTTCAGGCATCTGCCAAGGGACTGCTGTGTGTGGTCAGCACCCCTGTGAGGGGGTCTCAGGGGGAGAAAGGCCCCCACAAGAAGAGGTGAGAAGAAACACGAAGCCCTGCCTCCCTCTGCCTTTCCTGAGACCAGGCTGTTCCACGGAGTCCCGCCGTCTCCCAATAAACAAACCCCTGTTGCTGACACAACTTTGAGTGTGATTTCTCCCACGCCCAGCCAGAAGAGGCCCGACTAACACCGCACCTGAGACCCGGGGCCTGAGTGTCGCGGTGAAGGCTCCTGCCGCCGGCTGCTGAGCAGGGTGGGGTGCGGGGCCCAGAGGCGCCATCTCTCTGCCCCAGGCTGGGGATCTGGCAACCAAGCAGCTGGCCAGGAAACTGGGTGTAGTCTCTTAAGGTTCGGGGTCTACCAGAGGCTCAGGATTGTTCCCGAGCAAGGGTCCGCAGCCCCACCCCCTCCCACACATAGAGGCCAGTGCTGTGGCACCAGATTTTGAGAAAAGAAAGGAGACAGGAGGCAGGGCTCAGGGCTGTGTTCCCCAGTCCAGGATACGGGGCGGGACTGGACTGGGAAACAGTTAGGGGTCCACCAGTGTTCTCGCGGGTGGTGTTTCACAGGTGTTACTTGTAAGTGGTGTATCCAAGGGCTAAGCGTCTGTTCTGGGTCTTGTTAGAAAGGATAGAACCAGGTGCTGCAGTTCTAGGACTTGGGAGATGTTGGGACGGATGCGCTGGCTATGGTGTGACCAAGTCAAAACCCGAGAAGCACTCCCTCTCCCTCTAGGTCACCACAAAGCTGAGGAGTCCTCGGCTGGCAGGGGTGGAGATTGGTTACATACAACAGGATTGAACAAATAAGTAAATATGCCAAGGATCAGCCTAATGTGTAAGTTTAAGGTCTTTTTGGGTCTTACCTGAGCCTGTGACTTTCCTTGGGTATCTGCAGTGACTTTCTACTTTCCCCCATATATGTGATTTCTTTTGATTGCCCCCTAGTCTTTAATGCCAGGCTCCCAAAAGGAGAACAAGACTAAAATGAATGGGGTGGAGGGAGGCAGCAGGCCCTTATGTCCCCTGGAAGTCACTTCAGCTGGAGGAGAGACATGCAACAATGGGGTGGGTGCCTCTGTGTCTGCGCCTCCTTGATGAGAAACAGCGGTCCGCAATCAGAACATGATCCCTATTATCTGCAGGACAGGGTCCTTATTGCCCACTCTGGCTCCTGCAAGCTATGTGCAAGCTGCTCCAGGAGCACGTACACAACTGCCTGCCACAGGGCTGGGCGCAGCTGGGGGATGAGCAGCTGCTGCTGAGCTAAGAGCTGAAATTCCTCAAATTAACCTGCATTTATGGTCTAAACCTTCTCTGGATGTTGCAAGTCTTCAACAGACTGTAGATTTACAAATGGTTTCAGTTCTGCTGTGTGTTTGCTGCTGGGTTGGGGAACAGATTTCTAGTGCTTAAACTTAAGGTTTCTTCCCAGAATCTTTTCTCACCTCCTTAATTTTTAATGACTTTTAAAAATGTTAGTTTGTGTCCCCCAAGCAGTAGACTCCCAAATAAGATGAACCATGCAAGGATTTTTAAAGGGAAACACCTGTGAGAGAAAATGGGGCAGGAGCTGGGAGAGCCATCAGGTGGTGCCTGCGTGAAGGGGTATCGGTGGGACATCCTAGGCCACCATGCAGTCTGAAGAAAATTTGGCAAAGTCATTGAGGGAGTCCTTGAGCCAGAGTCGGCTGTCCGAGGAGTCCCACGTCTCCCAGGACCAGGACTGCTCTGAATCTCAGCCCAGCTCACTCACTGGCTTGGGAGCACTTGGCGAGTGTGGCTTCGGGGCCAGCGTGGTGGTAGATTTCAGAGCAAAGCATCTTGGGTCAGTTATGTTCCCTGTTGTTAGAGGTCTGCGAGTCTCATTCCCATCACTCTTTCAGTTTACAGTTTTCACAGCTATTATCTCAGTTGATTTTTACAATATTCCTGTAATAGTAACAGCCAAGATTAATTGGGCAGTAATAAAATGTCAGGTATTGGGGGTTTTTAGGTATTTTTATCTTACTGATTTTCATGTAATCCTCAAAAGAACTTCAGGAAGCTGGTACTATTTGAATCTCTGTTTAAAGTGATGTAACACGCTCATTCTGAGGCTCCTCCCCTGCGCTGGGTTCGGCAGGTTGATGGTGAGACCCAGGAATCCGTCGATTCTCCTGTGGATGCCCATAGACCATACCCTGAGAGATGCTTCAGCGTTCTGTACTGGCTTCTGTGTGAGCTCCGTACCGAGGCTCTGGAAGGTGGGGTTCCGTTGTCAGAACTGGAACTCAGGTTTTCTGACTCCAAATCACTTTCCTTCCTGGTGCCTCAAAATGACATATGAAAATTAAATTTTGCGCACAGGGTAAAGTGAGGCATTTTGTTGGACCATATGCATAAAGCTGTCTTCTTAGCGGGCTCCTCCTCCCTCCCCTTATAAACATCTTCTCATCCTAAACAACTCTGCCCCTAAATTTATCTCTCTCTAGAGAGACCAGAACTCCCCTCCCACGCTGCCCCGGGCAGTCTTTCCATCAGTGTAATTGATAACCGCGCCCCTTTCATTCTTCCGGCACCCTATTTGGTTAATATGTAAATTAATATGGTCGCAATTCCATAGCTGCCCTTCCAGCGGCAGCCCTCGCTTCCTTCATCCCGCTTCAACATACCTGGTGAGCTTTTACTCTGTACTGGTTTAGTCCTGTGGCTAGAACAGCAGTGAACAAAACACAAAATCCCTGCCCTTAGAGAGCTCACCTTGCAGCAAAGAGAGAGAATTAAGAGGGTAGCAGGTGAGGATCTGCGCCTTGGAGGGAAACCGAGCAGGGAAAGGGGGCTGGGAGGCCTGGGTGCGGGGAGGGGCTGCTATGTTAAAAAGGGGGTCAAGGTCAGAGTGGTCAGTGACCCAGAGACCTGAGGGAAAGCCATTTCCTTACCTGGGGAAACGGTCTTCCTGCGAGAAGGAAAAGCAAGTGTAAAGGCCGTGAGGTGGGAGCATGCCTGGCACGCCTGAGGGGAGGCCTGAGGCCGGAGTGGAGCAGGCCAGGGGCGCAGTATGGGAATGGGGTGGGGGGGCGCACGTGGAAGTGACACTGAAAGCAGGGAAGTGGCCCCAAGTCAGACGTGGTTTTTGAGACACCCTGGCTGCTATGCTGAGAACCGACTACGGGAGAGCGGTGGGCGTGGGAAGGAAGGTGGCAGGGAGCTCACCCCGGAGGCTACTGCACTGATCCAGGTGAGATGATGGAGGCTGATGGGCTACATGATTGGAAGTAGAGAAAAGCGCTCAGGTTCTGGATGTTTCAAAGGCAGAACCAACAGGATTTGCAGACGCATTGGATGTAGAGTGTGAAAAAAGCGAGATGTCAGGATTTACCCTGAGGGGTTGGGCTGGGACCTGTCAGGGTGGACTGGCTGCTACCCAGATGGGGAAGGCTGTGGGACTAGCAGCCCCACTCACCCCTCCATCGGCTGCAGTCCGGGGCCCACCCCCACGTTTTCCCAGGACTGCTCGCACCAGTGGTCCCCTTGGTGCTTTTCAGCCTCCACCTCCTTGGAACTCGTGGCTTTGATGCCAGCTGAGCCATTTCCTCTGTTCCTTAGGACTCTATGACTTACTACATCTTTTTCTGGTCATCACTTTTATGCCCTCAGCCTTGTTCCAAAAGTTTGGGCCTCCCCCCTCTGCTCTTCACAGGTGCTCCTTGGGTAAGGGGACTTCTTCTTGACCTTAGCTGAGTGTCAAACATCCAGCTTCAATCTACCCCACTCGGCTCCAAACCAGCTTCATGCATGCTCCCCATGGATGCCCCACAGCACCTCGCCCTCCATGTAAACCGACAGCCCCCGCCCCTTCGGCATTCTCTGTTCCAGCAGATGGCACCCTCGGCATCGACGTTCGCAGTCACGCCAGATTCTCCCCTCTTCCACCCAGATCTGTCAACTCCGTTTCTGAAAACATCTCCCATTGGGCCCCCTTTCCTACTCCCATAGCTATGGTCCAGGTCTCATTGTTTATATGGGCTTCTGCAACAGTGTCCAAATCGGTCACTTCTTTTTCTTTTTTTTCAAATGTTTTTATTGATTTCAGAGAGAGGGAGAGGGAGAGAGATTTAGAAACATCAATGATGAGAAAGAACCGTTGATCGGCTGCCTCCCATACGCCCCCGACTGGGGATCGAGCCCACAACCCGGGCATGTGCCCTGACTGGGAAGCGAACCCTGACCTCCTGGTTCATGGGTTGACACTCAACCACTGAGCCACACTGGCCGGGCCAAATTGATCACTTCTGATAAAACCTTTTTTTTTCTTTTTTGCCCCAGAGTAATCTTTTTGAAGTGAAAAGTATTCTGTTTAAAAAGAATCTAGATTCCCTATCACCAGCCAGTTGCCCTAAGCCTGTAAGGTGCTCAAACATCACTCAAATAGGTATAAATATGGTGGAAGTTAAGTCTACTCACTTCTGTATGATTTATAGCCCTTATTAAGCAGGCAGCCAGATTAGAGGGATGTAAGCGGGCCCTCCTCTTCCTGGGGCGCCATTCCGAGCGGGGAGAGGCCCAGTTCCTGAGGCTGCTCCTTCCCAGCCACAGGCCAGCCTCCCGGGGTCCGATGAGTCCTTCCCCAGCGAGCCGCAGGACCGAGCCTGTCACGGCTGCGCTTCCGTTTGCCTCAGCCTCTGCCCGAGGTTCCACTTGCCCTTCCGGCGGCCGCTGCTTGAATTCCCTGTAGTTCTCGCCTACTCCTGTTCGGACCCAATATTGCTCCCTTCCCAAACCTTCCACGGTGCCCCCGGAATTCAGTCGCTGCCGATTCTGAATGTTCTTTCACCTTCTTACTCGGCCTCTAACCAGGCTCACCCCCAGGACACTGCCTCCCTTGGAGTCCTTTCAGCGATGGTTTTTCTTCTAACCCAAGAACCATGGTGCTTAGTGGTGGGCTAGGTCTCCTGTCACACCATTGCCACTTCTAAGCCATCTCTCTCCCTCATAAGGCCTCAACGTCAAATTCTTTGAAGCCCACCCGGTCAGACTAAACCCGTCATCCAGCAGCACCCCGTGGAGATTTTAGTTCCAGGGTCACCCTCATGGCTTCCTCCACACTTAGGTCTACGATCACTGTGGTGATCTCAATGCCCACAGAGAGGGTCTTTTGAACACCATTTCCTATTTTTTTACCTTTCCTTTCCTTTTCTTAATCGCCACCCTAGGGTATTTTTTCCATTACTTCTCAGAGTGGAGGGGAGAGAAAGAGAGAGAAACATCGACGTGAGAGAGACAGCGATTGGTTGCCTCCCGTATGTGCCCCGACTGGATCGAGCCTGCAACTGAGGTACGTGCACTTGGCTGGAATTGAACCCGGGACCCTTCAGTCCGAGGGCTCTAACCACCGAGACAAACAGGCCAGGGCTATTTTTGACCTTTTCACTTCCAGTAGTGTTTCTCTTCCTCCTGTCGCCACTCACATGACCACAACCCAGGGCACCACCAGGAACAGCACCGCACTCAAGGCTAAGCGTGCCAGCCTAGGCCCACCCACCACTTCGCGCTCTTCCAGTGCCCTGGAATTACTGCTCCTGCTCCAGAGTCTACTTGGAACACTTGCCAGTGAACTCCTGGACCAACTCGTCACCAGAGAATGCTGTGCTCTTACTGGCTCTGGCTAATCAGGACCCACCCCTGGATGTGGCGATGGGCCAGTGGATGCTGGGAACATTACCGTCAACTACAGCCCTACGTTCACTTTCAGTATCTTTGCTTTTCTTTCTCTGTTGAAGTTAGCTGGCGAAGCCCTGACTAGACCCAACCTGCCTCCCCATCCCGGGTGGAAATTCTATTTCCCTAGTGTATTTGTTTTCCTGTTCCCCAAGACAACTATTTCATGGTGATGCACTACATAACCACGTTTCGTCAGTGGCGGGCCACATATACCACCATGGTCCCATAAGATTATAATGGTGCCCTGGCAGGTTTGACTCAGTGGTTAGATCGTCAGCCCACGGACTGAAGGGTCCTGGGTTCAATTCCAGCCACGGGCATGTACCTCAGTTGCAAGCTGGATCCCTGGTCCTGGTTGGGGTGTTGCGGGAGGCAACAAGTCGATGTGTCTCTCTCATATCAATGTTTCTCTCTTTCTCCCCCTTCTACTTCTTCTAAAAAGCAAAGGAGGAAATATCCTCAGGTGAGACACAAGAAAGAAAGAAAACAAGAAAGATTATAATGGAGCTGAATTTTCTCTAAGAAATGGAAGGGTGGCTCAGTGGTTGAGTGTCGATCTATGAACCAGGAGGTCACAGTTGGTTGGGGTACATGCTGAGGTTTCGGGCTCAATCCCCAGTAGGGGGCGTGCAGGAGGCAGCTGATCAATGACTCTCATCATTGATGTTTCAATCTCTTCCCTCTCCCTTCCTCTCTGAAATTAATAAAAAAAAATGTGGCCCAGGAATTTTTTCTCTGATGTGATTGTTAGACAGACATGAGCAGAGCAAGGACAATGGCCAGGTACAAAACCCCACAAAGGCAGAAAGCCTTTTGCCTAGCAAGAGGGAAAACAAGAACCTTGTCCCCAGGGTAATCTACCTTCCCCTAGCATACCCTGAGCATGTGGCTTGGACCCACTGAGCTTCATCCTTAAAGATAACATCTACGCCTCAGTTGTATTTCAGCTCCAGGCTCAAAAAAGCAGCAAAACCAGACAAGTGGTGCAGTGGCTGTCTCAGGACCAGCTACATTGACTAATGACCCCTGCCCCAGCACCGACCAATCAGTGGAGACCATGACCCTGAAAGAGCTGATGAACCCTCTATTGAGACCCTCCCGAGACCTCCCCTAAGATTTCCACCTGCAAGAGATAAATAAGCTCAGGACAAAGGACCCAGTGTGTACTCCCCACTAGGGGAGCATGCTAGCAGTATCTCCATCCCCCATCTTCCCTCCGAGGGGACCCCACGAGACTTGCAACCAGGGGAGCGATGGGCAACAGCAGCTCGTCCTGGGCTTACCCCCTGAACCTGTCTCCAAGGCCTGTTTCTGACTCCTCAGTGAGCCAAGGCAGCCCAGCCTATGCTCTCCTGTTACTTCTATACATTTTCCTTGTTTCACAGTATATTTTTGCTGCCATCATGGACCCAATATCCTTTGACTCAGTGTTGTGTAGCCTTTCCCTTCGGATATCCCCATCCCCTTTTCCTTAAATAATTTATTCACTGAGATGGTTATTTCGCCTGCCCATACACCACCAACCTTAACCTTCAGGGATCACTACCTGTGGGACTTGGTGACAGATTCCATCCCACAGCACAATTTTGAGCGCAGATTACATCCCAGTCACTGACCTGTTTCAGCAGAGGAGCCTGTCCCCTCAGCCCTACAGCCCTCCCAGATCTATCTTGATGGTCAGAGCACATTGCTGTAAATTCTTTATTGAGGAACTAAGATCCTGTACAAGGACACAGGTCCACAGGAGCTACCTTAACAAGTATTAAATACCACTGCCACTTTAGTAAAAGCTTTCTGTGGTAGTGTGGTCAGCCTGTTCCTGTACTTAGGAAATATTTTTTGGTTGTAATGGTAGAAAGTAGGTTGTTTTATTTCTTCTACCATTTCAATGCCAGAGAGCCCTTTGAGCAAGATAGGGTAATGATGCAAAATACGAATTTCTGAAGTCAAAATACTGAGTCCTCAGCTCTACACCCGTTTTTTATGCATACCGAAGTTTATCCATTGCTCCTGCATGCAATAGCCAAAACCAGGTTGCCATGGCAATCCTCTCCGTTCCTTTATCTCTCCATCGTAATTATTCCTTCTGACCCCCAGGCCAAGTTTTACTCCCTCCTTAGTCACTATCCCGGTGATCCACACCTTGCTCAGCCAGTTTCTCCTCAGTATTTCCAATCAATCCAGCTAACATCCCAGTTCGTGGAGCAGCATGGACAGCCTTAACATTCTATTTGACCCTGTTAGCAAGCAAGCAGGGGGCGGGTTTGCGGGAGAGTTTATAAAATCTACAGTAGTGTAATGTTCTAGGCCTTCATTCACCATTAAGACACCCAGAGCAACTCCCAGTCCTGCAAGCTCCACTCAGTCAATGCCCTCCACAGGTGTGCCATTTTTAATTTTTTATACTTTATTTTTTACTGTACCATTTCCTACTCACCATTGTTAAAATTGCCTCCAGTATTCGATACAGGTTTGTAGCCTAGGATCAGTAGGCTATACCACTAGGTTTAAGTGCGCTCTGATAGTCACAAGATGAAACCACTCAACAATGTACTTCTCAGAACACATTCGGTTGTTAGCAACACATTCCTGTACATCTCTTTTCTCACACTCACCAAAAAGGTTCTTTTTTTACCAAATTTAATTTGAATCAAGATGAATTGCCTTGGCTGGAGTGGCTGTTGATCGGGTGCCATCCTGTGCACCAAGACTACTGGTTCGATTCTGGTGAGGGTACATGCCGAGGTTGTGGGCTCAATCCTGGGTAGGGGGCATGCAAGATAAAGCTGATGTTTCTCCCTCTTTAAAAAAAATCTTAGCTGTGGGCTCAATCCCTGGTGGGGGGAGGGGGTGGTGCAGGAGGCAGCCAATCAATGACTCATCATTGATGTTTCTATCCCTCTCCCCCTTCCTCTCTGAAATAAAAAATCTTAGAAAATAAGTTTCACTCTCCATGAATAGAACAACTTCTAATGTATTTTTGCTTTCTCCTAGATTCTGAAAATATAGTCCTAAATACATTTCCTTGATACTACCATGTTTCTTTACTAGCTAATATATACATGTGTTTTAACCATTTACTAATAAATTACCATTAGCTTGACTACAAACTCTTGGTTTTCCTGTTACCAGTATCAATGCATGGTGTTTTATTTCCTTTCTAATCACTACCATTTTACTGTCTAGGCCCCCGAGTGTATCAACAGAAACCATGATAGCAAGCATCCTCTTCTTCCTCACGCCAAAGGTGACAGAACATATCCGACGCCTGATGTGACATGGTACCCAACTCCTTACCACTCTCCCATGCAAATTCTGCTCCAGTCACATAGGTGTTCTGATGAAGGAATGTGAGGCATTAATTGTTAAGCTGGAGAGCGAGGCTCAAGGTCTGTCAAAAGCTAAGAGGCAGGGCTGTCAGATGAGGAAACCACTTTGCTCTTGTGCAAAGCCTGGCTTCTCCAGTCTCACGCTGGCTAGTGCATCTGATTGGCAGACTAATGTTCTGAACTCACATCCTGGCTACTAGAAAGATGAATGCATTCTCTGGGTCCTCTTACAGTTATAAGCTATCTAATATTTACACAAGATGAACGAATTCATCAAAGTGCTGGGCAACAGAACACAATATAAAAAAGAGCAGTTTTATAACACTGGCAGAAAAATTATCACAAAAATCTTCCACTGTACTCTTGCTAACAGACTATTTTCCTAAAGGGCAAAGAGCTGGCCCAATATTTGGAAGAGGAGCTTCAGAGTGTTGACAATAGCCTAGCCCATTTAAATGTTATTTCTCCACGTTATTCAGCAGTCCCCTAGAACCAATTACCAGCGTCTCAATCCTGTGAATCTGGAGCACATTCTGGAAAGGGGCACCACCACCTGGACTCTCACAGCACTGCAGGACACTTGCACGTGTTCAACTAGCCTATTCTATATCTCCATCATCTTTTGCCCCCCAAAGCAGGCAAAGGACGATCCAAAATGAGTCTCTTGACAGTAGTCATCAATTATTCCATAATGGAAGAACATTTAACAAGACATTATAAAAACATAGCCAGAACAGGCTTAGGTTACAAGGGGACTAAGACCACAAAATTAATTTTCCTTTCTTCAGCAGCCGAGGGGCATTACATTATTTGTTACCATCTCTTCTGACCACTCAAAGGAGCTGAGTGTGTGTTTACTGCACTCTGTGGCAGACACTGGATAACTAACTCTTAACGTGGGTATCTTCAACTGGCAGGTTGAAATAACTCCCACAGGAATAGAAATAAGTGGTTTCCAGGGATTAGAACTGTTAGTCTGTACTAGAGGGGACCTTGCCCTTTTACCACTGCCTCCCAGCAAAAGAAATTTACAAAGAGGAAAAGGACCAGATTATCACAGTAAATTAAGTTAAGGATCCTACTAAGGACCATAAACCAAAATAAAACAAGACAGAAATTTACACAAAGACAATTATTTAAGACCTTTATTAACAGGTGCTTGCAGTTTGTTGACTTTTTTGAAAAAATCAAGTTGTAAACTTTTATTACAAATTAAAAATGAGGTTCTTAAAAATCTCAACTTGACCAGATATGAAACAATTTAAAAACCTTTAAAGGTGTATTGAGAAAAACCAGGCTTTTTTTTTTTTTCTTAAAAAACACGTTTGTCATTACCAAAAAGAGACGTCTTTAGATAAAAATAATAAAAACCCCATGCTGCATAGATAATGCAGATAGTTCTAGTTATCTGGTCAACGGGCAAAAAGCAAGCACTTAGGTCTTCAGCTCCAATCTTTTGTTCATTTCTTATTGCTGGAATTTCATATTCATTTCTTCTTATTGGATGACTAAACTGTAAAAGAAAAAAAAAAGATTATCTTGTACAATTCACTGTAATGCTCTTTCAGTATACCAAACTGTGCCAGGTCACATCAAGCTAAGCAGTAAAGGCATTCACAAACCTCCAACTGGTTTATCCTAAGACAGTGATTTACAACAGGGGTGGACACTGCTGTGACAACATGGTTACTTGTAGGTTTCTGGATGACCGTTGCCACCCAAAAAATAGTATAGAGGGAACAAAACCGAAAGGCATCACTGGCTAAAAATGCTAATTCCAGAGCCAGACAATTACAAGCCTCTCAGTATCAAGTAATAAGGAATACCTTACTTTTGAAATTGATAATATGTCAAAGTCATCACTTTCTCCAAAGAGACTATACTGGTGGTCATCACCTAGGTTATTAATTCTAGTAGCTATCCCATTTCTTTTTGAAAATGCAGAATAACACAATATAATTAACATACTTCTTAGGGCAAGGTTGGCCAAACTTTTCTCAAATGGTGAAATCACGCGATACATTCAGAAAAGTTTGAAAAGCCCCCAAATATTCAACATACAATGTGAAATGGGGTTTTTCTCCTGCATTAATGAACACTACTCATGACTGCTCAGAGGCCAGAGGCCATTTAGGCTAAATTACCCGGATGATGGTAGAGATGGTAAGCCGGCATTTACTCAGCCCCGCCCTGCTCAGCCTCGGGAGCGGACGAATTCTCAGCTGGTGGATCGGCTGCTTTTGTCTCTTTGCCATCTTGTGGTTTAGGGTTTTCCGGGCGTCTGCGTCGGTAATTGAAGTTGCGGCGGTACCGACGTTGAGGTGGCTGCTGACCTTGGGTCTCATCTCCTTGATTTTCCTTATCTTCTTCATTGCCGTCCTCTCTGGGCTGTCTTTGGCGAGGAGGGCCCCTGAAATGAACATTGTGCAAGCTCTCAAAGATAAAACCTTTCTTTAACCTACCCACTAGTTTAACACCATATCTGGTTCTTCCAGTAGCATAATCTATTACAAAATTAACCATGAAATGACTTTTAAAAGGCAGGAAACCAAACCAAAGAAACCAAAGAAAAGAAAAGAAACCAAACCAAAGAAAAGATGCCCTCTTCATATAAATGAAAGTATAAGTCCCTGGGGAAATGCATGAGACACCACCTCATACCCACCAGGATGGCCATAATCAAAAGGTCGAGAAATAACCAGAGATGGTGAAGACGTGAAAAAAATTTTTTCTTTTTTTTTTAAAAAAGGAGGCAAACAACCCAAGTGTCTAACAAATGATCAACGAAGAAACAAATGTGATGTCCCTAGAATAGAATGTGATTTGGCCAAAAAAAGGAATGCTCCATGCTACAACATGGATGAACTTTAAAAATAGGCAAAGTGAAAGAAGCCAGGTAAAAGAAAGACACATTATGTGATTCTACTTATATGATACGTCCAAATTAGGCAAATGCAGAGACAGAAAGTGGATCAGTGGTAGCCAGGGGCTGGGGTAGAGGGGAATGGAGAGGGCTTTATTGGAAGGTGATGAAAAATGCCTGGAATTAGGATACTGGTAATGGTTGCATAACTTGGCGATTAAAAAAACAAACAAACCACAAACCAAAACCCACCAAAAACCACACCAGAGCCTGTGCACACTTACTTAGAAGAAAAAGAGTTCAATTGTTACATTCTAGCAATTATCTTCCATGGTCTAAAAGTAGATTATCAGAACCATAAACAGTATCAGGAGTTTTAATCAACCAAGAAAAGACACTGTGACTTTTTTTGCTGGTGATTATAAAATTCCCATTTAGAGCTCTACCTTCCGTTTCACCTGTAAATCCAACCTCCCACCTTCTTCCCCCAACCACTACCCCGTCTCCTGAAAACCTTTCCATATATATAATGTATTTTTTGAACTTATGGTCTTTGGCAAAATTGCTGTGGCTTTCCCCTGCAGCCTGTAAGTGGTGGCTGTCCCACCCCACCACTGTGACTTCTCAGTCTATTCTCCCCATTTCTTTCTAAAACCCCAAGTCCTCAAATTTCACGTCAGGCTAACATTCCATTTACTATCCTTTTCCTGTTAGAGTAAAAATCTCCTGTGGTTTCCTACCTGGGTCTTCTCAAGTTCAAGCGGTCCACTCTCCAATCACCCCTTCCCATTTTCTAAGTTTATCCCTTCTTGTCCCCCCATACCTCCTTTCCACTAGGATCTATAATCCAGTGAACCTGTCACCTATGTCCATAACTCTCGCCGAATCCTCCTCTTTTCCTCACCCAATACAAAGCCCACCAACCCCAACCCTAGTATCATTTGGATAAACAAATGCCAGACAAATCCAACTCTCCGCCCCACCTGAGCCTGTTCCTCAAAATGGTTCAAAAAAATACAACCATGCTGGTGCGCTCACTTTAAATTTGTGATCACTACTCTATTATTTGATTCCCTCTGTTTCTTCTAGAGATAATTTTATATCTTTATTACAAGTATTTTCAAACCTCCTCTCTTACCTCTCCTTTTGACTCCACTAACACAGTGGTGCTCGTGTACTACTCTGGGCTTCTTACACGTGAAACACCCATGGTTCCTAGCATAAGACCAACCTCCTACTTGTGGAAAAAATCCTATCCTAACACAATAATTTCAGCAATTACTTTCCTGCCAACTGTCCTGCTGCATTCTTCAGTCTATAAATGTGGATTTTCCTGACTGCTACCTCATTTGTCTTCCTTTCAGCAAAACTCCTCCTATACTCATCTCAGACTTCAATCTGCTCTTGGACATACACCAATCAGGATTCCGCCCCATGTACATGTCATTTACTAACCATTTTGGGGGGATAAAATCCTGGGTAAACAGTTTGGAAAGCCCTGTGTTCATCAATGGATTCACTGTAAACTTTATGGCAATTTGTGTCAACATAGCAACTATCTGGCACTGTCACCTAATCGATCCATTCAAACAAGACCATTAGGTCAACTAAACCAAAAGGCAAACAGTAAAACTGAAGCACTTGCCCTGGCCAGTGTGGCTCAGTTGGTTGGAGCACTACCCCATACACCAAAAGGTGACGGGTTCCATCCTGGGTTGGCTCGAGTGTGAGAGGCTGCCGAATGATGTTTCTCTCTCTTGCAAAAAACCTCCCCCAAACAAAAAACAAGAACAACTGAAGCACTAAACAAAAAAAAAAAATCATGTTTTATTTTTAAGGACACCAATGAAACTAAGCAGAAAATTTAAGCAGCTCTATAATGTAACAAAAATTCTGGGAGGGGTGTGGGTGGAGAGGATTCTGTTGTTGGTATCCATGGATGTAATGGAGAGACTGCCATGAGAGCCTCTTTTAGACAAACTTTAAAACTCCAGCCCATTTTTGTTAGTGAAAAACTCAAGACAGGACACAGATCAATAAAAACAAGGAAAAATACATTACAGACACTGCGCCATTGCAAAACTCTCATTATACATATACTTAGAAGTGGTATAATCAAAACGGGATTTCCTAGTTCTTAAAGGTTCACTGAATGCTCCATCCTGGGTAAAAAATACAAAACTCAAAGACACCTCCCTCCCCTCCCGTAGAGTCACAATGTATTGTGAAGACTTCTATATTGTATTTTGGGTACTTTCATAGTAAAAAACTTGTTTCTTAAAACTTATTTGGGCATCTACAGTTAAGGCTGGTATGTAAGTGATCATCAGGTGGATAATTACTAATGCACTGGTTTGATTCTTGCCTGTTAGTTTTAGAAACCACAAACTGATTATATTTGCAACCTTGAGGTGACTAACAGGAAGTATATACCTAAACTGAGAAGTGATTAATGGGAAACTGTGCCACCTCCAGAGGTAAAACTCCCAACTCTTTAATTATGATGTAGTACAGTTCAGATAGTCCTCGTGCTTCAAAGGTAATGTTCATCTTTACCATTCAAAGAGACCCACTCAAAGAAGGTCTTAAAGATATAATATTACGCAGTTTAAACTATTCTCTTGCCTGTTCAAGAACAGAAAATTTGAAATTCCATACCCTCATGAGAAAACAAAGCACATACACAAAAACACGTATAAAGCAGACCCCATCTATGCAAGCTGTTTTTAACCAGAGCCAGCAAAAATGATGCAAGGAACACATTTTCTCAAAGATAACAGACTTCAGCCCGGCCGGGCGTGGCTCAGCGGATGAGCATCGACCTAGGATCCAGGAGATCGGGGTTCGATTCCTGGTCAGGGCGCATGCCTGGGTTGCGGGCTGCAGCCAATCAATGACTCTCTCATCACTGATGTTTCTATCTCTCTCCCTCTCCTTTCCTCTCTCTGAAATCAATAAAGATATATTAAAAAAAAAAAAAAAAAAAGATAACCGACTTCAGGTTTATTTCTTAGGCATCTGATGAAAGAAAATGTGACATGTTAACAGAAAAATGACTTTAAAAAGGCTGCAGGAGAAGCATGTTGTTGCTGAGCCCTAAAATATGCTGGAGAAATTTTAAAAATACAAACCATACCTGCGAAATCGTGGTCTGTAGCCCCGATACATATTCTGTCTCACTGGTCTGCCTTGTTCTCCTGCACCCTGGTTGTCAGCACCCTGAAAAGACAATGGAAATCAAGCCAACTGGATCAGTAATGGAGTAAAAACCCAACAAGACAAATCCAAAGTCCAAATACAGGAGTTAAAAATAAATAAAACCATTTAGTAACTGTGACCATGCTAGCAACTTATTATTAGTCCTTTTGGTTCTTATTAGGACTTAAAAAAAATGTTTCCCATTACAACTACTATAGGTCCAACATAGGCAAGACACCAAGAAAATGCCTACAATGCAATCCTCTCAAAAGTTACCACATACTGCTGCTGATTCTTTTCCGTTTTGGCGTAACTTACCTCCATCACTTCTCCCTGCACGGGAGGGTTGGAATACTGTGGTCGACGCCCGTAGGGTCTCCGCATGTAGTAAGGTGGGAACCGTCGCCTGCGATAGGGCCGGCGCTGTTGGGCCTGGCCTTCGGGAGCACTCTCCGATCCCTCATTCTTTTCCCCACTCTCACTATTCTGGTAATTCTGCTGGTAATTGCGTGGAGGACCCCTGCGACGTGGATAGCGCCTATAATGGTTACGGTCTGCTGCGTATTTACTGCCTTGTACTGGAACTCCACCAGGGCCTGTAACATTTGCTGCCTCCGCACCCTACAAAAAGCCATCATATATTGACAGTGACAACAGAATTAAGTACACTGAACACAATTTACACAAAGCAAATAAAAAAGAGTCTGTGGCCAGGGGTGCATGGAAGTGATTGAATATTAGTTCCTCACTGTTCTGATGAGATTGCCCTCTAACTGCAGCCAGCACATTAGGCTTGATGCGCCTGTGTTCATGTGTTCACCTGACCCATCCATCCACATTAAAGCCACCATCCTAGTGGATGAGATCTCCAAAATATTTCCACACTGAAGTCAAACCTTTACACAAAAAGCATCCTCACCTTTTCTCCTTCAACAACATCAAACTCCACAGTCTCTCCATCTCCTACACTGCGAAGGTACTTCCTGGGGTTATTCTTCTTTATGGCAGTCTAGTAACATCACATTCCAAAAATAGATTAACAGGGAGAACAATGTGCTTTTTCATTCAAAATGTACCAGAGTCAACATTTCAGCTTGGATATACACTTAAAATTAGCTTTAAATAAGACCAAACCATCAATAAATTTACAAAAACAGGGACCAATACTACCCCCAACCTCAACCAAAATACTCTAGTCTTACAAGGCCCCAGCATTTTACCACTATTTTCCAAACTAAAACAAGTAATTTAACACTCAAGACACAATATATACATATTTAAATGCTTTTAGCAAAAGCATTGTATGTTGCTTTGAACAAAATGAGGATACCAATCTATCCCCCAAAGACTGCACTTAATAGTAGAAGCTAGCCCACACAGGGCCAGTTTAGATGACAGGCGAGTTTAGTTTTGCATGCTTCAAAGTTGACCAAACCAACTTTGTCCCTGTGTTACCATATCACACTCAATTACAAATATCAACCAAAATCCCTTCCAACCTGTCTGTGGTAATACTTCAATGGCATGTAATTCACATGTTAACTACATTATCTAACTGCATGGGACAGTTGGTTATTACCTCCCCACAATACAATAAATCTCACATTTATTTGTTCTCCAGACTGCTAGGACAAAGTAAAAGGGAAAGAATAATACCTCACATTGTGAGTAGTACTTCTACAAAGTTCTTTCACACATCACCTATTCGCTCTCATTATGACAGATGATGTGAGGTATTATCACTCCTTTTGTTTTAACAGATAAAAAAAGGATTTAAAAAGTTAGGTGACTTGTCCAAGGTCACACAGATAATAAGTGGCAGAATGTAGGGTTTTCTAAATCCAGCTCTTGGGACCCCAAATTCCATATTCATTCTACTACATCACAGCGGTATCCAATACAGGATCACTCACGCGTTTCCATTCCAAAGGAGGCAGGACAACCAACAATCTGAAGCCAATTAATAAGCTAAGTTGCTCAGAACTGCAGTCTTCTTGATACATCACTAAGACCTGAGCAGCCAAAGTCCCAAGAAACAAGTAAATGTTGAAACCACTTCCAAAATAAGGAGAGAATATTTGGTGACACCTTGTGCATCAGT
Organism: Miniopterus schreibersii; assembly: GCF_964146895.1. Taxonomy (NCBI): domain Eukaryota; kingdom Metazoa; phylum Chordata; class Mammalia; order Chiroptera; family Miniopteridae; genus Miniopterus; species Miniopterus schreibersii. The sequence goes on along the minus strand of NC_138109.1, from coordinate 24,787,444 downwards.
ACAAATGGGTGACACACGTTCAGCCAAATAATTGATCTCATCTGTCATCTAAACTGTCACAAAGTTTTCGTACCTTTCATATATAGCCAACTCTAAATTACCTGCAGTCATAGGGGATAGCAGAAGTATGGATAATTAAAACGCCTAAACTCTTATTTCAGTCAGCATCTCCAATGCCCTCCCCGATCTCCCAATGCCTTTAGTTGCTGACAGGCGAGCCTGATGAGCCTCGCTGTCTCTTGCTCCCGAGTCCGCATATTCCTTTGAACATGTGGAAGGCCAGTAAGGAACAGGTGGGAGTTGGCATTCAATTTTATAAAACACACACTTGTTTTAAAACATTTTGTCTGGGCAGTCCTGTTTATATTTAGAATTGAAATGTTTCCATACTCATATTGACCCTGTGATTGTCTGACAGGGCTTTGGATATACTAGAAATTGATCTGGCTTCCCCTTGATTGCCAGTGAATGCTGTCTAGGACACTCCAAGAGAGCTACAAAGCACCAGCTTAAGACAGCCCTTCCCAAGCTCACTGTGGCTTGAAAAAGACTTGTGTGGAAATTAACTTTAGTTTTTTGGTGTCCATATTATGGTAGGAAAAAAGTAGTTAAAAAAGTTCTTAAGAGTGATTTTCAGTTATTTCAACATTCCTAGTAAGGGAAAAAAAAGAACCACAAAGCACATAGTACACATATACCCTACCCACCGCATACCTGTGAAGACGTTCAAATCCACTGGAGTCTTTAATGTATGGGTCACTGAGATATTAAGTGTTCACTTGGTAGTGGCTTACGGTAATAAAGTCCTTAATGCTCAAGCATTTTCCAAAAATATTTTCATTAAATGGCACTTGAGAGAATTGAGCATGTAGAACCTACCCTGTTAGTTTTTTCCCTCTCAAAACACTAAAGTCAATCTGAAAATTATTTGAGTAATAACCAACTTTGCCATACTGCCTATTCATTTAGCCTTAAACTAGCAAGGATTTCTAAGAATTCCAAGCCAGTCAAATTTCTCCAAAGGTAAAAACATCTCTTACCCATTCAAGCGCCTTAGAATAAATAGAAGGGCCATGTTACTCTGCTAGTTTTCCAGCATTCACTTCAAATTAATGTCTTGCAGCTTTGTCTTACTCCCCCCATGATTACTGCGACCTGTCCTCACCATAGAGTTAAACCTAATAGCATTTGGAAACACCTTCAAATTCAAGTTTAGGTTAGGGGAGGTTTTTCTGCTCACCTGAAATTATGTTTAAAAATTTAGTGTAATGACCTAAGCAATTCAACATTTTAAAAAGCTGTAACTATTAACAGAATACCACCAATATGAAACATCTATCTTAATTAAAAGTGAATTGCCAATGTTTCAATGTATACACTTAAGTATGCTACCACTCTTCCTATGGGAATTAAATACATTGCTTGGTGGTTGAATTTAACATTATTTTTGCAAGAATCAATAGTTGAGACCCCTCCCCCTTTTCTTCTCAAAAGCCTTAAGCCAGAGCATAAATATCCGTACAAGCACCCACCTGGTGTACAAATACATCTTCCTTGGTGTCATTCCTGCAAGACAGAACCAAGTTGAACAAGTTAGAAGTGGAATACACTTCATGTTGCCAGATCAAGAATACATCGAATCCTTTTATGCATCTCCCCCCACACCTATTTTTCCTACTATTAGAGACTTTCAGGCTGCCAACCAGCCATTAGGAAATTAAAAAATGAGACAAAACAATGAAAACAAAACTAGTAAGCCACTATGATTTCTGCTTTAAAGACTAAGCAGTTGCCAATAGTTGTTAACCTCATCACCTGTAGGATAAAACAAAGTCTAAGAAACCAAAGTGTGACGCACTAAGCCATTAAGAGGATCAAAGTGACTAGCAACACAGATTGCCACTCCTTATCCCACTAACCATTACCAATGTTCCAGCACACCCCACCATTCCCACCTCTAGAGCATGGGTGCAGGATGGTTAAGAATCTTGTGCATGTGTAAACATGGGGGATATGGGAAACTGTTTCCCGCTCAATATTGTCATGAACCTAAAATTGCTCTTAAAAATAAATTATTAATACCCCCCGCCCCCCCAATGAAGTACCGACAGAGACACCACTAGTGTCATCATTCAGGCGGCAAGCATTCCAATGGAGAACTAAGCAGGTGAAGGTGAATTAAGCACGTCACTAGCACACACAGCCCCCCTTTCACCTCATGTTAGGCACCATTTCACATCAATCATTAGTCCAGTCAAACTACTGATGAATGGAGCTTCCACTATTACTTGCTTTAGGACTTTAAGCAAGCTGAGCTCAGACTGACTGGAGCATAAGTAATACGGCTGTGTGAGGATAAGAACAGGAGCTGAAAATCACATAGATACAAAAGCTAGTACAGGCTTCTAGGCAGAGGAATGCGACACGATACAATTACTGGATATTAAAATCGAGTGGCTGCTATTACAGAAAGTTTGAAGCCAAGAAGTTAATTACAAAAGCTACTCCAGAATTCTAGACTAGGGGCTATGTGTGACTAAGTATATTTGATATGTCTTGAGGTAAAATGGGAAAAACTTTGTGGATAAATGGATTTTAACATTTTAAAGTGAGGGAAAAGTGGGGAATTATTTGTGATTTTGGTCTGGGGTTGGGGCTAAGGTGGTGATACCACGGAGCAAGAACCACTGGAGGAGAAACAGATTTCCAGACTGGTGGGGTTCGCCCACCCTCTTCATTCTGTTAGTAAACCAGAGTGAGAGGGGGCTCAACAGTTCTATTGTTTAATGACAAAAGAAACAAAAGACACAAATTTAGACTGAAAAAGTGAAAAGAAAAAAAAAAAGCTAGATTCTTATTCTTACTGTTGGGCTCCTTGCTGATCTATGGAGCAAAGCATCCACCTAAGAATCCATATAACTTGGAATATCATTAACATGAGGATATTTAATTCATGGGAACAGGACAATTTTAAATCTTTAAAACAAACAAAAACCCACACACAAACTGCAAAAGCTATTCAAAGCATGTAATTGAAAGCTGACTTACAAGCTAGTTGAATATTAGGAACACCTAGGGAACTAATGGCTCGTTATAATGTCCATCTACAAACAGTTCCATAGCAATTACTAATTAGTTTTCATGTCCGGCATGATGAATTTTCAAGCTCTAAGGGGACAAACAAAAAATTGGTAGAAACTTAGAAAATTAGTAGAGAAAATAGGAAAGGTGGACAAATTCTAGAAGAGTGATTCCCAACAGGGGCAGTACTGGCCACCACAAGGCATTTGAAGTTGTTCCAAAGATGGGGCACTATTTGCATTATGGGTGAAGGATGTCACGCTTACTGGATGACTAGGTAAAGAATTATGTGGTATCCTACTTGACTTTCATGTAAGCAAATGTATTATTTGATTTTTGAACCTAGCATTTTTTTTCCCCACTCTTTCAATATGCATTAAATTTACTAAATAAGCACCTTCCATGGAGAGGGATTTTTAAGAAAATTACTGATGATAAATAATGCTACGAGTGTATCTGGGCAGCCAATACAGTGCCCTTTTTATCAATCCGTATTTGTGGCAGCATTCACCCTTTCTAAAGAAGCTGCAAATAGGTATTTACGTATCAAAACATACACTGCCATAAAAATAAAAGTCGTTCATAAATTTCATTTCAGGTTTATATTAGAAAATTTACCAAAACTACTTATCTAGTCAGGACAATCTTCTTAAAAATAGTACAAGGCGGCTCTCTGCTCCTCCTGCTTGACAGACAGCCACAACCCTGAGACATGATGGTGAAGGTCAGAGTGAACAGATTTGGCTGTACTGGGCGCATGGTCACCAGGGCTGCTTTTAACTCTGGCGAAGTGGATCCTGTTGCCATCAATGAAGCCTTCATTGATCTCAACTACATGGCCTACATGTTCCAGTATGATTTTACCAATGGCAACTTCAAAGACACAGTCAAGGCTGAGAACAGGAAACTTGTCATCAATGGAAAGTCCATCTCCACCTCCCAAGAACGAGATCCTGCCAATATCAAATGGGGTGACGCTGGTGGTGAATATGTCGTGGAGCCCACTAGGTCATCATTGCTGCTCCCATGTTTGGGATGGGTCTGAACCATAGAAGTGTGACAACTCCCTCAAGGTTGTCACGTCAGCAATGCCTCCTGCACTACCAACTGCTTGGCCCCCTGGTCAAGTTCATCCATGACTACTTTGGTATCATGGAGGGACTTATGACCACAGCCCATGCCTTCACAGCCACCCAGGTCATCCCTAAACTGAATGTAAAGCTCATTGGCATGGCCTTCTGTCCCCCTATCCCCTATGTGTTGGTTGTGGATCTGACCCATCACCTGAAGAAAGCTGCCAAATACAATGACATTAAAAAGGTGGTGGTGTCCAAGGGCCCCTTCAAGAGCACCCTAGGCTATCCTGAGGACCAGGCTTCCTTCTGCAACTTTTAATAGCAACACTAACTCTTCTTCCACCTTTGATGCTGGGGCTGGCATTGCCCTCCATGACCACTTTGTCAAGCTCATTTCCTGGTATGACAATGAACTAGGCTACAGCAACAGGGTGGTGAACCTTATGGTCCACATGGCCTCCAAGGAGTAAGAGCCCCCTGCACCACCAGGCCCAGCAAAAGAGGCCCTCGGCTATTGGGGAGTCCTCGCTCCAAATCGATCCAATACACCGAGAATCTCCTGACCTCCAGTTTCCATGCCAGACCTCCTGAAGAAGGGAAGGAGCTTAGGGAGCCGTACTTTGTCATGCACTATCAATAAAGTTCTCTGTACCCCATGCCCCAAAAGTGCAAGCAATACACACAAGATTCATGTCATCTCCTGGGCAACAGCTCAGTTGGACCTCTGCACCTGCAGCTTCCACACTCCTGGATTCAACCAACCACGGCGCCCATGGAAGGGGGGGGGTTTTGAGGGGAGAAGTGTTACATTGTTGCTGATGTATACTATGTAGGTAGGTCTACAGTGGTTGCCATCTATACTGAATGAACATATACAGACATGTTTCTTGTCATCATTACCTAAATACAGTATAATAACTATTTGTATAGCATTTACTTTATATAGTCATGTGTTGCTTAATAAGGATACGTTCTGAGAAATATGTCATTAGGTGATTTTTGTCATGCAGAGTACATTTACACAAACCTAGGCTACAAATCTGTACAAGATGTTACTGTAGGCAACTATAAACCCAATGTAAGTATTTGTGTATTTAAACACAAAAGATACTGTAAAAATACAGTATAAAAGATAAAAAAATGATACACCGACCATGAATGGAGCTTGCAGGAATGGAAATTGCTCTGGGTGAGTTAAGTGGTGAATGAATGTGAAGAGCGAGGACATTACTGCCCACTACTTAGACTTTCATAATCCACGTTTTCAAACTTTTAAACAAGCTTGTTTGATGTCATGTCAGACAACACAGTACTTATTTATTCTGTTGACCCAAAACTAGCCTACTAGGAAATATAGGAGAGCACCCCTCCATCCAGTTTCCCTTTCCGTGGTCTGAAAATATTGAACGAAAAATTCCAGAAATAAGCCACCTGTGAGTTTGAAATTACCGAGGTGTTCTGAGTAGTGTGATCAAATCTTATCTTGAGGAACTTGGAATGTATTCCCCATAGATAAGGGTGGGGTAGGGAGAGGGAGCTACTGCATGCACCATGATTAAAATGTATCTGGATCTTAGAAAGAAATCTGATAGCAACAAATTCAGTTTTTAGTCAAGACAGAATACTATGGTTTAGATGCATTAAATCAGTCTAAGCTGCAACTTGTTAAATGACTGCCCAGAAATTCCCGGCACCAACAGCAAAGCTGGCTTTTCATCCTCCCTCTACTATGAACAGCTGTGTGACCTGGGAAAGCTGTCTCCTCCTCACTGATCTTTTTCTTCACTTGCAAAACGGGAAAACTATACCAGATACATAACAGCTTACATTACTAAGGGTTTAAGTTCCAGATACAGTGCCAAATGCTTTAACTATCTGTTATCATTCAATCCTCACAATCCTGAGATAGGTGCTATTATTAATAACCCCCCCCCCTTCTACAATGAGGAAAATGAAGCATGTGGTCATCTACTCACAGTAGAATTTGAATCCACAAGCCCTGGTCTTTACCACGTTGAGAACTCCAGAAGGACCAGTTGGGAAATCTTTAGACTTTACAGCTTTAGAGGTAGGTTACTGCGTATGGTTTCACAAGCATCCCTGATACTTCCTCATCTGCAGTATACAAAATTATTCTCTGTAATTAGACCAAGGTTTTGCTACCCCCCCCCCCCCCAAAAAGGTAAAAACCATTCTTGGCTCACAAGCCACACAAAAATAGCTGAGTGGTAGTTTTTTGATCCCTGATCTACAGTAACATTGGAAACCATTCAATCCAATACAGCAGTTGAATTACCACATATGGCTTTCTACATATTATACTATGTTATGCCGTACTAATCAAATGAGGCGCGAGAGCGGGGGGAGGTGCTACATAAAGCAGTTGTTGAGAGCTCCTTACTAGAACCACTGGAAACCAAGGTTGGAGTGATGGCTATTCCATTCCTAACTACACGATCCTGAGCAAATCGTCTTATTTGTAAAGTGGGACTTCACACCTATTTAATGTTTGATAACTGTCATTTTTTAAAAACCTAGCGAAAGCCACACTATGATCAAACCTAAGCTCCTTCATGCTGCTGCCACTTGAAATAATTTTACGTGCAGTCTGGTTCCTAGAACTGCTGTCCAATAGAAACAAAATACAAACCAAATACTGTATCTAAGTTTGTTTTCTAGTAGCTACGAAAAAAAAACAACCAAAAACCCGGCAAAATTAATTTTATCATTTCAACACAAATAGTCAACATAAAAAAATGGAAGTTATGTTACACTTCTCTCGTCATACTAAGTCTTTATAAGCCGATGCGTATTTTACACTTATGGCTACTGTACTGGACATACAGATCTTACTATTCCAACAGTGTCATTCTGTGTATCACACGCCAGTCACCTCCTCCTGCAGCAAGTGTACTCTGCAAGATCTCTCTACTCCACCTTTTGTTAGTAAGGGCATTATTTACTACTGAAAATTTTTAGTGAAAAACCCAGTTGGCAGGTGGTGTGTTTTTTTTGAACCTATCTAGAAATAGTATTGTCATTCAGTAAATGAGAACACAGTACTGACTTCAAGGAAAAAAAGGAATCACACAGATAGCAAGAGGCTGAAGAAAAAAGGCAAGAAAGGAAAAAAAAAAAAAAAAAAAAAAAAGAGACTGTTGTAAATTAGGAGCATGCTAAAGAAAAAGGAAGAAATCCTGCTGGGATTTAAAGAAAACAGAAGTCTTTTTAATAGTTCCTAACGTAGCACAATGAAGGGAAAAAAAACGTAGCCAGCACTAAACTGCTATACTATGAAAATCAATACAGATTTAAAAGGGTTTTAAGATATCCGAAAAACTTTAGGAAACATTTTTTTTTGGCCAATTCCCAGCATTGGTTTAAATGAGACGTACCCCAGAAGCTTATCTAAGCTGTAACTAAATGTTCTAATGCTATTATCTTATTGCAGATTACCATACCAAGCCATTTTTAACAGCTTAATTTGCCTGTGTAAATTAATCAATAACCCTTTGGCTACAAAAACAAACTCTAGGATTTGTCATCTACAGGGTGTCCCCACAAAATGTATACACACTTTGAATATTATTATTAATTCCAATGGGTTAAATCTGAGAAGAAGAAAACATCAATTGAGCTATCAGCTGTTTTAAAGCGTGTATGCATTTTGGGGGAGGGGGGCACACTGTGTAGGTTCCATACACCAAAGTATCCAAATACCAATTTCCAAGTCCTGCAGGTGACCATAAGATCACAAATCCCACTTACTGTTCTATGAGTTCTCTGTTAAAGCACTCCACACACCTAGCAGAGACACACTCCTAATTCCCCACAGTATCTTTTACCATTCTGCTTGCCTTAGGTGAGCTAGACTGTAGATGCTTCCAAGGGCTAAGATTTGGAGGGTAGGAAACCCAGCAGTTACTGACCCAGTACTAGGAAAGCAGAAGGTGAATACATTAGTTCTCTATTCTACAGTTTAAGATGAAAATATTTTACATATCAGTGACTTGGTGAACACTGGATAACTTCTGGCCAACTTCATTCAGATCAGTTGCTAACATAAACCAGCATCTAAATCAATCCTAAAGTGCTCTGTATACAAGTCATTGTCATAAGAGCCCAGTTCTGAAGAAACCAACATATAGACATGACTTGGAAACTACTTAAATATCTCTTTATGCCTCTTTTCCCCAAATCCATTCCTTTTAAGAACCATACAGTACTTAAGGTTTTGTGGGGTCACAGGTGCTATTTAATGTTTTTTAAACAACCCTTTAAAAAGGTAAAACTCATTCTTAGCTTGTAGGCCATATAAAAATCAGTAAAACAGGATTCAGAAGTGAAATTAAGATATGATGTTCTCTCCTTTAATTCCTTAACTGCCTCCCAATATTAGCTATTAAACAAGTCCTTTAATTTGTAAAGCCAATCTGTACCCTAAACTGGTACTAGTATAGCAATTCCTAATTACACAAAAACAGGCAGTGAAAAGTAGAAAGCTTTCAAATCTGAGGACTAGTAGCACACAGGAGCTCCAGTGACACACTAGAGATCATTTCAGCCTTTAATAGCTAAGAATAGCCACCCTAAGAAATTATCTGTAACTATGTGGACAACAACCAAATTGAGGATGACTAGGGTCTATTTTCAGAGACAGTATAACAGCAGTCAAGTGAACACAAACTCCAGAGTCAGAAAATCCAGTTCAAATCCCAGCTCTGCCAATTACTAGCTAGTCTCTTCCTAGGTAGGGCAAGTTTACTCAATCTCTCTGTGCCTCAGAATGGCACTTGTATCTCAAAGGTCTGAGGATTACAGGGATCGGTTCCTTTAAGGCATTTATAGTGGGAAGTATCTGATAAACATTACTTTTACTTATCATACACACATGGACTCCCAAGAAAGGGACACCCACACTCCCCCCACCCCCGTCAAGGGAGAGCACACCTGACAGCCAAGACTAAGTATTTTTGTAAAGAGGGATAGCTAAGCTGTTCCCAGGCTAGGTTTATTATACAATTTCTTAGTTCATGAGTAATAAATTCAAATGCATATACAAGGCCAGGCAGGAAGGGAAATCAACAGAGAACAAAGCCTGACACACTTGTGGTAAAGAGAATGTATGCCTCATTTAAAGGTGGTAATAATATTCATAGCCAGCAGAATTTTTTATTTACATGGAATTATAGGCCCTAAAGCTAAAATTCTGGATATTTTTGGTGCTATCTCCTGAATTTAAAATGTCAGTAATTACATTTCTTTTTAAGTATTGTCCAAACAAAACACCGGGGGGAAGATTTAGCTACTAGGTCACCAGTTTGTGACCTCTGCTTTATTTGAGTCTCTGCTCCAAATTCCTTCCCCACCCATAAACCTTAGAAACATTAATTTAGCATTTTAAGTACTCTGGAGAAAAGTATTCCTATTCTGGTCATGATAAGAGATACATGTCCCACTGAAAATAAATTGTCACCGATTCATGGCCAACCTTTTACAAGTTTGGTGAGCATGGGTCAATCTTCAACAGCTGGCAGCAGAGGACAAAACCACATTTCTAGTTTAAAACAGCAGAACACAAATCCTGAAACCACTGACCCTGCAGCATCCTTCTAATGGCACCTTCAACAGTTCTAAGTTTTTCATAATAAAATAAAAAACAAAGGGGACGATCCCCCCCCACCCCCCATCGCATTATCCAATTATCTTTTGCAGACTCAGTACACAAAGAACAAAATGAATTTCTCAGAAAAAGCACTTACTTGTGTGTGTCTCACCCCCCACCCCCACCCCAGGTGTCTCTAGGCGGGTCTACATACTGAACTAACCGTTGGCCTCAGTAACTTTAAGACACGCATTTTCCCTTAATCAAGGCAAACCTCTCCTGGACTTAATTGCAGCCAGATTTTAGAGAGTTTTATTCAGGAGTCTCAGAATCACTGAAAGGACCAATTTAGAAATATAAAGCACATTTAACTAGTTAATTTGACCAAATAGTTGAGGTTTGGATGGTCCAAACAAAAGATCATCAAAAACCAATTTTGATTTTTGCCCTGGAGGATGACCAATTGAGTTGATTACAAGTCAGAACAGAAATATTCAAGCAATGGCATATCATAAAATAAAAATTTATAAATGTAAAGAACTACTCTTTCATCTTGGATATTGTTTACTGAAAAAAATATCATAACCTATGTCCATTTAACAAAATACAACAGAAGGCACATGCTACATTTTTTAAAGCACAAACTACAATCTAACCACTGAAAAGGCTGCAAATTACAGTCCCTTCTACTGTGCAAGCAAGTGATATCCTATTATTACACTGGGTCAAGGTTAAAAGCAATGTTTTTCAAGGTATGACCCACAAGCCATAATCACCTGGAATTCCTGTTAAAAATGTACCCCCGACCCAATGAACCCAAGCTGGGAAGGAAGACCTCAGAAATCTGTACCCTTCCAAAGCAAGCACACAAATTCAAAAACCATTGTTAAGGGTTAGGCTCTTACGCTGGAAATACTAACAAATGCTTTTAACAAATTCAGAGATCAGTTAACTAAAAAGTGATCAACTATGAGCACCAAAGCCTGCCTTCCTCACTAGTAACCCATTATCAAAAAACTGATGAAAAATGTTGCCTTCGCCTGTCAGGAAGGCAAGCAGTGTAAGAATAGATGGAAAATTCCTAAAGGTTTTGGAACAAAATGTTTCCCCACAACTGCAAACGTGGAAAACAGACCATCAGTGCTTACAATTTCTTTTGCCCCCCCCCCCCAATACTTTATGGTTGAGTAATGAATGGTCTTTCAGCAGCCAATTATGTCTGTCTTTAAACTTGATCTTGCCCATTTGGTTTCCTGCAGTGTTGTCCATTTCATAAACATTCGGTATTACTTCTTGCGTTCTTTTAAACCTCTAGTTGTTTAATGTCTTCTAAAGCAAGGATGTAAGAAAACGCTCAGACGACTGTATCATGCCAATACTATTAGCATACAGGGTGCACTACACCCATGTAACTGCACTTCCAGCCTTGGCAGCCATCTTGGAAATGATGCCCGGCTCACAAGGGAGACCACGGAGTACTGTGAGTAAACTGCACCTTACCATCACTGTCGCTACAAACAATTCTAAGCACCATTCCTAAAGATGTAGTTTGTACCTTTGCCTTCAAATACGAAGAAAACTGTTATGGACTAAGGCCACTCCGATAAGCTTTAATAAAACTGATCTAACAGGTATTATTTTGGGACAAGAGAGTACAAGAAATAATTATCGAGGAAGGCAAGGCCATTTTATTCCAGATGTTACTTACTCTATGAGCAAATGAAAACAACTCTTGTTGTCAAAGCAGTCCTAAAACGAAATTCACCTAAGGCTTTCAAACAGTGTATGTTGACATGTTAGACAAAGGCACTATAACCTTAGTCAAGATGACCAGACCTCATATACTTGCATTGTTAAATCAGGTTACCCCCCGAAGGTTAACAAGTTGTAATAACCTATAAACTAATCAATGGGTCACGCTTTCAAATACCAATTTCAATAACGTATAAAATGATGACAAGCATAGAAACGCAGTGGGCCAGTCTAACAGAATTATACTAGATCTTAGTTTCATCAGTTTGCCCTATCAGATGGCTCACTCATTCTGCTTGCCTTTTAAATTGCATTGTACCATAACAAGCCTTTTAAGTTAGCTTTAGATTAATATTTAGTTGCAAAACAAAGACAATCTCTAGATCCACTAATCCTTTCAGTCATCAAGGGAAACAAAATTCTCCCTAGTAACACACCAGAGGCAGTAATCTAGGCATGCTTAAGCAATCCCAAGTCCGCAAAGCCAGCAGCTTGGAGCAGAGCGTGCAAGGTAGGATGGTCAGCTCACCTGTTGATGAAACCATATCCGTTTCTTACATTGAACCATTTTACTGTTCCCAAAACCTTCGTTGCTGGAGGAGAAAAAAATAAACCCACGATTACCAGGCACGCTTTTTTTTTTTTTTTTTAAACCGCCACGCTTCAGCATCCGGTCCCTCGTGCGCTTCCCGGTGGTGGCCCGCGGCCACCTGACAGCCTTTCTCTTTGGAGCCTGCTCCGGGCCCCACGGCGTCTCCGCGGTCCACGTGGGTGAGAGCTCGAGGCCGCCGCTGCGCGGGGCCCAGCTGAATCCGCACGGAGACAGCGGGCGGGGGCTGCGGGGCGCAGAGCACGTGAGGAAAGGGGAAGCTGCCCGGCCCACTCCGGCCTGCGTAGGCGGCGCGCCGCGCCCTCCGGGTACACGCGGAAGGGAACGGATGGGGGACGGAACGGCGAGCGGGCCCCAGCGCACGCGGCCCGCGGGGAGGGAGGGACCCCGCCGCACACGCGGTCGGTGGCGCGCGGCCGCCCGGGGGGAGGGGCGCGCGGCCACGCGGGGTCCAGGGGCGCGGGAGGCTGCGCGCGTGCGCCTGCGGGGCACGCGGACCGGGCGGGCCGGCGTCCGCGAGGGCGCAGGCCTGGGGGAGGGGCAGCCGCGCGCTGCCGAGTGGGTCCCCGCCGGCCGCGCGCCCGCCGGCTCGCCCAGCTTCGGGTAACGGTTCCGCCGCTAGATTCTTCTACGGCCCCACCCCTGCTCCCGTCCGGCTCTCACCGATGACCTTCTTGTCCCCGCCGGCAGGCGCCGCCGATGTGAGGCCGCCCGGGCCGCCGCTCCCTGCGCCGCTGCCCGTGGTGCCGGGCTTGGTGTCGGCAGCGCTGAGGGTGGGGGCGGCGGGGGGGGCGGCAGGCGGCTGCTGGGTCTCGGCCTCGCTGCTCATGGTTGCGGTGATGGTGACTGGGGCCGGCTGCGGCAGCTGCGGCTCCTCCCGGGGTGTGATGGTAACTAGGCCGGCGGCGGCGGTGGGGCTGCTCAGGGCTCTCTGGGGTCCGCTCTCCGCTCCCGCTACCGATCGAACTAGCGAGAATGGCGGGACGGGCGGGATAAGCCCTGCGATCGACCCGCCCTAAGCATCGTTCACTGGTTAGGAGTGCTGTCAATCTGGCCACCTGACCCAGTTCCTGACTTGTATTGGCTAAGACTTTATCACTCCTCCACTTTCATTGGCTCTTAGGCGGCTAATTCGGCCGACCTACAACCGTTCCTGCCTCCGCCGCCGCCATAGAGACCGGAACTAGAAATAGCCACCACGAGAACCATAGAGTACCCGAGAGGACGAGCAGAGAGAACATGACTTTCACGAGGCTGCAGCTTGGACGTGTAGCTACACGTCCAGGGTCGTGTCTTGGTCATAGGAAAGGCACGGCCAAATGCCTGAGCCGGTATGACCCGGTCACCGAAGGGCTTTCCAAGCCCGTCGACACCTTAGCCCCATGTAGAGAGAAGGCCGCCTGCCCTCCCTGCTCCGAAGACGGTCCTTGTGACTTCAGACCATTACTGCGAATGAGAGCCGTCTTTTCTACAATGGCCCTGTACCCCCTGCACAGCCGAGGGTTTCCGAAACAGACGTAAACAGATGCATTCAAAGAGCGTCCGCTTTCGGCGGAGCAGTCACCTTGGAGGGACCAGGCGGGCTCTGAGGCTGCCCCTGCTCAGCATATTTAGGGCGGAGGGCGGGCGTGTTCCACGAGGACCTGCTCGCCCATCCATCTTACTAGGCTCGTATGGAGCGGCTTAAGTATTCACGGTTTTTTGTATTGTCCACAAATCAGACTTAATTTCAAATCACGTTTATTGAGCAAACTAGTAATTTTCCTTGCATCTTATTCTTACAACAGCCACGTGAAATAGGGATTACTATCCGCGTTTCACAAACGATTTATAATTGAGGCTGCCACATGCTGTGGCTGAAATCCTCCACTTTCACTCCTTATTAAGCGTCTAAGATCTGGGGATGGACTAGTTCGCCAGTTTCTGCCTTCTGAAATTCAGTCTAGGGATGAAGGTAGAAATTTAAACACCCAACACTCCAGGGTTGCAAAAGCACAGAGCATTTTGGGAGTGGAAGTGGAGGTGGAGTGCTGACTCCAGGCACATGGAGGTTTATGCAAGGCCTACAGGCAAGAAGATATGGGATCTGGGGAAAAGGCAAGTCAAGTCCAATTAAACTAGAATGGCAGGCATTGGGTTATAGAGGTAGGTAGGGTCAAATTAGGGATATTTTATTGGACATTTATCCTAAGGGCAATAGTGATCAAGGTAATTTAGAGTTGTAGGTAGGGAGTGTTTTTTTTTTGTTTGCTCTTTTATGGCTGCTGAGTGGAGAATGGGTTGTAGACGGGCAGAAATGGAAGTAGGCAAAACGGTAGTCCTTGCCCCATAAGTATCATCCAGAGCTGTCAATTCCACTTTGTAAAGGCCTCCCTGAATTAGTCCTAAAAATCTCTTATCTCTTCATTTCTACTGCCACTATTCTAGTGTAGGCCATCATCATCTATTGTTTAGAGCAGAACTAGGCAAACTTTTTCAGTAAAGGCTGGATAATAAATATTTTAAGCTTTGCAAGCCAGACGATCCTCTCTCAGCTACTCAACTTTAGGGCCTGAAAATAGCCATAGATAATCAGTAAAAAAATAAACCTGTGTTCCAAAAAACTTTATTTATGGACACTAAAATTTGAATTTCATATAATTTTTGTCATAAAATATTTAAATTTTTTTCAACCATTTAAAAACCACTCTTATCTCACAAGCCATTGAAAAATATGGAGTGAGATGATGGCCTGCCAACTGTAGTTTGCTGATGGATGGCTTAGAGCACTGCTGTGGCCTCCTGGCCTGTCTTTCTACCTTTCTTAGTTTAATATTTTCCACCACAACATCAAGAGTGTTCTTTAGAAAACATCTATGTGATTATGACACTACCATATTTAAAATCTTTCAGTGATTGTCCAAATTCCTTAATGTGACTTACAGGACTGCCTACTTCTCTAAACTTACCTCCCACTTCTCTTTCCCTTTCCTGGTCCAATCTTCCAGGTGATGGCTAGCCATTGCTTCCTTTGGGCTATCACTTACTGTTCCCTCCACTTGTAACACTCTGCCTTCCTCCCTTCTCCTTTGCCTGCTTAACTCTTCATACTTTAGGACTTGTCTTAGATGTTACTAGGTTAAGAGACCCTCCTATCCTAACACTATATTGTATTAATTAAATCTTCCCAGCCAGAATATGAATTCCTTCAGCATCTGGCATAGTACCTGAGACACAATGTCTTAATAAATTTGTTAAATGAACGAGATGGTGTAGAAAATGGATTGGAGGAGGAGGTATTACAGCAGAGAGGTCATCTGGGCAGCCACGGGGGCTATTCCCGATGAAAAAGGCTTGCAGCAGCGATGTATATGGAGTAGGTGGATTCTAGAGCTGCTATTCCTGTTCCAGCTCTAGATGACTTTTGACTGCTAAAAGTTTCCTCACAAGGCAGTTCTGCCAACACTGAGGACATTCAAAGGTATGCCCTATAGGCTTGAGAGCTTTTCCCAAGGTGGAGTTACAAAGACAGAACAATGGCAGCAGCACCTCTGAGAATACGTGACCAACCTTCCCTATGTAACTGCTTTGAAGAGATGGCTCCTCAAGCAGAAATACAAATTCTGTAACATTTGCCTTTAAAATGTTACTTAAAAGTATCATTACTTACACATCCAATCACTTCACTAAGCTCTCTCATGCTGAGTGGACATAAAGATGAGCTATTTTCTATTAGTTTTCTTGTAGCCACCTCTCTACCACTGCAGAGGTGGTTCTGAAGCACTGGAGGGTAAACCATTCATGCCAAAATGCACCTCCTATTTCAAGGTGGGAGCTCTCCATCTACAGTTCTGTTAGTCCCCCTGCCACCCTGAGAGCTCACACTGCCCAGCATGGTGACCACAGTTCAAACAACTCCAGTGCCTACCTTTAAGTGATGTGAAAGGCAATAAAGGGGGTTCATTCCAAGAATCTCCTTTGCAAAATAACTTTCACCTTGTCCCCCATCTCTAACAGACTTTGGCCCAAGAACCCAGTTCCCTCTTCCTGGAAAGCCCTCCCCACCCTTAGCTCCTGGTTAATTCCAATCTGTCAATACTTACCTCAGATGTTACTTCCTCCTCTCACCCGTCTTTCCACTCCACTCCTGTAGCATCTTCTACATACCATTATCATTCACACAATCAACGTTTATTGAACACTAACTAGGTATTCGATGTTTATCTCTTCTAGGTGCTGGGGACACAGCAGTAAACAAAACAAAACAACTGACCAAATTTCCTGCCCTAAAAAGGGCTCACATTCTAATACTCACCACGCTGTACCGAAACTGTGCCTATCTCCTGTCACAAGCATGGGCCACATCTTACTTATTTTTGCAGCTCCAGTGCCTGGGACAGAGACTGGCATAGAATATAGGTGCCAAGTATAACTGAATTCAACTGAATGGACCATTACAAGAATCTCAGCTCAGGATCCCAGCTGGTGGTCCTCCTTCCTATCTTTAGTATCCATCCTGCATAGTCACTTGATCACAGTTCTTTCTTCACAGTGTCCCCTGAACCCTGTTTACTTGGCTATAGAGTTGCAAATACCTATACTCTAGGTCCCTTGTGTATTTCACCACCTCCCTTGTCCAGCCAATACATTGAAATGGCACTTTTAACCAGGTTCTACTGTCACAGAGTTCAGCTCTCTGCTATCTCTGCTACTGCAATTGTCTGCTGCCAGCGGTTCTGAGTCATCCTATCCATGAGCCAGGAGAAAGTAGAAATGGGAGAACATAGGCATGGCCTCATGAAAGGAACACCAGGGAACTCCTTACCTCTTGAACATTACACTGAGTGGAAACTTTTCCTATTGGGTTGTTTCCTTTCAAAACTAACATTTGAAAAGCACGTTACTATTTACAAGTTACCTTCATATCCATTCTATTTGACCCTTTCAATGGTGCTACGAAGTAGACAGGTATTATTATCCCCATTTTACAGATGAGGAGACTGAAAGGGGCAGTGAACTTCTCAAGACCTCAACTGTTTTTAAAAAATGACCCAAGGTTCAAACCAAGGTTTTTGACTAAATTATTCCCACTTGATCATGATCAAGATACATTTTACCCAAAGGTATTCCATCTAAAAATATCCCAAGTTAGTGACCCTCTTCCCACAGACTTCAGAACCAAAATGAACCTACTACTGGGAACATCCTTGGAATACATAGCCCTGGGGCTTTGTCTTCTTTGATCATTCAGCTTGAACCAAAGAGGGGGCTGCCACAACTGCTAATAAATTTGAGGCATCAACTATACATAGCAAGGTTTTGGCTCTGGTCCACACTGGCCTTGCAGCTAGCAGAGCCAGTCCTCCTAGCTGAAGCTAAGGTGTGAGGAGATGGGGCTATCATTACAACACATACTAAAACAAAAAACCAAAAAACCCCAAAAAACTTTATTTACAGTTGAAAAGCACAAAATATCCTGAGTTCTGAATTGTGATACTTCCAAGGTCTCTTGATCAAATAGGGTGACAGCAGGCCAGGAAGCAAACATGGGCCAATCCAGATTATCCTATTCAAGAGCATCCCCCAGAGCAAGGGCAGGCTTACGACGACAGAGATGTGGAGGTCTGTAAGGGATGGAGGAGATAAGCCACTCAAGAGGACTGGAAGGGGACTTTCCGCAAGACAACATTCCCACCTATCCTTTATGCTCCTCTTCCCAAAAGAGCAAAACAGGTCTGATTCTTGCCACAGGCCAGACTTTTGGTTCTCCAAAGCAAAGCTGGATAGTATATCACACAAGAACCAAGAAGAAAAGAAACTAACACATACCGTCAAGCATATTATCTCATTATTTACCCTTCACAACTCTGTGCAGTATACATTGTACAATTAAGCAAAGGAGAAAACTGGGTCCCAAGGGGTTCAATGGCTTGACTGTGATGGGGCTCCCTGATGTGCTGGCTCCAAAGCATGTGTCTTCCACCAGAATCTGGCCCTCTGTGGAGCTGTAGAACAAAGAGCGATCCTCCTCACTTGCAGGTTTTGGTCCCAGGGTTATACAGAAAGGAAACTCCACACCCTCTGTTTATGACTGCGGAGTTAGCTGTACTGAAAGAACAGGGTGAGTACACTCAGACACTACTGTTCCCCTCCCCCCAAACGTGGTAACTCCCCCCCACCCCCCACCAGGACAGAGACTCCTGGTGTCATACTGAAGGCTCAAAGAGGAGTTTAACTCTGGGCCCTAACACAGAAGTACAAAAATGTATAAATGCACTTATAAGTTGCATGGTGCTCCAGGACCTAAGCTCCACCATAGACCAGGCACTGTGTTAGTCAGCATGGTCCCTGCTTCAAGGACTTCTCAGTTTAGAGAAAACCAGACAAAACACATTTGTGCTAAATGTTGTAATAGAGAGATGAACCAAGTACTAGGCCAGGGAGGAGGAGATGGAGGGACCAGGGACTGATTCAAACTGATGTTGGACACATGCTCCTGGGAGGGGCTGGGAGGAACTAGGATTAGTTAAAACTACATATATACAGTATGTGTTTGTTATAAGATACATGAATAATAAAGGAAATTTATGCATATACAGGACAATATAAACTGAAAAGAAAGTCTCTTTGCTATCTCTACAGAGGTAACCATTATTAATAGTTGGCTATATATCACTACAGAAATTTCTGAAATAGTTATTCAAAATAAATAGTATTGTGGCTTATATAATGTACTATACCTTGATGTTGTCACATAATTTACCTTAGAAATCTTGCCAACACATTCAGATTTACCTCTTTCTTTTTAAGGCTATATAGTATTCTATTGACAGATGTACCTCAATGCGTGCAAGACCTGGTTCCGACATAGGGAGCTTTGCCTTTGTGCAGTCATGCACCACGTAACATTTCAGCCAACAATGGACCACATGTACAATGGTGGTTCCCCAAGATTATAACAGAGCTGAAAAACTCCTATCACCTAGTGATGTTGTAGGCACTGTAATGTCTAGTGCAAAGCATTACTCACATAATTATGATGATGCTGGTGTAAACAAACCTACTGCACTACCCATCATAACAAAGTACAGCACATAAAATGATATACAATAAAAATGACAATCCATGACTGGTTTATGTATTTACTATACTTTTAACCGTTAGAGCGTACTCTTTCTACTTAGGAAAGTTTGCTGTAAAAGTGTGCTGTGGTTCACCAGCAGCATCTCATGCTCACAACATCTCCAGATTGCATCATTTTCTCTTGTGCTTGATTTAGTCTCGTGCTGTTTTAGAGATTTAGTGTAGCCTAAGTGTTCAATGTTTATAAAGTCTACAGCAGTGCACAGTAATGTCCTAGGCCTTCACATGCCTCATCACTCACTTCCAGTGCAAGTGGTAAGTGCCCCATACAGGTGTGCCATTTTTATTTAATTTATTTATTTTAAAACATATCTTTATTGATTTCAGAGAGAGGAAAGGAAGGGAGAGAGAGAGAGAAAGAAACATCAATGATGAGTCATTGATCGACTGCCTAGCCTGCAACCCGGGCATGTGCTCCAACCAGGAATCGAACCCCCATCTCCTGGATCCTAGGTCGATGCTCAACCGCTGAGCCATGCCCGGCTGGGCCAGGTGTGCCATTTTTAATCTTTTATACCATATTTTTACTGTACCTTTTCTATGCTTAGATATGTTTGGTGTACAACTACTTATCGCTGTGTGACAATTGCCTACAGTACTCAGTACAGTAACATGCTGTACAGGTTTGTACAATAGGCTATACTATACAGCCGAGGTGTGTAGTAGGCTAGACCATCTAGGTTTGTGTAAGCGCACTGTGATGTTCGCACAACAAAACTGCCTAATGACACATTTCTTAGAATGTATCCTTGTTGTTAAGTGGCATGTGACTGTACTGAATTGCACTGGAATGGAGCCTGACATTCTCCTCCTCCTTCCCTTTTTAGCTGGCAGGGCTTCTGACTTTCAGGGCAGGGAACAAACAGTGTCACACACCCAACAGGAATGTAAATATTTGCTGCCAAATCTCTACTGCTCCCAAGACCCGTATTTTCATGTGGAGACTCCCTTCTCTTGCTTGGGCTACTGCAGTGGATACCTCACTGGCCTCCACCCCATCCTCCACATTGCTGCCAATCAACTTCTAAGAAAATTCAATCAGTGTTCTCTTGCTCAAAATCCTTCAGTGCTCCCAGTGGCTTGATTCTTTGTGAAGGGTCAGGCCCCCTTTTGAGAATTTCAGGAGCACCCCAGGGAGGAGAAAAATGTATGTACTGCCTGAAGCCAGCCCTCACTCTCAGGATAACACAGGAACTCTTCAGCCTACACTGGTTCTCACAACTGGCCCTGGCCTCCACCAGCCTCACCTCTTACAGTTTGCTTTTCCTACCTTCCTGCTTTGGCTGTACTGAATTATTTGAAGTCTCCCATACACTTCCTGCTGTTTCCCACTTCTGTGCTTTGTTTATGCTGTTCCCTCTGCCTGGATTGCCCTCCTCAATTTCAGCCACCTGACAAGTTCTTATTCTTTCATGTACTCAGCTGAAGCATCATCTCTTCTGCAGTTTTCCAAACCATTCCAGGCAGACACAGGTATTTACACTTTCCTTACTTTCCTAAACCCTCCAGTCCAGTGCTTTATTGTACTGTAACTGTCAGTTTCCCAAGACACTGTGAGTTCCTTGAAGGCAGGAACTAGGCTTTTCAAATTTGTAGCCTCATATGCAGCATGGGACCTAGTTTTGAAATTTATTTTTCAATTATAGTTGACAAACAATATTATATTAGTTTCCAGTGTACAGCATAGTGGTTAGACATTTATATACTTTAGGAAGTGATCACCCAGCATGGGACGTATTTTAATTAATTAGTGCTGAGTTCTGAAGGACCAGCCCATGTGCCACCAACATGTCTTTCATAACCTTTCTCTGCAGGCATGTATCATATCTACAGGTACTCACAGAATGGAGGATAGTGCTTCCTGAATCTCAGTCATTCCAAATGGCTCCTTCACAACTATCAGCATATCTACCATCCACAGGCACAATTAATTTTAACCTAATCACTATTTGAACTTCAATAATGCCTCATTATAAACTGTAATAATTGTAAAATTATGTGTTGTGCTAATTATATATTTTTTCCTCAGATGCAAATGTTAAAATAAAAGATATTCATTCCAGGGCTACCTGTTCAGAACCCCTCTCACTGTGGTAGGAGCTTCTGTCACTCTTTCAATAAACTTTTGCTTTCACTTAAAAAATTAAAATTAAAAAAAGATTCATTCCAGTACCACTAAAAGCAGCATCACCCACATTCCTCAGATGTACACCAGGGATGCTTGTTACAAACATAGAATCCTGGGTGCCACCTTTAACTCAATTAAACTCTCCAGGGGAGGGATCTGGGAATTAGGTTTCTCAAATGCCCCCAAGTGATTCTTCTCTTTAGGGAAATTTGTGAAACAATGAACTAAAGAAAGTTCTCTACTGCTTGCCACAAATACCAGGTTTGGGGATGACAGGTAGGTGAGCAGCAATTCAGACTAGCAGGGCTGCCAGAGCCACCAACCACTCCCTTTTCCAAGAGACTGTTAGGCTTTCAAAACAGAGGTTCCACCAACCCACATGTGATTACAAGTAGCAAAGAACACAGTTCAGACTATGGCAGGAGAATCCTGAGGGCCAAGATTCATCCATGTATCCATGACCAAATTTATCATAAAAAGTTTTCATAGGACCCCAAGATAAAAACCAAGGTTTCTACATCCAGAGCTGTACAGAAAGCTTCATTTTGGCTAAAACCAAAGTCAGGATCTAAGGCAAAACACAAAAGAGTTCTAAAAGAAAGTGCTTCAGCTCAGTTGGTTAGTGTCGTCCCAATACACCAAGGTTGGGGCTTTGATCCCTGGTCAGGGCACATACAAGAATCAACCAATAAATGGACAAGTGGAACAACAAATCATGTTTTTCTCTCTCTCCCTCTCTCTAAAAATCAATTTAAAAAAATCTTTAAAAAAAATAAATAAAATTAAAGTCGGTCCCTCAGTCACATCAGCCACATTTCAAGTGCTCAATTGTCACATGCAGCCGGAAGCTTCCATAACAGCACAGATATAAAACATTCCCCCATCGCAGAAAGGAATGCCCACTGGACAATTCCAGTCTAGAGGGCTCTGGAACGGCGAATGGCCCCCATGGAATCTCTTCTGCTTGGGTTGCGGGATGGGAAGAGGGGCTCTCACAGGGGCAAAAGTTTACATGATCTTTGCTAACAGTGCGTGAGGAAGGAAGGGTTGATGATCGCCACCCTCAGCAATCAAACCCTCAAGGATTTCTAGTAACTTTCTGTAAGAGACTCAGAAAAATAGAGAAAAGAGGTCCCAAACATAATTTCTAAACTTTATTCTTTTTATCTTCTGCTCTCTGGTAGGGCTCAGCGGGTCAATCTTTAGAAGGAAAAGGATGGGAAATGGAGGGAACGGCCAGCAGCTACTTAAGAGGGAATACAGGTTGAGCCCTAGGGGCCCCCAGTCCTGGCAGAAAGGAAAGCTCAGGTGTCAACTGGGTGTGAGAGGGGACCATCTGGCTGGAAGAGTGAGAGGTCCTTGTGCAGCTTCCAGCACACACTTGTGCATTCTTGCCTCAGCATTTGCTCACACCAGTTCCCTGCCTAAAATGCCTGACATTCTCTCTCTCTCTTAACTCATGTAACCAAATTTTACTGAATGCCTATAAGTGCCAGATGCTGTGAACACAAAGTCAGTCACAGATAGAGATATAAACAGTCATTAAAGTGGTCTAGAATTTGACTAGATCTCTACTTGGGGAAAAAGGCAGAATTCAGAAAAATAAATTCTAGATAATTCTGCAAGTATACAAATAAAACTAAAGGAATATTAGAAAAAATACAGAAGACATTAGGATCTGAGGTCATAAGGAACTTCTTAAACAACATAAAACACAAATGCCATAAGTGAAAGACTGAAATTTTGACCTCATCAAAATTTAGAACTTCTGTTTAAGAAAGAATATAACCAAAGTTAAAATAAGCAACACACTGCCAATTTTTTCTTAAATATATTCTGGAGAAAATAGTCACAATATATAAAGAACTAAGACTCAGAATGTATAACTATTCAAGTCATTAAGAAAAAGGAAAAATAAACTGTATGCTACAAACATCTTACAGAATATTGTCTGTTTTTTTGTTTTGTTTCTTTTTAATGAGGTAGTTTTACTTAAATGAGGAGGAAGTCTTCAAGACATAATGCCAGCCCAGCTGGGCGTGGCTCAGTGGTTAAAGTGTCGACCTAGGATCCAGGAGATCAGGGTTCGATTCCCGGTCAGGGCACATGCCCGGGTTGCTGGCTGCAGCCGATCAATGACTCTCTCATCACTGATGTTTCTGTCTCTCTCTCTCCCTCTCCCTTCCTCTCTCTGAAATCAATAAAGATATATTTAAAAAGACATAATGCCAAATGGAGAACAATGATGAGCAATATGGTAGGGTACCATTTAGGAAAAACAAAACCTCCCAAAATTAGGTAGGCAAAGAGAAGTTCCCGATGGATACATAGCAAACTGATAAAGAAGTTACCTCTGGAGAGAGGAGTGAGACTGGGGCTGGTATGGTGCCAAGGGGGGGGGCACTTTAACTGTTTTGTGTGAAAAATTTTACACGATTATATAATGTTACTTAATAATCGACCAAATGAGATATGTGGACCTTGATTGAATGACTTTTCCTGGAACTATAAAAGTTACTTTGTAAATAACTGGGGAAGTTTGAACATGTATATTAGATGTTATATTATTGTGGTTATGTGGGATGTTCTTGTTTTCAGCTTGCTGAAGCATTTATGGGTAAAGTGTCAAGGAATCTTCAACTTTCAAATGGGAAGGAAAGAAAGGAAGGAAAGAAGAAAGACAGGAAGAAAAGCAGGAGAGAGGAAGAGAGGAAATGGGAATGTGAGGGGAGGGAAGAGAGAAAGAAAAGAACAAATGTCAAAGCAAAATGATAATATTAGTATGTTAACCATTGGTGAATCTAAGTGAAAGGTATATGGGTGTTGAATGTACTATTCTTCCAACTTTGCTGCAGGTCTGAAAATGAGAGAGAGAAAGAGAGGGAGGGAGAGAGAGAGTCACCACCATTCTAGCTGGAAGGAATCAATTTCTCCCTTGAATTCTTATGACACTTAGCAATGTCATGCATATTATTAGTGATCGCTCTCTCCAAATGTGTCTTATTCCCTACAAGCTCCTCAAAGGTAGAGGCATCTTTCAATTCTTTGTCCTGCTCTGCATGCCTAGCATGATGCCCAGCACGGAGGAGGCAGTGGAAAGAATGGGGTTGAGAAATGTGTCACGTTCACCAATGCGCTGGAAAATACAAAGTCAGGACTTGGAACTGCCCAATCAGTTCTGATGAGAAACATGACAGGTCTACCTCCTGGCTGCTCAGACTGACCCAGCAGGGAGTCACCCAGAGCTGGTGCCAGGTCTTTTTAGAAGGACTACTGAATGGGAGTACAGTCTGAGAATGTTGTCAGAAACTGCCTGATGGATTTCAGGTTAATACTTTGTAAACTACAAAGTGGTAGAAAAGTAAAGTGCCCAAATAACCCCTTCTCCTTTGTTCCTTACAATGACCCTAGGAGAGAAGTATTATCTCCATTTGACAGATGAGGAAATAGGCTCAGAAAAAGGAAGTGACTTCTGCTAGGTCACCAAGAGAGGAAATGGGCTCATTCCCATGTCTTCAAGTCTAAGGTTCTTTCTGCTAGACCATGCTGCCTTTTCTGGGGTGACTCCTAACCAGGAAGAGAAAGACACACTTACCTGATTCCAACTTGCTCTGGACTACATCTCCCCACACTGTGAGATCACCACAGGAAGTTTGGGCTTATTGTTGGGGCCTGTGGGAACATTCTAAGACAGAAAGCACAGTGAAGGTTCAGACACTCACCAAACATTTACTGATGTCTGCCAGCCCGTGCTAAGGACTGAGGGCTCAGAGACTGATATAACAACAGTCCATGCCCTAGCAGATAGGTAAAGCATATAATACAGATAAAAAATAAAATGTACATTTAAAATATATCACATCTATGATATATAACAATGTAATAAGTTATAAGAAAGTGTACACAGGGCAGAGGAAACAACTACACGTTGCTTAAAGAGGTTAGGGAAGGATTCACAAAACGGGATTATTTGAGCTGGACCAAGAAGGCTGAATGGGAAGGAGGAAAAGAAAGGAGAAGAGCATTCCAGGTCGAGGAAGCGGCATGAGCAAAGGCTCAGGGGCAAGAAGGAACAAGAGGCAGGGATGTGTATGGCACATTGAGAGAAAAGCTAGTAGCCTGATGTGACTGAAACATGGAGGTGGCGGTGGCAGAAGGGGCAGTGGAGAGGTAGGCAGGGACCAGATCAGGAAGGATTTTGAATGTAGTGCTGAGTAGGATTTTATCAAGTAGGTGAAGTGGCCATCACAGGCCAAAGCTCAGTGTGCACTACAGAGGCTAATTATAGGCCAAAACCACTTGGGAGGCATGTGGTCTCTCCTCCTCTCCCTTGAGGAAGTCCATGTAGTAGAGGCAATGCTTGAAGACTGGGCCTAACAAACTGAAGCCCACCCAAGATTCTCTAGCTCTCAACACTAGTCAGTAGTACCAGCCCAGAATGGCTGTGAAAGAGGAGATCAAAACTGGACTCACCTCGATCTTTCTCATCACTAGAAGTCCATCAATAATTTTTCCTGTAGGAAGAATATGAACTAGACTTTACTATTCTCATTTGCATAGCATTTTCCAGCTCCCAATGCCCATCCTCATACCTTATCTCATTTGATCCTCATGCCAATTTCAGGAAATTGAGATTCAATGGAGGTGAAGGTCACAAATAGTAAGTAGCAGAATTAGGGCTCAAACCTAGATCTGAGTGACTGCAAAGCCCCACTGCACCCCGCTGCCTGTGTGGTATTTCTTAAAGGCTACCATCCTGGTTTCCCCCCCCAGACATACGTATCAGTGAAGTGGTTATACACTTTATCAGATGGCCTCTTTGTCCTTCCACACACCCTCCTCACCTCCCACCACT
Organism: Miniopterus schreibersii; assembly: GCF_964146895.1. Taxonomy (NCBI): domain Eukaryota; kingdom Metazoa; phylum Chordata; class Mammalia; order Chiroptera; family Miniopteridae; genus Miniopterus; species Miniopterus schreibersii. Next base: position 24,761,215 of record NC_138109.1, on the reverse strand, counting down.
TCCTCCTCCTTCCGTACTACCCCACAGAGCAGTTAAACTAGTGCAGCCCTCTTGGTATGAGTGCCAGGACTGGCTCTTCCGGAAGTCCCACTTTGGGTGAATGGGCCCAGGACCATAGGACAGGAGTAGGACTCACCAAACACTACGTGCTTCCCATCCAGCCAGTCACACTTAGAGCAGGTGATGAAGAACTGGCAGCCATTTGTACTGGGACCACTGTTTGCCTGATGGAAAAAAAAAAAACTTGCAGTGAGTTTTCCTGGTCATGCTAGCTGAAGGGCAAGATTTCCCAAAGAGCCTGTGGCCCTGATTCCTCCATGCTTTCTTTTAGCAAAACTGACTGAGCATTTATGAGCCAGGACCTGAGCTAGGATACAGAGATGAACAGGACACACAATCTCTGCCCTCAAGGATCTGTGAATAAATGTACATTTCTCCTACAGTGTGAATTTTTATAATGGGAACAATTGTTTATGGGACCAGATTTGCTGTATGTAGTCCAATACTAGTTATAACTGAATTACAGTTACAGATTAGCTACCAGGTGAGGACAGGTCTGTTGCGTATGCCATAAGCTGTTTTGTGTGAATGGTTTTGTACTATAACAATGGTAATTAAAAAATTTAAGAAGGTGCAGTAAGTTGCTAGTGCTATGCTAGAAAAAAAGGCTGTATTCAATCAAAGATGCTTGCTTTTTACCAGTACACCTCAAATCCTTTATTATTGAATTTTGCAAAAAAAGTATTTTTAAAAATTGATAATCTGAAACTCTCTAGCCATATGCCTTCCATTTTCCTCTCTTAAAATTGTTTTTACATCATTATATTTAATAACACATTATAAAAGGACAGGCTATAATTACAATGCAGAGTGATACTTTGCAAAGAGACATCTGACTTTCATATGAAGTGTACTTTTGTCTATTATACATTGATCCCCCTAAACTGCCTTTAATGTGCTCAATTCAGACTTTTGTATATCAGCAAACCCAAGTGAAATTTCAGCAGCATTGTCTTACAACAATGTCTGTGTAACTATGATTATGGCATACTTCCCTTATTTGGGATAAAATGAATAGAAAATGGAAAACTGAAAGTACTAGTACTATTAAAAGCACAGGTCTCATAAAACTATTACTGCGCAAAACTGGATATTATTAGATTGATAACTAGCCTTAATCAGATATCAGATTTAAATTGGTTGATTCTGTGTTCAACTGTGAAGGAATCAAAATGTTTATGAAATACTAAAAATATATTAAAGACACTGTCTAAGGGTAAGGGATTTCATATTATACTTCAGAAATTCCCCTGTAAGGTGAGGCTATTTTTGTTTTTTTGTACATGTATTCAGGAACATCTCATACCTAAAAGTGAGGCACTGTCTGGGACAAGGATAGGCATCCCAAGGGGTCCCAATTCATTCATTCTATCATCTATCTATCTATTTTGCTGCTCTATATCTAAACATTTATTAGCAAGCAGGCAGGAAAACAGTCATACATGTTTTTATAGCTCAGGGTTACACTCTCTGCCCTTAGCCACTTTTTTATTCATTCTTCAAGGCAGTATAACTTACTGGTTTAGAGAATCAACTCTGGAGCTCTGGAGCCAGATGACCTAGCTTGAATCCCAGCTATACCACTGACTGTGTGACCTTAGTTTAGTCACATAACCTTTCTGTGAAAGTTTCCTCATTTGAAGCTATCTTAAAAGACGTTGAGAAGATTAAAATAAATTAATGCAAATAAGATGCTTGTTGAATGAGTGCTCAATAAACGTTAGCCATTATTCTGATTATCTTCCACTCATTCATCAGTATCTGCTCAACACCTTTCTATATCAGGTATAAGGTTTAGAGATCAATGAGACCCAGTCCCTGCCCTTGAGGAACTCATGATTTAGTGGAGACTAGAGGTAAAAACAATTATGCTACAAGATATGCGGTATAAGCCTGAACGGTGCAGAGACCAAGGCTTCCTTCCATTTTCCCGACTCCTCCATAGATGCTAACATAGCGGCATGAACTTTGAGGGGTTCTAATACTGGTGAAGATCCAAGCCAACCTAAGTCACATCTCCATCCTTTACCTGCACTTGCCCAGTCTGGCTTTCCTAAAAGGGGGCTTATACACTGTTTGCTGGACTAGTCTCACTCAATTATTATGGCAGCCTCCTAACTGGCTTCTCTTCCCCAGCCTATCCATTCCCACCTGCCACTCACACTGCATCTAGTGTTTTTGTTCTAATACACAAACTTGATCAACTCTCCTCAAAAAAGTGTATGGCTTTCCATAACCTATGAAAGAAAGTCCACACACCTCATCCTTATTCTGCCATTTAAAGCCTGACAGAAGCCAGACAACCTGCCTCTGCAGTGGTCTCTACTGGCCACTCCGTCTGCCAATTGCATCCTATGTTCTCAGCGCCTTCCTCACGTCCCGTCCCTTGACTATGTCTCGCACCATCTGGTACAGAACTCTTCCAAGAACTCAAATGTCCTCTCCTTTGTGAAGCATCCTTGCCCAACCCCAGGAGCAATTATTCTCATTCCTCGGAGCCCTCACAGAATTTTTACATGTAATAGGTGCCCTTACCTTAACATATTGACGGCATTGATTACACTAGACTAGACTTACTATTTTGCATGTGCATGAATTCCCCAATAGATGTTAAGTGACGCAGGGATCAGGTCTTATGCCTTACCATGAAGCCCGAAACAGAGTGAGTATCGACAAATCTTTACTTGATAAATGCCTGAGAAGATGAGTGGTAGAGTGGGCAAGCAGGACAGAGAATGTGAATGTAAATATTAGGTCTGGGGGAGTGGGAGTGAGAGTTGGGGCACTGATAGAGGGAAATGGGAGATGAGCAGGAGGGAGGGAGAAGGTGGGAGAGTGAGAAAGAAGCACGGTGGGAGGGGAAAGAGAAAAGGAGGAGTGAGGAGTGAATAAGGGGAAGTGACGGAGAATGAGCAGGAAGGCAAGTGAGCAGCCGAAGGATAGATGAGGGGTTTTAAGTGAGGTGGGCAGGGGGACTGTGAAAGAGGAGTGAAGTGTGAGAGGGTGATGTAAGTGGGGAGGGCGTGCGAGGATAAGGGAGTAGGAGTGGTGAGCAAGAAGTGGTAAGTGAACAAAAGGGGGTGACCAGCAGTGTGAATGAATGGGTGCTGAGAAAGTCCTGAAGAGCCAAGCAATGAGCAAGTGAACACTGGATCTTGACAGCACAACTGGATGCATTCTGAGGAGCAAGGTTAAATGCCCAGCCACATGTCTTGGCTCAAACAAAAGGAAGAAAACACATAGCAGAGTTCAGTTTTAGTTCTCTAGCCTAACAAAATCAAACCAGACTGAGCAAAAAGGTGGGTGTGACAGAGGTGAGTCCCGGGCTGAGCAAGAGAAGAAAAGCATTTGCTTTTATCCAAAGAGACAGCATTGAGCCTCAAGAGGGGCCCACAAACCAGCTGGCTATACATCTAACCCAAAACCTTGATTGGACCTCACTTACCATAGACAGCAGGCCTGGAGCTGAGTGTCTAAGTTTAAAATTTTCATCTGCAAATGGCCCCCGGTATATACTGGCAACTCCAGTACCATCTCCCTGAGTATAGAGAAGGGCAGTGTTAGCAACTTGCAAGTGTTGGGCCCCCCAGAGGCTGGAAAAAGACAGCTGCTGCACCTAGAGCCTAGCTTCCCTCCAGTCCACTCTTGTTGGTCACTTTGGGAACCACACCTCTTTGACCCTATCATGCAATCAAAGCAAGTCCCATGCAAGGCACCTGCAGCCCACATACTGGCCAGGTCTTCTCACAGACTGGGTAAAAGAGGTCACGACTGGGTCTCTAGAAAGACAGGTTAAGACCCAGGCAAAGTAGGGAACAGTACAGTAACATTCAAGGGCATTCCCATCCCCATCCCCTCCCCACATCAAGCCTGGCTATTGTTCTCAAGCCTTAAGCCTGGGTTCCTGCAGTAAAAATAGTAGCCACAGAAATAACCAAAAAAACAAGCTTGTAAGTCTTTGATGAGAAAGAACAGTACTTACGTTAACAAAATCTCCACCCTGAATCATGAAATCCTTTATGACCCTGAAACAGAGAACAAAGGATTCTGAGATAAGGCTCTGGTTTAGAAAAACATTGATTTAGTCATTGTAGTTTAAATTAATCCATCCTTAAGTTCATAAAAAAATTCCTTCTGAAGATCTAAGAATTAGATGAGAAGTTAAGAAGTAGCCTTTTGGCTCCATCCTGGTGGCTCAATGGCTGAGCATCAACCTATAATCCAGGAGACAGCGGTTTGATTCCAGTTTGATTCCTGATCAGGGCACATGCCCAGGTAGTGGGCTCAGCCTCCAGTGGGCCCTGTGCAGGAGGCAGCCCAGCCCATTAATGACTCTCTCTCATCACTGATGTTTCTATCTCTCTCTCTCTAAAATCAATAAAGACATATTTAAAAGAAAAAAGAAGTAGCCTTTTGGTGGAGTAAGAGTAATTGTGTACAAAGTAGAGAAATAACCAATTACATGACCTTTATGTAATAAAAATTTGTTTAAAGTAAAAAAAAAAAAAAAAAAGAGCTAAGAATTAACCTGCGGCTTTATTTTTGTCTAAAGAGACTAATCCCCCAAAGAAGTAATTCTAAAAGCCCCAGGACGGTGTGCCATGGCACTTACCTGTGGAAAGTGCTTCCTTTGTATCCTATAGGAACCCCATCTTTTCTATAACCGAAAAGAAAGAGATTTGGAATGACGACAGGTAACCATAGGCCTTTCCAGTTTACCACACATTCGAGCCAAAGGGACTCTCCTAGAGATGTCAGGACAAGAGAGATAAAGCAAATGAACTGAAGACAGACCCTTGGGGTACTACTTCCTATTACTGTTACCAGCAGTCATTCGAGGCCTATGTTGTTCCCCCATACCCACACTGCAGCCCAAAGACACCCCTTAGGAGTAAGCAGATAAGTCAACCACATCTGAGACTGACCTGAATTCTCCCGTGCAGAACTGCCTGAAAGGGAAAAGAGGACTCATTCACCATGACATCACAGCTGTGAGTGTCCCTAACCTCTGGAGGGGAGAGCACAGACACTGTCCCCAGCAAGCCCACCAACCGGCCAGCCAGACGTCCAGACCCCCAGGCATGTAGATTAACAACATAAATTGAAATGGGACAGTTCAAGCGAGGGCTGTTCAGGCAGAGCGCCACCCTGAGGACTCAGATCTCAAGGGCAGTGAGTGGACGGAGAGAGGCAGGCTGACGATTCCGTAGGATGAATGCTGGGTCGGTTTATCCGGCAGAGCTGGGGCATATCCTTACCTAAAGTTCTCAGCAGTCTTAGGCACAACGTCTGCAAAGAGCTCGATCTTCATTCGGCCAACTTCCTGCAACCGGCGAAAGCCAGTCAGAAGGCCCAGTCCAAGGCCTTGTAGGCCTCGCGGAGCAGGGACCGAGAGGGGCTGACCCCTCCCTCCCCCATGCACTCGATCTCTCCCACCTCCGCCTCCTTAGCCTACCCTTTCGTCCCGCTCAGACCTTCCACGCGCGGGGCGCTAGGATGGGCGCTAGGAGAGTCAAGACTCATCCTACCCTCGTCACCACGCCCCGCAGTTCGGTAGGTTCTGGTCCAAATTCACTTTCTGGCTTCCCGACCCCGCTGTCCCTGAGCAGGTGAGTTCTGCCTGCCTGGCCCGGTGCAGTTTCCTTTCCGCGAAGTGCTGGGTGGCCTCCTGGACCTCACCTGGCCGCCAATGCTGACATCAAAGAACACCACGGGGTTGACGGGGCTTGAATTTGCCACCGCCATGGCTCCGACCCGGAAGCAGAAGTCGGAGCACGGGCTTCCGGTGAACCTAATCCCAGCTCCGCGCGTTTGTGCTCCCGCGCAAGCGCGGGAAGAGCGGACAGACTGGGCCCCGCCCCCTGGGCCCCCGCCCCGCCCCGCCCCGCCCTCAGCGCGGAGGACTCGTCGGTTCCCGCGCGGGAACTGGGGGGTGCTGCGGCGGCCCGGGGGTCGCTCGGTTCTCACCGTGAGACGTCCGCTAGCTCTTGGTTCGCTTGACTCTCCGGGAGGCCGGGGTGTGGAACGGGGCGGGGCGAGGGGGGAAGCGGGTGCGGGTGGAGGAGGTAGGGAACGGGAGGAACGCCTGGGCCGCGTTTTGCCCAAAGTCAACAGGCATCGCTGTCCCAGGGCCACACCGAGTACAGATTGTCCTCGCTCCCGTTGGGGAGTTTGGAGGAGGCGGTCGCCAGCGCCCCCTCAGCCCTTGCTGCTGACAGGAGCCATCGCTCGCGCCCGTCGTGCCCGCCCACTGCCCTGTGCGCCCGGGGGCCGCGACTCTTCGTCCCCGGCGCGGGGCGGCCGGCGGCCAAGGGGTGCTCCGCACACGCGCAGCCCTGCCTTGAAGTCAGTGAACTAGAATTTTTGTCCCAGTTTTGCCACAAGCTCCCATTTTTGTCACTTCCAATTCATTCCCAGCAGAGTAGCTAGTTTTAAAAATAAGTCTGCTTGCCTGGCCGGACGTGGCTCAGCGGCTGAGCATGGCCCTAGGATTCAGGAGATCCCCCTTGGATTCGGGTCAGGGCACATGGGGTTGCGGCTGCAGCTGATCAATGACTCTCACCATTGATGTTTCTATCTCTTTCCCTTCCTCTCACTCTGAAATCAATAAAGACATATTTTTAAAAAAATAATAAGCCTGCTTGTAAATCACTCCTGGGTTCCTGTATTTAGAATAAAATCCAATTCCTTACATACGAAGGCCGACATTACATTATCTGGCTGCCACCTACTTGGCCTCATCTTGTAGTTAGTACTTGCCCTCAGTTACTATACTCCAGCCTTTTTGTTCCTCAAGGTCATGGGTGGATATAGTAGTTTCCCCGCTTATCTGAGTTTTTACCTTCCTCCTTTCAGTTATCCTGTCAACCTCAGTCTGACAGTTGATCGATAACCAAGATGCCTATTAAGTGACTAATGGGCAGGTAGCATGTCCAGCATGAATATTAATTTATACTAAATTAAAAATAGTAAATGAAAAATTCCAGAAATAAGCAATTCATAAGTTTTAAATTGCATGCTCGGATGTGACTCATCCCGTTGTCCATCATATTTACGTGTATGCTACCCACCTGCTCAGTAGTCACTTAGTAGGTGTCTTGGTTATTAGATCAACTGTCAGGGTATTACAGTGCTTGTGTTCAAGCTATATCACAACACCTATGTAGTTCACCCTACTTCATCTCTTCACGTAAGCACTGTGTCATCTCGCATCATTCATAAGAAGGGTAAGTACTGTACAAGATAATATTTTGAGACCAAATTCACATAACTTTTACAGTATATTGTTATAATTGTCCTATTTTATTATTACTGTTAATCTCTTACTGTGCCTTACTTATCAATTACTTATCATAGGTATGTATGTCTAGGAAAACAGTATATACAGGGTTTGGTACCATTCAGATACATCAGTGATTTTCTTCATGCCACATGCCATCCAAAGTTATATGGTCAGTCTCTCCACCTGCCACACAAACATATACCTTCCAACCGAATAGTATATTAACTATGAAAGCAGAGACTCTCTTTGTCTTCACAGGTGTGGCTACAGTGACTACGATCGAATAGCACATAGCAGGGATTCAGTGAATTGAATGAAAGAAAGTGAGTGTGGGCAAGGTTTGGAGTCAGCACGCATTCAGTATCATAGCTATTATTTCCTGTATCCTTTGATCATATTTTTTCATTGGTGGTCTGAGGAGGCAGGGGTTGCACATAAAAATTCAGTGTGTCTCAACTTGTGGGATCTCTTTTGTTTTTCCCCCTCTCCCCTTGGTCTCTACCTCCAAAGGAAGATGAAGGAAGGGGGGGGGGGAAAGGGGAGGAAGGAAAGAGGGAGTGGCAGAAGTCACCCTTCAGTATAGTTTTATACCAACTATTTTACAATAAATTTTTTAATTGATAATATCCAATGTTGATGAGACTATAGAAAAACTAGTACACTCAAACTGCAAGTGAAAATTAATGAAGATCTCTAGCATTTATTAAGCAGTTATTCAGTGCAAAATACTTCATTTCATTTAGTTCTTACAACCCTATGGGATAGGAACTACTATTGTTCCATTTTATGCATCAAGAAATTGAGGCTCACCTGGCTGGCCCAGCTCAGTGGTTGTGTGTCAACCTAAGAACCAAGAGGTCCCCAGTTCAGTTCCCCGGGCAGGGCACATGCCCAGGTTGCAGGCTCGATCCCCCGTGGGGGGGCATGCAGGAGGGAGCCAATTGTCTCTCATTGATGTTTCTCTCTCTCTGTCCCTCTCCCTTCCTCTCTCTCTAAAATAAATAAAAACATATTTAAAAAAATTGAGGCTTAAAGAGGTTTACTGTAGAAACAGTATATTAACACAACCTAATTTTAAAGCAATGAGACAAGTACCAAAACTATATAACATTTATATCCTTTGACCCTGTTATGGCAATCTTGTGAATTTGTTTTCTGTTTTAACTTAAGAAGAAAAGAGCTAACTTCACAAAGACTTTCACTGCAGCATAATCTTTAAATAGCGAAAAAGTAGAAACAACTTGGATGTTAAATAAGAAAATTTATAGAACATCAACATGATAGAGTATCGCATGTCTATTAAAAGAATAATTATGAAGTGTTTAAATATGGGAGAATGTTTTATGGTATATAAAATTAAAAACCAGACTATGAAAATGCAATATAATAACCATTTAAAATATATGAATTTGAATAAGAACCAGAAGGTAGTAACTCCAAAATGAAAATAGTAGTGTTAAAAATGTGGGATTATAAAGGGTTTTTTTCTTCTTTTTAAAAATACTTGCTTTAATGTGATTACTTTGTTTTTACTTTTAAAAAAATATGAAAATAGAAAAGAATACTGAATTAGCCATGTATGTGTTCTGCTGAACAAAAACCTAATTAAACCACCCAACCTGTCACTCTATATATTGATCAACACAAGGCATTTGAGGATATCAAACAAACTTGAAAAACCCATTTTTAGAACTGGTTTAATGAATACAATTTTGAAGACTCCTGGTTGATGTCCAGCATGTGATCTATCATAACGTCTCCATGTTATGTTTCACCTTCATGCCCAAGCTTTAAGTTAGAAGCTTTGATGAGTCTAGTTTTAGACACCAGTGATTTTATAGTTCTGACTTTTGGACTCGTTCTTAGATGTGATGTGTCTTTTTCAGAGAAGCCACATTTTATACATGTATCCAGCTTCAGAATTCTGTGAACAGGAAAGAGACCCGAGGGACTTGGGGTTTGCCACTGCTTCTTCTGACTTATGTTCTTTAGGCTCTTAAAGACATCCAAATGACTCTACCAAACTTGTTCCGGAAACACTAAGAAAGGCCACGTGTGAGGACTTCAAGTGGATGGGGTCTCTTGGCAGCATTTTGGGGTTACAGAGATAAGGCTTCAATAGGATTTCAGTTTTGACAACTGTCAAACACAAAGACAGCCAAATAAAGTTACCTTAAATTTATGTTTATGGATTATCTTCTACTGTAGGTGAGGATTCTGTCAGGTGTGGGGGTGAAGCAGTGGTGAGGGGAGAAGGAACTGGAAGGTGTAAATACTATATATAGAGAAAATTACCCCTAAATGCTATGCTTTTTCAAGCCAGCAACTCATGACTGGTTAGGCAGCCATGATTCTCAGTCATACGGATGATTGTCTTGACTTTACTAACCTGGAGTCTGGTAGGGGCAAGATTTTATTCAATATTTCATATTCAGAGATGCCACCAAGTATTGTTTCCTAAAAGGAAAGAAAGCATTATTTAAAAAATTTTAATGATAAACCATTGGCACTATGATCCTAGAACTATGCCATATATATATATGTTTTTTTAGTTAAAAATGTAATCCCTTCATCTCACACCTGTTAGAAGGATTATCATAAAAAAGACACGAGGTAATAAATGCTGATGAAGATGTGGAGTAAAGGCAACCCTTGTGCACTGTTGGTAGGAATATAAATTGTTGCAGTTACAATGGAAAACAGTATGGATGTTCCTCAAGAAATTAAAAATAGAACTATATGATCCAGCAATTCCACTTCTGGGTATTTATCCAAAGGAAACAAAATCACTATCCTGAAGACATATCTGCACCCCATGTTCACTGCAGCATTATTTACAACAGCCAAGACATGGGAGCAACCCAAGCATCCATTATGGATGAATGGATAAAGAAATTGTTGAACATACACAGAAACACACACAATATGGAATAGTAAGACAGAAAAAAAGAAGGAAATCCTTCTACTGTGACAACATGGATAGACCTTAAGGACATTACGCTAAGCGGAATAAGACAGACAGAGAAAGACAAATACCATATGATCTCACTTATATGTGGAATTGAAACCAAACTCATAGATATAAGAGATCTATGGTTGCTAGAGATAAGGGGTGGGGGAATTAGGTGAAGGTGGTCAAAAGGTACATACTTCCAGTTATAAGATAAATAAATTCTGGGGATATAATGTACAACATGATGACTGTAGTTAACAATACTGTCTATTTGTATATTTAAAAGTTGTTAAAAGAGTAGATCTCAAAGTTTTCATGACTAGAAAAAAAAAAAAAGTAAGTATCCTGGTAAGAAACATATAGCCTGTAATACAAACCAGGGAAGAAAGCAAGCAGCCTCTATCCTGGATTTAAAATGCAACTCATCTCACTGAATTTCCTCTTGCTGACTCACTCACCAATCAGACACTGGACCTTGTCTGAACCTATACTACTTGTCTGCTTGGATTTTGTAACATAATTGCTTTTTTCTGACTCAGATGTTCTCCTTAGGCTTGACTTCTTGCCAGACCAGACTAGCTTCACTTTACCTCTCTGAACCTCAGATCCGCTCATCTCTTAGACTGGGCTGGAATAATACATGGTAAAGAGGAATGCTGAGAATGAGGCATACATGTGAAAACATTTAACATTCATTCATTCTTTCTTTCATTCTCTCTTACCCTCGCCAGTTTGACTCAGTGGTTAGAGCATCGGCCCACAAACTAAAGGGTCCCGGGTTCAATTCCAGCCAAAGGCATGTACCTCAGTTGCAGGCTTGACTCCCAGCCCCTGTTGGGTGCATGCACGAGGCAACCAATCAATGTGTGTCTCTTTCATCAATGTTTCTCTCTGTCTCTCTCCCTTCAGAAAAGCAATGGAAAGAATATCCTCAGTGAGGATTAAAAGAAAACAACATTCATTCATTCTCAAATATTTACCGAGCACCTGCACATAGGTACAGTGACATATGAGATACAATCCTTAATCCAGGATCTCACTGCTGAGTTGATGAGATAGAGAAGTAAAAGGGCAATGACAATATAATGTGTTAAGGAAGAAGTTATGAGGCATACACAAATTGCTTTGGGACCACACAGAAGGAGAATGTTTAATAAAAGCTGACTTAGTGAAGAGCAAAGGTGGCCAAGAGTAGACTCAGGGGTCTGCTGCCTTGGTGTGCAGCCAATGAGCCTCTTTGCCACATCCACAGCTATATGAAGAAGGTGACGAGAGAGAAGAGAGAACAGAGCAAACTTAACCACCTAAACTTCATATTAAACACCTACCAGGAAGCACATATCTTACCTCTCCTCTGCAAATCTGGATGCTTCTTATAATGCGCTCTAAGAGGCCAACTTGCTCTGTGAGCTGGAGACTGTTTTCCTGTAACTGCTTATTTTCTCTATCCAGGAAAAGTACTCTATAAGAATGGGATAAATCGGAGGCATAACTAAAAATTTCTATATAATTAATAAAGACTTAAAACTATGTCGCAGTTCCCACTAGCTCTGGGTCTTAGACCACTGTCCAGATTTTAGAACCAACTTTGGCAGACCAAGTGAAAACTAATAAGCTTCTGGCCTGTACACAGCCGTTTAATACCTACTGAGAGCAGAGACATACTGTGTGCAAGAGAATGAAAGGCATAGATAGTTCTAGCCCTTGAGCCACTTCAGGAAAGATATGATCCCATTTAGGAGTATAACTGAAAAAAGAGACTCTGCATCCCTTCAAACACAGTAGCTACACAGCCTGCATCTGGTTTGATCTCGTATAGTCATCCAATACATTAGTAGCAGCAGCAGCAGCCATTTACTGAGTACTTACCATGTGCTTAGGTGCTGTAATCTGGCCACACAGAAAGCACTTCAAACTTCTCATATCTTAGCTCATTTAATCCTCACAACAACCCCATAAAATAGATATTGTTATCAAGCCTATTCTACAGGTGAGGAAACTGAAGCTGAGAGAGGGGACAGTAACTTGTGTAAGAAGATAAAACCAGAAAGTTGTAGAGCTGGGATTCCAACTCAGAACTTTCAGATTTCTAAAGCCTGAGCTCCTAACCACTACCTAGCCCCACTCTCCAGGGCTGCGGTTTATATGGGACACATGACACTACAATAGTTTTGATTGGAGGTTTGTGTTTGAGTTCTGCCACCTCCTAGCCATGTGACCTTGGCAAATTACTAAATCTGAGCCTCAGTTTCCTCATCTGCAAAAATGAGGAAACATCCTGTAGAAGAAACTCACTCTAAGGAAAACATAAGTGAAATCCAGGTGACCAGAGTGTTTCTTCAGGAGGGCAAGACAGGAACATTATTAATGAGTCAACTGTGTTCAGATTGTCAGAAGCAATGACATAGTTTGAGAAGGGCAATAAATTATATAGAACTTAATATAAAAGGGGAGGCACAGATACTCAAAGATAATCAGAGATTCTCCAGGCCTGCCTGGAGGAGCATGTACCCAAATCAGCAGAAGGGAAAGTTCTAGTCTGCTTGGCAGGTCTCTCCTCAGCTGCAGTGCCATGGGGTCTGGGATCAGGCTGCTGAGGTTCACATGCTGCCCTGCCACCGACTAGGCTGGGTGAGTTCCCCAACCAATCTGGACCTCAGCTTCTCACCCATCAAATAATGCAATAATAGTGTCTCCCTCCTGGGATTGGTGTGAAGATTAAAATAAATGTATTTAGAGACAGCTTAGAACAGTGCCTAGCATATAGTAAGTGCTCAAAAAATGTGTTAATTACTGGTATTATCGGTGATATCGTCTGTTAAAATCAACCCACTCTCTTTGCTCTAATTCTGTGCTCTGAGAAAACTTTTGATTGTAATTAGTTTTCTATAGAGGAGAGAATGCTTGGGCTGGCTGATACGTGAATTCTTATCTGCTGGGAATATTCTTCTTACAAATACATTGATATCCTGTGGGTCTCGTGAATTTAAGTTACTAGTATGAGCTCGATTCTCTCTTGGTCTACCTTGATTCCATAGGTATCAAATGATAAAATGAGTGTCAACACACACAAAATGATAGGCCAGAATGAGCACAGCTGGGTCCTCAAGGAGGCAAAGCCACCATGAAAGAGCCTACCTGACTGGCCGGCCCGCCTTCTCCGTGATATTTTTCTCTTTACTTTCACAACTTCTGCCACTTATATGAACTGCTGAAAGCAGCAGATGGCAGAGCAACAATTATGAGATAGGCCGCAAGCTGGAAGGATAGTTCTCTAGAACCATCTCCGTGTTGAGGGAAAAACATCTCACCTGGAGTCAGTGGCAACTCTGGCAGGACCACACCTACCTGTGCTGGACAGAAGATATTGTGCATTTGTTGTCATGGATCAATTTTTCTTGCTCCACAAGCTGCTCCAGAAGCTTTCTATTTTCTAGGAGCAGGTTATCATTTTGGGCAGTGATCTGGTCCTGGAATGCCTTCTCCTAGGGATAAAAGCAAAAGTTCCCTGATTACCTCAGCAGGAGAAATGACAAATTCAAGAACATCAGCCTGTTTATACCTCCGACAGCAAACTTCCCTTGTCTACTTTTCCCCTCCTGTTGTCTAGGCTGTTTTCATCTGCTTGCTGACACTGTCAGCTAGAGAGTTCTTCCATGTATTTTGGGTACTTATGTCATGTATTTTGTTTGGGTATTTGCTCATTCTTTGGGGTTAACATTTAAAAATATCTAAGCACTCAACTTCTAATAAGGTCCCAATGATCTCATCTATATTCTAACACTATTAATGTCAAATCACAGACAAATACAACTGACTTCTCTGAAGCTCCAGATTGAAAAAAAAATGTCCATGTAACACATTTCCATATGCTTTGTAGCTGTAGTCTTTTTAAGGCAAAGAGCAGAAGATGGGGATTCAGCTGCCTGACTTGGCAGCCAGTGTCAGGACCTCAGTTGGCTCGGCAAGTCAAGCTTGTCAGCCAGGCCCTGATAGGATTCCTGCAGTGACGATGCTGAAATGATTTCCAGCTGGCCACCACGCTTCATTTTCTACCAGCGATTTCCCCTGAAAGTAATAGCTAGTGAGGTTATGGCTAACATGATAGAGAGGTACATTTGGGGGGGAAACCACTAACATTCTTATAGTGAGTCAGTAGATATTAGTAAATATCACTGTTGGTGAGGAGTTTAAAGCTCAAAAGTGTAGAAGTCCCTTCTCACTTCACCGGGGACCTGCCAATAGTAGCAGGCGAGCGTGTTCACCTTCCACGCGTGTCCCTCACCCGCCGATGTGGGAGGGAGTGGGGCAGGAGGAGGACCTCTGGCCGAGGGGTGATCACAGGGTTAAGAGGGGCGATTTTCTTTCTTTCTTTTAAATGATATACTAATATAGAGCATTCAGAAAAGACTGTCCTGTCATATATGTGGAATCTTAAATTAAAAAACAAAGCCAAACAGACTCATAGATTCAGAGAACAAATTGGTGGTTGCCAGAGACAAGGGGTGAGGGATGGGCACAATGGGCGAAGGGAGTCAAAAGGGGCGAAGTTCCAGTTATAAAGTAAATAAGTCATAGGGATGTAATGTATGGTGTGCTGAAATAGTTAATAATATTATATTTTATATTTGAAAGCTGCTAATCGCCCAGGCGGGCGTGGCTCAGCAGTTGAGCGTTGACTTAGGATCCAGGCGATCGGGGTTCGATTCCCGGTCAGGGCACATGCCCGGGTTGCGGGCTCGATCAATGACTCTCTCATCATTGGTGTTTCTATCTCTCTCTCTCTCCTTTCCTCTCTCTGAAATCAATAAAGCTATATTAAAAAAAAGAAAAAAAGCTGCTAATAGTAAATTTTAAAAAGTTCTTATCACAAGAAAAATTTATAATGATGTATGGTGACAGATGTTAACTAGACTTACTGTGGGGACCATTTTGTAATATACACAAATACTGAATCCTTATGTTGTACACCTGAAACTAACATAATGTTATATGTTAATTATACCTCAAAAAAAGAAAGAAAAGACTGTTCATCAAAGAGTTATAAGGAAGGAGATTACATTATGTTCTGAAACAAACCATTCTAGATTTTAAAGTCTTTCATCCAGGACCTTTCAATGTCCAACAATAGTCTCCCCTGATATTATTTAAATACATTTATGGTTAGGATTGAGAGTAGAAGGAGCCATCCCACAAGTAATACTCTCTGCAGTTATAACTGGATTAGTAAGGAAATCGAATGGGGCAGGCTACTGACACCCTGTCCTTTGGAAATACCATATTTCTTTGGACCAAAAAATCAGGACACTTGCTCCAATAAGAGGATAAAATATTTGGGGAAATCTGGTTCAGATGGTCACAAGAGTCAGAGGACTCAACTGGCTCACTGTATACAGAGAAGGCTGAAGAATGAAGCCAAAAAAAAACAGTGGCATTATTTTCTGGAGACTTGGTACATAGAAAGTGAGCCCAGCTTTTTTATGCTCAGGGCTCTGGTCCACGGGCCCTAAAATAAGTAAAATCTGGACCACCAGGTTTGTACCACTGTGGGTCTTCTCTAGACTATTTCCAATCCTAGTAACAATTTCTCTTGGGAACTGTGCATTGACTGAATAACATGCTTCTAAGAGATTTTATACCAAAACAAAGGCTACAAAATTTAAATGTGCCAGGTACCACTTTATGCATTTCATATTTTAATCCTGGTGGGGTAAGGATTTGTTTCCCCCATTTCACGGATGAGGAAAATGAAGGGAAAACATTACTGGCAGAGTCCGTTGCTCTCCACTTTGAATTTATGTAATTTAATGACCTCAAGACCATTGTGCCTTGGATTCCACCCACCTGTCCCATTTCCTCCCTACGTACACACCAGCAAGTCACAGTGGCAATAAGGCAAACATAAGGAAACCACGGATACTTAGAAATAAGCTTGAAGGCACTAGGTAAGGATTGATAAAGGAGTAGGGATGAGCTGTTTTCACTGCCATTTAAAACTGGCAGAAGTTTGAGGCAAATGAGGGCTTAGAGAAAGGAGGAACGAGTTACTGAAGGAGTTTCGGAATTCTTTGCTGAAAGATGTTAAAGAAAGTATATTTCCACTTGAAGGCAAGACACAATTATAAGCTGGCAGAGCAGACTATTTTCAGTGTCCAGTTTGGTTTAGCATCACCATGAGTCTTAAATCCCTTTTGGTAGGGCTTGAACAGTTACACACATGGAAAGAGGGTGCAAAGAAAAAGGCGTGAAAACATGAGCTATGAAGAGGCCACAAATAAATTTTAAAAATGAGTGGGCTTTCTCTAAATGACTGACAGCCACATCATGGGTGAACTCTTCACCTTGTTTCCTCACCTTTTCTAATTTTTGCCGCAGTATTCCAATTTCATTTTCAAGTAGATTAATCCTCTCATCTCGGAGCTCTACTTCATGAACAAAACGACTCTTGACTCTGTGAAGCTTTGTTTTGTGATGATAATATTTTTTATTATAGTTTCTATAAAAATAAATTTAAATACAAGTACACTTGAACACAGTGAAAATTTATTTTGCCTCCTCAGTATGCACCTGTCTTGGGTTTCCTCTTCTTGCGTTCTCAGGGTCTCGCACTAGATAGGGATGCTTGTCCTGCCTCACATCTGTAGCACTTCTTGCCCCAAGTGAGGGAATGGACCAAGGATAACTTCCTAAAGAATACCAGCTTTTAGTAATCACTATGGACTCAAGTCTCTGGCTTATTTTGGTCTTGAGCTGATGGATGTAAGCTATGCTTACAAGTTTAATTTTGGAAACTCCTTGACTTCTGATCCCTGCTCCGCTGATTCAGTCATTAATTTTAAATTTTTTAGTTCTTAGCTATACCCTTGTATAGTAATATAACCTACTTCAATCTTGTCTATTTTCTAGATAACTGGGTCTACTCAGTCCTTGCCTTGAATCTGGACTTCTAAATGCTAGTTCTATATAGGTCTCTGCTCAAGGCTCTTAGCCTGATTCTGACATAAATCTTACTTACCACCAATAAGCACATGAAAAGATGTTCAACATTATTAGCTGTTAAGGAAATGCAAATGAAAACTACAATGAGATATAACTTCACAACCACTAGGATGGCTAAAATAAAAAGGAAAGATAAAGTGCTGACAAGGATGTGGAGAAATTAGAACTCCCATACACTGCTAGTAGGAATGTCCAATGGTACAGCCTCTTTGGGAAAAGCATGGCAGTTTCTCAAATGGTTAAACATAGAGCCACATGACCCAGCTATTCCACTCCTAGAGAAATTCCAAGAGAAATGAAAACATATGTCCACATACAAACTTGTATATGAATGTTCACAGTAGCACTATTCACAAGAGACAAAAACGTGGAAACAACCCATATTTCCATCAACTGATGAATAGATAAGATGTGGTGTATACATACAATGGAATATTATTCAGCCTTAAAAAGGAACTTTTGATACATGCTAAATTATATAAAATTTTGGGGAAAATTCCAACCTCCAATATAATCAGTACTAAAATATCGTTATATTTCCTTTCAGTCTTTTTATAAGCATCTTTTGTTTAAACACTGTCTACATTAAAATTTTTACCTTATGCTCTTTTCATTGATTATGTCAATGAAAATCATTTTCTCATGCTATTATCTAGTCTTCATAGCCACCCTCTTTTACAGTTGTAATATGTTCTATGACTGTTTTATACTTGACCTGACTAGTTCCTAATGCTTGATGTTCAGGTTTCTTCCTGTAGTGTTATGCATGGTTTGGAGAGCATGTTGGTGCAGTACAAGTGAGGGCTTAGAGCCTTCCCTTGCTGTTGCTGGCTCGATGTTTGGCACACCTATTGGTTTGCCCGGAAGTTCTGTTGGCCAACTTGCCTGTAGAACATGTGGCTTTGTTAACTACTAGCACTACGAGGCAGCTCAATACTGACGTTCTGAAATTTAGGGACAGCTTTTTGCTTATGTTTAAGTAAAACCAGATGGTCTTTCTATTATTTTTACCTCAAAGAGGCAAGGAATTTGTTCCTCTGAAAGAGTAGTTGAAAAACATGGAAAAAATGAGCATTGTCTGTAAAGGTCAGGGCTGGGATCAGGGGAATGAAAACAGAAATGAACCTAGAGTTCTGACAGTTCCTTCCATTTTCATTCCTAAAGCTGTACTTTTCAACCCTGAATGTACATCAGAATCACACGGGGAAACTTTCAGCAGAATGTTGATCTCCAAGCCTTATCTGAAGATTATGATTTCATTAATCTATGCTGGGGACCAGGCATATGCAGCTAGGGTTAGGATCCATTGTCTTAAAGGCTACAGAAAAATAACATGGGAAAACAGCCTCACTGCCCAACAAAGAAATTCAAAATAAAATTACAAGTAATTTATGGCTATGTGAGCATTAAAGATCATAGCATATGTAAAGCAAAAGAAGTTCAGGCACAAAAGATTGATTCCTCTTAGATGAAGTTTCAGGAGCAGCAGAAATCAGAAGAGTGAATGTCTGGGAGGAGATGGAGGGAGCAGGAGATACATACAGATCGACTGTAAAAGAGTAGGAGGGAACTTTAAGGGGTGATGGAAATGTTCTGTATCTTGACTGAAGTAGTGGTTATGTCAATGTATACATTTGTCAAACCTCATTAAACTGTACATTTAAAATCTGTGCATTTATTATAAGCTATACCTCAATTAAAGCAAAGGATATTGGGAAAATTTCATCAATAGCAGTACCCAGTGCTAATGAGGGTGTGGTGAAATTACTCCTCTTATATAATGATGGCAGAAAATTTTGGTAGGGTCTTTCTGAATGTTTGTCAATACATTTTAAGATCCCAAGTACCAGCTTTTTGACCAGTAATTCCACTCCTGGGAATTTATAAAAATAATTTTTAAAATGAAAAAATATACATACCAAAATGTTATTTTCATTTGGAATAAAAATTTCAATCATAGACCAGTGAGTAATTTTTAACTAAATTAGGACTGTGTTGCTGTGTTGTGAGGGTTGACTCCGGCAGGCCTAGAAATGCCCTGAGCTGTTTTGCTAAAGTTCTTGCTTGGCACTGACCACTGGTGAAGAAATGAAAATACTGATTACAAGTGTGTTGCTTTGTAACCACAGGTCCAAGGAGTTTCATGGCAGTTTGCACCAGCTTGTCAGCACTGTCTATTGATAACAATGAGATTGATGATTTGCACCTAGTCTCAGTGAGACCCCAGGAAGGCTCTGCTCTTGAGGCTGATTACATAGCAGAGATATGCTTACATGACCAGCAGAATATTTTTTAAAATCTCACCTGAGATTCCATTTTGGGATCCCTGGTTGTGAGGTGTTTAGTGCACATCTATGGTTCTTGACCTGAGAGAGGAGGCTGATATTGACCTAATATATTATATAGTATTTTATATATATAAATATATATTAGATTCAGTATCAATTCATTTGGCAAGCATTGTGGCATTTTATTTTTTTTAATTTTTAAAAATTATCAAGATCTTTTACTTTTTTTTTTCTTTCAATATGCCTTTATGGATTTCAGAGAGAAAAAGGGAGAGGGAGAGAGAGGGAGAGACAGAAACACCAATGATGAGAGAGTCATTGATGGGCTGCCTCCTGTATACCCCCACTGGGGATCGAGCCCCTCAACTAGGCGTGTGCCTTGACCGGGAATTGAATTTCTATTTCCTGGATCGTAGGTCGATGCTCAACCGCTGAGCCACGCCAGCCAGGCATGCTGTGGCATTTTATATCCTCTAGATCTAGCACTTCACTCTCTCATCTCTCTCTTATGTAGAAAGAGCACCGCACAGGCTTTCAGAGGACTGAGTTCTCGTCTAAGGTTTGCAAGCAGCATGAACTGAACCACATATACTCCCTTGACCATGATTTCTACATTTCTCAGTGATGAGATGATCAAAGCAACATAATGAATACTAATGACTGAAAAATACTCTCTGCTAGACAGCAGTAAACAGTGGTTTTGTCATTACTGTATCATTAACATCACCAACACAGTAGGTAAGAACATAAAAGAATAAGAAACTTCGATCTATAAAGGAATAAAATAAGAAGACAGAGCTGGGAGCAGAGAGGTGGGTCATGGAGGAAAAATGAAACGTGAATTAATATAACAATATCTGTGCACTAGACACTGTTCTGAGTAAGCACTTTACATATATTTATTAATTTAATCCTCACAACAACTTCATAAGTACTGCTATTTTGTCCATTTTAAAGATGAGGGAGGGACCTCAGACACCGAGAGGTTACATAACTCACTCGGGGTCACACTGCCAGTTTCTAGTGTGGCGCCAGGGGCCACACTCTGAACTACTGGGCTACATTCCAGAAAGGAGGAGAGCAGAGGAATCGGATGGAATGACGCTCAGGAAATGGAGCAAAGAGCAGGAACAAATGTTCACTGCACACCTTCCATATGTGCCAGGGACCGTGGATAAGAAGGTGACTGCGGCTGCGACGGATGCCCCTGAAAAGCCTACAGTACAGCGAGGAAGACGGGCAGTAAATCACACTATTTCAAAACAACATGGCAAGTTCTTAAATAAGTACCGAGAGGCACGTGCAAAGGGGCACAAACAATGAACGCGTCTCCCAGCCCAGGCTGCTGGGGGCAAGAGAGGCTTCTTTGAGAAGGTG
Source organism: Miniopterus schreibersii (assembly GCF_964146895.1). Classification (NCBI taxonomy): domain Eukaryota; kingdom Metazoa; phylum Chordata; class Mammalia; order Chiroptera; family Miniopteridae; genus Miniopterus; species Miniopterus schreibersii. Next base: position 24,740,256 of record NC_138109.1, on the reverse strand, counting down.
ACTGCTAGTCTGAGTATGAGTAGAAATGAAGAGTTGAAATGAAGAGTTGAAATGGGCTAGGCGGTCCAGGCTGAGGAAAGTGGGGGGGGCGGGGGGAGCCTGAAGGCAAGTGAGAAGGGTGTAACTGGGGAGAAGCAAGAATTTCCCTTCCAAAGAGAACTTGGTTTACCTCACATGGACATCAAGCTGCTTCAAAAATTTCCCATATTCTTTATGTAGAGCTTCCTTCTCCTGCTGCAACCCAGACACCTTCTCTGACAATTCTTGGTTGCTCTTGAGATACTGAAAAACATTTTTTGTTTAAATGAGAACATTCTGTGCTGAATAAAAGGTATGATGTTGATGGAATATAAATTGACAAAGCCTTTCTGCTGAGAAAGCTTACAGTGGTCCAGTCTCTGACACCACAGTAACTTCCTATGGTTCCTGCTTCTCTAGATTTCCTGAAAGCTGCCAGCTCTTCTCCTTGACTTTTGCTCCACCAGCCTTTCCAATAGTTTGCAAGAACCTAATTACCTATATAAAAAGTCTTCCAGTGCAAAGTACAGAAAGTGAAAGCTGTTTTCCTGACCTAACCCTGACTAATAAAGTATCTGGTTCTAGAAAGGGCTCCAGTGAACAGATCCTCAAAGACTGGTTATCTGACCAGGTTAGACTTAAAGGCAGTATGATTTTGTCACCAGTACTAGATATCCATGACACAGGGGTTGATTAAATTATAACTTACAGTTGCCTGTCATGAAATACTTTGAAAGACCACACGGCTGGTACAAAAAAATGTTATAGCAGAATCGAGAAGTACAAGGAGTTTGGGTGGGCTAGCGACATCTGACCATGTCAGCGCGCTTTCAAGGAGATAATGTCCAATTTGGGGATTTAATTATTGGAACAAGGCACAGTCAGGGACTCAGTTTCCACGAGTGCTCTGAAAGAACCTCTTCTCTCTTGTAGGCAGCAGCTCAATGTATCCAAAAACCAAATCCCAAATTTCATCAAGTAGGCTGCAGAATTATAGCACAAGCTGACTTCATAGACTTACCAGGTCTCTTATGTGAAAAATGCTTTGTTTGCATAGGAATCTGAGAATTAGGAATGAGTACATCTGGCAGGATTCCAAAGCCTGTGCATCCTGGACTTACAAATTCTACTGAGCCTCTCTTATCTGCAAAAACGGTCCTTTCTGTGCTCTCAAGAGATTAACCACTCTTGCATTGGGCTCTGTATTGAGTTCCCATGAGGCAGTTATCCTCGAGGATTCCTACTGTTCTCAAGTCCCACCTCTACACTACTACTTCCCATTGCCTTGAATCCTATAACTACAGTCAGATCCGAGCACATCCTGGGGAATAGGGGTTGAGAACAGGGACTGGCCTGGGAGGACTACCATACTGAAAAGATGAAAAGATTTTGCCAACTTAAATTGGCAGAAATCTGAGGACTATATGTAAGAATGTATTTGTGATAGGCAGTTAGATAGACATGAGCAGAGCAAGGATGATGGGCCAGGTGCAGAAGGTCACCAGGGGGGACCTAGCAATAAAAAGGAAATGGTAAAGCAGATACTGGAAACATTCAGGACTTCACTCCTAAGACCTCTCTCCACCCTAGAATGGCAGGCATTGGAGATAAGTGTTGTTATTCAGGACCTGGTCCCTAAGACCCTGTCCCCACCCTGGAATGCCTCTGGTCCTGCAGGTCACATTCTCCTGATCCTTTCTCCCCTGGAATGTGGTTAGTCATGTGGTAGACCCGCCCCCCAGGAGAACAAGGGGGCTGGAGGAAAGCCCCATCTAATAGCCATACAAGGACAGAAGACAGGCTCTGATAGGTCAGTTTAAAGAAGAAAGCAGTTAACTCCCCTCCGAGGGGTTAAAAGGAGCCCTAGCCCACTCCCCAGGGATGCTGTTTGAGCCAGCTGCTTGAAATTTTTCTTCAAGTGTACTTTCCCTTTGCTTTCCCAATAAACCTCCAGTGAGTTGGAGTCTTGGCTCTGAATTCTTTCTTAGCCAGAACTCAAGTACCAAGGTTGCTGAACCCAGGTCCGGTCTGATTCCTATTCAGACACCTGGTGCCGTTCCCACTGCCTATAACAATCTGACAAAAAAATAGGTGTAATTTTAATTCCTTTACACTACACTGGATGGCTATTGTGTTGGCAGTTGCCAATTTTTTATTTGAAGATCTAACAGAAAAGAAGTCAGTGGCCCTGACTAAACAGTGAGCTATCACAATGTTTTAAAATCCTTGCAGCACACCAGTGTGCCTGCCGCAGCACACCAGTTGGAAATCTCTGCTCTATGGGAACTGGAAAACTGAGAAGCATGTCTATTTACTTTCTTACCTCATCAGATTTTCTTTTTTCATCTTCCAGTTGTTTAAGTTGGGCCTCTTGTTGCTGAATTCTGTGTTGTTGCTGAGAACTGGTCATTTCCAGTAAATTCTCTTTATCCTGTAAGATTTTCACTTTCTGTTGGAGCTCATTTAGATTCTGATCTAGGAGCTTCCTGAGGGCAATTAATGTACATTAAATCACACTGTGAATTGCAATTGTGAGATAAAATTGTTATATCATCACAGGGAAGTTTTTTGGGTTCAGTGAGGTGGGTTATGGGTCCATAAGATAAAGGGACCAACATAGGGAACCTGCTCTGTGACAGAAACTTTTCTTCTCTCTCTCTCTCTCTCTGGCCTCAGAACAACCCTATGAAGAAGAAATAATTTTCTTTTAAATTTCAGTCTCTTATTTTTTTAATATGTTTTTAAATTGATTTTAGGGAGAAAGGGAGAAAGAGACATCAATAGGATGCCTCCCACATGCCCCCTACTGGGGATTGAGCCCGAAACCCAGGCATGTGCCCGGACTGGGGACTGAACCGGGGACCTCACGGTGCATGGGCGACTCTCAACCAACTGAGCCACACCAGCCAGGGCAAGAAGAAATAACTTTTCTTATTTCACAGGGGAAGCTGTGGCAGAGACTTTTACTTAACTTGCTCGAGGTCACATAGCTAGAACAGATGGAGATAGGGATCTGATCCTGAATCTAGTATCCCTCCTACTCTTCCTCACTGCTTTACAAGTTGAGTCCCTTGATTTTCTTGGTTCAATATGGGGTTGTTAGTTACAAACACCACTGATACTAATAGACACATTAACACTGTGATAGATGAATCATGAATGAGCCTGTTTGATGAGTGTTAAAAAAGAAATACCAGGTCCAAAATGGAGTCACCTGTGCTAAGCGTCACGTCAGCAAATCAAGACTTAAGTGTAGTTTCAGCCTCTCCCTTTAACTAGTCAACCAGGAACTACCTGGTGAGCACTAGAGAGGTAACCTGCTTGACAGACTCCCCGCTTAAAACACTCCACTCTTCGCTAGAAACTTCCTTTCCCCACAAACCCCTTCTGCCTATAAAAGCCTTGCATTTGGTACAGCTCCCTGGGGCTGCTTTCTCTTTGCAGGATGGGATGCCGCCCAACTCACGAAATGCTGAAGAAAGCCCAGTAGGTCCTGCAACTTACTCAGGTGAATTTTTTTTTTTAACATGAGGATGTTCACGCTTTTCCAATACATACATAATTCCTTCCGAGGGAGTCTTGTCAGAACCCAGTTTGTAGAAAGAGCTTCTGAGGAGTTTGGACAAGGTTCTTTGAAATTAGGAGATTTATGTAGATGAAGATGATTATGATAATAGTAAAATAGCCCCGGGGGGAAATGCTCATCTGCATTCTAGGCCACTAAAATACTGACACTGAACAAATAAGTTTGCTTTCTCTAAGCTCAGTTTTTTCAGAAATCTGGGAAAGATTTTTCAGATAGTTGGGAAAGATTTATATTTGAGACACAGGGCTCAGATCTCTCAGCCTCTAGTTCTCATGTTTCTGGAGGTAAGTGCAGGCTTTCCAAGGACTGGTATAGTTTACCTTCTACCATTCACAGCCCCCCTGCACCAAGACATCCCCTATTTCATCTAATTCATTATATACTCGAGCAGTTCCTTGCTATTACTGTCTATTTCTTTTTTGGTTCCGTTCTGAATTTCTGATCAAGGGACCAGACTAAGAGACAAGACTTGGAGCTGAAAGGGAAGTTTTAATCTGCCAGAACTAAATACCTTAAGTGATCTGCAGTAAAATTTAGGAGTTAGAAACTGGGGTTGAAATGTAGGAAGTCAAAATTTAAAAGGCAACTCATGAGTATGCTAGAAATTGATTTTATATTAATGTAGAGCTTGAACAATGAAAGATACAAACCAGTTCTGCCAGTGAATAAAATCAAGAATTCAGTAGGTTAACAGGACTCCCTGTCTCCCTAATAGTCCAGCCTCTCTTTCAATCCATCCTACACATAGCAAGCAGAGTGCTCTTTCTAAATCGCAATCTAATCACATTACTCCCTCTGCTTAAAATCCTCAGTGGTTCCCAATTACTTTTAAGACAAAGTTCAAACTCTTAAATATTAGCTAGCCTTATTTTAGCTTACCTTTCTAGCCTCATTTTCTTGCCACTCCCTGTATCCAAAAACATTTTGTTGCAGGCAGAATGAGTTTTTCTCACGTCCTGAAACAAGTCATCTGCCGCCGTGTTCCCCTCTGCAACTCCAGCCTTGCCCTTGTCTCCCTCTTCCAGGCCTTCCTGCACCTCATGTTCTCCACTTAGCTCTCCCATAGCAGCTGCTTCACTCGCAGCCTAAGCAGCGCTCTCTGAGGAAGGCTTTCTTGGGCTCTCTAGGCCAGATGAGATGTCCTGGCTACGAGCTATCACAGCATTCTCAACGTCCCTTAGTATAACACATATTTCATTGCAGTTGCAAAGTCTTTTGTAGAGGATATTCTTTATAGTGAAGCCGAGGGTCCTGATTGAATGTATAATTTCTATTCAGCTTCTTCACAGCCTGCCCTGTAAGCCTTAGCCCTTTCCCTTACTAGTCACTAACCCCCTGAGGAAGCCAGAAACAATGGTCAGCCCTTCACTGAGGGTCACGAGGTATCAGTTTCTGTTAAGCTAAAGATAATATCTTGATCTAAGTTATGTTCAGCTCCTGAGCCCTAAGGTGGAATGACCTCCTGGCTACCAATCAATGAAACCAGTTCGGTCCAGAAAAAATTATTACCCTTACTTCACCTCTGACTGATCAACTCCCAACACGACACCGAGCCCCTACCCACAGTGCCTTGTAATCTGGCCCTATGCAATCTGTAACCTACATACCACCGGGGAGTTTGGGCTTCTGAGCATTAGCTTCCCATTCTCTGGAGTGGCACCATTCATAATAAAATGGCCAATAGTTCTCCACTGCAATTCTCCGTGTTTAATGTTTGGATCTGCTAGCACCAGACAGACGAACTCTTTCTGTTTGATAACAGTAGTAATATTTATAAAAGCAAAAATGTCTAAAAAACATTTTACATAAATAATGATAGATCTATGTAACAGGATGCTATAGACTGTTTAAAATAATACTATTAAATTATAAATCAATAACAGACAGCTGGAAAATCCCAAAATACTTACAGATTAAACAAACATAGTTCTAAAAAAATGCATTTGTCAAAAACGAAGTTTCATGAAGTTAAAAAATATTTTGAACTACATGTACTTTACACGAAAATGAAAATATAACTTATAAAATTTGTAGTAAAACAGTGCTTAAGGGGAAATTTATAGCATTAAATGCAAATATTATAAAAGAAGAACTAGAGAAAGAGACCAATATAAGCCTAAAATAAAGCAGAATAAAAGAAACAATAAAAATTAGAGCAGAAAACCATGAAATTGAAAACAGGAAAACAATAGAGAAACCATAAAACTAAAGCTGGTTCTTTGAAAAGAACAATAATATTGATATTCCTCTAACCAGGCTAACCAGGAAACAGAAGACACAAATTACTAATATCAGAAGTGAAAAAGTGATCATCACTACTGTCACGGAGGAAAAACTTCCTCTGCCCTCAACACTTAGACAGACTTGAGCAGACTGGAAACGACAGGCCAGGTACAGAAGGTCACCAGGATGGAAAGCCCTGGGTGCCTAGCAACAGGTAAAACTCGGAAAACAAGGACCTCGCCCCCAGGGTGACCTTTCCTCCCCTAGCATATTGATGGTCATGTGGTTTAGATCCCTTGGCCTTTCACATGGCTGGTCACGGGGTCTGGACACTCCCTTACCTCTCCTCCCCTGCACGGCCATAGTCATGCAGTAGACCCCCTTGGAGGAGGAACAAGGGGTGGATGAGAGGCCTCCTGCAGCTCCCAGGCGGGCCCTTGCACAACCACTCCCTTAAGCATTAACCCCTAAGGATAACATCTAGGCCTCAGTTGTGTTTCAGCTCCAGGCCCAGAAAAACAACAAAACCTCACAAGTGACACCATGGTTGACATGAGGACCAGCTGCATTGACTGATGACCCCCTGGCTCCTACCAATCCGTAGAGACCACAACCCTGAAAGGACACACCTGGAAAGCTGATGATATTGGGATCCTCCCCTGAGACCTCCATATAAATACCGTCAAGACAGGACTCAGCGCTGCTCTCCCTCCCTGGAGGCCTGCCCTCGCCTTAACCCCCCAGAGGTGTTATCTTTCTCTCTCCTAAGCTCCAAGGGCCCTTCTTTAGCCTCTGTAACTTGTTTCCTGAGCCCATTTCTTCTACAGCTCACTTCCTCTATCTCTGTAACTTTCTAATAAACTTTCTCTTATAGCTTCAGTCTTGGCTCAGAATTCTTTCTTAGCCAAAACCAAGTACTGAGGTTGCTTAACCAAGGTCCGGTCTGACTCCACTGGTCTAACACCTGGTGCCATTTCTCCACCAACACTTTTAGGTTCTTCTGGCTGGTCTAATAATTAAATTGACATGAGACATATTAGCAGGAGAAAACAAATTAAAGTTTAAAAACACAGATACTTCCTGTATACATGGAAGAGATGCAGGAACACTGAATAACTGGCCAAGATGACAAAAGCCTTCACCTTTATCTTCAGCTAAAGACAAAAAAGATGGTGGGTATGGGGAGTCAGTTATGGGAAGTTACCACGAAAAGCACAGTAAACAAGCATAGTACTATTATGCAGATTTAAGTCCAAATCTTCTCCACTGACAACAATTTCTAGAGACAGCCTCCTCTTCCAGGTACTGAGGGAAATACCCTTACAAATGTAAAAGTCCTTTCACAAAGAGTAATTTCTACTGGTTTTCAGATGTCCTCCCTTGTCTTCTGTTTCTTAAAATTAACCAGCCTAAATAAAATAATCAATATCCCAAAGAGGCACATTTTGAGGTGGCAAACTCTGCTCCCCTCCACTACTGATCCTCTGGACATTAAGAGACAATAAGAGAATATTATGAACAGCTCTATGCCCGCAAATTTAATAACTTAGATGAAATGGAATGATTCCTTGAAAGACACAATCTCCTCAAACTTACACAAGGAGAAACAGATAATCTGAATAGGACTATATCTATTGAAGAAACTGAAGCAATATTTAATAATCTTCCAAAAAATAAAGCACTGGGCCCACATGGTTTTGTTGCAGGAGGCAGGAACGGCACTGGGTGTTAGTCCAGCGGGGTCAGATTGGACTTGGGATCAGCAAGCTTGGCACTTGGGATCTGGCTAGGAAAGAATTCAGAACCAAGACCTAAACTATAAGAGAATATTTATTTCGTTAATCACAGAGGTAGAAAAGTAATTCCTAGAATGGGTTTAGGAAACAAGTTATAGAGGCAATGGAGGGGCCCTTGGAGCTTGTGAGTAAGGAAGCTAATGCTAATGGCTTGGGGGTGGTGAAGATGGGGGGGAGGGGAAGGGGCAGGGAAAGTCGAGGGCTTGCTCCCAGGGGGAAGAGGCACTGGGTCCTCTGCCCTAAGGGTTTTACGGGAGATTTTAGGGGCGGTCCCAGGGGAAGATCTTAACATATTCAGCAGTTTTCCAGGTGTGTCCTTTCAGGGTTGTGGTCTGTGGTCTCTACTGATTGACTGGCACCTGGGCAGGAGCCATCATTCAATGCAGCTGCTCCTGAGTTCAGCTATGGCTGTTTTGTTTTGATTTTTGTGGTTTCTTTTTTAAAAAAATATATCTTTATTGATTTCAGGGGAAGGGAGAGGGAGAGAGAGAGAGAGAGAAATGTCAATGATGAGAGAGTCCTCATTGATTGGCTGCTTCCTGCACGCCCCCGACTGGGGATTGAGCCCACAACCCGGGCATGTGCCCTGACCGGGAATCAAACAGTGATCTCCTGGATCCTAGGATCATAGGTCGATGCTCAACCGCCAAGCCATGCCTGGCCAGGCAGCTGTGGCTGGTTTTGTTGCTTTTCTCGGCCTAGAGCTGAACTACAACCGAGGCCTAGATGTTATCTCCAGGAAGGAAAGGTCAGGGGGTCCACACCACATGACCAGTGATATGCTAGGGGAGGAAAGGCCCCCCTGGGGGTGAGGTCCCACCCTACAATAGTCCTTTGCTAGCATCCAGGGCTTTCCATCCTGGTGACATTCTGTACCTGGCCCATCGTCCTTGCTCTGCTCATGTCTTCTAACAGCCTACCACATCTTCACTGGTGAATTCTGCCAAACATTTAAGGAGGAAATGATACCAATTATCTATAATCTTTTCCAGAAAAATTGAAGAGGGAATATTTTCTTACTAATTCTAATTGATAGCATTACACTAATCCCAAACCCAGATAAGCATATTACAAAAAGGAAAACTGCAGACCATTATCTCCCATGAACATGTCCAAACTCAACGTGGCCAGTTAGGCTCATCATGAGCAGGCCTAGCTTACCTTTCTAGCTTCATTTTCTTGCCACTCCCCTTATCCCCAAACATTTTGTTCCAGCTAAAATGAACATTTTTCACGTCACTGAAGATGATGGTAATGATGACAACAGTAACAATAACATCAAATATTGCAATAACAACAACAATAATAACACCTTTTTAGTAGAGTCTTCATAATGTGTCAACTTGGCTAGGAATTCTGTCCATGCATGTTTCTGGTTAGAGTGGGCAACAGAGATATATTTGTACAAGATTTGGAGGACAGAACTGAAGAATTTTGTTCTTTACTCTTGGGAAGTTGGAATGTGGGCTTTTGTAGCTGGGTACTTCTGTCCGTGACTTTCCTTCCAAAGGGCCAAGGCAGCTCCACCTAGGCTCATGCCTGTTACCATGATCTTGCCTCTTCTATCTTACTCCCTTCCTCTGTTTCACTGTCCCCAGTTTTAATAAACATACTCTCAAAATCATCTGGACGTGTGTTGTGAAATCTTTCCTGCACAAAGTCAAGAACCGAGGGCCAACATCAGGACTAACACTTCTACTTCTCTGACCGAACCCTGACTGATACAAGCGCTTACTATGTGCCAGACACTGATACAAGCCAACTGCTTATAACTCATTTAATCTACACAATGATCCTATGAGGTAGGTATGGATAGGCACTGAGAGGATAAGAAACTTACCCAAGATTATGCAGCTGCTAAGTGGCTAATAAGATGACCTTGTTGTATTGTTAGGTAGTAAATGCAAATTCCAAAGCAATATATTTTAAATGATTCAAATTTTGTTAACAAGAACAATAAAAATATATGTGTATGCATAGAAAAAAATCTGAGAAATATGTAGCTGAAGGCTAAAATTTGGAAGAACTTAGGCTTTTTATTTTATATGGCTCTTTAATATCTGAAAATTCATAATGAACAGTTATAATTATAATTTTACTAGCCAGAATTTATCTCAAGGAAATAAAAAGATATGCACAAAAATTTGGCTACAAGGATATATATATTGTCATTGTTTACTATAGCAAGAAACTGGGGGGGGGGGGGAGTAAATATCCAACAATAAAGAACTGATTAAATAAAGTATGCTCTATTAAAATAATAATATTCTAGAAGATTTAATGACAGGTAAACAGATCATAATATTTTAAGTAAAAAAAAAGTAGGTTACAAACTAAATATCTAAATTGCGGTTGTTTTCATCCAGGTTACAAAACAATGTCTACTTAATAGTCCCCTTTTTGTGGAAAATAACTTTCCTACATATTTCATTTTTCTATACTTACTTTACTATTTCTATGTATATCTTCTCAGCCAGTCTTAACAAAAAATGTATATAACTGGTATTACTATTCCCACTTTAGAGATAAGAAACTAAGTTTCAGGAAAGTTAAATAGTCCTTTTTCTGGTTCAATCCTTTGATTACATCTTTTGTTTCTTTTAAAACTTCACACAGGTGGCTTACAATACACTCTTCTTAATCCCAACTGCTGAAGTTCTTGGAGGTTATAAATCTCATGTTCGTTGTTTCTGCTGACTTTCATTCATGGTAGCCAGTTTCCTTGTGTTAGTTGGTGATTTTTTATTGTCAGCACATATTCGATTAAACTTAATATATGGGAATCCTTAATATCTAAATTGAGGCTGCTTTCCTCCAAAGATAATTTGGGGGCTGCCTACTGGGAAATACTTTAGCTCCTTCAGGATTCTCAGCTAAATACTAGAGTCTGTAAGTAGTTCAGCTATCCTACCTTGTGGCAAACTTCCTCGGCTTCTTCTCTGGAACACGGGGTTGATACTGTTATTTGCCTCTTGACTTAGGAGTTTGTTTGTCATTCATCATTTTTATTTTACCTCATTGCAGGTTTGCCTTTTGGGGTTTCCCTTGCTTTGTGAGCAATGCTTTAAAAGGTATACTTATTGTAGTTTACTCAGGGTCTAGTTGTATTATAACAGGGGGATAGCCTGCCATCCTACTACAAGGGATAGTGTGACAATTCTTTTTCTACTACACTTTACTCAGTGAATTCACTATTCATTTGCACATTCATTCACTTTCTCAAACATTCTCTCATTCACTAAATATTTACCGAGTACCTACTGAGTGTCAAGCCCTGTGCTAAAGCTTTTAACTGGAGCTGAAAGCAACTTTCTGAGCTTCACAGTATATGTGGATGTCTGTATATCTTTTCAGTGGCTAAAACCACATTTTTCTTAAAATATATGATAGTCACTCTGAGTGCCAAAGAAGTAAGAAGCATCAGTTACTGGAGTTTAGGGCATCCAAGAAGATAGTTTAAGTAAGATCCTAATAACAATCCTAGTAATTTTAGAGAAAAATATGACAGCTCTTATCTGGTAGCAGCTTGTTGATGATTAAGATGCCCGTAAAGTACTTGGAACTTCTTCAAAGGAAATCCGCTGATAAATACAAAACGCCAACTTCATTCTAGTCTGCATCTTGTGACAATAATGTTAGAGTTAGAGAAGCAAATCCCAGAGTGCCCTATTCTCTAGGCAATTCAGTCATTCAAGAAAATTTACTGGTGCATCAAGTGTGTCTCAGAACAAGAAATAACCCCTGCCTTAAGAATCCCACACTCGCCCTGGCTGATGTGGCTTGGTTGGTTGGGCGTCGTCCTGTACACTGAAAGGTTGCAGGTTCGATTCTCGGTTGGGGCATGAGCCCGGGTTATGGGCTTGATCCCTAGTGGGGGACGCGCAGGAAGCAGCTAATCGGTGTTTCGCTCTCACACATCAATGTTTCTCTCTCTCTTCCTCTAAAAATCAATAAAATTCTTAAAAAAAAAAAAAAGAATCCCACATTCTAGTGTGAAAGGCAAATTATCATACAGTGTGGTAACTGCGAAACAGAAGTGTGTGAGTTTACTTGAGCGGGGCCCAGAGGAAACACACTGGTAAACGGCCACTGCTGGTAAAGTCAACCAGGGCCAGGCACGAGAAGCTGGCATCTTTGCTCCTCTTACCTCTTCTGTTGTTCTTCCTGATACTGTTGCTTTATTTTAGCTTCATTTTCTATGGCTTCTTTTATCCTTTCCTCTAGTTGCTTCTTTCCCAAAATACAAGCATCTGTGAGACAGACTTTATGAGCGTGTTCTAATTTCTGCTGCAGATCCAAAATCTTGAATGAAAAAAGTTGACAAACAAAACTTGAAAGAAAAGTGTGGCCTATTTTCCAATGAGGGAAATACGATATGGATGGCAAACACAGTCGCGCAAATCTGACCCATGTAAAGGGCATGGTTAGGTCTATTTTAACTTGAAAACAAACTGTTTAGTTTTCACAATATGTAATACATTCCCAAAGCTGTGTATAAACAAAGCTATATGGTGAAAAGTCTCCTTCCCAGCCCTAACCTGCTCTCCTCCACCAAACAGGTGATCTCTGCTATTAGTTAATTGTATACCCTTCCAGAGGTTTATTTGTCAATATATAAACAAATATTATTAATAGTTCTATCACACATACTTTTTACACAGATGATGGCATATTATACTTATGTACTTTGCTTTTAAAATAAAAATATACTCAGTGATTTTTCCATATTGTAAGTACATATACAATTGTATTCTCTTTTATGGCCACATACTATTCCACTGTAGAATATACCATAACTCATTTAACTAGCCTCCTACTGATAAACATTTAGGTTAATTCCAATCTTTTGCTATTATAAATAGTGTCTCTAGAATAATTTATGAGGTGTGGATTTATCAGGGCAAAGGTTATTATTATGTGTTTGTTTTGACAGGTAAGACCAAACTGCCTCCACAGGTGTTAGACCAATTTGCACTTGGAACAGCAGCGTGTGGGGGTCCGGTGTCTCCACAGTGTGGCTACATTCATGTATGATATCTCAAAATAAAGTCAAAGTCTCTTACAAACCAAGTACCAGTTAGCATATCACCTCGCACCAGTGCAGGTTCTTTAATACCCTGGTAACACTAAAAATAAGATTTATGAATGTGAAAGAGAGATACATAATTTTATTTTAGAATTTATATGTTAGATTAAAAGTGTCATTAAAAATGTTTTTGTTAGATAAATATCCTTTTAAACTTGTTTTACTTATTTTTTATAAGCCTTCCTGTCACCTAAATTTGTGATTGGTACTTAGTAAGTGTTCAATAAATGTTTGTTATATGACTAGATTTCAGAATAGCTGTTCTACCTCCAGAAATTTCTGTTCTACCTCCAGAAATTCATTGTATTTCTGACCCAACAACGAATCCCTTACAATGGTTTGCCACCGTACTCCCCACAAACATTCAGTGAATGCCAGTGGATGGCAGACCTTTTCTAAGAGAAGGTCTTTCTGCATCAGCCCTAAGCTTTGGCACTTAGGACCTTGCAAAACCCACACACACACTGTAGGAGAGATAAAGATGCAGAATGACTCAGGGCAATGGCCGAGGCTAGGTCTAGTTCCTATGAGCTGCCCCTTTTGATTCTGTGCTTAGGGAAAATGCTCACTTAAAGATACTCAGTCCTAATTCCACAAAAGAAAGTCTCAGTCCATTGGCTTCTCTGTCAAGGACAGATGCCAAACTTTTGAACCCACCATCCAATTTAAGAAAGAGGACATTTCCAAAACTTTTGAAGTCCACTCTGAGACCCTCATCAATTATACCCCTTCCTGCTCCACCTGAGAAAACAAGAATCTTCAATTTTTTGTTAATCATTCTACAGCAGGTTCCTGTAATTCATTCATTTCCACTGTTGCATGCTGTTGTGTAAATATACACTTTATTCATTGGATCTCATATCAGTGGGTGCTTGGGTTGTTTCCAATTTTCTGTTTTTTAAAACAATGTTACCATGAAATGACTGGATTTCTGCCTCCTGATACTTATGTGCAGTATGAAAGTTTCTCTAGTATTTATGCCTAGTAGTAGAAGTGTTGGGTTGTATAGTATATACATCTTTAACTTAACTAGAAACCAATGCCAAACTGCTTTCCAAAGTGTTTACTTGGATTTACTCTTCCAGCTGCAGTCAGTATGATTTCCTGCTGCACAAAACCCTCACCTATATTTGGTACTGTCTAAATTTTAAAATTTTACCAATCTTTATCAATTACTTTCTTATGGAACAATAACATACATGCAGTAAAGTATACATATCTTAAGCATTCTCAGTAAAATTTTACTTATAAAACCACCTCCCAGACCAAGATACAGAATACTTCTAGCACCACAGAAGACTCCCGCATGTCCCCTCCCAGTTTAAAAGCCCTTATAGAGACAACCATTATCCTATCACCACAGTTTAGTTTCCTCTGTTCTTGAACCTCATATAAATGAAATTACACAGCATGAACTCTTTTGTGTTGACTTCTTTAGCTCAACATTAGACTTTTGAGCTTAATTCAGATTGCTGTCATCTACTTCTTGATGTTAGTTTTATATTTATATAGTTAGATAAAATGACTTTTTTAAATATAAAATTTGACTCAGACAAACCTACAGATCCAAATGGGCAACTGTTTCATCCTACTGCCACCCAGTGTCAGGACATCTAAAATGCAAGGGCAACATTCCAAAATGGCTCATCTCACAACACAAATTCTTCTAAAATTACAAAATAAAAATCATGTAAATGCCAATCTAAATGAGAGGAGAGGCAAATAAGCCTTTTAAAATTTGAATGTATAAAACAAAAGTCATTTGGTCTCAGTTCTTTAAGTTATTGCTTTAATGAAACACCTTTATATAGTTCATACAGTTTGAAAAAATACACAAGATTTACTGGAATTGTAGGAGCAGGTGAAGCCGATGGCAGCAAAGCACAAGAGAGTAGAGAAAAGCCCTAGAATTTTATCAAGTTTGCACCATATCTGCATCTTAAAATCCTTAGGGAAACGGGATTTCAGTAGTGGGATCCAGCGTGTGTTACTTATTAAGCGTAAGGATAATTACCTTTTCCTCTGCATCAGCAACTTTGGATTTCTCCTGAGCCAGCTTTTCCTGTAGGGTGTTCTGTGATTTAATGCTCTGAGCCTGTGTAAGTACTTCCAGCTCCAGCTCCTTGATTTTCTGCTGACAGTGCTTCCACTCGGCTGGGGGTGAAGAGCATATCCTTGCGCGGTCTAATAACTTCTGCTGGGCCTGCTTGAGTTCGGTTTTGATCTAGAGGTGGGGAATAAATAACAGTGATGGAAGTAAGCATGGCATGAATGTGAATGTGAGCCAGAATGAGCAGCTTTCAAAGGAATGCAGTCCCCCAAGAGCTGACAAACACCAGTCATGTGGCTGATCTCCTCTCTAGGGCGGCCCTGTGTTAGTAAGGTTTGCCAAGGTTGATCTCGCCAGATGGCAGCTGGACAAAGGGATTTTCCTGAGAGTTTCAATGTATGCATGGTCTAAATATTTTCTACCCTTTTTCTATCACTCCAAGCTGGCTTTCATTCCCACTACTCCATGAAGCTGCTTTTGCCAAGGGCACTATTGCCAAAGTGAATCCAACGGACAGCTGATCTCTTAGTGGCACTCACTCCCTCCCTCTCAGAAAGTTCTCCTCCTCTCTTGGAATCCGTGATACGAAACTCCCCCGATTTTCACTTCCCTCTCTTCTGTTCCTTCTTGATCTCTTTTGTAGACTGTTCTAACGCTACCCAACTTCTAAATGTGATTGGATTTAACTAGGCCTTGACAGTGGGTCATCGTCTCTCTTGGATCATTCTCATGATTTAAACCACCTTTATGCCAGGTAACTGCCGAAGTGAAACTCCTTTATCTGCCCATATCTCCAAAATTTTCTCTTAGTCTTCCTGATTATAGTAAATGATGCCACCATCTAGCCTTCTATTCAGGCCAGTAACCTGAGGGTTATCCGTGAGGCTTCCTTTTCCATCAGGAGCCAATTCAGAGCAAGCTGTCACTCTGCCTCCACAACAGATCCTGCATCAATCCATTTGTGCCTTTTATGTCACCACCCTAGTCTAGATCATCTTCTCTAGACCTGGCCACAGCAATAGCCTTGACCCTGGCCCTGCCATTTCCATTTTTACTCCCTTCTCATCTGTTCTCTGCACAGCAGCCAAAGTGTTCTTTTTAAAACATAAATTGAACTACTTGACTCCCTTCCTTAAATATTTCAGTGGCTTCTCATCACTCCGGGAACAAATCCCAGCAGCTTGCCTGGCCTTGTAAGATCCAGCCCTTGCAGACCTTTTTAAAATCATCTTGTCATGCCCCCTGCTTCCACTGATCTCCTGTCACACTGGTTATCTATCATCTATCTATCTGTCTATCTATCTATCTATCTATCTATCTATCTATCTATCTATCATCTATCATTTTTATTGATTTCAGAAAGAGGAAAGGAGAGGGAGAGAGAGATAGAAACATCAGTGAGAGTCATTGATCAGCTGCCTCCTGCACGCCCCCAACTGGGGATCGAGCCCACAACCCAGGCATGTGCCCTGACCGGGAATGGAACCGTGACCTCCTGGTTCGTAGGTAGATGCTCAACCACTGAGCCGTGCCGGCCGGCCGCGCTGGTTTTATTTAGAGTTTCCAACACAACAGACGCCACTGTTTCCTCCGCTAGGAATGCTTTCCCTTTTCCCTCCTTATGGTATGGTTTGGCTCCTGTCTCTTCTTCAGGTCTTAGCTTAAACATCACTTATAACAGAAAACCTTCATGATCATTTAATCTGAAGAGGTCTCCTTACTTACTTTTTACTTATTATAGCACATTTATTTCCTTCATAGAACTTACCACCATTTATAATTAAACATGTATTTGTCCAGTTGTTTACCTCCTTCCTCCTCACTCTAAATTCCCATCAGGGACCACGTGTTTTACTCCTCAGTATCCGAGGCCTACCCAAGTGCCTAAAGTAGATGATTAATCAATATTTACTGAATAAACACATGGATGGGTGACATCCTAAGGAATATCAGAACCTGGCAAATGGACGGACATACGAGGCAGGGCTCACAGACAAAGCTGCTGAGACAAAGCTTACTTTACCTTATGTGAAAACAGAACTTCCTGGCTCAAAGCTTTTCTTTCTTTCTTTTTTTTAAAGTTAACCAGAGAGCTCACCTCGTCCACCCGCCTATGGACACTATATATGGGGAATTATAAAGGCGAGTGAGAAATGTCGCCCCGCCCCCGGGCCCCGGACCGCCCGGGCCATGCCCCCGAGTTACCGCGACGCTTTCTTCCTGAAGGAAGGCGTTGTGCTGCTTCAGGTCCAAGCTCCTGGCCCGCTCGTACCGCAGCTCCTTCTCGGCCGAGCTGCACAGGACCTGCAGGCGCTGCAGGTTCTGGCGAAGCTGTTGTACTTCCTCTTGCTGCTGGTGCTTCGGCTTTTCTCTAGATGATGGACTCTAAGGCAAACATTTGCAAAGAGAAACGTGGACCGTTCGAAAGGCTCCTGCTAAGACATGGGCTCCGGCTGCCAGAACCGATTGTCACAACGTGATTATTCACATGTCAGGTGGCACACGGTCATACAGCTCCCGTTACATTAGAGTAAAAATATCAAAGAAACGATGTGAACAAAGGCAGTTACGCATAGACAATTAACTTTCTTATTTTTCATATCAGTGAAGGGGAACAGAAGCACGGACAATTTTAGAGTAAAAATTAGGCCTCTTCAGTAGAGTCAGACGACTGTGACCAAAGGAGAAG
This sequence comes from Miniopterus schreibersii, assembly GCF_964146895.1. NCBI lineage: Eukaryota > Metazoa > Chordata > Mammalia > Chiroptera > Miniopteridae > Miniopterus > Miniopterus schreibersii. The sequence goes on along the minus strand of NC_138109.1, from coordinate 24,722,808 downwards.
TCGTTAGGGTTTTCTCGTCGTAGGTGGGCACACACAGGTGTGCCGGGTAGACAAGAATTCAACCTTATCCAGTTCAGCAGATAAGATACACTCGGGGTTTCCAGGGCCCCAGTCCGGCATGCCTCCGGTCTGTGGCTTTTGAAAAGCCCATGCCATTACTCTCTTTCTAGCTTGCTTACAACAGAATTACGACACAGAATTTCCCACGGCCTGTTAGCCCTTAAACTCCTATCGGGGTTCGCCCAGAAAGGCGATCTAAATCCAATTTGCTTGCCTTAGAGCTACAAGTGTCTAAGATCCCTAGAGAAAATTCTTTAATGGAATTACAAGGCAATTATTAAGAAGCATAGTTTTGGAATTAGAGACATTTGGGTTTGAATCCTGAATCTACCACTTACTAACTGGGTGATTTTGGAAAACTACATAGTCTTTCTAACATTTCATTTTTCTCATCTTAAAATGGGGATAAAATGACAACTACTGGATGGAATAAAGGGTTAGCCAGCGCCTGCAAGGACTGAGCATGACGCTGGCATGGGACAAGCACGCAGCCACACTCCCCATTACTGCTGAGGCTGCTGACCTTCCTTCAGCCTAACTGCCTTCTTTCACCTGGAAACAAGAGTTTCCTGAGGCCTGGAGAGCTTGATCACCACGCTCGCCTTTTACGTAACTATCACACAGCAGATTTTAACGATTAGTTAATAATCAGTAGCCTATTTAGCTACTTAACATACTAAAACAGAGACATGCAAAAGAAGGAGCAATTTATACCAATGGAACGAACACGTTTTTAGCCTATTTTGTGTAACCACTAGGCTGTACACCTGAAACTAATACAAAATAACACTGAATGTAAACTGTAATTGAAAAAAATTCTTTTAAAGGTCAAGTTCTGGTCAAATTATTTTAACCTCTGTAAAGCCTCAGTTTCCTCATCTATAAAGTAGAAACAATAATATTCCTGCCTCACTGTGCTGCTTAATACATACTGGGTATTCAGTATAGTGCTTAGAACATAGTAAATACTCAATAATACTCAATAATGTTATTCAAAAATACTCAATAATGTTATTAAAACCCCATGAAGCTGGGCTTTAAATGTGTAAAATTGAGATTTCATGGTGGTTCAAGCTTGTTTCAAGAATATTGGGAAAGTAACATCTAGAATTCAGCTGTCACAACCTCACACAAATACATATGAATGAAAGAGCTCACACACTAGAGAGGCTCTCACAGTTCTTTTTCTATGTATTTACCCACATAAGCATTCTTTAGAGTGTGGTATCTGATGTCAGCCTACAGTTGCTTAAATCTGCACATTATGAAATGAAGGAGACACAACACACACAGAGAGCAGCTAGATACTAGACACTCTAATCTGACAACAGGGTGCAGACCACAAAACTGCACAAACACCAAGAACTAAAAAGAACAATCCATACTCATCAGTAGGTCAAAGAACCCTCTACACAGAAAGGGGCTCTGAAATCATCACTGCTCAGCTCACTGCAGGAAAAAAAATCTGTCTAAAATGTATTTTTATCCTGGCCTGCTTAAAGAAGTAAATGAAATGGTGGGTGTTACAGTGCTTTGGGAAATGTAAAGTTCAAAATACAAATATGTTATTTCTTTTCCATGAGGTCCACAGCTATCTTGTTTACTGGATCTCAAAATAGTTGTCAGAAAGGTATGTGTAGGGGAATCTTAATTTGTACAAGAATTAACCTGTAAAATTGAGGTATAAGAACTGAAGTGTGACTGGTGGTCACTCCTTTCATTTTTCCTGGAGGCAGATCTCTGGTAAATAGCAAAAGCCATGTTTAAAACAGTTCTGCATCTGTGGTCTTTTCTCTCCAAAACAAAGTATTTTGTACATCTGAGCTAAGTACCAAGAGTAGAAAATGTGGCACAAATCCTGTCATTCCCTATCCTACCTGCTAGGGTGGACAGCGACAAGTAATCAGCATTTTTTCCCCCGGTGAGCCTCAATGGAACCTAAGAACCCTTTATAACAAAGTACATCAACTGATGGGCTTAGTTCAGATTTTGGCTGCTATCTTATTACCATTCAAGCTGTGGTTATGATATTGTTTAACAAATATACATTTAATGATGATATAAAAAAATATTTTTATCCACAGCTGATCAGAGGAAATGGCCCTGGTCAGAGCATGAGTTTACTGCACCTACCTCGGTATTACCCCCATATCTCTGAGACTGAAGGAGGCTCTGATTTATACGGCTCAGCTCTTCTTTAAGCCTCACAACTTCCTCAAGCTTCAAGGTAAAGTGCTGTTCTTCACTTTTCATATCTTGGTTCTGCTGCGAGTCCTCTTTCTGCCTCTCTCTTGGAAAAGTGCCCTCCTCTACTGCCTCCTCTGGACTTTCCTTCAGCTTAGTTTCTCCTAGTTCAGAACTTGGTTAAATAGAACAATAAAAGACTATCAAAATGCTCATTCTACTGGCAGAATATGGAGGGGGAAAAAATCTACCAGTCAAGAAAATACTGCAAGCAAGGTTTTCCACTTGGATTCTATAGCAGGTTGGTTATCTTTTTCTTTTTTTGAATACATATTTATTGGTTTCAGAGAGAGAAAGGGAGAGGGAGAGAAACATCAATGATGAGAGAGTCATTGCTCGGCTGCCTCCTGCACGCCCCTGATTGGGATGGAACCCGCAGCCCGGGCATGTGTCCTGACTCGGAATCGAACCGCGATCTCCCGGATCCTAGGTTGACACTCAACCGCTGAACCAGGGCAGTTGGGCCTATCTTATTCTCATAATTAAACCTTAAAAACAAATGAGTCTTATTTTTTTACTCACTCGCAGCAGATGACACATCATAGACTTTTGTCTACACTCAAACAACCAGTTTCAGTCAGTTTTTCATTTTTAATATGGCATTGGGCAGATAGAGCTCATAAAGATTAAAAAAAAAATCACTCAGTAAGCACTAGGCACTGTGGCAGGCACTAGGGCTACAACAGGACATAATCCCTGCCCTGAGGAGTGTACAATTTAATGAGAAATAATGATAAGTGAACAACTGATTAGATTAAATAATAGTAAGTAATCTAAGGCCTGAGAGGTAAGTAGACACAAGCTAGGCAAATGTAAAGGATGAAGTGTGTGCATACAGTAAACCCTCGATTTTGTGGACCTTGATTTAATGGACCAATGGACAAAATTTCTGGTCCATTTGTCATATGTGAAAATTAACATCCTGATTTTTGTTGTTGTTTTATTTACTTTTATTTTATTTTTTTATTGTTCAAAATACTACAGATGTCCCTTCATCCTGTTAATTTTAAAAGGCTTTTAACTAAGATTTGCTTATAATTAAACAGGTTATTTTTTTGTTAGTAATTCACTGTTATTTTTAACAAATTTTAGTGAATAGGCCATATGTCAGAAAAAACACTGACGTAATTTCAGCAACATAAATAAGTACTACATATCTAGAACTATAGCCTACATATTTAAATCCAAGAGTCACTGCCTGTAAACAATGTGTGGCAAATGACTGGCACAGGATCACACCACATCTCGGTAGGTAATTGGTTTGTTGTACCATGGTGTGGCTTTCTGCAGCAGTTTTAATGCATGTAGTCCAATGTTCCCACACGAACTAAGCCACACCCCAGCCATGTGCATGTTTACTCGCAGTGACTGATGAATGCCCGCATTTACTAGACCTATTCAGTATAAATTTAAATTTACTGTAATACATATAGAAAACTTTTCTGTGCACTTTTAATTACATAAACATGTCTACATTAGTGAAAACTGATTAACTTGTCAATTTTTTAACATACACATTCGGAAAACCTACTTTATTATATAATGGACTTTCGGCTTTCACAGACACCCCCTTTCCTGAATTAGTCCGTATATCAAGGCTTTACTGTGCACTATTCTAATGGTCAAAACCAGACTTTCTTTTCTCCCCACAACAAACCTAAATGCTGTGACCTAGCTCCTTGGTTCTTTGCTCTTGTGACCACTATCACACCTATTCCTCACCGTCTCTCCAATATGGTCTTCGCCCTTCTGCAACTAGGTAGGCTTCATGATTGTGAATCTTGGATTCAGAGCTCACTCTAAATTTAAAAACCAGTTTGTAAGAGACAATAAAATTCAGAGGCCCCAAACTGGCAAAACAATCTCCTCTTTTAGAACATTCATTAAGATATAAATTTGGCTGCACCTACACAGTATTTTCCCAGTTCATTGATGATGTACCCTCTAGTATGGTATATAAGTAAAAATTGGCGGATATTGTTTCCTTTCAATGATCTAATTTTAGGCTTTTGCCCAGGCAAAGTTTGATTGCATCTATTAGTTTGTGTGCAAAAACAGAGTAGCGCATCTACCCAAGCCTCAAAGTTTCTGCGAAAGATACTTTTGGTGAAAAAGTAGATACAAGAGTTAGAGGACAAGATAGAAGAAGAAAGAATCCGGCCGGCGTGGCTCAGCAGTTGAGCATTGACCTAGGATCCAGGAGACCACGGTTCGATTCCCGGTCAGGGCACATGCCTGGGTTGCGGGCTCGACCCCCAGTCGGGGGTGGGCAGGAGGCAGCCGATCAGTGACAACTCATCATTGATGTTTCTCTCTCTCTCTCTCTCTCTTCCTCTCCCTTCCTCTCTCTGAAATCAATAAAGATGTATTTTCAAAAAACCCAGGATATTAAAAAAAAGAGAGGAAGAAAAAGGTTCTCAAAACAATGATCAGAAACAATGTTAAATAAAACAGCAAAAAACAAACCTCTCTGCAGAGTACAGTCTTAATTATGTAAAAAAAACCCCACATATATATTTATGTGTACAGAAAAAAAGACAAGAAAGAAAATTTAGGATGTTAACATCTCTCCATGGTGGGAATTATGGTTTATTATAATCTCCTTATAATTTTTCATGCTTTACAAATTTTCTGTGAAAAGCATATATTTATTTTTAAAGGCAGGAAAAAGTTTTAAAATGTAACATTGCACCAGGAGATAAACTTTGGGGAATGCTTGCTTATAACTAATTTTTCCACTCATCACTTGAAATTGAATGCCAAATTATTATAATGATCAAGCCCAATAAAATATACCCCCAAATAATTAATGTGATATGGGATTTTCTCAATTTACCAGAGTTCCTTCCTTTCTTCCCTTGGGCTTTGAATCTCTACTTCCGAAATAGGTACTTTAGACATGAGATCTTTACAGATATTTTCACTAGTAATAAAATTAGCAGCTTCAGTATTTGCCCCTACAGTAAAATGATATAATTGTTCAAATTCTTCTGCAAGCTTCAAGACCTGTGAAGTTAATTAAAAAGACAAATATTCTATTTTGCATATTCTTACGTATAACTGTGAAAAAATATATTGACTGCATTAAATGATTAAACAGTTATTGCCTTAAGTAATAGAAATTGACATCCTAGTTGAAGTGTTCTTCCAATTTAATACTTTGCAGTTATTATATAATCTAACCCATTTTTACCACAGGCATATGGATGTGTTTGGGTTTATGAACACAATGAATGGAATTCTAAAGATCAATTTAAGGTACTTTCAGAGATTCCTTTGTTTGGTCTCCTAGGCTTTTTTGCTTCTCCGAAGAGAAACTTCAGTGTGTGGTACAGACTATAACGTCCTCCAAAGCTTCGATGTAGGCCGCGTCCTACATATCTGCCCTCCCAGGCAACAAACCCTGTGTTCTGGGCTTTTCCCTTCCTTAGGTCACATGCTATTTGATCCAGGTCCCAATCCCTCGGCAACTTGCTCCTTGCTTTCAGGTAGCAACTTCATATCGGGTAAATTAGGCCTCGGTTTAACCCTTCACTTTACATGTGGTGTTAAAATATAACACAATATATCTTACCTGCTGTGTTCCGGCCTTCCCTCCTTCTTACCATTTTAACCAAGATCAAGACAGTGACTGAGGAAAGAAATTTCAGCCGGGACTTGGTGATAACCTAATAGGTGGGACCCTGGAAATGACACTACAGGCAGCCTCTCCGGCCGGCGCTGCGCCGACCCTGGTCTGACAGCCATTTCACACGTGGGGAACTAACTGGGGTCAGGACATTGAAATATTCCCCTAATTCTAAGTATGAGCCTAATTTCAGTATAACTGGGAAAGCTGTTTTGGTTCTAAGTTTTAAAGTCCAAGATATTTAAGCAAACTTTTATTTGTTTATATGTTTTTCTCATTTTTATTGTGGTAAAATACACCTAACATAAAATTCACCGTCTTAACGGTTTTCAGTGGCATCAGTATTCACACTGTTGTGCAGCCATCACCCCCCCCACCCCCCACCCCCCCACCCCACCCCCCCCCACCCCCCACCCCCCGTCGCTCTTATTCTATCTTGTGAAACAAACGCCACGCCTATCAGACGGGAACTCCCCATTCCCCATTCTTCTTGCGCCCCAGCTGGGCAACCACCACCCTGCGTGCTGTCTTGATGATTTCAGCTGCTCTAAGTTCCTCACGTACAGGGACTCATACAGTATCTGTCTTTCTGTGATTGGTCTGTTTCGCTTCCCATCATGTTATAGCATGCAGCAGAATTTCCGCTTTTTAAGGCTGAGTATTTCACTGCATGCATATACCACGATTTGCTGGTCCACTCACCCCCTGGTGCGCACTGGGCTGCTTCCACCTTTTAGATCCTGTGACTAAGGCTGCTACGAGCACAGTTGCACAAACATCTCTTTGAGACCCTCCTTTTCACTCTTTTGGGGGTATACCCAGAAGTGGAATTGCTGGATCATATGATAATTCTATAGTATATGCTCCAAAAATTAAGACATCAGGAAGCTGATTCAATGTTAAAAAAAAAAAAAAGATTGATTGATCCTAAGAATAAAGTATTGGCTGAAGTCTGAATATTTATCCTAAAATTCAACTTGATTTACAGCCCACACTATATGGTAACTTATTTTATAATAATAAAAGAAACTCCAATTTCCAAGCCATCTAGTACTGAAAATTAATTTCCTTTGATCTTATTCTCATAAAAGATATGTCACACACTGAACATTTAAATACTTAATAATTCGGTCTCACCTTTGTTTCTAATTCAGAATTCTCTCTTTGTAGCAGGTTATATGCTATTAAAAAATGGTCTTCTGCCCCTGGAAGGCTTTGAATTTCATTATAAAGGTATGTAAGTTCTGATTTTGATTTTTGCAAATCCTGATGAAGAAATGAAGATATTTAGTAGAATAAAATAAGAATTTCCCCATAAAAGGTTTAATATATCTAAAAAGGAATCTTTGAAATGATCCTGACAAATTTCTTGTTTAAATACTATTTCAACCTATCCTCTAGCAGTAGGCTCCTTTCTTGGTTAAAGTAAAGGTTACTTAAATCAGTTAATTAAACTGAGCATTCTTAATTTCTATCATTCGCAGGCTGAAAGCCTGGGTTTGGAGAGTCACTCCTACTTTAAGCAAGGCTTATATAGAGGTAAATTCTTCAGCAATTCCTGGGTTATGGTAGCTGCTTTTAAATGTATCTTTTTTAAAAGTTGCTTTTTATAGAATAATGTGCTACGTGTTTTATCTCAAAATTCTGACAACCTTATGAGGTAGGATTATGGAAACTGAGGCTCAGAGAACTTAAGTGGCCTGTCTAAATTCACATAGCCTGGAAGTGGTAAAGCTAAGATTCAAACTCTGTGTTCTTAACTACAAATTATGCTACCTTCCTTAATAATGTATATTCAATGACTTAGTCACCTAAGGTTTCCTCTAATCTTCTGATTTTTTTTTCCATGAGAGAAAATACTTTAGTTAGATGTATATTCTGTTTTTAATTTTTATTTTAAATATGTCTTTATTGATTTCAGAGAGAGGAAGGGAGAGGGGGGACAGAAAGAATGAAACATCAATGATGAGAGTCATTGATCGGCTGCCTCCTTCACGCCCCCTGCTGGGGATCGAGCCCACAACCTGGGCACGTGCCCTGACCGGGAATTGAACCTCGATCTTCTGGATCATAGGTCCATGCTCAACCGCTGAGCCATGCTGGCTGGGCTAGATGTAGATTCTTAATAACTTCTACGTTGATGATATGAATATACAGTATTTTGATTGGTGGATGATTGGGGCCTGAGAGTCAGTCTATCGTGCTCTATGAGGGGAATAGGTGATATAAAGTTTACTTCAGGAGAGGAGCAACTTGGTATATTCCCAAAGCCTTGAGATCAGAGAGGGAGAAAATGCTGACAAGGAAGGCATTGGGCAAAAGGAAAGAAGGTAAGGAGTGGCCACCAAAAACCACAGGAAGAGGGCATATGGTATCAATTTCATATCTCATTTCATGGAAAATTCCTATAGGTCAGCAGGATGGGATTTGGGATAATGCATTGGCTTTCACCTACCCCGCAAATGTCACCATCCTCTAAATTGATGCTCTAAACTTCCATGAACTCACCTCCGGGTCTCTTCCAAAGATAGGCTGGGTATGTCTCCTGACAGACCTTTCCAAGATGTCAGGACAAGTGGTTAAAAGGAGACACAAGCCCCTGACACTATGACCACCATAATAAACACCTGCTTTGTAAAGGGCTGTTCTTGGCTAGTGCTAGAACTCAGCATGAGGAAATAGTCACCTCATTACTACTAATAGAAATAAATATTCTATAACTATAATTTATTTGAAAATTAAAATAAATGATAACATGAAATACCTAAATTACAAATGTAAAAAGAGGAAAATTACATCCTAAATGACAAAATACCTCACTTTCAACTTCCAAAGCCTTCTGTATGGTATTAAGATCAGATGTCAAATGCTTTCTCCTTTCTCTCTCTGACAACTTACTTTCAAATATTTCAACTTTTTCTTGACTCATTTTCAATATCTGCAAAATGATTTTTTACATAATTAATCCTATATATAATAATGTTTCCTATAAATCCTGATAATAATAATTTTCTGCCTAATTCAATTATAAACTCATCTAGGGGAGACAGAAAGCTGGGAAAACTAGTTCATGGTACCATACCTCCTAAGATACATTTTTCTTCTCTAAGCCCGTTTTCTCAACAATAAGATGGAGCTAATGCTTGTCCTATGTACATCACAGCCATCAGAATAACAGTAGAATGTGGTTTTACCCTTACACCATCTGAGATGTCTCCGTACAAAGTGCAAGAAACATTTCAGCTCAAAAATGAAAACTCCCATTTCCTTTGTTTTCTCAGTATAAGAATGTCATGTATTTTAATGCTATAACTTTAAAAAAAGAACTTTTCAAAAGAATATATATTTGAAATTTATCAAAATTATGGCATACTAAATATAGTTATGTATTTAGGCAATTTATATACTTCATAAGTCCAGCGACCAAGTTTAAAACAGAAAAACACAAGAAAGGCACAGCAAATAATGTGAGAAATGAGTGATGGGATACAGAGACCTCTGGGCAGCTAAAGGGAGCCTACCTTGCCTGTCAGCCAGCAGGAAACAAAGAGGAAGACTAATGGCCTTGCTAGAGATCAGCCTCATTGGCATGGGGTGGCGCCCAAAGACTCTGGAGAACTGTGTAACAGTTCAGAATTTTCCACTGTCAATGTTCTACTATCTGAAAGGTAGGGATCGTGCGATGCTCTGAACCAAACTGTACCTCCTAGGCACAGTATGACAAGTGTCATCCCCCAATGTGCCTGCACTGTGCTGTTCCCTCTGCAGGCACGGTCAAATGCGATGGCGCATGCAGGCACTGCAGAGAATAAAATGCTACGCGGTCGGTCATCGCCTCCAGGTAGAGATGGTTTATGTGCTTGGTGCTGGGTATGCCATAACCCCCATGAGTAGTAATAAATCCCCAATATAAATCCTCTCTATAAATCCTCTGAGTTGGTATGTTGTAGTAAATGAGCTCTAGAGCCAGACAAACCTGGATCAACTCTTATTTTGGTCAAGTTCCCTCAAATATGAAATAGGAATACTCTACTTACCCTAGAGAGGACTGTTACAGAGATTACATGAGATCATGTTTATAAAACACTTAGAACAGATTGTGGCATATGACCAAAATATTGTGGCTATTATTCCTGCCAGGTACCTAACATTTCTTATATTTTAAACATTTTCTCTGAGAACAGGCATACTAGCAGCAGTGAGATGGTCTATTTAATGTTAAATCTGTCTGTATATAGAAATGGGTAAGGAACACAGTCATATCTTGAGGAGCCTGCTTGATTTAAGGGAGTGGCTTTCTTAATTATTTGTCCTTTTTAAGTCACAGGACTTCCCCCTCCCATTTGTTTTCAAAATAACTCTTAGAAGGAAGCTGTCTACAGAGTACCCAGAAGTGGAGGCTTCTCTGGTTCTCATGGAGGTAGAAGACCTAGCGATTTGCATCTGTAAAACAGCAAGGATCCCTGAAAATCAAAGTGGCAAAAAACATGGGTTTTGTAGTCAGTTTAAATTTGAAATCTCGACTTCCACTTTTATGAATTTGCAATTTTGGTTTTCTCATCTATAAAGCAGGGTGAACAATACCTACCTCCCAGAATTTCTGTTAACATTAAGTGAGTTATGTCAAACCCCCAGTAGTAAAGTCACTACAACATTATAGGTATTCAGATATTAGTTTCCATTCATTACTTCCTTTTTGTAGGAAACAGAAAATAAAGTAATGGCCTCATCCTAACTTGATAACATTTGCAAAGACCCTATTTTCAAATTAGGTCACATTCACAGGTACTGGGGGGTTAGGACTTTAACATATTTGGGGGGGGGACCACAATATAGTTTATAATAGAGAGTAATAAACAGAATATATAAAGAGCTCTTGCAACTCAACAAAGAAAAACCAAACTGCAATAAAAACTGGCAAACGATTTGAAAGACATTTTCCAAAGAAGATACATACATGGTCAATTAACACATAAAAAGATGCTCAATACCATGTCATTCAGGAAACGCAAATCAAAACTACATTGAGATAGTACTTCAGACCCAATAGAATGGCTATAATAAAAAAGACAGGATATATCAAATGCTGGTGAAGATGTGGAGAAACTGGACTCTCACACACGCTGGTAGGAATCCCAATCAAAATTCTAGCAGGCATTTCTATCAAAGCTGACAAGCTGATTCTAAAATGTATATGGAAATGCAAAAGACCTAGAATAGCCAAGACAACTTTGGAAAAGAAAAACAAAGTTGGAGATGTTGTCTTTCTGATTTCAAGACAAAATAAAACGACAGCATAGTATTATTCTAAGAACAAACACATACATAAATGGAACATAATAGACTCCAGAAATAGACTTGCATGATATATTTTTAATAAAAGTGCCAAGTAATTCAATTAACAACTAACTGTCTTTTCAATAAATGATTCTGGAATAACCAGATATATATCTGGAAATAAATGAAACTCAACCCTTATCTCAAACCATATACAAGAATTATGATTTGATGGACCATAAACCTAAATGCAGAAGCTAAAACTATAAAACCTTTAGAAGACAGGAAAAATATGTTGTGCCCTGCTGCAGACAAAGATTTCTTAGATAGGCTTTTTGTGTCCTATCATAAAATTATTTTTAAAAAAACATCGATGAATCGGTCTCCATCAAATTTTCAAAACAACTACTCTTCATAAAACACTGTTAAGAAAATGAAAAGACAAGTCATAGACTAAGAGAAAATATTAAATATATGAAATACATATATCTAATGAAGGACTGGTATCCAAAATATATAAAGAATTCCTATAATTTAATATAAAGAATACATACAACTCAATTAAAAATGAGCAAAACAGCCCAGCCAGAGTGGCTGAGCTGGCCGAGCATCGTCCCGTGCACTGAAGGTTGACGGTTCAGTTCCTGGTCAGGGCGCATACAGTCGGGGAGCACGCGGGAGGAAACCAATCAATGTTTCTCTCTCTCTCTCCCCCTCCCTCTTCCTCTCTCCAAACATGTCCTCAGGTGAGAATTTAAAAAAAAAAGAGCAAAACATTTGAACAGATGCCTCACAAATGAATGTACGCAAATGGCCAAATAGGCACACTGAAACATACTGTCATTAGACACTCTCAAAAGTCAAACTAAAAGAACGAGATACCATGGCACATCTGCTAGAATTTAACAGACTGACAACAGCAATTTTGGTGGAGTTAAGGAGCAACTAATTCCATACCATTGTTGGTGGCAATGTAAAACAGTACAACTAATTTGAAAACCAGTCTGGCAATTTCTTATAAAATGCAACACATACTTCCTAAACTCCAACTGGCTGAGCAACAGAAAAAGACAAGCAATAAGGAGAGCAGCAAATGATCAGCACCAATTACTCTGGTGTACTCTGTAAAAATGTGACTCCTTTAAAAATGAGAAATCAGAAAGAAGAGAGCTTTAACATACCTGTACTTTCTGTTCGGCACCCACAGTTTTCCCAGGGGAGTGGCTTCCAAGTTGCTTATTCTCTTGAGATTCACGAATCTCTCCTTTAAGCTTTTCAACCTTAAACACGAAAGTATCTTAAATATGAAAGTTGGAAGGGTGGGGGCGTTGCTTTGTTTTTAAAATATACAAGTAACACATGAATACATTTTTCATGTAAAAAATTCAAGCCCATAGGTATACAGAGTAGAAAGTAATATTTCCCTTCATATAACCTTACCCCAATAACCCATTTCCCCTCTCCAGAAGTAGCACTGTTTACAATATGCCCTTCCTGAAGTTTGTCCCCCACTATATATGTACACATATACATCAAACAAATGAATATACATCAGTATTAGATATATAAATTTACAAAGACAACTTGAACAGTCTTTATTCGTTCTTTGTTATGGTTACAGTTTAATTTATGATAAAATATACATACCACAAGATGTACTGTGTTAACCATTTTTAAGTGCACAGTTTAGTAGCATTAAGCACATTCACATTATTGTACAACCATTATTGCCACTGATCTCCAGACACTAGAGATATGCTTATGAAATGAATATAAGCTAAAATTGAAGGGATATGTAAAATATCCAGAACTTGCAAGTACATATTAAAAATCAATGAACTGCTAAGGTGAAATGGTTCAAAAACGTAACACAACTAAGGGTGTAGTAGTAATAATCTCAAACATATCCAGTATAGTAGATACTATTTGGTAAACGTGTTAAGTATAAACTATTATCTAAATCCCTATTAAAAAGAAGAAATCCTAAATTGACACAACGACAATAAGATTACTGTTTAGCATAGGTAGTTAAGATGTATAAAATACAAACACTGGTAGACTGCATCCAAGACAAAGTAAAGTACCGGCTTGTTCCTGGGAAGCTAGAGCCACCAGTATCAGTCCGCAAGAATGATCAATAGGTGATGTGTATCTATGTTGCTCTACTGCTGATTGTCATTCTATACACATTTAAATAAATTCTAAGAACTAAATTAAACAACTTACCACTTCTCCAAGCACTTTTTTTTCCGAGTCAAGTGATCGAACCCGAGTTCTTAAAGCCAGAATTTCCTCATTCAGTCTCTGATTGTGTTCCTTTGCTTTCTTTAGGTCAACTGAATCTGAAACAGAGAGAAGAGGGCACTCCGCTCAACTGGCGCATAGTTTTAATTTGGGGGCATTAACTCTAAAAACTGAGGAAGTGCTATTTCCTGACTTTTTTTGTTTTTTGCATTCATAGTTGCTTCTTCCTGACCTTCTTGTCATGTCTCTGCATAAGTGATTCTCTGCACAAGAGAGCTGCTAGACAGATTCTAACGTCCAGCTCTAGAATATTCAACCAACCTAATGAAGCAGAACAGAATTTTTTTTTATCTCTCACACCAAGACTAATAAATTGGACTTCTGAATGTAGGGTTTCCAGCAATAGAGGTTTTTCTAGGATGTGGAATTTTAAAACAGTCGAGCCTACCTTCTAAAAGTTAAATGACAGAAAATGATCTTCCTGGCTTCCCTGTAGTCCTTGTGGTCCTGTCTCTCTTACACACCTCACATACTCCTAGATACTTCTCTTCTACTCATTAGCAGCAAGTGCCCTGTGGGTGACTGAAGTAGCGAGCTAGGAACAGTGAATGGGCAGATTTTCCATGATAAAGCAAGTTAATTCATCAAGGCCATTGTTCTGCATGTAGCAGCACTGCCATTAAAGTGGTAGTCCACTCTCAGCTTAGCACCTCACGTTAAGACTTACTCTTTCTAGCACTCAGCAAAGTTTCAGTAATAACTTGCTGCCCGGAACTTTCCTGAATTTGTAGCTGTTTCTTTTCAGCCATTTTTCACTTCTGTTTCTCTTATTTTTATTTTGCTGCTTTAAAGTCTTTGTTTTCCTTCTTCATTGCCTGTTTTGTACTTAACTTGTATTAATTTTTCCTTTCTTCATTTTTTCTCCCTTGCTACACTTTTTTCCTCCTTAGTATGTAAATTTTTTAAATTTGAAAAATGCTGAAAACATACCAAAAAACAAATGATTCACAATCCATATGTGTGTGTGTGTGTATATATATATATATATATATATATATATATATATATATATATATATATATTACAATTCATATATATATATATAGAGAGAGAGAGAGCATGCAAAAACAAGATTTGTTCTACCTTTGGCCTATGCAATTTTTTGTTGTTATTAATCCTCACTCAAGGATATTTTTCCATCGATTTTTAAAGAGAAAGGGAGGGAGGGAGGGAGCGGGGGAGAAAAACATCAATGTGAGAGGAACACATGGATTGGTTGCCTCCTGCAAGTGCTCCGGGCCAGGAGCGAACCTGCAGTCCAGGTACAGGAACGCCCGTGACCAGGAATCCAACACTCAACCCTTTGGTGCACTGGCCAATGCTCTATCCACTGAGCCACACTAGCCAGGGCCCAGTAAACATATTTTAAATTATTTTTCTAGTTGCTACCATTACAACACTCAAATTTCATTATATTATTTATAACTGGTCGCATTTTTACATAGTCAAGCTAGGGTCAGGTTAACTAACTCACCACTGATGTCAAGTCTGTTGGTTCCCAGTGAACAAGTATGTGTGAGGTGCTGTTAAATGCATTAGAAGGTGTCTTGATGTCAGTTGTCCCAATAAAACATGTATTATTTGTGTTTGCCACAGGTTTTGGAATCAAGATATATCTGGGTTCAAATACCAGCTGTAATACTTAATGTAGCTATTGGCTAATTCACTTAACCTCACCATGACTCAGTTTCTTTATCTATGAAATTGGAATATTAATACTCACTACTTGGAACTGTTGCGACAATTAGAGATAATGCTTGTAAAGTGCCTGGTAGAGTGCCTGCTACTTATAAGCAACGAGTAGTAATAACAGTAATAAAAATAGTAATAATAGCAGTAGTAATGCTATTATTATTATAATTATTAAATAATATTATTTTAAAACATTAATGTTATATTATTGTTTAATGTATTATTAAATATTATATCTGCTAAAATGACTCACCATTTTCTTTCAGCTTTGTCAAGTTTTCTTTCAGTTCCTCAATTTCTAGTTGAACCTTCTCAAGTGCAGAATCTAAAAAAGAAAAAAACAAAAACAAAATACTGGGTGGGGGCAAAAGCAGGTTCACAGTTTTTTGTATGGAAAATAATACGATATTCACTGTTTAAAATGCATTCTTAACAAAATCTCAAGCCTCTTGGTATATATATATTTTTAACATATCTTTATTGATTTCAGAGAGAGGAAAGGAGGGGGAGAGAGGGAGATGGAAACATCAATGATGAGAGAGTCATTGATCGGCTGCCTAGCCCGCAACCCGGGCATGTGCCCTGACTGGGAATAGAACCCCAGTCGCCTGGATCCTAGGTCGATGCTCAACCGCTGAGCCACGCCCGGCTGGGCGATATTTTTTGTTTTTAATCCCACACTCAATTTGGCAGAATCATTATTATTTTATATATATAACATTCTTTAGATGTGATCTTAAGGTAACCTATATACAGCATTTGAAAATAATCAGTCTAATTTCTTTAATCATTTCAAATTATAAATATAGAAAGGAGACAAAAATTTTTAAACTTTATACTAAGATAAATTATAGATAAATCAAAGATTAAAATAGAAACAACAAAACCATAAAAGCACTAAAAAAAATCCACCCAGGGCAAACATTTTCAATAATGTTATAGTGATGTAGAAAAGGCTTTACATAGGAAAACCCAGAAGCCATAAAAAATAACTGTTAAACCTGACTTGATAAATATTAGCATTTCTATATGGCAAAAAACCCCCAACGTCACATTTATAACCAACAAAAGGCTGATGTCCAGAACATATAAAGAGCTCCTATAAATTAATAAAACATAAACATACAATCCAATAGAAAAATATGCATGAGACTTGAGCAGGAACTTCACAAAATAGTATCTCCAGATGAGTATCAACAAACATATTTTTCAACTTCATTAGCAGGGAAATGCAAATAAAAGCCACAATTAAATACCACTATACACGTACCAGAAAAAGTAGTTAATAAGACTGACAATACCAAGGACTGACATGAAATGTGGAACTAAAATCTGATATATAACTGAGGAGAGCTCAAATTAAAACAACTATTTGGAAGACAGTGTAGGTGTAATCTGCCAAAGCAGAACATACTTATAACCTGTTGATCCAATAATTCTCCTCTTAGGTATATCACAGTTAGAAATGTGTTGACAATACAAGAATATCCAGAGTAGCACTATTCAGAATGGACCACAACTGGAGACAACATAAATGTCCAACAGTATAAAGGATCAGTCAAATAAATTACAGTATGTTTTTCAATAGAATATTCTACAAAGAGCAAAAGTGAACGAATTGCTGCTACAGGTAACAATATGAATGAATCTCACAAACATAAGATTGAACTAGACACAACCGGAGAATGTGTGGTGCCTGTAGTCAAAACTCAGAAATAGTGTTGCAAGTCAAGACAGCGGGTACCCTGGAGAGGAGAGAGGGTGCACACACAGGGCGAAGGAACAAAATGGGCCTCTGGGGTGCTGGGGATCTCTTGGGTGGTGTACACTTAAGAGTTGTGCACTTCGTGGTAGGTATGTTGTACTTTAATAAAAATTTCTGGACATTGAAGAAAATGAGGCTGTTGACCAGATGTTTATGTGTTTATCTGGAAAGATTCTGTTCTCAAGGCACCCATGTTCCACTCGAGCAGAGTTCGTTACTCTGAAGCATGGCCAGAAATGTTCAGTAAGCACAGCTTACCCAGTTTACTCTGTTCCTTCTCATTCCCTTGCAGCTCGTCGGTGAGCCTGCGGATCTCTTCATGGGCCGTCCTGAACCTCTCTGCTATTTGTTCCACACCTCTCTCCATGCAGCTTGGTGATGTTTTATCTTTTTCTATGTCTTCATTATGGGACTGAAATGGAAGTATTGTTAGTAATAAAAAAAAAAGTAAATGCACTCTTATGACATTGCACTATTTCTACTATAAGTGTTTAAAAGCCAATAAAGAAAAGTAGCAAACAGAATATTTCATTTATGTGCATCTTTTTATTTGTTTGAACCATATAAAATTGGCAATATTTGATTATTTTTTACCTATAAACATGCAATTTCATATGGTTCAATCTAACATATCTAAAAGACTTTGGTTATATGATTATTTTAAAAATAGAAATTTAGCCCTGGCCACGTGGCTCAGTTGGTTGAAGCACCGTCCCATACACCAAAAGGTTGTGGGTTCGATTCCCTGGTCAGGGCACATACCCAGGTTTTGGGTTGGATCCCTGGTCAAGGCACGTATGCGAGGCAACAGATCCATGTTTCTCTCTCACACTGATGTTTCACTGTCTCTCCCCCTTTCCTCTCTCTCTCAAATCAATGAAAACATGTCCTTGGATGAAGATTAACATACGCATACACAAAACAGAAATTTAATCATTAAAATGAGTATCATCGGGCAAGAAAGAAACTATTCTTCTCATTTATATGGAACATTAAATACAGTTTGTAAAATGTTTTCACATGAAGTATTTCATTTAATTTCAAGGTATGAACATGCCGAACAAGGCTCACAACAGGTTTAGAGCTCTTTTTCTGCAATTATTTTCAAAGCATCACAAAAGCTAAGGGAGAAATTCAATCTCAATTATATTTCTCTTTTAATACCCAAAATATGTATTAATTTTATATAATCATTATATGAAGTTTTCTAAAAGATAAGAAAACAAGCAAGTTACCACCCATATAACAAAACTTTTAGCATATTGCTATATTTCATTGCAGTGTTTTTTCCTTCACAACCACTTTTTACATAGTCATAACCACCACCTACGTACAAGTTTCTGTCTGCCTTTTTCGTTTAACATTATGAGAAACATTTTCTGGAAGGATACATAAAAAATTGTTGGCAGCGGTAGTGTTAAGAGTGTGGAACTGAGGATTTGGGGTGAGAAGATATTTCATTTTCCATTCAGTTTTATCCTGCTTGAATCTTTCTTACTGTGTGCTTGGATTAAGTCAGAAAACCGACAAATTAAAAACAAATGTTAAGTAAAATACAACTAGTATGCAGACCAGGCCTTGCAATATTCTTTGGGCTTCCAAGTCATCATCGGTGGCCCCATTTTGGCTTGAATGACTCACCTACTTTATGCACAGGTTAATTCAACATTAGCCTATGCAAAATATAACTAGGGAGGCAATGAAATTTTTACAAGTTACATTTCATAATGACACTTTACAATAACAAAAACCTTTGAAGTATTTGTTTTAATTCTTTCTGTCCATTTGTGGGAAAATTATGACCTAACAGTGACAGGGTAGATAGCCTCAGAGTCATCCAAGAGTTCACCCCCACCATGTCCAATTTATTTTATAGATTCCATCTCCTTAATTCATCTTTCCTTCTCTATTTACACTCAGCCTTGGTTTTGGTTCTCATTCTTTTTCTTTTTTAAAAAAATATATCTTTATTGATTTCAGAGAGAGGAGGGGGGGAAAGAGAGAGACGGAAACATCAATGATGAGAGAGTCATTGGTCGGCTGCCTCCCGCATGCCCCGACTGGGGATCAAGCCCGCAACCCGGGCATGTGCCCTGACCGGGAATCGAACCGAGATCTCCTGGGTCCTAGGTCGACGCTCAGCCACTGAGCCATGTCCGGCTGGGCTTGGTTTTCATTCTTTAATTAATTATTATATAACTCCCCCTGAAATCCCCGCTTCCAATCTGGCCCCTATCCAATCCATCCCGCCACTGTGGCCAGAGTGATTTTTCTAAAATGCAAATCGGATCATGTTACTCACCTATTAAAATCACTTAGTGACTCTTCAGACCTTCTGTGACAAGTCAATCATTCATACATTCAAAATATTTTTATTCCTCTAGTATGGTCCAGGACCATGGCTGGGTGCTGAGTCCAAACTCTTTAGCTTAGCACATGAGTCTCACATGATGTGGTTCCTGAAATATCTCCAGCCACTTTTCTCAGCACTCGCTCACATGAACCAGTGTCAATTATACACTGTTTCTTTGGCCAGAAATGCCTCTCCCTTCTTCCTGATCTGAATAACACCTATTCAGCTTTCAAAATACTACTCAACATCACCTCCTTTGGAGGTCTTTTCTACCTATCTCCCTAGCTCAGCCCCTCTCCAGAGTTCTCCTAGCTTTCTGTGCCTTCTTTTCTCATAGAACTTTCCACACTGAACTATAATGACTGGTTTATTCCTTCCCCTCATTAGCTTGTAAGTTCCTTGCAGTCCAGATCATGTCTAATTTGACTTTGTTTCTATACCCACTAGCACAAAGCAGGAACATGGTAAGTCCTCAATAAATAATAACAACAATGCTAATTAATGTGAGGTACTATTCTAGAGCTTTATATATATTATTTCATTTTCATGACCATGTTGTAGAGCATTTGAGTTGATCCCAGGTTTTATAGATGAGAAAACCAACGCTCACAAAAGTTAACTTCTTCAAGGACTAAAGAAGCCCACCCAAACCCAAAGTCTGTACTCTTAAGTACTGTTAAAATTGGCTTCCTGATATTTTAATGAACGAATGATTAAATGAACAAATGCAATTTTAAAACTTACTGCCCCTTATTCAGTTATCTAGTTAATTTTGGAATACCTGGGCAAATTCTTCCTGCAGGTTATTGCTCATACATCTTTGTGACTCTGCCTTTGAATCCCCAAGTTCCAGTTTACTCAGGAGTTTACTTCTGTCCACCAGTAAGTATGCAATCTGTTCACTGGGGCTGCTCAGAGCTATTTCAGAACCTTCTTGGTACAACATTTCTTCAGCCTCCTTTATTTGCACTTCTGTTAGGAAGAAATAACAGAAACAAACTTAAAAGAAATTCAGGTAAATAACTACTCTATAAGATATTGAGTTCTTAATTAGATAACAACACATTCCCTTCATGCTATTGTGCTTTCTGACTTCTTCCACTCCTCAAATCGCTGCATTTTGACTTCTGTTCTTACCACTGTACTCAAACCCGGTCAACAATAACCCTCAAAATGCCAGATCCAATTGGACATGTTTCTGTTCTTTTTATATATGAACTCTCAACAGTACCTGTTCACTCCTTTCTTGAAAGTGATTCCTTTCCCTGTTCTGTGATATCGCTTTCTCCTATTTTTACTCTTACCTCTCTGGCCTTTCCTTCTCTGTGTTCTTCCTGGGCCCCTCTTCTCCCATAGACCCTTCAAATGCCACCATTTCTAAGAATGCTGCCTTTGGCTCTCTGATCTTCTCACTATCATGGTGATGAAAAGTCTGGGCATGAGAGTCTCACATATCTTGGGTCAAATCCTGGCTCTACCACTTTCTAGCTGTGTGACTTATACAAGTAATCTAACTTCTTCAAATTTTGATTTCCCTAAAATAAAATGGATATAATAGTAATACCTACATCATAGTATCGTTAGGAGGATTAAATAATAATCCATCTCTGCTGAGCTCCAGGTCTACCTAGAAAAAGTGGCAAGAAACAGAAACACACTGAAGTTAGAACAAATACAAGTGCATGTGGCAGAGACTGCCAGCTGTCCTTCAAAATCTATTCATCCCCTTTTCCACGGAAATAAGACATTTGATTTTTTGTCTAATCACACGGCTGCCTGCCTTACTGTTAGATACAGCCTAGTAACTAAGTTCTGACCAATGAGATGCAGGTGGAGTTGTGTGACACCTCCAGGAAGTGTCCTTACAGGAACAGGATGCCCCTTCTCACTCCTTCCTTCTTTCCACCGGCCGGAATGCACACAGGACAGCTGAAGCTTGAGCACCAATCCTGGACACCGGGAGGGGAAGCCACACGCCCTGGATGATATACTATCATGAGAGAAGAAATCTGAGTCTCTATTCCAAGATGCTGCCCTATCAGGACTGCTTTCTTCTTGATTTTATGCGAGAGAAATACATTTCTACCTTTTTAAAGTCATTATTCTTTTGAGCTTTCTGCCCTTCACAGCAACCGATCCCAAGTGCAAAAAGAGTAAGATACAAGGGCTCATGCTGAAAACCAGACGTGGCTACAGTGGAACTGCATATGGAACGGGACGGCCATTGCTAGTCTATCCTGACCGATGAGGTCCTTCATCTCTGGGTCTCTCCGAATATCAGCCCTCATTAAACTGCTTCTCTACGTGGCTGGACTGCCTCTGCTTGCTCAGCAGCAGCAGTGAAAACAGCCTTTCAGATCCTAAATCTATGTGACCTTTCAGATTAAGTCATTTCCATTATTTTTCTCTTAGTTCAAAGTTATGGAAAAGAGGCAATTATTCGTTGCTCACCCAGTGAATTGTGCCCGCCTCTCTGAAGTTAGTTGTATAATCCCCAATCAGTCAGTTGTGGCTGGAATGAGTTGGAAGCAGTGGTACAGATATGGCCACCAAAGCAAGGATTCGTGGAGAGGTACAAGTTCCACTAAGAGGGCATAGGCTAGGAAAGCGATGTAAAATGAGTCAACTATTTAAGACCAATGCATATCCATTGTCTAGTGAGCAGCTCAGTTTGAACATTCCACCCTTCTTTCTCTTGCATCTGTTCCTCTTTTGTTTTCCAGTTAATAAAATCACCATTAATATAGTTTCCCAAGCCAGAAACCTGGGAGTCATCCTTGGTCCCTCCTTATTTATATCACTCTCTTGTTCAACAAGTCCCTGACTGTAGATTCTACCTTTAAAAAAAAATCATTTTCTAATCCATCCTCTCCGTGTCTATGGCTGCTGTCTTAATTTAGGCTCTTCTCGCTATTTGCCCAGTTTAGTGTAATGGCATCCTTAACTGATTGCCCTGCTGCCAGGCTGGCTCCCATCCAATCTGTACCCCACAGAGCTCTCAGACTGATCTTTCTGAATGCAAATCACTTGCTGCTTAACATCCCCATCGCTTTCCCGAAGAGTTCAAGCCCCTTAGCTTGGCGCCAGAGATTCTTCACAACCTGGCTCCTGCCTGTCTCTCCGGTCTTACCTTCTGCCAGGCCTTGACATTAGCTCTTCATGCAGTATACTTATTGATTCCCATCATGCTACTTATATTTCCATCACTCAGTATTTATGTCCCTCTGCCTGTCCTGCTATGACATCTGAGAGCTAACGTTTTTTTCCCCCAGTGGATTTATTGAGACCCAATGATTGAGCAAACTGAAAATTCTAAAAAATCAGATCTTGAGGTAATACAAATCCAGTCTTTGAATTATAAATGCTCTGATATTTAAACTGTGCCTAAAACTACCCACATAATAAAGTATGCAAACATACTATTCTCTGCAAGTAGATACCGAATAAATGCTCATTAAGTATCTCAAAAGCCCATTCTTTTGAAAGAAGCACATCCCATAGTGTTTTGGGGCCTTCAAAAGCTTCTAGATGTAAAGAATGAAGTGGTAAAGCTGCCAAAGCAAACTGTGACAGAAACAAAGAATTTTAAGTGAGAAGAGGGCAAGGAGAATGGGTGAAGAGTTATTTCTACTTGTTCTTATTTCTCCTACAGCAGGTGCCCTCCAGGGGCCAGGACCATACCTCATGCTACAGTGCACCTCCTGGCTTTGAGCAAAGGATGAACTTTGGATCCCATGGGCTTTGAGTGACACTAGAGAACAAAGTAAATAGCATGGCCACAAGAACTGAAATATCCAGTCAGGTTATTCACCCGAACCCTTCTTTCTTTTACACAAACATAATTTAAAACTTACAGACATCTTAAATACTATATATAATACAGTTTCTTCCTTTTCAGTTCTCAAATGAGAAAAACAATTTTTTAAGGTTAAAAACAATGTATCAATGTTTAATGCTCAAAATATAAAATTAAGTGATAAAGGCAAAATGTACATTATAACTATGTAAAAATGTACACACGTGAGCAAGGGCTGACATAACAAATGAACTGTTGACATATTAGGACAAGGTTTCTCAACCTTGGCACTACTCACATTTTGGGCTGGCTAATTCTTTGTTGTGGGGGGATCTTCTGTGCATAGCAGGATGTATAGCAACATCCCTGTCCTCTACCAACTAGATGCCAGTTGGTAGCATATCCCCAGTTGTGACAACTAAAAATATCTCTATACGTTGCCAGTGTCTCCTGGGAGGCAAAGGTGACCCCCAGACTTGGAACTACTGTGCTAGGGTGAGAGAAAAAAAAATTTTTAATTATGTTAACATGGCCATAATGATGTTTGTTCAGTATATACATATTGGGAGGGGAAAGCTCCCTACAATATAGTATCTAACAGCCCCTTTTTTCAAGAGTTAGAATTTAGCCCGGCCGAGGGTGGCTCAGCGGTTGAGTGTCAACCTAGGATCCAGGAGATCGGGGTTCGATTCCCGGTCAGGGCACATGCCCGGGTTGTGGGCTTGATCAATGACTCTCTCATCATTGATGTTTCTATCTCTCTCTCCCTCTCCTTTCCTCTCTCTGAAATCAATAAAGATATATTTTTTTAAAATTAAAAAAAAAAAAGTTAGAATTTATTCAGTTCCCATTTAATGCAAAAAAATTGAAAAAGCTGCAGAACTTGTTTTTCTTTTCCAATCTATTATAGAAAAAAAACCCCTGAATTTCTCAGTATTTAGAAACCTGACCTGGCAGCAAGCACGAGATATCACAAGTAACTGATGTAACTGGCCTCAGAAATAAAAATATCCAAACAATTCTAGCCCCAAAATACCTATTAAAAATGTACACTTTAGCCCAGCCAGGCATGGCTCAGCAGTTGAGCATCAACCTAGGATCCAGGAGATTGTGGTTTGATTACTGGTCAGGGCACATGCCTGGGTTGTGGGCTCGATCCCCAATCAGGGGCGTGCAGCCGATCAATGACAACTCTCTCATCGTTGATGTTTCCCTCTCCCTCTCCCTCTCCCTCCTCTCCCTCTTCCTCTCCCTCTCCCTCTCCCTCTCTCTCCTCTCCTCTCCCTCTCCCTCTCCCTCTCCCTCTCCCTCTCCCTCTCTCTCCATTTCCCTTCCTCTCTCTGAAATCAATAAAGACATATTTTAAAAAAATTTTGTACACTTTATATATCTTCAAAATAGGTTTACATTTTAACCTGAATACCGAAGAAATAGTAAGACTTGACAAGGAACACATTCTTTAAGACAAATAAAGTTTTCCAAGATAAAATACAGTTGCATTGGATATAAATGAATCCTATTTTATTCTTAAGGTCCTCTGTTCCAGAGGGTTATTAAGTCTGTCCCCTTGCCAAAAATATTTATTTTCAATTACCCCTCCTCATTGTTTTTGTTTCTTGGCTCACATCACAAAGAATGTTTTCTGATCAAGAAACTGACATGAAGAGGAGGCACAAGAATTGTTTCAAGCATCTTCTTTCCAAAAATTCTGTCCTATCAAGGTGTTGGGTTCATATGGGCTGAAAGTTGGAATCTTGTTACATGATCATTCTGAATGATCTTCTCACATGCATGAATACATCACTGAAATGTATCCCTAACGAAGCATTCATGTAAGCAAGGAACAATCTTTCTTTATATAAGCCTGAGATGAGCCCCAAACTGCATTTTTATTCCCCTCCCCCTCCATTTTCAAAACACACTAGGCTTGTAGCAATTTACTGTTTGTATCTACCAATGAGCACTTCTAGTTTAATTTACCCAAGACCGAAAGCTTGCTAGAGTGTAGAGAAACAGAGAAAATCTTCCGAATGATTCCAGGGCTGGAAAATGTTAAACACTTAGCTACCCAAAACATTGTAGCAGAAAAACAGGCTGGGGTCTGTAGACGACAGCGGTGGTGGAGACAAACGGACACTGAGTAAGGTGCAGGGTGGACAAAAGGGTGAAAATGGCCGTGGAAGAAGCAGGATGAGAAACTGGCACTTAGGGTGATGAGAGAAGTGGATGAGGTGGTAGCTTGAAAGGCAGAAGGTTAACCGAATTGAAGACGTCTCATGTTGAGGCTACAAAAGGCCGCCAGAGCTTCAACGGGAATTAAGGTTCTGCGTGAACACAGGGCAACAAAGCAGAAAACGGCAGTTCTTTGTTCACAGCACGGGGAAGCCGTGGACTTTGCTAATAAATGGCCGAGAGCTTCAGTCTTCGCCTGAAAAGTGAGAAAAGGAACGCCTACCTCGCTGGGAGTGGTCTAAGCCCTCTCTAAATAAGCGAGGCCGCCTAATTCTCAATGCCTGCGGCTTCTGGGTCCCAGAACCCGGCCAATCCTTACGGTTATCACTCCGGCCAGTGGCTAGAAAGGCCGCGCCAGGGGAGAGGCTCTCCTCCTGGAGTTTCGGGCCATCCTGGGGAGAGAAGCGGGAAAGACCTGCAGTGGTGAAAAGGAGCGGAGAATAGGTGCTTTCCTCCTCGGGGCAGCGTCGGGAACCTCGGAAAGCAGGCCGGGAGCAGTCTTTTGGAGAGTGCGGTAAGGGTCCGGGGCCGCTAAGGTCCGCCGCTTCGCGGCGAGCGGCAGGTGCCGACAGAGTCCCGGGCGTCATAGCAACCACGCCAGCCGCAGAGACGCCGAGGCGTTCTTCCGGGGGGAACTACAGAAACGACGCGCCCCATTGGCTCAGGGGCTGCTCTTCCTGCGGAGCCCGGCGTTATGGTGCACACCATTGGCCTTTGGGCCGCGGGGCGGGACTTTTCTGGCTGGAACGAAGGTACGGCTCATTCCTTTGGCTTCCTAGTAACTATGGTAACATCAAGGCGTGAGATTGCAGCTGAAGAGGATACTTTTTGTCACCGGGCATTTATAGTTCTCAAATAGTTTCTCGTCAGGCCTTATGTAGAGCCCCAGCATAATTATCTTGGATTTATTTTTCTAGAAGTAACTTCATTCTTAAAACGGAGAGGGTACTAGGTCAGGAGTTACGAATTTTAGGCCAAGATCTGTAACTAATTACCTGGGGCACCTAAAACCACATTTTGGACCCGACTTATTTTTGTAAAAATGAACTGGAAAAAAGTTCCAAGCACTGAAATTCGGTTCAGGTGACCCATTTCTCCACCTATGTAATGCAAAATAAAAATTTCTAAATGACACAAAATTTAACATAAGCTGTTTATGTCCTCTTCATTTAAGTTTTCATTGCAAGCTCTAGTTCATCAAAGCTCATGTTTAGTGGACCCTTGCTTTTCTGATATCCCAAACGCATACCTACATTTCTTAGTCTTATTCTAGTTTCACATAGGATCCTTTCCGAAGCTCTGCCAGTTCTACATGCATTATCAGGACGGATTTTACCCCTTAGTTTCTAGAACTGCTTCAACCTCTACCTGGCACCAGAGCCCTTGCAAAGTTTTTCTCTCTCACCTAAAATGCTTACCACTATCACCTCAAGCCTACTTAACTCCTACTTCTCAGTTCAAGTATCACTTCCTCAGGGAAACATTCCTTGGGTCTCCAGCCTAGATCAAGTTTTTCCTCATTTGCTCATTGACTGGTGTTCCTTTTCATTCTTTCTTTCTTTGCTCACTTCCATTTGCTGTTTAAAAAAATAACAACAAACCTGGAATTTTAACATGTGTAAATACTGTTTAAGTGCTTGGAATGGAAACTAAACAGAATTTTAAAACACTTTAAGTACTTGCACGTAGAAAAGTGGTGGTTGTTTCAAGGATAACAAAACAGGGTAGGAAATGGTTCCCAAGAGAATAATTAAGGTAAAAACAAATGTTAAAATCACTTCTAGTTTTAATTCCACTTATCATCATTGTATATTCAACGATGACAGTAATCATCATCTGCATAAAGCTATAGATGTAGGGAAGAAAATCAACCTTTTACTTCCTATCCCTTCAGTACTGCAGCTACTGCTGACAGAACCTGTATTGCTTTTGAGGTTTTGCCCACTGGACCTGAAGTTAATTTACAATTTTTGTTTAATGGGATTGCTGCTTCCAGAACAGTCCTGATTACTGGTTATTTTTCTACTGCTCAAGGTCACACTTTCTAATTTAATGAATTATTTCAGTGCATCTTGGCACTTCTGTTCCAATCTTTTCAACTAAAGTTTATTGTACCTCTATTACCAGTCACCTTGGGTTCCTCTTCCACTCCATGAAACAGCATGAATTACATTTTAAATCAAATACTTGTGTGAAGCACAGTACTTATTTCTACCTAGTTATTAACGGTAGTTTTTCAAATTGCACTCTGGACCATCCTACGAATCATTTAGGGGATTTTTCTGGATTACACTTCTTGTGCACTCCCAACTGAAAGCCCAGGACTGAGAGAGCTTTAAAAATTTCTCAAGGATTCAGGGATCCAGCAGGGCACCAGCCCAATACTGCCTTGCTAGGTAAAGAAAAACAGTAATTGCAACCATTTATTGAGTGTGAATTATGTACCAGGCACCAAGCAAATGCTTCATCTTCAGTTTTATTTAATCCTCGCAACAAATGGCATTGTTTTGCACAGATTATCCCCATTTTATAGATGAGGAAACTGAAATTACGTCAGGTGTCTAAGTTTATAGAGCTATTAGGTGGTACAGCTTGGAGAGGTCAAACCTGGCTAAGATGACTCCAAAGCCCATACTCTTTACCACATTGGAATGCTTTCCTCAGGGTAGAGATTATCAATTGGCTCCTGCCCGGTTCCAGGTGGAAGCCCAGGTTCTCTCCCTGAAAAGCAGTCCTAAAATACTTGAAAGGTAAATTATTAACTCAAACATGGAGTGAATATAGGTCAAGAAAGCAAAAAGTAAAGTAGTGAGAAGCTTATCATTCATCAGGCAATCTGTCTTCAGGGAAAAGTCCTTCTCTCCTACTCCCATCTTTGATAAATCCCCAAAGAACAACACCCTTTCCACTGTCAGCTTTTGGGCACACACTTTATTGCACTTAATTTATATATCCATTTCCCAAACTAGACATGTTTATTCATCTTTTTAATCCTCATAATCATCAAGGCCTACCATATAGTAGGCCTCAACAACTATCTGATCTTCAAAACATGGCCACTCATGAATCCACAATCCACTTCATAGCATGAAGGCAGTTGATATTCAGGTCCCACACGTATATTTTAAGGAATATAATTCCCAATAAGCTCTTTTTTTAAGGGTGAGAAACAGCTCATGTTCACTTTCAAAATCAAGATGACATTCAGGTAAGTGTGTCAGGTGGGTCAGTCGTAGTTGCTTTGCTTTTGTTTTCATTTTTAATGAATATGAAATGACCTTTAAAAGACACAGAGCAAACCATATTTGCCTGCACACCACTCACTGCTTTTTCCCTTCATTTTCTCTGTCTTTATGAAAGCAAAGGATTTATTCTAGTTCTCACCATCTGTAAGAGCCCTGGTCCACTGAACAATTTTTGATCCTATAGTTTTTGATCCTTCAGTTTTTGTCTTGTATAAAAGTTGTGTGTCGAGACTGAAGATCATCTACTATCTTCTCTTCTATCTCCATGCCTTTTTCTATTTCTTCCTCTGATAGCAATAACTTAGTTTCTGAGTCTTTGGTTACAATAACCACAAAGGACCTTCGTGACTCAAGGATATTAGCCACCACCACTTGATGTCGATAAACTTCCAAAGCATTCCGTGCCCGATCAATTACAATAGAGGGGTTAGTCTCCAACTTAAAGGAAATTATAAATGCTTTCGGAGCCCAGTCTTTAACCAAAGGAGAAAGCATTTTTGGCACCATCTTCATTGTTATCTGTGTTGGAAAAAGAAAAGCTTAATAAGCAAACAAAGGTCACTACCTACCAGGTCAAGCTCACGGGAAACGAAGGAAGCAGGGGCTCAGATTTTTGGGTATGTCAATTTGTGAGATTTCTCATTGTCAAACTTTGCAAAGCGTATTAAATGATTAGCTTAAAAGCCTTGGCTCTGCCAGCCGGACGTGGCTCAGCGGTCGAGCATCCACCTAGGATCCAGGAGGTATCAGTTCGATTCCCAGTCAGGACACATGCCCCGGTTGCGGGCTCAATCACCGGTCGAGGGCATGAAGGAGGCAGCCAATCAGTGACGACTCTCTCATCATTGATGTTTCAACTCTCTCTCCCTCTCCCTTCCTCTCTCTGAAATCAGTAAAGATATATTTAAAAAAAAAAAAAAAAAAAAAGCCTAGGCTGTATGGGTTCGTAAGGATGCCTAATTTCAAGGCTTTACACATACTCTTGGGCAAATCATGTTTTATGAACCAGCCCTACTCTGACATCCTCTTCACCATTAACTGAACTCCAAGAACAGCATTACACTTTCTCAAACATCTCCCTTTATTTTTTAAGCCAAACCTGCAAATAAATGTAAATAATCTATTCATGAAAAAGTTACTTTGGCAGAAGCTCAAATAAAGTTGGGGTTTTAAGCCTCTCTGCCTAAAATATTTCTTGCACTGATAGAATGGCTATTCAATTCCATTTAAAAACTGTCACTTGTAACACATCTCAGCATTCAGAACTGATTTTCTTTCTTTTCATTTGATCAAAACTTCTACTATATACCATTCTCAATCCCTTCTAAAGGGAATGTTGAGTTGTTTTGCATACTTCCAAGACAGAACTAAAAAATACAAGATAAACTAAAGCTCCCAGAATTCAAATAGCGTGAAATCACTAATCATCAGACTTTCCCCTCAAAAAATTAGGAAGTGAGATAGGGATCACATACCCGTTCTCCAGTTTATTTTTCTCCTTAGCATTTATCACTACCTAACACAGTATGCATTTGACTTGTCTCCTCTGCAAAGTATAAGCAACACAAAGGCACAATTTATTGCTTTTCCCTGCTTTGCCTCCAGGTCCTACAACAGTGCCTGGCATGGAGTAGATACTCAACACACAAACATGTGTTGAAGAAACAAATGAACTATCCTACAAAGTCACTAAGTGCCCCCATAGGACTCGAGTTTCTCCTCTTTAAATTCTATTTTATCATCCAATAAATGACTAACAACTCCCTCGGGTTACAATAAGCCAGATCATCTCACATCTCAATCACACCCCTTCCTTAAACTAGAGCAGTAACCACTATCTAATCAACCCATGGTCTCCCACTCCGATTCACCTTTCATACTGACACCACATGTTCTCAAACAAAAACACTATCTCACTCTCCTACTTGTTTCCCTTGGCTCCACAGGATAAAAAGCCCAAGCTCCTTAAGAGGGAACAGAAAGTCCTCCATGAATTAAGCTGTTTCTTTTGCCCTCCATTTCCACCACTCTCCCCGCTCTCCCACCTTATGTTTTCAAACAACTTCAGTTCATAGTCACTGCCCCTTTCCAAATGCCAACTGTGTCCTCTATCCGCAATGACCTTCCCCACTTTGGTATACTCTGGGCTCATCTTTTAAAACTCAGTTCAAGTCATCTCCAGAAAGCCTTCCTTGACCTTCCAAGATTCACTCACCCATGCTCTGACTTCACTTTGACATTTGTCACTCTATATTGTAATTATGTCTGTGTCCAATTCCCTCACTAAATTGTGAAGTCCTTGAGGGAGAACAGTGTCTTACTCATCTCTGTATCCCTAGTGCCTAGCTCATATGAAATGCAGAAAGGTCATCTCCAGATCAAGAGGGAATTAACCCAAGATTGGTTACAGGGGATCAGATTTCTGGAAGAGAAGCGCCCATCACCTGCAGTGGGCCTCCAGATGACTGGATCTTGTGTTCAGGCATTTCAGAGACAGGAACATAGAAATCTGACACGGCCGCAGCCAGGTAAAACATCGCAGAAGGGCCTGCAAAGAAGCACAGGGTGTAATAAATGGGAACGGCTCCTTTTCAACTCAGGTTCCCCTGCTGTGAGAGACGTGGGTAACGAGGGTGCACGGGGCGAGTGTCTGGGGAGAAAGGCTCTGCCTGGGGGCCACCGAGGGGCTCCTACACGCACCTAGCGGGCTGAGCGCCTGGGCCGCAGCCTGCAGCAGATGCAAATAGTCCGCCAAAGTGGTGAACTCGACCGCCAGGAAGGTGCCGGCAGCCTCCGCCTGCTGGTAGCTCCTCAGAGCCGCGGCGAAGCCCGGGAGGGCGTTCTCCTCGACCTCCAGGCCCAGTACGCCCGCGGCGGCCGGGCTGCAGGGCCGCAGCGCCGACAGCCAGGCCTGGGGAGGGAAGCGGTGGGCAAAGGGGAAGGCGGAGCGAGCGCGGTACAGGAACAGGACCCCGTAGCCCGCGGCCAGGAAGGCCTCGGCCGAGGTGGCCCCGCGGCGCCCGCTGCTGAAGTTGTCCAGGAAGCGCACGGGCCGGGCTTCCAGCGGCACTTTGGTGCCGCCGGACGTCACTAGCACGACCCGTCTGCCCTGCGCGCCCAGGCGGGCGGCGAAGCGAGCCATAACCTCGGCGCAGCGCGTAGCCCCGGCGGGCTGGGGGAACTCGGCGACCAGGTCCGCTTCCGCCATGAATCCGGGCTCCCGCGCCTGCGCACGCCGGGGCCGCCCGCCCGGCCCTACCCTGGCGGCCAGCGCGCCGCCGCAGTGCGAGGCG
Source organism: Miniopterus schreibersii (assembly GCF_964146895.1). Classification (NCBI taxonomy): domain Eukaryota; kingdom Metazoa; phylum Chordata; class Mammalia; order Chiroptera; family Miniopteridae; genus Miniopterus; species Miniopterus schreibersii. The sequence goes on along the minus strand of NC_138109.1, from coordinate 24,690,919 downwards.
GAGGTGCGCCGCGCCGCGCCTGGGCCGGCGCCGCTTTTCCCCGCGCCTGGACGGGCCTGCCGGTTCTGTCTCCCGCCCGGCGAAACTGACGCTGGGCAGACGTGGGCCGGCTGGCAGGCATCCGGAAAGGTCACAGCCCCCATTTCCCGGGTGCGGAACTGGCCAGGTTTGCCCCTTACAGGCCACCGTATGGCCCTTTCTGCCCTTAGACTCCCTGGAGTTAGATTGCTCGGCCATTTAACTTTTGGGTCGGGATTTGTGTGTCGGGGGGGATGGTTATCTTTCGCTTTTTCGGCATTTTTTTTTTTTTTAGCCCCCCCCCCCCGCCCGCCCCTCCCACACACTCCAGGCGAGAGTCAGGCCGCGCCGTCCCTCCCGTCCTTGAAGTGCTGGGAACGCCGTCGCCCCGCGGTGATCACGTGACGGCGGCGTCCAGCGTGTCGCCGGGCAACCGCCCTCGAGCCGACCCCGCCGGCTGCGCGATGGACGTGATCTACCCCCTGGCGGTGCCCAAGGGGCGCCGGCTCTGCTGCGAAGTGTGCGAGGCTCCGGCCGAGCGGGTGTGCAGGGCCTGCACGGTCACTTACTACTGGTAGGCCCTGGGGTGTGCCCCGGCGCCGCCGCTCCCCCTCTCCCCCCGCCCGGCTGCGCCTGGCCGCCCAGGAGGGGGTTTCAGGACGGGGGGCGGAGGACTTCTGCGCCCTCTTTGCGTCCTCTGTTCTTTCATTCATCAGATGTTTTTAATGAGCGGCTACTGTGTGCTCTGCACTGCGCTAGGTGCTTACGTCTCCGAGGGAACTCGGCAGACCATGTCCCTCCCTCAGAGAGCTAAACACATACTCGAATGCGACAGGTAGGTAAACAGTCAGGAAACAAGGTAGCTTCACAGAGGGGTAAATGCTGTCAGGACCAAGGAAATGCGGTGGGAGGTTGGGCAGATTGCCTCTCGGACGGTAGGCTGGGTCTGAAAGGGAAGTAGGGGCCGCCTGCCCCGAATGGCTGGGGGAGAGCGCGCAGGAAGGCTCTGAGAGGAGAGGCTCGGACGCGTCTGAGGCCTGGAAAGAAGGCTGGTTGTCTGTGCACCGCCAGGACGGCGAGCGTGTGGGAGGGAGGGCAGTACTGGGTGAGATCGATTTTCATTTATGCAGCGTAGCATCCCTTGACTTTTGCTTTAGATAGGGCCTGAGATAAAACACCTAGGTTGCTGACTTCCAGAAACCTAGGTCAGAGCAGGCGAGCTTGTCATTATAACACAAGATGAGCTTGTCATTATAACGATGGCAGTCATTATAATACCCCCTACATGACAAGTGCTGTCACTTAGGGTGTGCTGTTCCCTGGGACTTCTAAGGATGGAAGCTGGGTGATTGGGGCAGAGTCTGGGAAGGTTCTCTGAAGAAGCAACATTTGAGCTGAGTCTTGAAAGGTTAGTAGGAAGTTGCTAGGTGAGTGAACAATGAAGAAGGAAGCGTAGGACATTCCTGACATCCAGGACTGCCTGGCTGAAGGGTGAAAGAACAGAGTTTATTGAGAGCTGGGTAGAGAAGGTGGTAGCGGAGGGAGCAGTTCATTGATTTTTAAATTGTAATCCAGGACCCTTTAGCAGGTCATGAATAAGAAAATAATAGAGCCCTGGCCGGTGTAGCTCAGCAGGTTGGGTGCTGCCTCTGTGCCGTGCACTGAAAGGTTGCTAACCTAGCCAGATGCTGGACTGGACTGTGTAAATACGGAATGGAAACTCTGGACAGGGGCTCTGATCTTAGCTTTGCTGAAGAAAAATGGGACTTTTTCCATGGTGGGATGGAGGGAGATGGGATCTTGGAAACTCAGGGGTTTAATTCCACAGAAATAAAGCTTTCCACAATACCTCAATGTCCCGTGGGGGCCTCAGGAAATTCTTATTCCTGCGGCACCACAAGAACTCCATTTCCACCGGCAACAGGTGGAGACACGGAGGTGACCCCAGTGATAATACAACTACAGTAGAATGGAATTAGTAATTGATAACAAGGAAATTTGGGGAATTTACAAATGCATGGAAAAACACATTTTTAAATAACCAATGGGCTAAAGAAGAAATCACAAGAGAAATTGAGAAATGCTTTGAGATGAAAAAAGAACAAAAACACAACATACTAAAACTTACGGGATACAGTGAAAGCAATACTCTGAGGGAAATGTATAGCTGTAAACACATATGTTAAAAATGAAGGAAGATACCAAATCAGTAACCTAGCCTCCTGCTTTAAGAAACTAGAAAAAGAGGCGCAAACTCAACCCAAAGCTAGCAGAAGGAGGGAAATAGTAAAGATCAGAGCCTGAAGAAATGAAACAGAGAATAGGAAAGCAGAAGCAACAGAACCAAAAGCTGGTTCTTTAAAAAGATTTTTTTTTTAATTGGCAAATCTTTAGCTAGTCTGACCAACAAAAGAAGACTCAAATTACTAAAATCAGAAATGCAAGTGGGGCCCTAGCCAGGTTTCTCAGTGGTTGGAGCATCTACCTGCCCCGGGTTTGATTCCAGCCGAGGGCACATACCTTGGGTGCTGGCTTGATCCCTGGCCCCAGTCAGGGCAAATGCCGGAGGCAACCAATGGATATGTCTCTAGTCACATCAATGTTTCTCTCTCTCCCCTACTGTCTGAAAAGCGATGGAAAAAAAACAACAAAATGAAAGTGGGAGCATCACTACCAACTTTGCAGAAGTAAGAAATTATAAGAGAATATTATGTACAATTTTTGTATGCCAACAAATTACATAACCTAGATGAAATATATTCCTAAAGACAAAAACTGACTCGAAAAAAACAATGTCTATAACATCTAAAGAAATTTAGCGAGTAATCAAAAAATGTCCTACAAAGAAAAGTCCAGGACTAGATGACTTCACTGATGAATTTTATTTGTTTAAAGAAGAATTAACAATTCTTCACAAACTCTTCAAGAAATAGAAGAGGAAAGGATAATTTCCAATTTATTTTATAAGACCATTACCTTGATACCCAAACCAGACAAAGGCATCACAAGAAAACTACAGGGCAATATCCCTTATGAATAATGATGTAAAAACCCTCAACAAAATACTAGCAAACCAAATCCAGCAGTATATAAAAAGAATTATACATGATGACCAACTGGGATTTCTCCCAGGAACTTAAGGTTGGTTAGGCATAGAGATATCAATATAAGACACCATCTTAATAGAATTAAAGGACAAAATCCATGTGATCTTCTCAACAGATGCAGAAAAAGCACTTGACAAAACTCAACACCCTTTGTGATAAAAACACTTAACAAACTAGGAATTATAAAGAAATTTCTGTAACTTAGTAAAGGGCATCTTTGAAAAACCTATAAAACACAGAGCTAACATCATATTTAATAGTCGAAGATTAAACGTGTTCCCCTTAAAGTCAAGAATGAGACAAGAATTTGCTTTCACCACTTCTATTCAACATTGTACTAGAGGTTCTAGTTGGGGCAATTAGAAAAGACAGTGAAATAAAAGGCATCCAGCTTGGGGAAAAAAAAGAGCAAAAGTACCTCTATTTACATATGACAATCTTATAGTGAAAATCCTAAAGAACCCACAAAAACCCTCAAAACATTAGAGCTAATAAACGAATACAGCAAGGTTACAAGATTGCTATGCAAAAGTCAGTTGTATTTCTATATGATAGCAATGAGCTATCTGAAAGCAAAATGAAGAAAAACATTCCATTTACAAGAGCATCAGAAAAAGAGGGGAGAATGAATTTAACCAAAGTAGTACAAGATTTATACACTGAAAACTGCAAAATATTGTTGAAAGAAATTAAGACCTAAATAAAAGGAAAGGTATTCATAGATTGGAAGACTCAAGATAGCAACAGTCCCCAAATTGATCCCTATCAAAATTCCAACTGCCGTTTTTCAGAAATGGACTCACTGATCCTGAGATTCATATGAAAACTCAAGGGATCCAGAATAGCCAAAACAGTCTTTAAAAGGGACAAAGTTGGAGGACTCACACTTCTCAATTTCAAAATTTACTAGAAAGCTATAGTAATGAAGAAAGCGTGATACTGGCTTAAGGATAGACATGCAGATCAGTGGAATAGAGTCCAAAGTCCAGAAATAAGCACATCTATTGTCAAATGATTTTCAAAAAGGTTGCCAATAGATGTGCTTATTTCTGTACGTAGTTGTACATCTGTGTAATCTTGGATTAGGCAAGAGTTCTTGGGTACGACACCAACAGCACAAGGAACCAAAGAAAGACAGGTTAAACACCATCAACATTAAAAACTTTTGTGCATCAGAAAACAGAAGAAAGGGAGAAGACAGCCCATAGAATGAGAGAAAATATTTGCAAATCATAAATGTGATAAGGAGCTAGAATTCACAACATGTAAAGAACTCTTAAAACTCAACAATAAGAAGACAAAAGAACCAGTTAAAAAATGGGCAAAGGAGTCCTGGCTGTTGTGGTTCAGTTGGTTGGAGCATCATCCTATACACCGAAAGGTGGTGGGTTCAGTTCCCCGTCAGAGCACACACCCAGGTTGTGGGTTTGATTCCCAGTGAGTGCATGTGCCCAGGGTGCGGGTTCTATCCCCAGTCGGGGTGTGTATGGGAGAAAACTGATTGATGTGTCTCTCTCACATCGATGTTTCTCTCTTTTCCTTCCTCCCTCTCTAAAATCAATAAGAACATCCTCGGGTGAGGGTTAAAAAAATTTTTTTTAGCCCTAGCCTCTTTGGCTCAGTGGTTAGAGTGTCAGCCCGAGAACTGAAGAGTCCTGGGTTCAATTCCAGCCAAGGGCATGTACCTCTGATGCAGGCTTGATCCCTGGCCCCTGTCGGGGTGCATGCATGAGGCAACTAATAGATGTGTCTCTCTCACATGGATGTCTCTATCTCTCCCTCTTCCACTCTCTCTGAAAAGCAATGGAAAAAGTATCTTCTAGTGAGGATTTAAAAAAAAATTTTTTTTAATGGGCAAAGGATTTGAATAATCATTTCTTTAAGGAAGACATATAAGTGGCTAGTCAGCACCTGAAAAGATGTTCAACATTAGTAGTCATTGGGGAACTGCAAAATAAAACCACAGTGATACACCACACACACTAGGAAGGTTATAATAAAAAAGACAGAAAATAACAAGTGTTGGTTGGGAAGTAAAGAAAATGGAATCCTTATACACTACTGGTAGGAATGTAAAATGGTACAGCTTCTGTGGAAAACAGTTTGGCAGTCCTCAAAAATTTAAACATATAGTTACTATATGAACCAGCAGTTCCACTCTTAGGGATACACCCGAGAACTGAAAACATTTGTTCACACAGAGGTTTAAACACTAATGTTTATAGCAGCATAATAGCCAAAAAGTGGAAACAACCCAAGTGTTCAACTAATGAATGTATAAACAAAAAGTAATATAGTCATACAATGGAATATTATTCAGTCATAAGAAGGAATAACATTGATACATGCTGCAACTCAGATGAAACTTGAAGACATACTAAATGAAAGAAGGTAAACACAAAAGTCATATTTTATGCAATGTCCAGAATAGGCAAATACATAGAGAAAGTAGATTAGAAATTCTGAGCATTACATGCGTAGAAGGACAAATGAGAGCTACTGCTAGAGTGAATGGAGTTCCTGGCTGATGAAAATGTCCTGGAATTAGATAGGGTGATGGTTACACAACCTTGTGAGTATATATATTTTAAAAACACAATGAATTGTACACTTTATAAATTATATATTAATTTTAAAATGTAAAAAAACACAAAAACCCATGACTGGAGGAAGGGTCAGATCTAGGTAATAGATTCGGGAATTATTTATAGAGGCAATTATTTAAGGAATGGGAGTGGATACTCTGTAGGAGTGCTGCCCAATCGAATTTTTCTGCAGTGATGCAAATGCTCTACATCTGTGCTGTCTAATTGAGTATTTAAAAATACTAAATATGCATGTAAAACAGTCAGAAAAGCTGTATACCAAACTGTCACAGTGCTTCCCCTAGAGAGCTAAGAAACAGCTGGCTTTGGAGCACAGGCTTAGCGTAACTGCTTAATCTCTGTGCTTCTTTACCTTTAAAACAGTAATAACAGATTTTGTTCTGTTTTCAAAAGTTAACGAAATGCAAGACCACCTGCTGCCCCGCTGGGTTTGGGCGGCATTTGCAGTGTGTTCTGTGGGAAGCATCCCCAGGAGCGCAGAGGGCAATGCAAGTGGTGCTCTCCAGTCATGCAACATGAGGGCTCTGTTGATAGGAAAGCGTCTCCTGGAGTTTCACCAAATGCAAGTTCCTTTCTCTTCCCCAAGAGAAAGACTCTCAAATCCCTCAGCTTCAGACTTCAGTATTTTGAAAATGACCTTAGAACAATGCAGATTGAAAGCTGTGCTTGTTATTAATTAAGCGCAGAGTCGCCACAGCATCACCACGTGGCTTCGGACTGTGAACCTGTGCCTGCGGAAAGGCCATCCTTCACCACCCCTCTCCCACCCCTCTTCGACATGCGCTTTCCACCATCAAATAATCAGATGATGGAGTAGAGATTTGTGCCGAAATGGCTTCGGGCTCCCTGCCTGGTTTATGTCGGGCTTCCTTTCCTAGTTTCTAGGGTGAGGCCAGGAGTAGAGCCAGTAGACTCTGAGGTCAGGCCTAAACTAAAGAGAATGAAGTCCATGTTTTTCTTGTCAGTGGTGTGGTTCATCAAAAAACTGACTGGGACAGCATCCACGAGAAGATCTGTCAGCTCTTGATTCCGCTGCGCACTTCCATGCCCTTCTACAATTCAGAGGAGGAGCGGCAGCATGGCCTCCAGCAGCTGCAGCTGCGGCAGGTAGGCCCTGCGGACAGTTCCAGGCTCACTCCTGGGTACAGCGAAACTGCCCAGGAGAAAGGGTGCTAACTGTAACCTCTGTGAGGGCAGAGACTTGGTTTTGTGTCTTTAAGTTCTCAGTACCGTTCACTCAGTCGTTCCCCACATAATTCCTGAGTATCTGCTGTATCAGTCGCCTTGGGCTGCCATAACAAAATACCATAGACTGGGCCGCTTAAACAACACTTATTTTCTCACAGTTCAGGAAGCGAGAAGTCCAAGATCAACGATAGGTGTTGGCAGGTTTGTGTTCTTCTGAGGCCTCTGTCCTTGGATTATAGATGGCTGCCTTGCTATGTCCTTGCATGGTCTTTTCTCTGCACACACATCCTTGGTATCTTTTTGTGTTCAAATTTCTTCTTATAAGGACACCAGTTAGATTGGATTAGGGGCCATCCTAAAGGCCTCATTTTAAATTAATCACCTATTTAAAGGCCCTATTTCCAAGTGCAGTCTCATTCTGATGGACTAGGGGTTAAGCCTTTAACATATGAATTTTGGGGGACAAAATTCAGCCATAATACCCATATATGCCAAGTACTGTGATGAGAGCCAAGGCCCATAGTAGGAGGTCAACAATGATGTGTGAATATATAAAGGAGTGAATAAATACAGGAGATTAGGAAAACTATTATGGCATTGATAGCATTTCTTTTCTTTCTTTTTTTTTTTTAAAAAAGCCCTTTATAAGACATAAATCTCAAAGCACCAGATCCCTCAATTTCAGTGTTGTGACACTTTGAGAGTGGCCTTGGAACAACGCAGAGTTAAAGTTGTTTCTGATATTAGCTAAGCAGATAACTCCAGAAGGAACATTCTCTTCAAATTAACTCAAACAGAAAGGCAGAAAGTTCTAGATAGTCCTGAGGCATGACAGCTTTGTTAAACTAAAATTTTATTATTCACTTAATAATTTTCTATTGAGCACTTATTTATGCCAAGTACTAAACTAAGATGAAAATACACTTGTTCCTGGACCTTAAGGAACTCTGTCCAGAGTTTGCCTTTTTGTGTCACCTATTTTGGGTCTTGTGACCACCTTAATACAGGCAGGCTCACTACGTGCCTGGTTCATTAGGTACTGGCCTCATCTCCAGGTGTACCTATATCCAGCATTGTCTTTTACCTTTAGACTGTCTCAGGTGGTCTAGTTTTTTCTTCCACAGAAGCATTTGATTGAATTCTGCTACACCGTAGCCCAGAAATATATCTTTGAAGGGAAGCATGAAGATGCTGTCCCAGCAGCTTTGCATTCTCTTCGCTTCCGCATGAATGTGTACGGCTTGAGTTCAGTAGAGCTTGTGCCTGCCTACCTGCTGTTGGCCGAGGCTAGCCTTGGTAAGTGGAACTGACTGGAGACCCCCCTGGAATCTTTAAGAAGTGCTATATTGGGTCATATCAGTAGCCATAGAGTCTTGCCTTGGCAGTGGCACCAAGACACCTTTTGTGGAAGAGCAGGGTTGCTGAAAAGTTTGGCAGAAGGTGGGGAAGGAGATGTCATGGACTTTTGGCTACAACTGACAGAAATCCACTCTAGCTGGCCTAAGCAAAAGGAAGACATTTATTAGGATGCTGTACTGTCCTAAGGGAAGTGAAGTTTCATGAGGTACTAGAATCAGAATGCTGTAACAATCTAAGGCTGGTACTTAAATATACATATAATTCACCTACCATAAAATCCACTCTTTCAAAGTATAATTCAGCAGTTTTAATATATTCAGAAGTTTGTGCAACCATCACTACATTTAGTCCCAGAACATTTCAGTCAAACCAAAATGGAACTCCATACCCATATTAGCAGTCACACCCTGTTTTCCCAAACCCACATTTCCTGGCCATCACTAATCTACTTTCTGTCTCCATGGATTGGCCTATTATGGACATTTCCTATAAATGGAATCATACAATATATGGCCTTTTGTGTTTGGCTCCTTTCACTTAGCATAGTGTTTCCAAGGTTCATCCATGTTGTAGCGTGTGTCAGTACTTCATTCCTTTCTATGACTGAATACTATTCCACTCATGGATATGGATAGACCACATTTTGCATATCTACTCATCACTTAATTGGTTCTATTTTTTTTGGCTATTATAATTAGGCTGCTGTGAACCTTAGTGTACAAGATTTTGTGTGTCAATAAATGTCTGAGTTAATGAATGAATGAGTGAATGCATGCTGACATATTTCATCATGTGTTTTCTTGCCAGGATATGAATTATAACCTCCTTTCCTTCTTTTGGACAGGTCTGGGCCAGATCGTCCAGGCTGAAGAATATCTATCCCAAGCCCAGTGGACAGTCCTCAAATCAACTGAATGTTCTTATGCCACCCACTCTTTACTGCATCGGAACCTGGGACTTCTCTTTATGGCTAAGGAAAACTACGAGGAAGCCCGTTATCATCTGGCCAATGATGTAAACAATCTAAATTATAACATCTGAATATTTCTGAGACTAACGCTCAGTTCAGTTTTTATTTAAACTGAGCATTTCTTTATAAATTTTTTTGTCTACAGCTGGCTTGCGGGGTATTAGAAAGAGCACAATTTTAACAACCTGAGTGCAAGTTGTTAACTTCCTGGCTGTGCAACCTTGGCCAGGCCACGTCATTTCCCTAAGCCTCAGTTGCTCTGAGGATAATAAAAGGAGGCAGAACTGTGTACTGGTTGAGAGAAGGGCTTTACTTCTAGTCCCAGCTCTGTAGTTTGACCAGCCACATAGCCTTTCATCACCTGTAAGACAGAAATCAAAGAATGGTCTCTACCTCATTGGGTAATTGCAGAGATAAATAATAGGACAATACGTGTGCAGCACTTAGGCTATTATTTTTGTAAATGACATCACTGTCTCTACTTCAGAGTGTGGTTATTAAGTTTCAATGAGCTAGTGGTATCTGAAAGTGCTTTATAAACTACAAAACTCTGTGCAGATGTTAGATAGGATGATGAGGGTGGTGACTGAGCGGCTCTTCCAACATTTCTGAGGTTTCTATTAGGATTTCAGTACTGGACAATATTACCAGAGACAACAGTTCCTACGCCTGAAATCGGGATGAGGTTAGGGTCAGACCGTGGTCTTCATGCAGGTTGGTTCTCTCTGCAGCCTCTCCCCTGGGCAACCCTCCCTCTGGTTGGCTGCCACTGCGCAGTGCCCATAGGTGCAGTGCAGACATTCTTGTGCTGAATAGTCTCCATGTTCCCTCACTCCAAATCCATTTGCTGCCCTGCCCTGCCCCCTATGGACTACGCAACCTGGACTCCATTGCTCTGGCTTTGGTCTGGAAACAGGTATGGCTGGGGACTGGAGGTTAAGAAGAGAGAGAGGTTGGGTCTTTATTCTTTCTGCCGCCTTTCTGCCCCACCCCAGTTCTGGCAGGGACACTTCCTCTGTGGCCATGACTAGCTCTTACTGGGCCCTGGTACCCCGCTTTCTTCACTTGCTTTTTCAGGAGTTGGAATGGTAATCATTCCTTGCTGTTGATAATCCCCGGTGCCTCTCTAGCTCTTGTTGGTTCCTTCCACACCTCTGTAAAGAATTCTTTTCATTAGACTATCTTCAGGAAATAATTTTGAGGATGCCATGAATTCTTCACCTGTTTCTCTACACAAATAGACTCTACAGTCTCTGACAAATTAAGCAGAGGCTCATTCTGTCTTGAGTTGGGCCACACTGTTAAGAACTAGATCAAGCTCCAGATTCCTCAGCCTAGCTTTAAAAAAACAAAAACACCACAAAAACAAAACACCGACCACAGCTTTATTGACACATACCATAAAACTCACCCACATAAGCATATAATTTAGTGATTTTTAGTTAGCTTACAGAGCTGTGTAGCCATTAGCACAACCCAGTTTTAGAACATTTTGATCATCCCAAAGAGACTCCTCATATCCATTTTTAGTCATTTCTCATTCTCACCCCTGTCACGGGACAGGGACTGGCCAGAGCAGGCCTGCCTCAGGACAGCCTGTGGTGTGTGGGTTCTTGACTTTGTGTGGGAAAGAGTTCACAATACAACTCTAGGTGATTTTGAGAATGCGTTTATTAAAGCTGGGGACAGTGAAACAAAGGAAGGGCTTAGGGTAGAAGAAGCAACAGGAGAGAGCCCAGGTGGGGCTGTTTTGGCTCACTAGAAAGTCAGAGCAAAGGGAGGTCTCAGACACAGGATCAAGGGGTAAGCCCAGAACAAGCTTCCGCCGCCCACTGCTCCCCTGGTTGCAAGTCTTGTGGGCACCCTGAAAGTTTAGGAGGAAATAAAAAGTTCATACCTGAGAAGGGGCATGGGCGTGCTCTAGAGAAAGCACCCATTGGGTATTTTTCTTGGGGTGTGTGTGTATTTTTCTTCTGTGGGCGAGAATCTTAGGGGAGGATTTCAGCAGAATATTCATCAACTTTCCAGGTGTGTTTTTAATATGCTGATGCATCAAAATGAATGTATAGGGGAGTTTGGTCTGCTTTACTGTTTTACTTTTATCTTGGGTCTGTCTGGCTCTAATCGGGTTTTTATTTTTTGTGTCCTCTGACTTTATCCATCCTTGGGTTTAACTGGCACAGATAGGATTAAGTGCATTCTCTGGTTGGGGAGGAGAGGTATAAACCATTTGCTCTCATGTCCTTGGTTAGGGAAGATAAGGTCTTGCAATTCACTAGTTGGCTGTAAGTTGTTCAAATTGTTTGGCCTTGTTTAATGATCTTGTCTCAGTTTCCCCATCCCACTTGCCCAGGAATTTTCCTGGCTTCTTACTATCCTGCCTCACCCCCAACCCCAGGCAGCCACTTTCAGTTTCTCTAGATTTATTTATTTCTGGACATTTGATATAAACAGAATGATAGGTGTTTTTTGTCATCTGACTTCTTTCACTAAGCATAATTATTTTGAGATTCATCCACGTTGTGTGTATAAATACTTCATTCCTTTCATTGCTGAGTAGTCCATCATCTGAATCTACCACGTTTGTCTAGCCATTCCTCAGTCGAGGGACATTTGGGTTGTGTCCACTTTTGGCTATTATGAATAATGCTGCTAGGAATATTTTTGTACAAGTCTTCGTGTGGACACGTGTTTTCATTTTCTTGGGTATATACCTAAGAATGGAATTGCTGGGTCTTGTAGTAACTATATGTTTAACTTTCTGAGAACTGCCAAATTGTTTTCCACAGAGGGTGCATCATTTTATAATCATACTAGCAGAGCACGAGGGTTCCATTTTCTCCACATCCTTGATAATCCTTGTATTCTGCCTTTTTGATCATAGCCATTCTAGTGTGTGAGAAGTAGTTTCTCATTGTGGCTTTATTTTGCATTTTTGTAATGACTAAAAATATTGAATATCACTTCTTACGCTTATTAGCCATTGGTATATGTTCTTAGAGACATGACTATTCGGACCCTTTGCCCATTTTTAATTGGGGTGTTGTAAAAGTTCTTTATTCTGAATACAAGTCTTTTTATTAGATATATGATTTGCAAAGAGAACGCAAGTACTCCCCTTCCTCCTTCTGCTATAGATTTATTTTGCCAGTTGTGCATTTGGAACAGAGGACATCAGGACCTCAGGAGGCTACTTTCACCTGGCTAATATCTTCTATGGCCTTAATAAGTTGGACCTGGCAGATACGCTGTACACCAAGGTGAGCTGGGGTATATGGGAGCTGAGCCTTGACACTTAGGCCTTGTGTCTTACAACCAGTGTCAGATCATTCATGAGAAATTTGAAACACAATGAGATAAAGTGACTTGCACAAGTTTACGTAGCCTGATATATGATATATTCCAATTTTTTTCTTCCTGTTTCTCCACTACCAAAATAGATCAGTCCTTAGAATCTGTAGGACAATTAACAAATAATAAGTGAAGGGTCAGTATGAACCAAACCCCTCCAAATAGATTGCCATGTGCTCTATAATACCCATAGGAGCCAGATAATGTGGGCATATTGAAGTATGTGATAGAGAAGGAGATGAGGTTTTCAAGGGCAAATTGTTGCTAAAAGGTCATATGAAGGGATCGAAAAATATGAGTGCACTTTGAAATTTCCGTGTTTGTGTGTGAAAGATTTTAAACTGTTTCTAATATGTTAAAATGTTGGTTATATTCATAGAGTAACACCTTACTTAGCAAGCAACTGTTTCTGTGTGTGATGCAGGCTCTCGTGCTGTGACTGCTTATTCGTATTGAGGCCCGCTTATGAGGAAGAGGCACTGGGGTGTAGCTCAAAAGAAATGAGCTTCAGAATCAGACAGACTTGAATTTAATTGCTGGCTGTGCCACCTAGCAGCTCTTGCCAGAAGTCATGGGATCTTAACATCTCGGAGCCTCTGTTTATTTCTCTGTAAAATGGGAATAAGAATGTGACCTCAGTTGGTTGTATGTGTGCTCAACAAATGGTAGCCATTGTTCTTAGACCCTATCAGGGCGTTCCCCAGATCAGCCACATGCCCTGTGCAGCCCAACACTTGTCACACTCACTTTGGCTCCTAAGGCTCCCCCTGCCTCCAGGCACAGTGAGAGAGGGAGTCTGTAGACTGTCAGGAAACCTGGCCTGAGGTGCTGGCCTCCCAGCTGGCTGGTCCAATGGCTGAGACCTGGCCTTCTTGTCTGATTGCATCTTCTTTCCCAACAGGTCTCTGAGATCTGGAATAAATATTTGAACAATCGCTATCAAGTCCTCTCACAGGCTCGCATCCAACAAATAGATTTACTGGGCAAACAATTTGAGACTGACACTGGCTTGGGTAAGTGGCAGTTCTCCCTATGAAGCAGAGCAGTGACTTCCTCTCAATCCACGGGCCTTGTACCGAAGAGGGAGAGCTGCTGTACCTGTCATGGAGCACATGCCATCTCCCCATCTTGGTTATGAGGAAACTGAGACAAGGGAGCAAAGGGATTTTACCAGAATTCAGGTTCCTAGCATCACACACAGCCTTTCAGGGGACATACTTGGAGAAAAAAAGACCCTGCCAGGGCCCACTGTGGTTTCTGCAGAGCATCCATTTCTTATGTGTTATCCTTCCAAGGCACATAAGCCAAGGCAGACTCAGCACAGAAGTCGCATTACTCAGTGGTCCTGGTGCCTTACCCTCTTCCTTTACTGGACAGTGAGCTCCTCAGTGGGAGCACCATCCCCAGGCTCAGCAAAGGGCCAAGTGTTGAGTAGCCCTGTACAATATCATTACCTCTGAGATAATAAAGAGACAAGGGATCTAGTTTGTGCTAAAAAAAAAAAGACATACAGTGTAGTTGGTGAGACAGAGCCTATTTGAGAGACCAAAAGAAAATTTCTCTGAGTACAGATTATATTATAAGCCGAACCTCAGAACAAAGGGTGACGATGGTGTTGAAGAGGGGAGACTTCTTACAGGAGAGGTTTTGAGTTAAGGTTTAAAAAGTTGGTTACTTTTGCCCTGGCCATTTTGGCTCAGGGGCTAGAGCACTGGCCTTCAGACTGAAGAGTCCTGGGTTCTATTCCCTGGGGAACATGCAGGAGGCGACCAATCAATGTGTCTCTCATATTGATGTTTCTCTCTCTCTTTCCCTCCCTCCCTTCCACGCTTCCTGAAAAACAATGCAAAAAATATCCTCAGGTGAGAATTAAAAAAAAAATTAGTAACTTTATTGAGCTTTCTTTTATGATAAAAGTGGTTCATGTTAAAACAGAAAACTTGGAAATCAGATATCCAAAGATAGCCAACCTTAACATAATGGCATATATCCTTTCTGTCTGTTTCTCTGAGCTTAACACCGTAAGTCCTCACTTAATGTCTTTGATAGGTTCTTGGAAACTGACTTTAGGTGAAATGATGTATAACAAAACCAGTTTTATGGTAGGCTAATTGATATAAACGAGTTAATTTCCTATGGCACATTTCTGGTCACAAAAACATCACCAAATTCCTAAATAAATACCCCAAACACTTCCATTAAACTCTGAAATAAATGTGACCTATACATACATTTAAGCAAGATTAATAAAAACAAGTGAGGTAATTCTTTTCTGACCTGCTCATTCCAGTTCAAGGTCGCAGGTGACTGGAGCCTATTCCTGCAGCTCAGAGCTCAAGGTGGGCATTCACCCTGGACACGATGCCCTTTCATTGCAGGGCCACTCACACACACCCACACTCACTCAGACTGGGACAGTTTAGACACACTAGTCACCTAATGTCCACATCTTTGGGCCGTGGGAGGAAAACTGAGGACCAGGAGAAAACCGGTGCAGATACAGATGTGGGGAGGACGTGCCAACTCCACACAGAGAGTAGCTCTGGCTGGAAATCATTTTTTTTTTCTTCCTCTCAGCAAATAACATTTAATGAAACAATGTTATTTGGGATTTGCTATACTTAAAAAAAATGCTTTTAAGTATCTGGCCCATAATAACTCATAATAGGTCAATAAATGGTGAATGAAGAAGAACCAAAAACTACTGGGGGAAATTGTAAACAGCCTCCCCAGGGAAAGCAGAAAGGCTATTGCTAAACATCTTTGGATTTGGGGAGTAAGAATGAAGATGCTGCAGCTGCAGGGAGCCCCGCTCCTCCTTTTGCTATAGAGTGGAAGCTTAGTTGGGCCCAAGGAATCCCACTGTGACAAATTCCGTGTATTTGGGAGCCTGGGAGACCTAATTAAGGACTCTGAAAGAGAGAAAGCTTAGCAACATTGGGACTGAGCACTTCTTTAGGTTACTCTGATAATGACTGCTAGGCAAGGCTGGGGAGCTGCCTGGAACTGTGCAGCTTCCTGCTCTACCTGTGGCAGAGGTCCAGGTGCAGAACTTGCTCTGCTTTGTGCTTCCTCCACCGGTGTCCCTGTGAGGAGGCTTCAGAAGGCCAGGTGCCCTCGCAGCTCAGTGCTTACCCCTGAGGGATAAGCACCCCTGAGACTCAGCTGCCCCCCAGCACCTGTTTCTTCTTCCCTGCTTTCCACTGCAGATGAAGCCCAGGAAGCAGAAGCCATTCGGATCCTGACTTCAATCTTAAACATTCGAGAAGCTACATCTGACAGAGCTCCCCCCAAAATTGTCTTTGTTCTGAAAATCCTGGTCATGCTTTACTACCTGATGATGAATTCTTCAAAGGCAAGTTTCCCTAGAAAAGTAGCATGTCTAAAACGGAGGCAGAAATTCCTCTAGTTGAATCCAGCTGCGACTGACCAACTGCATTAGCTTTTGCCCTAAGAGTAAGCCCTCACTCCAGAAAAGTTTGGATGCTCATGACAAGTTTTATTTGTTGAGTCCAGCCTGCAGAGTGGAAACTGGAGTGTCTTCTTCCCTCACGGGGGCCTTCCCAGAGTTGCATAGGTAAACTGAGGCGGGGGCAGTGCTCGGAAGCCTGAAGAGCAGGAGGGCTCTGGGGAGTCCTCGCAGGAACAGAGTAGGAGCTTTAACTGCACTCAGTGAGTTCCCCCAGGATGGCAGTTTAATTGTGGCCCTTGTCATCTCTCTGCCTCCCAATGTTGGTTCAAAGGGCCCTAAGTAAGATCCTGCAAAGATCTCACTTTGCTTAGAAGGTGCATTTAGTTTGTCCAGGTGGCTTTTTCTGGTGTCCCCTTCCCCACCCAGCATACGTGTGGCTAGCTCTAAGGACCCAGTGTGTGTTCACGCGTTTCCGACAAGAGCTCAGTGGCTGGTGTGAGAAGCTGATGGGTCCTTTCCCATGTTTCTGGGATAAGCACAGATGGGGCTTCCCAATGTAATGCTTCCCTGTGACAACTTCCTTTTGTCACTGTAATTCTATTCCAGGCACAAGAATATGCCACGAGAGCCTTCAATCTAGCTAAAGAACAACAGCTCGGTGTCCGTGAGCAAAACAGCATTCAAGAATTACTGAATCTCATCTCAGCTGAAGAAGCTTAGCCCATTCACTAGTGACCCATGGGTTCCGCGTCAGGGCCCATTCACGGGACTGTTGAACATCTAATACATTCCAGCCTCACACAACTGCTTTGAGGTGCTATGAATTGCTGATGTTCCCACCCTCCTCCCCTGGGACTTCACATATAGTGTGTTTTTATTCTTGCCCCACATATGAGAGCTTTGGGTATAGAAATCAGTAAAACTTGTTTATCATGACTTTTGTACTTGGTTTATCATGACTCTGTACAACTTTGAGTAATGTGCTGTCAGCTCACTAATATGGTACTTATAATTAAAGTGTGAATAGTTTATCATATTTCCCAGAAGTCTCCCAGCGATGCATGTTCCATAGAGCTTTGCCAATAACGGGGGTGGGGAACAAGCTGTATTGGAGCAAAGTTTCCCTGTTCTACTGGAATGAAGTTAGCATTAATCTGAGGTAGTTTGTGATTAAAATGTCCATTATAATTCCTAGAGCAGTCACTAAGAAAATTACTCTAAAAATAGTTTAAAATCAACAAGGGAATTAAAATATACTAGAAAAGATTCACTTCATGCAAAAGAAGGCAGTGAAGGATAAATAGAGGGGCAAGAAGGACATGAGATATAGAGAAAACAAATAGCAAAATGCAGACATGAATCATAGGTCTTTGCCAGAGAAAGCCCCTGTGCCATGCAAGGAGCCCCAGTGCAGATTGGCAGAGCTACCATTCCAGGCTGGTGTGTTTCTCTTCCTTAGACAATGACTGGAAGCAGACGTGAGCCATCCCTACAGTCTAGGGGAGAAGCCCTCTGAAAGGCCCCCTGAGATGCAGAGGACGGAGTGCAGGCCTCGCCCTCAGATGTGCCTGGGTCCAAATCCCAGCTCTCTCACGTAATAGCTTTGTGACCTTGATCTCCCCCATAACGTCATTCGTCGTTGTTGTAAAATGGCCTAGATGTGACCATGGCTGTATCAGCTTGTCCCCTGGACGACTGTGGTCACTTAGCATATCTCGTTTTTTTAGCTCCAGATTTGTCAAGCAGCCTGCCCATTAGCACAGTTTGCCTCGTGGGTAGATTTGCCCCAGGGAGAGGATATGCAATTCAAGGACCTGTCAGAGAGTTTTATGTTCCTCGCTGTAAATTATTTCTCTCGGGTACATGATAAAAACAGGTCAGCTGGGCCGCCCTACCCTTCAGGTCTCGGTAAAGCCTGCTGGGGCCCCACTGCCAGCTCCATCCCCACTCGGGGCCTGCAGGAGGCAGCTGGTCCCTGACGACTCTCTCATCATTGATGTTTCTCTCTCCCCCCCCCCCTTTGAAATCAATAAAGATATATTTAAAAATAAAATACAAAATAGAAGTTTAGTGAAGATTTGAGGGGAGGGAGGAGGATCAACACCTCTTAGCAGACAAGTTAAAAGAAAGTGTGAGAACCTCCCTATTCTAAAGAAGTCCTTGAAGTCTACTTCATTAAACTCTGCTTCTCTCCTTTACTATATTCATTGCCCTTTCTCTTTTCCCCCCTCCGTTATCTATTCTCTGTTCTCTCTACGCCTGAATTCTTGTTCATGAATCCTTCCCCACTGAGTAAGTTTATAAAATTATTGTTTAAATTGTTTAACTGTATTATTCCTATTGACTGCTTTTCCTCTTCTTCATGTCTTAGTAATTTAATTTTCAGTCTTTCTGCTCTTCTAACACTTGCATATAGGCTATACATTCTCCTCTAAATACTGCTTTAGTTGATCCCACATACTTTAAACTTCAGCAGTTTTCATTTTGTTCTAAATATGTCTTAATTTTCATGACTCATAAGTCATTTAGGGTATGATTTTTAATTTCAAAAAGAAGGTGACTTCTTGTTGTTTTCTAGCTTAATTTTATTGAGGTCATAAAATATGCTGTATGCAATTTTGATTTTTAGGAATTGGTTGGGATTTGCTTTATGGCCGAGGATATGGTCAATATTTGTAAATGATCTGTGTGGGCTGGAAAAGAATGGTGTTATTGGGCGCAGTGTCCTGTATATGTCTGTTAGGTCAAACTTGTTCATATTGTCAAATCTTGCATATCCTTGCTGAATTTGTTGTTTAAATCTGAGAGAGGCATATAAAATTCATCCAATATGATTACAGATATATTTATTTCTCCTACTTCTGTCAAATTTTGCTTGTTATTAGGCAAGTACACATTCAAATTTTATATTTTACTAATAAACATAAAGAATGAAATCTTTATATTTTATATAATAAAGTACTTCTCTCTATCTCTAGTAATGCTTTTGACCTTAGAGTCTATTTTGGTTTCATAGTAGCACAGTACACTTATTTTCTTTTGGTTGGGTTGCTTGATCAGCGAGGCATCCCCACTTACCTCTGCTTCAGCATTTATCTCTGCTTCGAGGGGGAAGCCAGGAATTACAGTATCTCTTCCCTTTTATGATTCTGGATGAAATTCAGCCAGTGAGGGGGCAACTGCACAAGATTTGGAAGCTGGATGAGGAACAGCCATTAATCTTCCAGAGAATCGCCCACTGTTGCTTTCTTGAAAGCAGATTTCCTGTGAAAGCAGCTTGCTGACCTTTGCTACCTGATCTTTATCACCCAGTCATTTCAGAGACTGTGTAGGCCTCTAATTCCCTGTATTAAATACATCTCTTCACTCAACATGCCTACAGAGGCTTCTATTTTCCCAACTAAATCCTGCCTAAACACTCGACATCTCTTCTTGCAACCTTTTACTTGCAAATAATCTGTGTCCTTATGTTTTGGATGTATCTCTTGTAAAAATAATATAATTAGATATTTTCATAGCTGTAATTTTTAAAGAACCATTTAGTCCATTTATATTTTATTTAGATGCTGAATTTGGGGGTTTAAATTTATCATCTTATTTTGTGCCTTCTATTTGTCCTGCATGTTCTATTTTCCCCTTTCTTTTGGATTGATTACATACTTTTTTCTCATTCCATTTTCTCCCATCTGCTAGTTTGTAACATATATATGGTGTTTCTATTATTTTAGTAATTACCCCAGAAATTCAGTTATTCATTTTTAACTTATCAAAGTCTGAAGTTATTCAGGATATTTACCCTCATCCTGGACATACAATGTGTTAAAACCTCTTAACTCCTTTTACTGACCCCTAACTTATATATTATTACTGTTATTTATTTCAAATATATCTTAAACCCACAATATAACACCATGATTATTATTTTATACAGTAGCCATATTCTTTCTTGCTTTTTACACCTTCTAGCTGGGCTTACATTACTAATAAATCCTTTAGTATTTCCTATAATGAGGGCTTGCTGATGGCAAATCCTCAGGTTTTCTTTCTTTCATTGATCTAAAATTGTTTTATTTTGCCCTCATTTTTTGATTCTTCAATGAAAATGTATTTCATTTTCATACATTATACAGTGATGCAGGACATTGTCTCAATTCTGAAAATCTCTATAAAATGTGGTTTACTTGACCCAAAAGGTATACAGGGGTTGAAGAGAACCAGCAGTCCTGCGGAGAGAACAGTGCCTCTTCTCTTCCCACCAGGTAACCATGTCTTTCCTCAGCATCTTCAGCAGAATTTGCAGGTGTGGAGCTGAGGGATCATCCTTGAAAGGCCTAAGTTTTTCCTACTAGCAAGTACATATGCACTGCTACCGATTACACCATGTTGTCTGCGAACCTTTATCTAGCAAAATTCGCTTTGAGTATTTGTTCTGCATTCCCGCCGTGTCACATGTTATCACTGCAGAGCTATGGCCTGTGCTGCGCAGTAGGTCCTCGGATGACCAGGAAGAGAACCAAACTGCTCCTCCACCAGTGGGTGCCACGGCAGATACACAGCATGCAGGCGAGGTGTCCCGTCTTCATAATGGCCCTATGAAGTACGGCATCTCTCAAGAACAACAGGTCACACAAAACAAACATTTAGCAAAGTAAATGCTTCGTTACTTAAATGACAGACCATGTCATCATTTTGTTTGATAGAAAAAGTGTGACTTTCCTGATATTCATCAACACTGATGACAATGTGATGGACATAAATATTTTATTTTATGTATATGTATACACACAGTTTCAATAGTTAATAAATACTTAAACAGCAGATTTTTGAAGCGTATGAACAAGTTTACTATTGAAACCAGAAAATAAAACCAAGATGATATATTATAAAGATTGTCCCTTGCTTTCAAAACTTTGTAAGGATTGTAGATCTTCCAGAATATGTTAATGAACAAAGAAAAAAAAAGTTTTCAATAAAAAATGATCATCAATAGTTTGAAAGTCAAGTTTCACCACATGAAACAAAATTGGATGTGGAGGTCGAGGAAGACAGCAGGCAAAAGTGACTCCTGGAGTTTTTCCGTTGTCCGCTTTGAGCAAGTGGCTGGCTTTGTGCAGGCAGCCGAGGAGGCCCTGGAAGGGCGGCGAGCCGAGGGGGAGGCACGGGACGTGAGTTCAGATGGGGGCGCGGGGCGGCTGAGATATTCATGAGACATTTGAGGAGATGAAAAGACAGGCAACTGGACGTGCAACCTGACATTAAGAGAAGAAGCTTGGGTTTGAAAGATTAACTTGAGAGTATCATGTAGATGGTAACTAATACCATGGAAATGGAGAAGATCACGCAGGGAGGAGAAAAGCCCAAGGAAGTGCCTTGAAACCGAACGTCTAAGAAGCGGTGAACCAGCAGCGGAGGCCGGCAGCATTTCAGATTTATTCAGACTGTTCATGCAGAGAATTCCCACGTCCCTTTCACCCAGATTCCCCAAACGTTATCACTGTACTGCATCCGCGTTGTTTTCTCTCTGTGGATACGCATTAATATGGACCATTTGAAAGAAAGTTGCAGGCATTTTGTCCCTTTATTCTTCAATGTTTAATATGTATTTTCTAAAAACAAGGACACTCACATTCTCATTAATGTAATCATCAAAATCAGGGGATGAGCACTGATATGATCCTATCACACAATAAAACACAGACCTCATTCAAATTTTACCAATTGTCCTAATAATGTTCTTTATAGAAGAGACCCCTTGAGCAAGCAGTGTGTTCAGCGGCCATGCCTCTCTGTGCGAGGAGTGCCTTGAGATGGACACTGTGCTGCTACACATGGCCCCTGACTTGCCTCAGGAGCACTCAGCCACAGTTTTCTAACAGAGGAGGAAGCCAAGGCCCTTGGGGAGGTGTAAAGGGCTGTGACTCACTGAGGGCACAGTACACCGAGGCTGGTGGAAGTGAGGCAGGATAGTAAGAAGCTAGGAAAATTCCTGGGCAAGTGGGATGGGGAAACTGAGGCAAGATCATTAAACCAAGGCCAAATAATTCAAACAACTTACAGCCAGCCGGTGAATCCCAAGACCTTCCCTTCCCCAACCAAGGCCGCTTGAGAGCGAATGGTTTACACGACTCCTCCCCAGCCAGAGAACGCAGAGCTTAAATCACCCCGCTAGGGGAAGATGGAGAACACAGATTTAATTAATGCCATTTGTGCCAGCTGAACCCAAGGATGGATGAAGTGAGAGAAACAAATAACAAAAACCTGATTAGAGCCAGACAGACCCAAGATAAAAGTAAAACAGTAAAGCAGACCAAACTCCCCTATAAACTCGTTTTTGATGCATCAGCATATTAAAAACACACCTGGAAAGCTGATGAATATTCTGCTGAAACCTTCCCCTAAGATTCTCGCCCACAGAAGGGAGATGAAACCCTCAAAGGACAGCAGTGTGGGCTCTCCCTGGAGCACCCGCGCCCCTTCTTGGGCATGAACATTTTACTTCCCCACGAGACTTGCCACCAGGGCATCGGCAGCTCTTCCCAGGCTCAGCCTCTGAACCTGTCCCCCAGGCCCCTTTTCCTCTGACTTCCCAGTGAACTAAAAGCAGCCCCTCCTTGGCTCACTTCTGTCACCGTGACTTTTACTTCCCAGTGAGCTGCCAGCAGCCCTGCCTTGGCTCACTTCTCTCCTGTAACGTTTCTAGGGAGACTGAGCAGCGCCCTAAACTCTCTCCAGCTGCCTCTTCCACCCTAAGCCCTTCCTCTGTCTGCTGCCCCCAGCTTTAATGAACATATTTTTAGTATCACCTGGACCCGTATTGCAAACTCCTTCCTGCTCCAAGTGCGGAGCCCGCAGGCCGCAGGCCAGCCTCACGCAGGCCCGCCCCAGGCCGCCCCGTCTGTGACAGAAGGACCGCAATCCGCGGGCGAAGCCCGTTTCCTGAAATCCCAAGAGTGAAAAACACAGCTGCGGGAAGAGCCATGAAGTGGGGACCCGTGTGACGGCCAGGAGGGTGCCCGCAGCATGGAAGCTGTGGAAGTCCCCGAGGAAGGCCTGGGATATTGGGAAATGGAAGGGGAAGTTTCATAGGCTTATTCCTTGAGGGGAGGAAATTCCAAGATCCAACAAGTTGGGAAGATGTCTGCAGCCAGCCTCAGGATGTCCCGCTGGTGTCCCTTCAGCCTGGTTTCTGCCAAAGTCACAGGGTGGCGGGGAACAATCGCCACCACGTGCAGCGGACTCCCGTGCAGCTAAATGCAGCTCTTTTTCAGACCACCGGGGGAATTTGAATCTGGGATGGTAATTAGGTGGGACAAGGCATTGTTGTTCACTGTGCTAAATGTGGTAAAGGCCTAAAGAAATGTGCTTTTTAAAAAAAAGAGGTGTTGGGGTTGGAGAGAGAAGGTAGAAGAGGGCACAGAGGAGATAAATGGTGGTGGAAAAAAAGAAAATTAAAAAAAAAATCTTTAAAAATAAAAAGATGCACACTGAAGTACATGTGGGAGAAAAGACACGGCATGTGGGATTTGCTTTAAAATATTTAAGTAAAGGAAATACATGATTTAAAAATAGAAGTTTTTGATAATTTTAAAATCTGGAGAATTTACTGAACTATTCTCCCTGTTTTTGTCTAGTTTGAAGATTTTCATATAAAATAAAACAGGAAGAAGGCCACATCCCCCAGTGTTTGGGTTGAAGGGCGATATGAATGGCAGGACGTAGTAGCGTACCCCACATCATTCTGGGGGCAACAAACGATGTCCCCAGGACTCCTTTAACTCAGGTCGGGCTCCCCACCGTCATCACAAGTTGAACAGCCTTGGTTCAAGGTCTCAGACCTGTGCTGACCATAGCTGGTTCCAAACCATCTTATCACTATTTCTCCCAGGAAACCTTTGGAAATGTCACGCAAACAGGTCCCGAGGGCTCAGCCCGGCTGTCAGAGTTCTTCCGATGGGTCCCAAGATTCTTGCAGTGCCCCGGGGCCCTTATGCACCAAACAGCCATTTTTAACGGCTTTCAGCTCGTACTTGCTATTTGAATCTCAATTCACATGTCAGTCCAGGAGACCATGCTGAGCAGGCTCATGACAAGCTCATACCATCTGCATTAGTATTTTCCTCCATCATCTTGACAGTTGAGAGTTGGCAATATTACAATTCAGATGGCACTCTGCATTTGAAAGGAAAATTATGGCTTTTCAGAATGCAGCTGGCATGCAAGTGAACAGGACAAAGTCTCTAGGAAGATTTTTCTTCATTTTATGATATGAATATAATAAAATGAGGACTTAGCATGTGATTCTTACTTTAAATGAACAGTCAAAAGACACAGAGTTGTGGGGACAAAGGCAAACAAAGCATTCTGTTCCACAGTAGTAATTTTAATAAAAAGCAAAACCAGCAAAACAATCATTTATAAATGATGTCTTCTCTGTTGCAGAAGTTAACAGTGTTATTGCCGTGTAAATCACGTGGAAATGAGCTATTTTGGTGCCTAGCTGAGATATGTTTTTTACAGCACATTTCCAGCTTGCCAATTAGGCAGGAAAAGCTACAATTCACTTGCAGGGAGAGAACTTAGTTGAGGTACAGCCCACAGGTGAGAGAACCTCACGAGTCACTCCATGAGCTTAGGAGCAAACAGATTTCTCACGTGTGAAAAACAGAGGGCAAGACAGGACACGCAGAAGAGCGTTTCCAAGTGGTTTTCTTCTACTTCAGGTCAGTTCTGCACGTTACACCGGGACACTCGCTTCTGGGAAATGCATCGCACATGCTACCTGCCCAGAACTCAGATGTTTCAACGCTTACATGTACCAGTTTCTTTCTCGGTCACCCAGTGGCAGTGGCCTGCTGATAAATGTTTAACACCCAGCTCTCCAGGGAGGAAAAACTTGACATGCGGTATTTGCCCATCTCTGTGGAGTAAATACTCCCACCGTGGTTGGTTTCAAGCTCCCAATGTGATGTCACTGAACAGTGGAGCTGGGAAGAGATGCACACAGCACGCCATTGTATAGGATTTCCACCGTAGAAATGCAATAGATGTCAATAACCTCAGGAGCATAGGTAGAAAAATGTACTAAAATAATTAGAAAGTGATGAATTTTGAGTCTTCACCTATGTTTTTAATATATTTAATTGTAGGTTTTTAGAATTTAATTTTTAATGACGGCTGTGTTTAACAACCAGCTCATAAGATTCCTGAAAACCCAACAGTCTGCTCTCTTGGGCTCCAGCACACCACTGGTATTCTGGGGACCTCCAGATGGGACTAAACCAACCAGCCACCTGCCTAGTCCTGCCTTCACCCAGACCTGTGTTAGTTCTGCAGAGTGAGCCCCAGCTCTCCCCTTCCAGGAGATCAGAGTTCCTTCTAAATAGGAGATTCTGGGAGTCCCACTCAGCAGAATTTTAGCTGCTTCATTGGTTAGTTCCCTTTGATCTCAGGGCTGTCATCCCTGCCAAGCCCAGATGGTGCTGTTGGACTATCAGAGTTCCCTGCACAGACCCCAGGCCTTCTGCACTCCCCTCACCCTCTGTTTGACAGATTTAATTCAAGTCCCTGGCACCTCCTCCTCCCATTTGATGCAAAGCCAGCAAACCTATTACAGGAAGAGCCAAAGAAACCAGGTGCTAAATCACCCAAGGTCAGACTGCTCATCAGCTTTCCAGCCTCCCGGTTGTCAGAGGCAGCTATTCCTCCAGGATTTTTCTAAGCCAAACACACCCCTTATATCTTACACTGTAGCATCAGAGAATCTCGAGGATGGATGGGACCTTCCGATCGGTGAGCCTAAAGCACAGCATGCTCGGCGGCCGCCAGCCCTCCCCGCCCTGCCCTCCCCAGCATCTTTTCCCAGCTGTAAGCTCCTGTCTGCCGCCTTTTATCCCTTGGCCCTGAGCCAGGCCCACGGGCAGCAGCCGTTTGATAGCTGACAGTGGAGGAAGCCAGAGGAAAGGAGCCTGCTGAAAGCCAGGCATGTGGTTAAGGGCTTCACAGTCACAATTGTGTTTATCACATTTCTAGGTGATGAACAAAAGTTCAGCAAGACGAAGTGACTTTCCCTAGGTCACAGAAGCTATAAGTGACTCAGGATTTGGCCTGGGGCTGTCTAGCTCAAGCTGGCACCGTTCACATTAGTCCATGTGGCCTTCCATAAAGTGTGACGACCCCGGCAGCCAGTGGTGGATGGGGGTGTCACGATGACTGGCTAGCGTAGTGGGAATGAAAGATGTACCATCTTAAGAGATGGCACTCACGTTCCCTTCGAGGAGGGAGCCGTCTTTGTGCAGGAAAATGCCTTTAATAAGCCACCGTGGTAGGTGAAATCTGGGAGGTAAGGGTGTTGGCAGGAATCACACTAAGAAAAGGAATGGCTGCACTGCCGTACGTGAGACCATAAATGGATCTGGTTTATCCCAAGGGAGGCAGGTAGCACGTGGCGTGAAAGGTGAGCAGATTCCTCTGTAGTGGATCGTGAGAGCCTTTGATGAATGGGGCGCCGAGTCTGCATTGCTGTAGCGTCTTCCATCTCCTCCCACATCGCTGAGACACACAGACACACGTGCACACACACACGCTGACTCCTTTGAATTTTGGTGTGTGTGGAAATGGGGGAGGGAACCGAGCTCCATGTCTCAGCTGATGCAGTTCAGGGACGAGACACCACTGTGCTAAAAATGAGGTAGAAGTCTGGAGTCAGCAGCGACTGCCAAAATACAAGTCCCTTAGAAACCAGAGATCCAAAGGCCGGTTAGCAGACCTGTCTGGATCTTCGGGGTGGAGGTGGGGGGATGGAGCAGGAGCTCCCCAGCTGACATATGGGCTACCACAGGGAGGACTCTGCACCTAGTGGCTGGCTGCAGGGGGCATGCACTGTGGAACTGGAAGTGGGAGGAAGCTTTTAACTTTGTGGCTGACTGCAACTAGAACATTTGGGAGAAGTTTGGGACCTTCAAGCCCTTGGCCTCCACAGAGGGCCACAGGGGTCTCCACAGACTCATAAATTTTCAGTGAGGGAACGTGAGCCATTGGGGCCAAGGACCTTCAGTCTGCTGGGCCGGGGCCCTCTCCTTCCCATCCCATCACTGATGGTGTGAGGTGGGGCTACATGGTCTTGCTGGTCTCAGGCAGGCACGGCCATGAGCCAGCATGCACCATGGAATCTCATATACACCTTTGGGGCTCTCACCTAAACGCCATCCCAGTGCCGAATCCTGCACAGCTGGCACATGAACACCATTTAGATCCAGAGCAGAGGCTCAGCAGAAGGGGACTGGGAAGAGGGTGGGTCCAGGATGGCAGCAGGCGCTAGACACCATGGAAGTATGCTAACTGGAAGAGTCAGTGCCTGGGTTCCAGCCTTGCTGCCTAGCTGAGAGGCCTTGGCTTCTGGGACTCAGGTCGCCCATCTCTAAATGGGGACTGCACTGGTCTCCAAAATGCTATTATTCCTGTGGTCTCAAACCTGGCTCGATGGGTGACTTTCTTAGTGCTGCCTCAGAGAACAGGAAATGGCAGAGCAAGACTACCAGAGGGCCGGGATGCCAGCACCAGGCTCAGGATGGTGCCTCGTGTTGACACGGGAACCACACCTGGAGAAGGAAACTGAAAGGCTGGAAGGAACGTTTTAGTGCTCTGCTGTGTGAGTTTTAGAAGGGAGGGCTGCAGGGTCCAGCCACAGACCTGGAATGAAAGTATAATATAGTATTAAGAAAGGTCTAAAACAATACAATCCTGAGATGGATGGTCTTCCAGGTAAAAACATTTGAAAGCCATCTCATCTGAGTCTGAGGCAGTCAAAAACAGAAGCAGGTTTTCTGTTAGGCTACTGCAGCAGATCTAAGGACACTAACTTCAAGGACAGTGACAAAAGTGTCTGTCAGGGTTCTTCCCAAAGCACTTGTGTAGACTGACAGCAAATAGCAGCCTCACTTCCTGGTGCAAAAGAAAGCGTTAAGCTGAAGTGCCCCTTGGATTCACTCTCTGAAATGACTCCTTAAACCCACCTCAGAGAGCTGTGGCTCTGGGCTTCCCCGCATAGCTTATTCTGGTCCATTCACTTCCAGGAGGGTCAGCTATTTCTTGAATGATCCTGGAAGCTGCAGTCAGCTGCTTCAGTCTCCCCGATTTACATAGTGCTCTTGTGATCAGCATTTATCAGGCCTTAAAGGGATGAGGCCCGTCTCTCCCATTTCAACAGAGGTGGATGGGGACCCATGCATCCTATTAGCTTTATACAGAATAATTTCAATGGACCCCCTACCTCTTATTAACACATATTCATGATTCTTTCATTAAAACAGAAGAGCCATTTCTTCCTCTTTCCTGCTGGAATTCCAAATGATCCCAATTCCTTATTTCTCTCACTAAAATGCCATAAGGCTATCACAGTTCTTTCTCCTTCCCTTCCCTCATCCCCGTGCCCAACTGTCATGCGATGCACTCTCAGCTGGGAGCAATGAGCCTGCAGTTGTGACACTAGGAGCTTATCATCCACTTCCATTGCGTTCTGGCGACCCCACACCCACCAGCAGTCAGACAGATACATAAAGACATGTTCCCCAAGTGCAGGATCATATATATTCTTAGTGACTGAGCTATTGGCATTCAAGTTCTGACCAGTTTCAAGATGCTGCTACTAGATAATGGGAAGACCGTATACAGACACTGTGGTTTATGTTACATAAGACTGTTAGTTGGAATACAAGAGTCAAGAGTTCCAGGTTATATACGATGCATCCAGAAGGCTGCTCAAATACACAGTGAGCCTTACTCCTTCCAGGTGGTAAAGCCTCTGAGAAGCTGCATCCTTCTTAGGGTCCTTACCATTGTTCCGTGAGCTAATGCCAACTTCAGGGCCTCTTCCTTTCACTCCCTCAGAGGAGGGGTGAGAAGCTGTTATAAAATCAGATGTGGGAGGTGTTCTTCCACCACCTCCCACATAATACAGTCTCATCAATGAACTCCCTTCCACCTCAAAGCACCCCCAAGAGCTAAACAGGCATCTTCCCTAACTGAAGAACAGAAAAAATGGGGGCACAGAGACCACCTGATTGTACAAGTTCAATCAGGTGTATAAGGAGAGAGCCAGAACCAGGACCTGGCCCTGTGCCCCATGTTCCTCCCAGCAGGCCTTGTGGGCAGCTGTGACATGTGGCCCAGCCACCTGACTGTTTTAATGACTGAGGCTCACAGAGTCCACAGCTAGTATGGGAAACCTGGAGGGGGGCTATGATCCAGCTTTCTCTGCTTCCAGACAGGTCTAGGGTCCAAGCGATGATGCCAATGACTACAGATGTCACTAGCAGCTGGGAAATGGGCCCCTCTGACACATCTGGAAGCACTCTCTAGCTGCTCTGCTCAGGATAGGGCCCACTAGCATGCTTTTAGATAAAGTGGGAAGACTGGACTTACACTAAACAGTGAGAATGAGCGAATGCAGTTTCCAGAGGTCATTTGATTCCAATGTTTACACAGAAAGCATCTGGCCAACTTGAGAGAGGAGAGACCTAGGACTATCCTTCTAAACCTACCCTGAGCAGTAAATATAAGATACATGTCGTTACCTATATAAAGATGAAGTATTCCATTTTCAACTGTGTAAGACACGTTACTAAGGTTACAGTTTAGGGGCATGCACCCTATATTGGACTGCATTTAAACTACACCTGTGTAGTGTGGCATTGCTATTATATGGCGCTGGACATTTTCCAATTGTACAACTGTTACTTGGTGAGATCTGATTTTAGCCACAATATTTTAAAAGCCAATTTCTATTTGTGTGTTGTGAAAAAATGGAATTGTTTGACCTTATGCACACTTTACATTTACAGCAGAATAAGCACAGGCATTTATACACCCAAATGGGCGCTGTTGCCTTCACAGT
Source organism: Miniopterus schreibersii (assembly GCF_964146895.1). Taxonomy (NCBI): domain Eukaryota; kingdom Metazoa; phylum Chordata; class Mammalia; order Chiroptera; family Miniopteridae; genus Miniopterus; species Miniopterus schreibersii. Next base: position 24,661,017 of record NC_138109.1, on the reverse strand, counting down.
AGTCACCTTGGGAAGATGTATGTTTAGTCTAATGAAGCTGACCTTACTCAGAACATCTCCAGAACTGTCCTTGGAAACTGTCTCCTTATAAGCTTTCCTCAATGTTGTTAAGTCTCGAGAAATGTTCTTTTTAATAGCCAATGAGCATTAGAAGAAAAATCCGATAAATAAAATGGGTGATGGCACATAGGTCTACCTCTGGGGAAGAGTGGTGTAAAAAACAAGACCTGACTATAAGGCTGAGTTCTCTCTCCTTGAATGGTTTCAAAGATAACCCCAAGCAGGAATTCTATGTGTTCTTGGCACATGCAACATCACAGCTCAAGAGGATGATCTCCCAAGGAAATAACCCTGATTATGGTACCTCTTGAGTGCATATGTTTTGGTGTATTTGGTTAAAAAGGTAGCCTTGCTCGTTTGCAGTCATACTTCATATAGCAGAAGTGGAACACTCCCTTTCCATGACTTCTCCCAAGGGGAGGCTCTACATCTACTGCTTGAAGAGTTGAAACGAAAAGCACTTGGTGTCACATCTACAGTATCCAACCCCCCCAAATGTGCAATGAGTAAGTCCTGATACCTGAGTCTCCCCAGTTTGGAAAGGTGGGTAAGGACAGGTCTCTGGAACCCGAATGAGACTAGAATGTTAAGGGGATTGGAGTGTGTTTCTAACGGCCCTATCTACCTAACGGGCCCACATACCAACTCATATAAGAAAACCTCCTACAGCTAAGCAGTGTCCACAAAGGTTCAGTAGCGGAGGGGGAAAGTGATTCTCTTCCAGTAGCTTTTCATGATATAAACCAATGGCTTCTAGATGACAAGTGAAAATTGTCCATTGAAAAGAAAGTCCATGGTGTCTGGTCCTAGTGCACACTTAAGAAATAGACGGTGTGGCCACTAGCTCGTTGAAGTGCATTTCCAGCTGAGGCCAAAGGCAGCAAAGGTGCAAGAGGCTGCTGGCAGCAGGCTGGCGTTAGTTGAAGCGGGGTCTGTAAATTCGAAGCGGCAACGCCATCTGTAGAATGCCCCAGTTACAGAGCAGGACATTTGCCAACCACTGAAGTCGAAGAACGTTCAATTTTACTTTCTACAAAGTGCTTCGTTGAAAATGCTAATGAGGAAGCTCCCTAGGACACCATCTCCTGAGTGTCAGAGAAATATGGTCAAGATGGTGATGGATGGGGAGCAGAGGTCAATCCTCTAATAGTATTTGAACTGTGTACTCTCCAAGCATCACACACACACACACACTCTCTCTCTCTCTCTCTCTCTCTGAAAAGCACATAGCCGCAGTCACATTCCACCTCTTCTGCACACGCCTCCATCGGGTGGTTGCTGTGAGAACAGTATTTTCAGGAGCCGTTCCCAGTTAATGGGCTCTGCTACTAAAAGCCAGAAGCAGCAGCACAGAGTCAGCGCCCTAAAATCAGTCGTTATGGCCGAGTGCTTGCAGCAGACCTCTCTCTCAAACTGATCAGGCGGGATGCTGTTCCTGGTGTTTTTAGATGAGCCTTTGTAAAAACCACAAAGCTAGGCCGTTTGCTTAAATCATCCTTAGAAAGAATGCTGAGTGCCCAGATGGGATTTCTAATTTCTGTGCAAATGAAATCACATTAGTCCAGATTTTATTCATTCAAAACTACTAGGGAAGCAGTAGGATTTGGTTTAAATGCTGCCAACAAAAAGCAGGAATTCACTTAAGTTTTAATTCGGAAGCAATCCTGTTGTTAATGTTGTAGCTGGGCTCCGGCAGCGTGGGGGGTGAGGGCCCCTTCGTGCTTGCTGAGGAGCCCCGGACCTCTCCCAGTTCAGGCTCACTCTCGCTAGAGGTAGACCCATTGTTGACGGTGTAGATGCTCTCTGCAACTCCCTGAGCTGAAGCACAGCCGTCTGGCTCGCTCTTCTCCCTGGTACTAGACAGTCCTGGGAGGACGGCCATCTTCCCAGTCTGCATATTTGGCAGCAAGGACATGGCATAGTCTGCGATGATCGCACCCACGTCTAAGTTGCATGCCTGGTCGAAGGCGAGGAAACCCACGTTGGCGTTTGCCTCACACACCACGAAGGAGCCATCGTCCATGATGAGGAGATCAATGCCACAGAAGTCCATGCCCAGGATGTTGGACACCTGAATAGCCAACTGCTTGCCTTGTTCTGTCAGCGGGCACTTGACGCCCACACCACCTGTGGGGAAAGCACAGTGACGTAATGATGACATTAGACACTGACTAACAAGTCAAAGGACCCTTCGAGGAGGAGAAGGAGGGATACTGAGGAAGGGCAGCGAGCATTTTCATTGCTCACAAAAGGTCTGGAAGGAAATCAGTATGCCCTTTGGGAAAACAATATAGTCATTTTTTATCTAGAGTCTTAAAAATGCTTATATCCTCTGACTCAGTCATTCTACTACTAAGGAGACAATCTATGTAATAGAGAAAAAGCTTGATGCAGACAGATGTTAATAAGAGAGTTATTTAAAATACTGAAAAATTGCCCCGCTGGTGTGGCTCAGTGGTTAAACATTGACCGAGGATCCAGGAGATCTTGGTTCAATTCCCCATCAGGGCACATGCCCAGGTTGCGGGCTCGATCCTCATTGGGGGGCATGCAGGAGGCAGCTGACCAATGACTCTCTTATCACTGATGTTTCTATCTCTCTCTCTCCCTCTGCCTTCTTCTCTCCGAGATCAATAAAGATATATTAAAGTAAATAAATAAATAAATAAAATACTGAAAAATCATTGTGTTTGTGATCCCATAGGAAAATACATAGGATTAAAGACTGTACAGTAAGTATAGCCATAACTATGCAAAAGAATATTAGAAAAAGATTGGAGGGAATGATGCCAAAATGTTAACATTGGTTGTCTCTAGATGGTGAGATTAATGATAATTATCTTTTCATTTGACTTTACTATATTTTCCAAGTTTTCTACATTGAGAATGTATTCCTTTTATAATTAGAAAAAAACCAGAATTAACCTATTCTTTTTTAAGTAGAGAGAGCTGGAGAGGCTTGAGACAAAATCCGGTACCAAGGACAGAAAGAGTCTGATTGCCCTGACTATAGGTATTTCTTTCATATTACCAACATAAAAATTCATTTAATGAGGTTGACAATAGCTTTCTGCATCGGGGACAAGAATTTGCAGTCTTCCTGGAACATCTTCATTCACCACAACAGGAAACAAGCTTTACCAAACAGGTTCATGGGGCGGGGTTAGGCATTCGACCCAAACATACACTGTAGCTTTCTAATAACATCATACACATAAGAAAAACGGGAATACGTTCTGCCTCCCGTCACTGCCTTAGTTTAGACCCTCACTATTTCCTGCCTGAGCCGTTACAGCAGCTTCCATACTTGTCTCCACTGTGTAAACCTGACCGCTAAGTCCTAACACCTACAGGACAGGGTTCAAACCTCAGTGTCCCCACAGCCCTGGCCTGACCTCTGCCCCGGCACTTACACCCTGCGCACTGCCTGCTGCTATGGAAAGGGCGCGGTTCTCATTCGTGGCTGACGGTCCTGGCACCTAGCAGAGGGTCTAACTAGATAGGAGCGACCCGTACACATTTACTGAATGGGTCCCAGCATCTAATGAAAAACCCCGGCGGCTTCCCAGGCCCCCAAGCAGCCGCTGAGCCCTGACCCTTACCGAGAGAGCAGTTGCTCTGCATCCGGCCGTCTGTGGAGCAGCGAAGCATAGAGCCTATCACCTGGCCCCCGACCACCACCACCCGGATATCTTTCCCATGTGACTCCTTCACGTACTTCTGGAACAGGTAGGGCACGTCGTGGCGGACCAGGTGGCAGATGTCTGAGAGGTGATGCTTGTCTCTTGCAAGGAAGACAGCTTTTCCTTCAAGAAGAAAGACAAAAAACAAGAGAAGGCGTCAGAGAAGCCTCTGAACCCTGTGCTGGCCGTCCTGTCTCCTGGTCCCACACAGTCACCAATTCTTTCTGAACCTGCCTCACTTCTATCCTTTCTATTTCTCTGACTAGGCTTTTGCTTCCTATCAAATGGCTATAGAACCGTATTTTCTCTTGATTTTGCTCAGGTCTTGATGTTGACCATCTCCCTCTACCACCACTCTTATCAAAATAAAACAATAATGTATAAACTAAAACAAACAATACTACTACTACTACTACTACTAATGTATTCCAAAAATACAGAGAAGGGCTCCAAATAAAATCCTCAGGAGCTAGTCAGTTCAGTTCCCAAAGAGTTAGTTATTAGCCTCTCATCCCCCTGAGGAAGTGGGTTAGGTAGGGTCCATGTCTAACTCGCTTTTCCAGAACCATGGACAAAGTGCTATGGAAACACAAAGGGAAGAGCAATTCCATTTGCCTGGGAGGGCAGGAGGGAGGCGGGAGATGCGGGGGGAAGGGAAATGACACGTGGAGCTGGCCTTAAGGACGAGCAGAGGCTGACTAGAGGCTGAGGAAGGCGGCATTCCCAGCAGAGGTTTACGAGGAAAACGCACGGCCTCAGGGAGAGAGCAGCTGGGATGGATACGGGGGTGCTGTGGCCAGAGAGGCTGCAAAGGAAGCTGGAGGCTCTTCCTCAGGGGCCTTCAGTGCCCTGAGGAGGAATGTGGACTTTGTCTAACAGGCAGCACAGGCTCTTGAGAGGGCTTTTCAGCAGGGAGTGACAAGAACAGATCTGTTTCAGAGGAATTACTCCCCCAAAAGAAGAGGGTGCACTGGCAGTGAGTTAGGGCAACCAGTCAAGTCAGGGGTCTGCCGCCACGTCCAGGGAAGGGATGAAAAGGTGGGAACAGAGGGGAGGGGCAGAGGTAAGGAGAAAATGGCAAGCTCCTCCCGGGGAGCTCTGCTGCTCCCAGCGGTGCTTCTCCCTGATGAGGGTCTTGTCCCGGCAGAGCTGCGGCCCTAAAGGAAGCGCAGGAGCAGCACTGACCCTGGTGTCCTCGTGTGCTCTTCACCACGACCGGGTAGCCCAGGGGCTCAGCTTCATCGATCATTTTTGAAAAGTCCTCATGCCCACCTGCCAAGAAAAGGTAAAAGTCAGCGAAGGTAAGGCTGACGGTTGGAGAGCGCTCAGCCTGGAGCTATTCTCTCAAGGCCTGCTATCCCTCTGCTCAAAGCAATTCGAACCCGTTCAATCCGACAGGCATGCATTGTGTACCTGTAATGGAAGAGGGAGCAAAGAGATCAGGACACCGGCATTTATCACAGACTTCTATGCAGCACAAGCTGCACATGCTCCAGGTTGTGTAATCCTCTCACAGTCCCACAGGCAGGGCAGGTATTTTTCCCTTTATAATGGCTGCCCAAGGCAGAATTCTAAGGTGGTTCTGGTCCTGGCCGGGTAGCTCAGTTGGTTAGAGCATCATCCCAATACACCAACATTGTGGGTTCGATCCCCAATCAGGGCACATACAAGCACCAACCAATGAATGCACAAATAAGTGGAACAACAAATTGATGTTTCTCTCTCGCTCTCCTTTCTTCTCTTTAAAATCAATAAATAAAATTTAAAAAGAAAAGATGGCTCTGAAGATTCCTACCTGCTGGTGTACATACCTGGTATAACGCCCTCCCTTGAGTGTGGGAGGGACCAGTAAATACAATGGGATATCACTCCTGTGATCAGGTCTACTTTCAGTTACTTAAGAGAAGATGATTCATGGTAGGCCTGACCTAATCAGGTGAGCTCTTCAAAAAAAGGTGAGGCGTCAGAGAGGAGTTCCCTGCTGGCCTTGAAGGAGCTAACTTCCATATTGTAGAGAAGGCCATGTGGTAGGGATAGGGGGCAATTTTAGGAGCTGAGAACGGCCCTCAGTTGATAGCCAGCAAGAAAGGGGGTGGTCCCTCAATCCCTACCACTGCAAGGAACTAAATGCCAACAACCAGTGAGCTTGGTAGACCCCAGATCTCAGGTGAAATCATGGCCCAGCTACCCCTTGATTTTAGCCTATGGGACCTGAGCAAAGAACCCAGCTATGCTGTGGCTGGACTTCTGATCTACAGAAACTGTGAGAAAATAAATGGATGTTATTTTAAGCCGCTAGGTTTTTAGTAATGTTATATAGCAATAGAAAACCAATACCCAAAGAAACCAAGCCTGGGGATTTGACTCATCCAAAGTTAAGGCAAGACTCAAAAGCCTACATTGACTCCACTGTACTCCTTCAAGTCTTAATTTTTAAAACATGAATAATAATGTATATTACCATCTTTCTAAATTGTTTTTACAAACTTTGCTGGATTTCCTACACATTTGCATCTCTGGGGGACCACTAGTCTGCCTACCACAGGGGGTACTGCAGTTCATCAATTTTTACAAAGCAAAATACTCTGCAATCCTAATACCTGTTTTGTTCACGTAAGTGCTAATGGTTTTTTGAAAAAATGAAGAGGCGTTGTAGATAATTAGGGGCATCTTCAAAAGAGGATGTTATATAAGAAGGTAACTCCCAACTTCCTGACACCTGCTGATAAATTCAACTCCTCTCTAGCCCTCCTCTTTTCCTTCCCCCCTAATACAGAGAAAGAGGGGTCCCTATCGCAGGCCATCCCTGCACCTGTGCCTCGGACCCCTTTCCCTCTCACCTCCTCAGGGATCTTGCACCACTAAGTGTCCCCTCTCTGCTGTATCTTCAACTTTTCCCAGTTCTTAATTCCATCACCATTTTAAACATACACAGTTTTCTCCCATCCTAAACAAGTAAAACCAGTTCCCTGACCCTGCCTCATTCCTTAACTGCAACTGTGTCCCTACAGTCAAGCTACGTGAAAGGGTTTCCATTTCCTCACTTCCCATTCATCTCCTCACCCTTGATAATCAGGCTTCTCTCCCCATTAGGACGCTGAAGCTGTGTCCATTAAACGCCCTGCTGCTAAATGCAACACGTGCCTCAGCGCTTACGCTGCTTGTCCTCTGAGAATCAGTCAGCACTCTTCACTGTCCCAGCCCCACTGGCGGCTCTTTCCGCGGCTTCTGTCATCTCTCTTCCCCTCACCTCTCCAGCTGCTCCTGCCTCGGCTCTTATGCAGGCTCCTCTTCCTTTACCCATTCCCTAAGGGAGTCCCCCTGGAACCCTCTTTTATTAAATTTGATTATTGTATTGTGGTAGAACATACATAACATAAAATTTGTCATTTTAACCATTTTTGGTGTACAGTGTAGACTTATTCATTCTCCATACCCCCCCCCCCCCCAGACATCCCATCCATTCTTGCGACTTCACTTAACGTAATAAAAGCTTCCGCCTCCCTAGCCTACACTTCTTCCTGGAGCTCCAGGTCCAGCTGCCTACTGAATATTTTTACTTGCACCTCAAACATGTCCCAAACTGAAATCGTCTCTCTCCCACAATCCCTCACCCCCTACCCGCCAATGTCTCTCCTCTCCCACGTTTCTAGTCTCCGTGAGCGTTCAATATCACGCCTGGTTGCCCAAACCAGAAGCCAGTCACTCTTAATTCCTCTCCATGCCCCTCCTACCCAATCGATCATCGTGTCCTATTATTTCTTTCTCCTCCATAAGTCCTGAATCTGTGGATTTATCTTCGTTCTTACTGTGGCCGCTTTTGTTTAGACCATCACTGCTCTTTTGAATGGTTTGAAAAGGCTGCCACTACATATCTTGTCTTTACTTTGCTTCTTTCTGCTGAATTCCTTCTTCATAGTGTAGCCAAAGTGATATTCTGAACTCTGATCAGGCCACCTCCTCGCTTAAAGCCCAGGAACTTCCTGTTAGTCTCAGGATTAGCTCTAGTCTCCTTCACATACTGTATATAGCGTATGTAGCTACCTCTCATCTTTCTAGCCGTGTATCTCAACTCAGTCTCCCTTACGTTCTACAAACTACTCAAAATACCACCAACTGGTCACGCTCCCTCCTGCCTCTAGGTCCTTCCATGTTCTCTCTGCTTAGACTACTACCCTGCCCCTTCCTTTAGCTGGGTAACTTCAGCTTAGTTTAGATATTATTTCTTTTGGGAAGCCCTCCTCAGTATCTTCTAAACTCCCTGGGAGTTCTCCTATGTATTCTCTTACCACACTGCACTAACTCTTATCATGGCACTTGCTACACTGCACTGAACTTGCCTGGTTACTTGCTGTCTCTGCCTCTGATGACCCGGGGATGCCTCGAGGGCAGGACTCTTACTGCTATAGTCCAGTGCCCAGTATGGTGGTTGGCACACAGTGTGCACCGGATACATGGTTAATGAATGAATTACAGAGAGAAAGAAGTAAAGGCATTTCAGACAGGGGGAGTGGCCAGGATAAAGACTCAAGATGTTGAATGACCTAAGATGAACAGCTCCATACTGAAAACCAGCAAGACATTTGAGGCCTACTGGGGACAGAAAACACAGAAGTACAGCTGTGAAAGATAAACGTCAACCCTATTTCAAGGACACTCACCATAGGAGAAGGTGTCTGGCATGGGGACTCCATGTCCAGCCAGCTCTTGGAATGTCCAGAATTTGTTGACACAATTTAAAATGCTCTGCGGGCGGTTGACTAAGCGGCAGCCCAACTTCTCCAGGTGTCGCAGGACCGTGATGTCACTGTCCGACTGCAGAAAGGGGGTGGACACCCGAACAAGCACCACATCTGGGTAAGAGGTGAGGGCCTTCTGGTTCAGCTGTAGGCCTACAATCGAAGGACAAAAGTGAGCTCTGTGTTGCCGTCATTTAGTCCCACCAGAAGAACTGGTTCCAATAGACTCCTTAAGACTGAACCCAGCGGGAAGACAACCTTGGAAATGGCACTTGGATATCCTGTTGTAACGAGAAAGCCACAGTCAACTCTACACGCCAAACAAATGGGCAGAGCATGATTATGAGGAAGCACAAAAGGATGAACAGGAAAAAAAAAGGCAGCATATCAAGACGAATCCACATTAGAAGAATCCACAGGAGACAGTCCAGTCCAGCCCCTTCCTTCCATAGAGCCCTAGCAGGACTCCAAGTACGGTGCGCTGAGGAGGCTGCAGACAACGAAAAGGAAGCACCATGGCCCACTTCAGGGGTCCTTACTACTCTTCTAAGACTTACCCATTAAGTGTATCTGAAATACACAGGCATTTAAATGATTTTTATGAACACAATGAAGGCAAAAATGTCAATGTTAAGTGAGGAAAACAGGGAACAAAATTATAAATACAAATTAGAAAAAGCTGAAAGGAAATACAGCAACACTTTAACAGTTGGTAATGGGATTACAGGTGATTTCCTATTTTATACTTATCTATATTTTCCAAAATGTCTCCAAGTGCATATTACCTTTATAGCAAAAAATTTTTTTGAAAATCAATCTACTACAAATCAATTCAATATTAAAACTAGGAGGCATCTGAAGACAATTGATCCATGCAGCAAAAGAACCTGAATGGGTATTACACTGGGTAAACTGGGAGTATTAGCTTGAAGTGAGGACTCAGAGGAACAGGAGTGTGGTCTTTAAGAATCTGTAGGCGACTATGGAGAAGGGCTATTTGGCTTGTCTATGACCCCAAGAGATGGAGCTAACCATGAGCTATCCATGTCTGTTTATTTCTGCATCCCAGCCCCTAGAACAGTGCCTGGGGCATGACCGGCACATGATGTCTTTTGAATTGTACAGAAGCTATGGGGAGATAGATCTGGAATCAACAAAAGGGATACTTCTCCAGTGCCTTAGGATGGAAGGGGCCGAGGCTCCTGGTCACCTGAGGATGGCACAGAGGGAATGCAAGGGTCAGATAAGTTCACAGCAACCTGCTCGGTCTCTTTCAACCTCGATATCCTATGGTTTGTATCCCTACAGGTAGTTATCTGGGTATCTGTGGTGCACCAGCATCCGGGAATGGGATGATGGAGACATGAAATGGATGTGAGAGTAATGAGAACTGAGTTCGGGGAACAACTTGGTCTGCCTTAGTGAACCTTAAAGGAGTTTCCAAAATACTCTAAAGAAAGCCTTTGAGACACAGTTTGAAAACCATCTTACAGGCTTTAACCGAAAGCACCTTTTATTTCAAAACGTGATATTCTGGCCCTGGCCAATGTGGTTCAGCGGTAGAGCTCTGGTCCATGCACTGAAGGGTCCTGAGTTTGATTCCTGGTGAAGGCCACGTACCTGGGCTGAGGTCTGCTCCCCGGCCCTGGTCAGGGCACGTTCAGGAAGCAACCAATAGACGTTTCTCTCTCTCTCTTTCTCTCTCCCTTCCACTCTCTCTAAAAATCAATGGAAAAAATACCCTCAGGTGAGGATTAGCAACAACAAAAAAGTGATATTCTGCACAGTCATATGATTCCAAGAAAACAAAAGGTGCTAAAGGAATTCCCCTTTCTCTATTGGGGCACGAATAATATTAATACAAAAACAACAAGAAAAAAACAAACAAAACAAAGCAAAAGCAACCAAACAAAAACAAAATCAGGCAGACAGCTCTGCTGGGAGGTGGGAATGTTGAGGGGGTGGAGGGATTAAGCAAAAATGCAAAAAAGAAAGGAGAAAGAACTCATGGATATGAGCAACAGTGCAGTGATTGTGGTGGGGAGGGGGGTGGGTGGAGGTGGAAGAGGGTATAGGGAGATAAATGGTGATGGGATTTTAAAAAAATAAAAATAACTAACTAAATAAATAAATTAAAATTAAATTAAAATTTTAAAACCACAAAAACAAAGTATGGATCTAACTTGCACCGTTTCCCCCCATTTCTAGGAGATATTTTGTCAACTTAAAAAAGGGGGAGTTGCTGTAATCATTAAGAGAAATTGTTTGTAGTACTTCTGCTGGCAGTGTGAACACAAGGAACGGGCGCACAGTTCTCATGGATGGCTCATGAAGAACGTTCAGGCTATCCTCGCTTTGCCACTGGAAAATAGCAGCATTTATGTATGCCTTTTCCTTTGCCACTTCTAGGCCCTATAGGAAATCATATGAAGGGGGTTGGGGGGTGGGAAAGCAAGCCCTGTATAGTATCCTCAAAACTGACAGGAAAAGAAAGACAAGTGTTCAAGTTGATGCAAATGGTGAGAAAATGCAGAACAGGCAGGGAAAAGGCAATGGCCCAGGACAACACTACATAATGAGACAAAATATTAAAAAATGCTGCGAAACTATACGATGCTATACACAGTACGTAAGGCGCTGGCATTAGCACTGCACAAACATTCTGCGAAGCGAGGAAGGACAACTGATGGAGATTTATTATCACTTGATGAGAAAACTGGCTTTGCAACAGAAAAGTGACCTAGAGAAATGAGAAGCAGCAGAAACGTCTGGCTTTTAAATTCCAACATGAGACCACAGATGGACAGTTACACTTCCAAATGCGAAGAAAGGAATTCAATCATCTCTGGAAATACCAACCACAAGTGGACAGAGACAGCTCAGCCTCAACAAGCAGATTCACATATACCTAGGAAGTCTTACCAGGACTTCATCTCTCTTCTCCAAAGGTAAATCTTTGGGCCTGGCTCATTCCAACTGAAGCCTTTAATAAATGAAGAATGGAATGGGTTAAAGTGTAGCTGAAAAGGTCTACCAGTTAGACAGGTTTGGGCTTTGGCTTTACCAGCTGTCCAGCTCTGTGCAGAGAGGGACACACCAGGTTTAGGGATATAAGCAGGACTCACACAACCAGCTACTTCTCTGCCCATTGACGGCTCCAGTATTCTTGTTATGGACAGCTTCACTTGTCCCCTATTCATTCCTGTCCTCTGCTGTCTAAACCTAGTTTATATCACCATTTCTAAAAAAGTAGCAGGCAAAAGGCTGCCACTCACTATGGCTTCAGTGGGGACATCAGTTCCACACAGACATGGCTAAGAACAACATGGGTTTAGGCTGGCCCTTGCAAACCTGTCGGGGAATTCTGAGACTTTCAACCACTTGAGTAATCCCTCTCCCTTTCTTCATTCATCTCTATCCTTAGGAAAGGACCTGATAAACTTAATACAGGATGGACCTTAATGTGTCACCCATCCCATGATCCACTGTAATCTACAGGCTTCAAGCTAAGGGAGTGAAGAGCTGATGCAAGGTATCAGAGGGCAGGTCTCTGCTTGGCGGCCAGTGAATGGAAGGGAACCCCTCAACAGTAAGAGGTTCGTGCCCTCAAATCACAAGGGACTTCATGAGCTTCAGTGCCCTAGTGCTCTCGGGCATCACCTTGATCTAGGGAGCAGGGCAGGGAGAAGGGAGCTGAGTTGCTTCTGGGATATTTGGGGGTCTCCCAGACTCCTAGATTGGGCTTGAGATTTACTATTTAGCCCCAATAATATTTTCTCCATATCACTTCTAAAGAGAATAATCTACTCTCATGGGCAATTATGTTCTGATTTCCTTTTGAACTCTCTATTATTTATATTTGGAAATATTTTAATGTATTTAAAACAAGATAGAAAAATGCGTAACTTTTCCCAAAGAACCGAGACTGTTTTCTAATCTATATATTGGGTTAAATTAAGTTAATCCTACAAAACTAGACTTGTGCATTTGTATGTACAACAGCAAAGAAACATACTTTATAATACAGAGAAATAGTTTTAGAAATAAACAAATCATTATTGGAACATAGAGCTCTAAAAATTAAAAACCACTCTCAGTCACTCACATGAACAGAGGGATGAGGCATGAATAAAAGGTGTGGTCATTCAGATCTGAATTTGGCTAGCATTTTACTAAGCACCTGCTGTGTTTTAGGTACTTTGCTAAGAACTTCCACATATATTATCTCATTTAAATTAGAGATGTCTGCAATAGATCTGACTGTAAAAGTCTTTGCCTTTACACAGAACTGATACATAATGGGTCCCCACCCTCTCAACCTGTGCACACGCAGCACTAATTTATGTGCACACACACACACACACATACAAACACACACACACCCCACCCCCTTAGCTTCACAAAGAAAGCTTCAAAACTAAACTGGTTTCTAATATGCCAGGAAAAAACCCTCATATGCAAAGGAAACAGCTGAAACAAGAAAACAGGACACCGGAGCATGAGAGCAAGCCGGGACCTCAGTTACGGTGGCACTTAGAGCCATCATATGCCAGCAGGATCAGGTAACGGCAGTGGCTGCTAGCGAGGCTCTGAAAGTTGTCAGAAAGGAATCAATAATATAAATAAAGTAAGTGGATAGCCCATTAAGGGCTTCACATTATGTTGTGTTATGAGGAAGATGTGTCACCCGAAACTTGATCGCACGCATCGCATGCTCCAGGTTTTCCCTCAGTTCTTCCTGCCCAGCCCTCAGCATTTTCTCATAAGGAAAAGTTATTTTTATTCTTAGCAAGGAGATGCCATTGTCACTCCTCCTGCCCTTTTAAAGTCCTTTGTTACAATGCCCAAAGAAATCTCCACCTCATTAAAACTCACAGTGAATATGTGGAAACTTTCTCTTTCCACCAACTGCTGTCTTGAGGTCATTTAATTCAAAGTAACCTTTACCGAACCGTAATGAGCGAGATGCACTACGAAGCAGGCACACAAACACGAACCAGGAGGTCTTCGCCTACCTGGAGCGTACAGTCTCCCCATGGAGAAAGAATTATACACGAATATTCATTCATTCACTCACTCAACACACATTTGTTGTCTCATGCGTTCATTCAGCCAGCATTTACTTAGCACCTACTCTGGGCCAAGCCCAGCGCTGGTGGGGGTGCCCCAGAAGCACTCCCAGAGAGGACCCACGTGCAGGAGGTTTATGATCGCCGTGGTTAATGTCAGGAAACACTGTTAAGGAGTGGAGGAGGGAACGAGGCCATAAAGGGTGTGTTATCAAGTGAGCGACCACCCTGGCAACTGAGGCTTAATCCCGAGCAACAATAAGACATGGTTCAGTGCGCACACCCCAGTTATCCCACCCGGGGAGTGGGGGAGCTGGCGAGATATAATTTTTAATGCGCCAACTCAGTCTTTGGTGGAGAGCGGCTTCAGGGGTGTGGTATTAAAACCCTGGCCCTTCTGGTTTGCCGTGCATGTGTGGGCTAAGTGGTCACACTCCTGTGACAGGGGCAAGCCCTCAGACAGAGATTCGCCTGCTGATGGTAAGGGCAAAAGGGACATGGGAGGGCCCACTGGCAGCTAAGGAACAGGCACCACCTTAAGGGCTGGGAACAGGGGTTAAGGTGTGTGAATAAAACAAACAATATTCCCTGGAATTTAAGAAAGACAGCACACAGCTGTGATTAATGCCACTGGTGTCCTCTGCAGAGCACCTAGGTATTAAGAATGATCAGTCTGGCTTGGGCAGGGGCGAGGAGAGGAGGCGACCTTCTACAACACAATGTGAGAAGTGGAGGGAGCAATTAGGTGACTACCTCCCGGGGGAATCAAGGAAGGCTTCAGAAAGGAGATGTTGACTCATGGTGCCTCTGGGCTCAGAAGAAATGTATAAAACTAATAAATGTATAATGTCTACCTCTCAGAAACAAATCAATAGGAACAGCATGGCATCTTATAAGCACTGAGTTCAGGGATATCTGATATCTCAGGGCTAACCTATTTTTAAAGGCATTTCAAGAAGTTGAGATATGAGATGAAAGACAATTATGGCAGAGTGGCCTCCAAGTCAGAGGCCTGATGTAATTCCTTGCTGTCATTTAACAGCTTGGCAAGACAAAAATCTCTCTGGGTCCAGTTCCTTTTCTGTAAAGTGGAAGGGTCCCAGAACTTGGAAACCTCCCCCTCCCAAGCCAATCCACCACCCCTCCCCACATCACCTACTGGATCTTTCTTGTAACCAGGAGACAAATCTCATCAAGTCCTTCATCCCTTTCATATCAGTCACCCAAGACTCCAGTCTCCAAGGCCATGTAATTTCCCTGAACTCCAAGCTCCGCCTGGCTCTGACTTTGCTTTTCTACTCCCACCTTCACTCCTTCCCATCTCCACTGTGCCCTTGGGCACTCAGTGGGCAGTCAATCCCTTACCTTCAACCTTCTCAGCGAGTGTCCCCTTTACCTTCTTTTTCTGGGTCCCACTGAACCCCGGCCTTCCCCAGTAACACTGCTTCCCCAGCAGCTCTCCCAAGTTGTGGCTGTTTCCTCTCCCTCATATCAGGATTACTGGGCCAAGAGGCAGGAGAGATGTGCTCCTCGCTCCTCACTGTGGCTTCCAGAACCTTCTCCGCCTCTCCTCGCTAAAACACCCAGCCTGACTCTCATCAGACTTGTGCAAGTCAGCTAGCAACCCCAGTCACTTCCCTCCGTTCGGGAAGCTTTAGCTTCTCACTGATTCTCCCCCGGGTCACAGACATTGGTGACGTCAGTATCTGTGCAGAGAACTCTCCCAATGCCCAGGTCTCTGTTTCTTAACCTCCTTTTTTCCAAGGGCCTTGTCCACTGCCCCACCTCAGCCACCCCTTCCAGCTACAGTCTAGATCTTATGCACTCATCATAATTCCAATCTCCAACCACTGTCTCCTATCTTCCTACCCCAACTCCAGCCATACTTTGACCCCACCAGGAACTACCATGCATGGACCCCTCCCCCGCATTTTCACTACCCCTCACCCCCTTCATACCCTCTCTCTCTCACCCTATTTAAACTCCATAGACAAGCACCATAACATAAACCCTCAGATCCTTGTACGAGCTTCCTGCTTGGCTGAATCACACCCCGGTTAGGCTGTTCCAACTCTCTCTATGCTGTGTGCCCTCCTGTGCAATGACACCAAACCTGGTCTCAAGGGCATCCTTATTGCTGTGTGGCAAGCATTATATTTCCCAAGTCCACTCACTCACAACCCTACACAACTATTTCACAGTTTCTCTTCTTGCCTGGAACCTTCACTACTTCCTCCCTCCTTCTCATTCTTTCTATTTCAACGAGAAAAACTGAAGCAATCAGAAAAGAACTTCTCTATAAATTCCCACTGTTACATCTACTTGTGCACCTGCACATGTGCCATACGGGTTACCTTCTCTCTTATTACAAAGGCTGAAGGATCCTTGCTCCTAGCTTAGGCCAACTCCTTGAAACATGCAATGGATCCCAACCCCTCCAGCCCACTTAAGGCACTGCTCTGGCAATTCACCTCCCTCCTACGTTGCCAGTTTCTCTCTTTCTACTGGATTACTCACACCAACATATCACATGCTGTTATTTCTCCTTCTTTAAGAAAAGCTTCTCAAACCCATCTCCCCTTTGAGCAAAGTCTCAGTCAGTTCAAGCTGCTATAACCAAGTGCCATAGACTGAGTGGCTTAAACAACAGACATTTCTTTCTCACAGTCTTGAAGGCTGGAAGTCTGCTATCAGGATGTCAGCGTGGTTGAGTTCTGGTGAGAGCCCTCTCCCTGGTTTGCAGAGAAAACAGTTGCCTTCTTTCTGTATCCTCACAGGGCAGAGAGACAACAAGCTCTCTGGTCTTTTCTTATAAGGGCACTAATCCCATCATGAGGACCCCACCCTAAACCTAATTTCCTCCCAAAGGACCCATCTCCAAATATGATCACACTGGGGCTTGGGACTCTAATATATGAATTTGGGAAGGGACACATTCTAGTCCATAGCAAACTATCAACCCATTTTTCACCTTCCCTTTATAACAAAACTCTTAAGACAGTGTATACATTCAATATTCCCATCAATTCATTAAAACTGCTCTTATCAGGGTCACTAATACTAACTCCATATTGCTAAACCCAATGGTCAGTTCTCTTTCCTTATTTTACTTGGTCTACCAGCAACATTTGACATAGTTTGATCACATCTCCTTCTTGAAATATCTTCTCCACTTGGCTTCCAGGATACCACTCTCTCTCCTTCATTTCTGTTACTCAGGATTCTTTGCTGGTTCCTCCTTCACTCCCTGATCACAAACACTGTTGTGCCCCAGAGCTCAGTCCCTGGACCTCTTCTTTTCTATCCATAGTCACTCCCTTGAAAGGTGTAAGGCGATACTCCGACTTCTGATATCTTTAGGCCAGGGCTTTCCCCTGAATCCCAATCGGTCTGATAAACTGCCTACTTGACATTTCCACTTGGATGTTTAATGGGCACCACAGAATGAGTCCTGATCCTCACCTCCTGCCCAAACCTACTCCTCTCACATCCTGTCCACATGAGGAAATGGTCAACTTTATTCTTTCAGCTCCTCAGGCTGAACATTTTGGAGTCCCCCTTGACTAGTCTGTCCTGCACACCCAACATCTGACCCAGCAGGCAAACCCTGACAACTCTGCCTTCAAATTATATCCAAAATCCAGTCACTTCTCACTCCATCCCCTGAAATCATTCTAGTCCAACAATCACAGTCTCTCACCTGAACTGTAGCAAACACTTCGTAAGCGATGTCTCTGCTTCTGGCCTTGCTGCCATCAGCCTATTCTCAACACTGTGTGCAGAAGGACGCTAGCACGTGGTCACCCCTCTGCTCAAAACCCTTCAGTAATTCCCAGGTCATCCAGAGTAAGTCAAAGCCCTTCCATGGCCTACAAGGCCTACATATCTGCTCCCTCTGCATCCCTACCCTCCAACCTCCTCTCCTAACGTTTGCCCCTTGGCTCGCTTGGCCCTGGTCACACCGGTCTCCTTGCTATTTCCTCTTGCCTGCACTACTCTACTCCCAGATATTGAAATGGCTCGTCCCTCACCTCCTTCAGGTCTGTACTTGGACATCATGTTCCGGGAGAGGGCCACTCCAGCCACCCTATCTACACTGCAATTCCTTCTCCAGCTCCAGAAATATGCTATCCCCCTTCCCTGCATTCTTCCTCCTTAAGCCCCTTTCACCAACAAACTATATATTTTACTGGTTTGTATTCTATCCCCTCGTCTAGAATGTAATCTCCTTGAGAGACAAAGATTTCTGCCTATTTCGTTCTGGTGCCTGGAACAGTATCTTACACATAGTAGGCAGTCAACAGATATTTGCTGAGCAAATGAAGGAGTAAAATCATAGTGAGGGTGGAGAGCGTGTCTGTTCTCACTGTCCCCTGTATCTCGAGTCCCTCACACAGTGCGGGGCACAGAGTAAGCACTCAGTTAGGATTTGTTGACTATGTAAATGAACAGGATTGCTGTGAAGATTAGGACACAAAAAAGACATTAAAGTATTAATACTAGAGTTACAGGAATGAAGAACCATTATTCCTATTAGTTCCTCAATGCAAAGTAACTTAAATTTAACACTTTCTCATAGTGGAGTCCTTGTTACTTTTTAATAGTGAAGGATCACAGAGAAAGGGATTCAGAATTTCAGATGTTATAGGCGTTTCTTAAAACAATTCAAACCTCTACCAAGGCGATGCGTCTCGGAAGTAAGGTGGCCAGGGAGGGGCTGCAGTGAGAAGCTAGAACTGACGTCCGTGGGTGTCAGTGCACCCTGCTGGTGAGGGGGCGACAGGGAGGTGTGGATGGATAGGGATGGCATGGACTCTGACGATGGCTATCGCCCTTCCGCCAGGCAATTCTAACAAATTTGGTGGAAGTGTTATGGTAGCAACAACAGGTGGTTCAGAATCTATAAGGATGGCTTTGAGGTCCACTAAGGGTCCTGATCTATGGTTCTAGAGCTCTTCCCAGCACGGCTCACGAAATGTCCCTAAAAACCGTTAGAGACATAAACATAAAATACACATCCAAACCCCCTTCAGTCCTTGAGGTCAGCTGGCAGATATAAACGGGGACTCATGGGGTACAGCATATCCATTCAGTTTGGAAACAATAAATGGTAGGTGCTTCCACCCACTGTGTGACCTTTCTGCTAGTACTGTGCGGTAGTTTATTCAGATTACAGGGAGTCAGGCACAGGCCTTCAGCAAGGACTGAGGTTACAGCTCGCCTCTGCACACAAAGGTTAGCAGGGTGCCCTTTACTGCGAGTGTTCCCTTGCATAATAATGGGAGCCCCCCCTTTCTCCCTGAGGCCTCCGTTGTCTTTTGGATGGCTGCAATAAGACCATTTCCTTCTATAAATTTAGTTAGGATTCTCCCTGATCCAAACCTTTTAAATCTTATTCACCTGATTACAACAAAGAACCAAGTACAAGTATCCCAGAACCCTTTAATTTAAAGAACCTGACCTAGAAATTGCCATATGGCCACCAGCTTTTAGCTCTGAAAGTAAGGGAAGGAATGCTGAATCATTCTGCTCCTCAGAGACAAACTATAACATACTCCGATTTCCAGGTCAAACTTATTTTTCTCTGTCTTGGTATCTGTCCCTGAGCTTGTGACTATACTTGTTTTTTTGAAAGTCAATCGTAAAAACCTGTGGGTGGTCAAAGACCTTAATTTGCACTAATGACTCTGTCCTCAGATAATGGCTCATCATAAAAACATTTACAAACATTTACACATCCAATCATGACTTCCCAAACACAGAAGCTAATTACAGTAAAAGTCTCATATACTTCAAATTAGCCTTTAAAAGGCACCTCACTCAGTTATCCAACAAACATTAACTGAAGGCCTACTGTGTGCATTACAGAGCATACATTTGAGGAATCCCCATTTAGTGGGAAAGAAAAGATAAATTCTGTAAATAGATAAATTACAATAAAATGATGAATGCTATCTTAAAAGGTACGTGCAATGTTATTTGGCAGCAGATGGAAGAGAGAGGCTGCTTGGGGGCAGGGTAGGGAGTTCGAGAGAGACTTTAGAGATGGCTGATATGAAGGATGAATCAAAGTTTACCATGCAGGGGGGAAACTGGACCAGATGGGCATCTCAGGCAGAGCCAATTTCAGTACAAGAGGCAAAGTGAAGTCAGTGTAGGCTGATGCATGGGGTTGGAGTGGAAGGGAGGAAACAGAAATTCTGGTTCTGCTGAGACCAGATTTACTGAGTATTAGTCCTTACTGCCAGCCTGGACACCCTCATTGACGTTTATGAGAGTTAACATGCAAAAAGAAACTACAACTGTGCCTGGCACACAATAAATACTACATATATAATGCTTTGGCTATTATTACGTGCATTTTGGTGCCACATTCACCACCATCTCATTCCCAGGGTTGAGAATAATTAATAAGTATTAGTTGAGTGAATGAATAAATGAAGAAATTGAGGTTTCTAAGAAGGAAATGAAGATGGATATGATTCTCATGATGCTACAACCAGCAGAAGGGTGAAGGGCAAGTGTTTTTGACGGGATTGCTTCTAGTCACCTGAAGGTCACTCCTCTTTCTCCAGTAGTCTGTCCACCCAAATCTGTGCAGGGGAGGGCAGATCACTGGGTTAAAAATAATCATCATAAAACCTTGCATTTGCATAGCATTTTCATTTACCTGTATCATCTTTAAATTAACTATGATCTTTAAATCCAAAACTTTGCATCTCCTGTCTGAATCCTACTTCCAGATACAGCCTGAAATTCTAGCTCTGGATTTGGGCCTCCACAGATGGAAGCTCAGGGAAAGATTTAAGCAACTGCTTGAGGCACTG
Source organism: Miniopterus schreibersii (assembly GCF_964146895.1). Taxonomy (NCBI): domain Eukaryota; kingdom Metazoa; phylum Chordata; class Mammalia; order Chiroptera; family Miniopteridae; genus Miniopterus; species Miniopterus schreibersii. The sequence continues at coordinate 24,640,639 of NC_138109.1, read as the reverse complement.
ACTCCTTTATCCCCCCCTTCACCAGTCTCAAGAAGGAACAGAAAGGAATAAAGGTCTGAAGACTTTGTAAAGGCATACGGTACCTTAACTTCCTAAACTATAAAATGGCTTTGTGCCCTGGCCAGTTTTGCTCAGCGACTTTGCAAAGTCACTATCTAGGCTCAATTTAATTCAATTTGGTTCACTTCCACATCTACTGAGAAAAGTATTATAGGTTGCAGATGTCCCAAAGCATATTTTTTCCATATCATGGGGATGGGAATTAGGACATCACATTTTAAACTATGGGCCTGCTGCTAACTAGCTGGATGACATCGAGCAAGTCACTTCTTCTCTTTGAGCATCAGGTTCTTCATCTGTAAAATGAAGGGGTGAGAATGGATGATCTCAAAGTCCTTCCCAGCTCTCACATCCTATACTTCTCAAATGGGAGATAGCATCCATATCATTATAACTATCTATTTCTATATTTCATAGCCAGTACATTCTAGAGGTTTTTTTCAGAGGGATATTTTGCCTTAGCAAATTGCCAAGGGTTTTCTATCGTTTGATTACAGAAGAAACTGGGAAATAGAGTCCATAATCCTTATTCATTCAACAGTGTGAGTGCCTGGGATGCACGAGGCACTCCTCTAGGCACTATTCCAGCACTGAACAAAACGAACGAGCTCTCTCTTCTCAGGGAACTCACTTCCTTGTGCTTTAATTAATCCACTGCACAACAAATAAATCTTTTTTTTAAATCTTTACCCGAGGATATTTTTTCCATTGTTTTTTCAGAGAGAGTGGAAGGGAGAGAGAGACAGAGAGAGAAACATTAATGTGAGAGAGACACATCGACTGGCTGCCTCCCACATGTGCCCCGACCAGGGCTGGGGATCCAGCCTGCAACTGAGGTACATGCCCTTGGCTGGAATCGAACCCAGGACCCTTCAGTCTGGGGGCCAACGCCCTAACCACTGAGCCAAACCAGCCAGGACACAAATAAATCTTTTGATTGCTTTAAAGGGCAGAAACAATGATCTAATGTTTGCTTTATGTGTTGTGATATGTGTGTGGCTATTTCTGAACTAGCAAAAAATTAAAAAATGCATCAAAAAATACCTGTTTTCAATTTCTCCATGGACCAGGCAAATAACCATATAGCTTTTGTTGTAGTTTAAAAAGTAGTAACTCCTAGTTGTGAACTGATTGAGAGGCACATGACTTCATTAAAATTTTAAGACACTAAACCAAAGGATTTAAATGCTTCCTGCAGCTCTAGAATTTAATTTTCTATTTTTCTAGGGCTGATTCTTCAAAATGAGATTTTAGATATAAAACAGAGAATTTCCCTACTCTTTCACAGCACGTGTGATGGGTCTGTAACAGGAGCATGTGAAATTTTGGTTACTGTATCTAAAAAAGGCATCATTATAAACTATAAAATAAATAAATAGAATGGAGAGCAAGCAGCCCTGGCCAGTTTGGCTCAGTGGTTAGAGCACTGGCCCATAGAAAGAAGGGTCCCAGGTTCGATTCTGGCCAAGGGCACGTACCTCGGTTGCAGGTTGGATTCCTGGCTCTGGTTAGGGTGTGTGCGGGAGGCAACCAACTGATGTGTTTCTCTCACATGGATGTTTTTTTCTCTCTCTGAAAAGCAATGGAAAATATATCCTCCGGTGAGGATTAAAAAAATAAAAAACGAGGCACAAACGAATCGATCCTGGGGTTACAAGACTTATATACTACGTCTAGATCAGCAAAATATAACAGATTGTCCCATTTAAGTATGGGACTGACACTGAATTTTAGAGCTAGAGGAATCTTAGCCCTTGATTTTATAAAATAGAAACCTAAGATTCAAAGACATAAACGGACTTGGCCAAGGCAAAGCCAAGATATTTGTTAGCAGCAAAACTGTAGTAAGAATCCAGGTCTGCAGATCCCCTGTTCTGTAATTATTTCTACATTAACTGGGAGTTCTAGCAAGTCAAGGAGAGAGGGAGATGGTACCCTTGTATGGTTGGCAGACACCATTTGTTAACTCAATGTAAGATATCTAATGTTTGCAGTCTATCTCTCCAACAGGCTATACAATCTGATATTACACATGAAGGATTTAGATACACTTTTGACAGATACATTCCACTAAGAAACAGATAGCATTCATTCAAAATCTCATTTGTTTAAGTAGCCAGTTGGGAGTTTGGAATCCCTTCCCCCGCCAAAGAGAAGTAACAAATTATGAGCTTATTTAAACAAGTACGGTTGAAATAATATGAAGGGAATCCTAAGAAGCACCCTCCATTGGGCCCAAACCCCCCTTGAGCCCTAGACCCCCCCTCAAGTGGCTGCAACCCAAGGGAGAAAGCTCCTAGACCACGGATTCCTCAGTCAGAGAGTGCTTTGCATTAAGGATAATTCAAGATACCTCAAAACATTATTAACCTTTTGAGGTCAGGGCCACAGACGTCGACCATGTCTTAACCAAAAAAGTCTCTTGGACACGGCGGTGGAGAGATCAGTGAGACCAGAATGGTGTGTCCCTGAAACCCTGGCTTTTCTGGAATCAGAATCCAGCGTCTTCAGGGTAGACGATGAGCTTTAAGAAAACCCCTCAAAGAACAACCCTCCCGCTTTCCACTCCGGGGGTGACTCCAACCTGCCTCCGACTTCTCCCCACTGGCAGGTTCCAGTTTGGGGAGAATATTCCAGGTAGCGCATTCCTCACGCTTACGCACTCTCGGGAAACTTTTAAAACACTCATCTCCGTGGAAATTTTGTCAATGTAACGTGGGTTCCTGTAAATCTTAAACTGGCAGGGCACGGACGCGAATTTGGGACCAGCAGCCCGGTTGTCCTCGGACCTCCAGGCGCTTCAGGGAAATTCGCGTTGCTCCCAAAACAAAGTGCCCGAAGTAAAGGAACGCGGGCGCTCCCCCGCGGCGCCGGGGCCGGCGGTGGCCGAGAGGAAATCTCAAGGTGAGGCGCCGCACCCCACCCAAGGGGGCCGCGGGGGGGCCGCTTTCGGGGGCCCGCAGGAGACTCGCCCGGGCAGCGGCTCTCGGGGCCCCGGCGCCCCTCCCCCCGGGCGCCCGCCCCGCTCACCGAGGCGGCCGCCGACCACGGTGACGGCGATCTGGTCCAGGAACACGGCGCGGAAGCGCACGCCCCGCTCGGAGCAGCGCTGCCGCAGCGCGCGCAGGATCTGCACCTGCGGGTAGTCCTCGCGGATGCGCCGGTCGGTCAGCAGCCAGAGCTGGGCGCACATGGCGGCGCGGACCCCGGCGGCGCGCGGCGCTCCCGCGGGTGCGCCCGGCGCCTCTGCAGCCCTGACCCCGCGAATCCGCCGGCCGCCAGCGCCGCCGCCGCCAGCCAATCAGCGCGCGGCGCGGGCCGGAGCGCGGCCGGCTGCGGAGGCGCCTGCGGCGGGGGAGGGCGCGGCCGGCGCCCCGGGCCTGCGGCCGTGGGGAGGGCGCGGGGGTGGGGCCCGGGGGCCCGGGAGCCGGGGCCGGCAACCGCGAGGCTGCGAGTGCGCGTCCTGCCCGGGACCCCGGTGGGCGTGGCGCTGCCGATCGGGGTGGGGCGGCCGGCGCGGCGGGGGCCGGGGCGGGGCGGGTCGGAAGGCGGCGGGGCAGATGGACTCACGTAACGGTGAGCGGCGGGGTGTGACCCAGAGGGGTTCGCGAGCATGGGGGCTGGAGTGACCGGTGGCCCCCTACAGCGCTCGGGCGGGGCCTCGGGGACGTCCCAAGGGGGACTCGAGCCTGGCGAAGGTCACCCGGCGAGGCCCCCAGCTGGACCCTCGCCTTGGAACTCTGCCCAAACACTGGCCCGAAGCTGGAGGTGCGGACTGAAGGGGAGTCGGGTTTTAGCAGCTGGAGGTGGGGACTGAAGGGGAGTCGGGTTTTAGCAGCTGGAGGTGCGGACTGAAGGGGAGTCGGGTTTTAGCAGCTGGAGGTGGGGACTGAAGGGGAGTCGGGTTTTAGCCGACTCCGGTTTAGGTAGTTTGAAGGTGCGTTTCTCAGGGTCTCGGGTGTCCTTACATTGGACACCCCTCCTAGTTTGCAGCAGTTCTGGGCCTGAAGAACCTCAATGTGATGAAAACGGACCTGGGACTGCCTCCTTTTTCAGCCAGGGGGACCGCTACCACTGGCTGGTCCTCCTCCTCAGCTCATACCACTGAGTCATCTTTAAGCATAATCCTTGGTCCTGGTCAATTACAAATTCTGTCTGCAAACAGCGTTTGAAGCCAGACTTTCCTTCTAAATAAGGGCTAGACTGAAGTTAGCCATCTTTTGAGATTGCATTTGTTCTTCCAGCTCATCAAAATATAGGTGGTGGTGGAGGTTTTGGCTTAGGGAAGCAAGAGTAATTTCAAGGCAGGCCCAGCAATGACAACTTAGAAATGGGGTAAGATGTCTCGAGTAAGATATAGGTTTCATTGTAAAGTAAATATTATGGAGGTGCATGCATTTACCCACTAAATGTGCATTTGGGAAAGCTCTGCCTAAACAGAATTTCAAGATGTAATTCTTTTTCAAGCAATGTTAAGTGAACCCTTTTATGTTACAAAATCCCCCCCCACACACACACACCACTGTATTTTCTTAAAGTAACAGTAACCTAGTGCCTTATGGATTAGTAACTTTCAAAACTCTCTCCTAACCACAGATCAACCTGGAACACTAGAGGCTCTGTCTTCTACACAGACCATTTCCTTGATCTCCCATTGTACATATTTTCCTGACCCTGATGCTTCCTACTGAGCTTCTGCAGTATCATGCATAGGATGTTTATAAGATTATCAGAACCATAGTTTCCTGGAACAATTTGAGTCAGTAAATTTAGTAGTTGCTTAAAACCCATTTTCATAGTCATCTACACAGACTGCAATGTTTGTCATATTCAAATGGCTACCAAGATCCCCAAACCTAGGCTTGAGGAGATCAGGACCTGAAGATCCAGACGTAACCATCACTTCCTCACAGCCTTTGCTCTTCCTCACTAGGAGGCTGCTATCACCTCTGATCTCCCTTCTCCAGGCTGGGTAATTGAGGTGAGACAGTGGCATATCCAGTTAGGAAACGGCTACATTTGTATAGAAAAATGTTTTGTTACAGTGTCAAAATTCCTCAAGAACAGAGGTCTATCCCAGGTATAGGATTATTTTCTAAAATGTATTACTTCATGTAATATTTCTCCATAGATGACTTCCAAATTCAGATTTAACCCTGACTTGTCTCCTGAGCTTCAGCAATATGAAAGGATGCTGTCCTACCATCACTTAGTATCCCGAAAGCTAAACTCGTTCTTTTCCCCTCCATTCCAGACGCAACTGTCTTAAACAATAAGGAAAATGTATTATCTCATGAATGTAAAGAGAAATCTAAGGGTAGAACAACTCTAGAGTTAGTTCATTCAACAGCTCAGTAACATCAGGAACCCAGATTCTTTCCATCTTTTCACTCTGTCATCCTTAGGGGAGGGTTCCCACAGTTAAAAACGGCTGCCACAATTCTAGCTCACATATGCATGCACACGATGTCCAGCTGAGGCGTAGAGACTGTTTCTTCCCATGTGTCTCATTTTATTAGCAAGGAAAACCTGTCTCAGAAGCCCTCAGGCAGACTTCCCACACTCTTCCTCATGTGAATCAGTCACCAGCAAGGAGTAAGGAACCATCACAAACGGCTAAAATTAATTATGATTCACCCCCTGGGACTGGGAATTAGAATTTCCTCCCCCAAGCACATGTAGAGTTAGGTGAATATCTGGGCAAAATTGGGGCTCTCTTAGGAGGAATGAAGAGAATAGTTGTTGGGAAGGGAGACAGTGGTGTTTGATACAGATGGTAATAAAGTAACTATCAGTCAGAATAAGCCAGGTTAGGCTGCGGAAACAAGTGATTCCAGAGGTTTATAACAACAAAGTTTTATTTCTTGAAATACCATGTATGTTTGTTGCAGGTCAGCTTGGCTGTGTTCTAGGTTGTCTTTATGCTGGCACCCAAGCTGATCGAGCAACCTTTGTCTGGAACAACGTTGATCTCATGGCAGAGAAGTAGCGATCATGGTGAATCGTCTACCAGCTCCTAATACTTCTGCCTGGAACCCACACATGTTAGATCTGCTCCCATATTCTTGATCAGAACAAGGTCACCAGGCCAAGTCTGACATCAGTGGGGTAGGGAAGTGTAATCCCCAGGAAGGGGCACACAAATTTGTGGAACTTTAAGACCAACAATAGTCTGCCACAGTTGAGGACCAGAAATTGCCAAACCCTATTCTGCTAATCATCTGGCCTCTCCCTGGGGCTCCCAGGGGAACTATACACAAGGGAGAAATTAGAATGGAAACTAAAGGATCATTTTATTCATAGCTGAGCTAGCACCCAATAGCTTCTAGAACAAGACTCTGCTAAAAGACTGAGTCGAATCACACGGCTTAGGTCTAAGACAGAAGTGAAGCATCCTCATTTCCATCTCCTCCTCCGCCCTCTGAATTTTGGAGCTAGCGGGCAGAGGCATGCCTGCAGAAAAAGGAGATGATTGGATTTGCAAAGCCGCAGGCTTTCCTCATCTGATTGTATCCTGAATGGAGACTGGGCTGAGCCTACTCAGCAGGCAGTGGGGAGCAAGAGCAGCACACATGACTACGTGACCTCTCAATCACTGCTGACCCCGCACTGGTTAAATGTGGACTAATGAATATCCTGGGGTCTGACCGATCAGGTTAACAACTCTTTTTTCCTGCTGAAGGTCGCTAGTTAAGAGGACAGGACAGAGGAGAAGGGAATTCCTCCTTATGCTCCCACATTCTCACTTTTGTTCTCTCTTAATCCATTAGGAAGAGGGGACAAAAGTGCCCTGCCAAAGAAATGCATGTGCATGATCTGTTTGCCTCCCTATTTAGACTGAAAGCTTCTCAAGAACAGGGGCCATTGCATTGGGCATCACCGTTTTTACAAGTGGTGAGTGCTCGGGTATCTGCTGATAACGGTTTTAAGTGTCATTTAAAAGATCATTGCCATTTCAGTTAACAAAACTGTGGTCAATTACAGATATACTAGGTTTTTGTAACCTGGGATTCTGGGGCTATATTTCTTGTCTTACTTCCATCCTTCACTATCTATTGGCACAAAAGAGTATTGAGATGTGGGTCTAGACAGTGGAAAGAAAGTGAAAGTCTTCATAAATATTACATATGACCCCAAGCAAATGGATGTGCTAAGGATATAGAAGATCAAAATTCAATTGACCTCAATAAATTAGAGAAACGGTCATCAATAGCAGGTTAAAATGCACTAGAATAGATTGAAAGTAGTACATTTAAGGAGCAAAAGAAGAATCACATACACATGGATTCAAGAGAGAAACACTGGCCATGCAGAAATGCGGCCAAGACAGACCTGAGAGATGGGGCAAACCAGTAACAGAATGAATAGCAAAATTACAGATATATTAGCAGAAGCCTACGAGGCCAAATTCATCTTCATAATCCCTGGCACCTAGCATGGTGCCTGGCACATAATAGATATTGATAAATATTTATTGAAAAAAATAAGTGACTTTAGCTTTGGTCAGACTGTCCATGCTGTTCCCTTCCCTTGAAAAGCCTCGCATGAACAATTCCTATCCACTCATCAAGACCCAACTCAAATAAAACTTCTTCCATGTTGCCTTCCCTGCTCTCAACTAGTAGAAATCTCTCCATTTCTGAACCCTCATAAGCAGTTAATAACTGCTAGCAATTATTATCCCAATAATGGGCACTCAATAATGGGTGAATGGTAACTCTCAGATTATGACAGTCCAGTATACATTTTTAAATCATAGAATTAGTGACTAAAGAAAGGTATTTGAAATTTTAGAATTGTTGACCCCTGGTACTGACTTTCACTTTCCTTGCTCTAGTTTTTCCTATGCTCTGTGTAATTCAGCTTTCCCCTGCTTGTATTCAATCTCATACGCCTTATATCATCTCATACCAGGGTCTTAGTGAACAAGCAGAACTTGCAGAAGGGGTGACATGATTTACATCGCGTACATTGCAGCAATTCACTTGGAAATCCCCCTTTCCCCAGGCACTGTCCCTCTCCCCTGATTCTGCCAGTGGGGCCCTTTGCCACCCCGCTCCTCAGCCTCCAGCTTTGCTGCTCTTCACTCCCCTTTCCCGGAGCCCCGTGCAGATTCCTGAGCTCTTCATTATTCCGAGGAGTGCATTTTATCCCTGTTTCTACTTCCGAAATTGCCTTCCTGACAAATGACTGTTTAGCAAAACAGCCAGCCTTTCAACTAGAGGACCCATCGTCTCCAGGAAATAGAGGGGCATTAAAAAGAACTTTTCCCATCTGCAAACGTGATTGACACAAAATGACCAAGTGGAGTTGATCAGTGAAGTCTTCACTGGGAGCTTGTTCTAGAGTCAGCTTTTGAAGATGACAGCGGGCATAGCTTTGCTGGGCGGGGTGCAAGGAAGACCTTCAGGTGACTGCTAGCTGCTGTTCTGCTGTGGATGATCTAGGCTCCCACAACCAGCTAGAAGGTCATTGTTTCGGGGGGCTTTCCCTCTCTCTTCTGAGCCAAGGCTGCAGAAGAGCTTTCCTTGCAATCTGCCAGCCGTAGCCTCACTCAGCTGCAGTCATAAAAGAGAGATGTTTGTCTGTCTTTCCAAGTTCCTTAGCCATTTCTGACTAAGGTTGGGAATGACATGAGAAGCCTCAGCACTATCTTTTCTTTCCTCCCATTTAGATTTCCGGCTATGGTGCTATAACAAAGAGGCCCCCAAAGACGGACACAAGGAATTTATTTCTCTCTCACTTGTAGTCCAGTAAGGTGGAGTCCAGGATGAAGAGGCAGCTCTGCTCCTCAGGGTCATCCTGGGACCCAGGTTCCTCTCCTCCTAGTGAGCCACCCACTCCAGGGGGTGGGTGCTCCTTGTTCGCATGTTTGAGGCTGGGTTTCTCTCTCTTTTTAGACATACTCATAGTCAATTTTATTTTCCCTGAGCAGGGAACAGTCTTTGGTTGGATAAACATCAAGAGTTACAGTCTTGCCAAGAGGTCCTGGCTGGGGAGGGGGCAGTTCGAGGCCAGAACTCCTGGCGGGGGTGGGGTGGGGGGTGAGGGAGTGGGGGTGAGGGAGTGGGGGTTGGGGGGGTGGGGGTGAGGGTGAGGGAGTGGGGGTTGGGGGGGTGTGGGTGAGGGGGTGGGATTGTGTAGGGGGTGGGATGAGGGGTGAGGGGATGGGGGTGAGGGGGTGGGGAGTGGGGGTGGGGGGTGAGGGGTGGGATTGTGTGGGGGGTGAGGGTGGGGGGTCTCCTTAAAATGCTAACACCCAGTCTTGGCCAGTGTGGCTCAGTTGGTTGGACGTGTTCTGTACACCAAAAGCTGCACAAGGTGAAGGGTTCGATTCCTGGTCAGGGCACAGCCCCGGTTGCAGGTTCGATCCCGGGTGGGTGCCGGGCCCAGGCCGGGATGCCCTGGCCGCCCTGGGCAGCGGCTGCTGGAGCGTCATCTCCCAGGCCCGCGGCCTCTGGCGAGGGGCTGCCCAGAAGCCCCATGGCCACCTCTCCGTCCCCCTCCTGCAGGCCAGGGCTGGGGGGCAGTTCCAAGGACCTCGGCGGCCCAGCAGAGGAGCTGGTCTGGGGAGGGCCAAGGTCTCCCCAAGGGGATGGGTGACGGGGTGGGGAGGGGGTGGACGCAGGCGAAGGGGCCTCGCTCAGGGCCTCCTAGGACTTGCTGAGGGCCATGTGTGCGCGGAGGGCTTCCCGCTCCGGGGACTTCATCCCGGCTGCCCCGGACCCCACGCCCCTGCGATCTGGGCCTCCAGGGCGCGGCGCCCCGCGGGTCATCCCGGCTGCCCCGGACCCCACGCCCCTGCGATCTGGGCCTCCAGGGCGCGGCGCCCCGCGGGTCATCCCGGCTGCCCCGGACCCCACGCCCCTGCGATCTGGGCCTCCAGGGCGCGGCGCCCCGCGGGTCATCCCGGCTGCCCCGGACCCCACGCCCCTGCGATCTGGGCCTCCAGGGCGCGGCGCCCCGCGGGTCATCCCGGCTGCCCCGGACCCCACGCCCCTGCGATCTGGGCCTCCAGGGCGCGGCGCCCCGCGGGTCCAATCCGCGCCGCAGCCCCGCGGCCACGCGCTCAGCCCCCGCCGCCCGCGCGGGGGCGCTGCTGCCCGGGGGGAGGGAGAGCCTCGGAGTCCCAGACCGCGGGGCGGAGACGGAAAACACGGGGAGAGCAGGCGGCGGCCTTTCATTTTTATTTTAAATGTGCCTTTACTGATCTCAGAGAGAGGAAGGGAGAGGGAGAGGGAGAGAGAGATAGAAACATGGATGATGAGAGTGTCACTGATCCAGAGAGTCTTGATCTGCTGCCTCCTGCACGCCCCCCACCGGGGACCCAGCCCGAACCCGGGCATGTGCCCGGCGGGGAATCAACCCGCGACCTCCTGGATCCGAGGTGGATGCTCGACCGCTGAGCCACGCTGGCCAGGCGCAAGTGGCTTCTTTTAAATGATGTAACATGAACATTATACTCCTCTAACTTCACTCACATCTGCAAAGGAGGCTGGCAAATACCTACACTCCCTGATTGGACTGGCAGATGCCCCGCTAAAACCTAGTGGGGACAGGAGCGTTTTCCATTCTCAGAGGAAGGAGAAGTGCGGCCATGCGGGTGGGTGCCAGCTCCCACCGTCCCTCCCATCCCCGTGGGGGATGAACTTCTTAGCGTGTCCTGAGGCGCTCGGGGTCTTTGGCTTTCCACCCTGGCGATATCCAAGGACTTGAAATGCCCTGAGTATGCTTCACTGTGTCTCGCCTCCTTGACTGTTCACGGCAAACCTTTCTCACTTTTCTTTGCCTGCTGGAATCAGCTCAAGTAGCATCTTTTCTGAGATCAGCTGTAGCTTTCCCCGTGATGGCCAGGCCGTGTAAGTGGGCATCTCATTCCTGAAACCCCTGCTGGCCTACGATCCTGATCCTCTTGCTAACTCTTGTGAATTCCCGCTTCTGGGGAGCCCAAGATGTGTTTTCCTTACCTCCTAAGTGCTGGCTGCTAACCCAGAACCAGGGCAGGACTGCCACTTGCTGCCCTAGACCTTGGACCTTTAGCTGCTGGGAGTCACCTGCTGTGCTCTCTTCCTCATGCTAATACTGGCTGGACTTCAGTCCTGGCTTGCTCCTTGTTGTGGGACATCGACAAATGACCCTTCAGCTAGGTCATTTCACTCCTCAGTTCTGTTCCTAGTGGGGTCTGAGTTGCATCAATGGTTCATCCTGCTAGGGCTCTATTGGGCCTGACTTGTGAAAGAATTTGCCCATGTTAAGATTAATAAGTATGCGCCTGGCCGGGCGTGGCTCAGTGGTTGAGCATCAACCTAGGATCCAGGCGATCGGGGTTCGATTCCCGGTCAGGGCACATGCCCGGGTTGCGGGCTCGATCAATGACTCTCTCATCATTGATGTTTCTATTTCTCTCTCTCCCTCTCCTTTCCTCTCTCTGGAATCAATAAAGATATATTTTTAAAAAAGGAAAAATATTAATAAGTGTGGTTGGTACCTCTATTTGAAGCAAACTGGTCCAAGATGGGAATGGATTCTCTGCTTTGCAGCATATTACTGGCACAAAATTCAGTTTGCGTAGATTTTCTTTGGATGAAAAAATATATCTCAAAAGCATTAATATTTGAGTATACAAAACCGACACATTGAGAGGGTTGCTCATTTTCCAAATAGACTTTACTTGACAACACATTATGACCACTGCTTGCATTCTATGTAGATCCCTACTCCATGGTTCCCTTGGGCTGCCACTAACACTGATACCACTTATCTGGACCATTGCTGGTCACTCTGCTTCTCAGGCCAATGCTTGTGTCACTTTTCTTTCCTGGACCTCCTCTCAGTGCTATATTCAGAGATGTGCCCATGAGCTTCTCCGACAGGGGCCGGGGCATACGGCTGTGCTGTTCTGCACAGTTGTGTAGGTTGCTCGGTGAACAAGAGCACTCCATGGGGGCACACATGGGTACTCACGGCTGGTTCACATGTCCTCCAGGAGGAAGAAGCTGTTTTCTCTTTGCACAGGGGTACCAGGCCATGCCCCCAGGGGCTGTGACTGTCCTCTGGAAATGACTTTTTCTAATTCAGATGAAGGTTCCTTAAGGACTAGCAGCAGCACAGCTCTTGCTGTTTCCTCTAAAAAGGGTAAGGACAGCTTTCTCTCTTCTGTTTGCCACTGTACCAGAGGGAAGCCTCTCCCTTAAACATGCTGGGAGAGCAGCAGGGAGCACAGGCCTACCCCACCTCCAACTATAACATCCTCAAATGCCCTCCTAATATGTCAGAACAAAAAATAACAAAAAACCATCACAAATGTGACAGAGCTGTCAAAAGCACACATAAATCAGCTGAGTAAGTTGTAAAGCCTGTTGGATTCCATGTTTTTGGAAATTGGCAAAATTTTAATCAAGAGAGAAAATAAAAGTGAAGAAAAACTATGAGAACCATCTCATGGTGATACTAACCATTGCCATACCCGAGTAACCCATGCTCACATTTAATTACACAGTGGATTCTGATGGCTCTCAAATGTATCAAAAACAGTCCACACCCGGCTGGGCATGGCTCAGCAGCTGAGCATTGACCTAGGATCCAGGAGACTGTGGTTCCATTCCCAGTCAGGGCACATGCCCGGGTTGCGGGCTCGATCCCGTCGGGGGCATGCAGGAGGCAGCCTATTGATGATGGCTCTATCATCACTGATGTTTCCATCTCTCTCTCTCCCTCTCCCTTCTCTTTGAAATCAATAAAGATATATTTAAAAAACAAACAACACAGTCCTTTTAGTGTCACATGCAGCCTTAACCTGGCCCTCTCCCTCCTTCCTAGAACACGTGTAAGACACCCGTAGGGAGTAGCGAGGCCTGGACCCGTTTAGGTAGTAGCCACCGTGTTGGTCCCAGAACGGCCACGCTAATCAGTCCTCCAGCCCCGACACTGGGTGTGGCTGGTCGTACTACAGGCTTTCCTTTCTGGCAGTGCTCTCATAAGAATCCGGAGCCCTGCCTGGATTTGCCTCTGTCGGTCCTCCCTTCGCCTATGCTCCCCCAGCTCCTCAGACATACCTGTATATGACTTGTGGATATGACATGAGGTGGTTTTTTTTTCTAGAAGGCCCGTCAACAGTCAGGCCAAACAGAGAGTGCTGTTGAAAACTGGAAGAGCTGTCATCTCACTGTATTTCAACATCCCAACCCCAGGTTCATCCCGGTGGGGACTCCCTCCAATAGGAATGGCAGAGAATGTGGCCACTGTTGCCGCCAGGTATGACCTCTGGAGTGGTGACTCAGTGAGATCAAAGGTGGTCAAACATGTGCACGTTTCTCAATCTGTATCTCTCATATTCTGCCCTATGACTTTATTTTTTTTGCGGAAGGGCATGATATTGAAGAGTAGTCTGCTACATAATCTGCCACCCTGTTCTTTTCTGTTACTATCACTAAAATAGATTGCATGGGGCTCTAGGCAAGAATAGGGCAAGGATAAGATGGAGGTTCGGAAGGGACCTGTCCCAAGGAGGTTATTGAGTACGTAAAGGATTCGAAGAACCTAACCTAGAGACAGTGAGAACAGAGGGCCTTAACCACTGGAGCTCAGGCCTGGCTGTGCAGATGAAAGGAAATTAGGAAATTGTAAAGTAAAGATAACTTCAACAATGGGAGTGAAACAACTTTGAGTAACTGACTTTCAAAGTGATCTGCCAACAATCTTGCACCCACTGAACTAAATCCGTGGTGAAAAGCAAAAGTTAGATGAGTCACACCCTTTACTTAGAATTAGTAATTGGCTTTGTCCCTTCTTGCCTGGGAAGCTGACAACATCCTGTCAGTGTTTGGTATTTAGTTTGTCATGTCTTGCTGAAGCCTTCAGGTTTTATTTATTTTTTAATCCTGAAGCCAGCTAAAGGTTCCTAGGAACTGACAGCATCAGATAATTTAACCATGTTCAACAGAAGAGAATGTATTGAATATAGCAGGTATTAGGTGGAATATATAGGAAGCAGTACTGGTAGTAAAAAAAAAAGCAAAACCAAAAACCAAAAAACACTGAACTGGAAGACCTAAGCTCTTGTCCTGTCTAGCTAGCACTGCTAACGAACCAGCAATGTGACATTAAGAAAGTCTTTTAAGCCTCACTAGCCTTATCAGTAAATTGAGGGATTCTTAATTAGATAACCTATTAAATAATAAATAATAAATAAATTAAATAGCCTCTAAGGGCAGCTCTAAAATAGGTTAATCCCATAGTCTCATTGGAAGTATCACTAGGTATTCAAGAAACTCATGGATGAACACCAGGAGCCAAGAGCAAATTAGCTGACCTGAGCCAACCACCAAGAGGAAACAAGCCCAAACTGGCAAAGACCAGAGGTGCAGCTGCAAAGTCTGTACTCATTTCCCAGGAAGGTGTGAGATGACTGGGCACAGGGGCAATGACAGATAGTTCTGGGGAAACAATGTGGTTGTGGATTCATTAAATGTTCCGTTCACTCTAGGTGTGAGATTTGAGATACATCTCAATGTTCTCCATGACTTGCTTTTGGGGGGTGGGGAGGTCTGTTATTATATCTCTAGGGAAATATATCCAAAAAGACCTACTCACACAGTAAAGTTCTTCATGTACCTGTAGAGGCTGTGAACAACATAACAGACCAATGGTAATACTAGCATAAAGAATTAGGTTGTTGTAGCCAGCCTGGATGTACCAAATGTGGCCCAAAGGTTACCGGCTACCTCCTGATCTCGCTTATCTATGATATTGTTCATGTTCATAAGATATTTTATATCACGGCTTGGGTTCCAAAAGCCCCTTCAGTTGTCTACAAGAATAGGAGAGTGGACCCTGGCTTATAGAAGATAAGGCTTAGTCTAGCTCTGGGCAATACCTCACAATCCCAGAGATTGTAGACAAGACATATGAGGCGCTTAGGAAGTCTTTCTGAACACCAGCATTTCCAAGAGATAATCCCAGTCTACATACCAAGTCTGAAGTCCCAATACACAATTCCTGGTGTCAAAGTATTGTCTGCAATCATTTGCTTTCAGTTGAGCTGAATATACCATGGCCTTGGCTTTCCTGGGGAGTATTACCCCAAAGCTTAGGCTTTTGGGGGGTGATTGATAACACTTCCCTTTTCCATCAAAATTCTGAACTGCTTAATAAACAAGACAAGACTGGTAGATGGAGGCCAAAATGACCTGCTTATTTCCATAGAGAATGTGGCTTAGGTGTGAGAGTCAAACTGTTTTCTTAATGCTGAACCTCTGAGTTAGAAGAATTTACCACCTAGTTAGAAAAGTCACTGAATTTCTGTAGGGCTCTTCCATAAGGGAAGGACTTTTATAAACACACAACATGAAGGAGCAGGGAGAGAGCCTGCTACCTGTGGCCAGACCCACTACCCACCCAAGGAAGGAGATGGGAAGGGGGTCTGCTGTGCATGCTCAGTTTCTCCTTCCAAACTAATTAGTCAGATAAGTTACTCTTCTCCCGAGCATTGTGCTAATAATACTGCTCCTGCCAAATGGAAGGGGCATTGGAAATTGAGAGGAAGCACTGTTCCATCCAGCCATTCTTTCCCAATAACAAAGACCTTTTTCTAGGCTCACAGGGAGGCCTAAAGTTTCAGCAGTGAAACAGCACATTTCCCCTCTTTTTAACCCACCCCTTGCAACAAAAAAAATTCATAATAACAAGGCAGAATACCAGGGGTACAGTGGACAAAGATGGAAAGCGTGCTCACTTGCTTTCTGCCAACACTGCCTTCTTCCTTTGGGATAACCGTGGCTGGTGCAGGGTGTGGTGATGGTAACTCTTAATAAATAATTACTTGGAAGGTGCTGAATTCTTATCCAGAGACTCTGGGGGTTCTGTTCTAGGAAAAAACCAAAGAGTAGAGTGGGTTGTTAGGACAACATCCAATAATATGGTACTCAACAGGCCAGCTGATACAAACTTCAGGACTTGTTTATCATTGGCCTATTCTCCCCATGGATACCACATCAGACACCAGAATTCATTCTTTTTTAATATGTTTCATATTTTAGAACAGTTTTAGATTAAAAAAAAATTTATATTTTGCAGTGAGTTCCTGTATACCCTGCACTCAGCTTCCCTTACTAGTAACATCACACATTAGGACGATTCTTTGGTTATAATTAATGAAATAATATTGATACATTATCATTCATTGAAGCCTAGACCTTGTTCAGATTTGTTTAGTTTTTGCCAAATGCCTTTTTTCTGTTCTGGGATCTCATCCAGGATCCTATGTTACGTAGACTTGTCTTATTTCATTAGGCTCCTCTTGGCTGTGGCACTTCTCAGACTTACCTTGTTTTGGGGACTTTGAGAGTTCTCCGGAAAATTGGTCAGGTATTTTGCAGGATGCCCCTCAACTGGATTTGCCTGGTGTTTTTCTCATGATTAGAAGGGGTTATGACCTTTTGGGAGGAAGACCAGAGAGGTAAAATGCCATTTTTCGTCATGTCATTTCAAGGGCACATGCTATTAATATGATTTATTACTGCTGACGTTCACCTTGGTTGCCCAGCTGAGGTAGTGTTTCAGGTTTTTCCACCATAAAGTTACTCTTTCCCCGGACTGTCTACACTGAATTCTTTGGGAGGAAGTCACTAAATGCAGCCCACACTAATAGGGTGAGGAGTTATACTTCACTTCTTTGCGGGCAGAAGATCTACATAAGTGATTTGGAATTTTTTTGCACAGGAGATTTATCTCTTCTCCTTCTTATTTATTCAATCTCTTATTTATATCACCCAGTGACTTCTGCTTACATATGTTTTTTCATTTGGCCACATGCTCAGAATTCAGAAGGTGGGAATCACATTGGCTTCTCATGGATATTTATTTTATACTTGGGTTATAACCCAATACTGATGTGATTATTATAATATTTTTGCTTAAATCATTCCAGTTTGGGCCATTAGGAGCCCTTTTGGTTATTTACAGTAATGAATAGAATGTTAGTTCTTTCAAAAATGTTCCCCATTAATTTTCCTGAACACCAGTAACTTCGACTCGTCTCTCAGCACATGCTAGCTGACAACCAAAGAAATAAACAGGAAGCCCATGAATGGCAGTAGAAACAGGCGGAGGTAAGAATGAAGAAGTCAGGCCTGTCAACAGCTCATTGTACTTGTCTCTAATTCTGTGTTGCGTCTATCTCATAGAGAAATATTTAGCGAGCAACATGCTTTATCACGTAAACAACTCTGGATATAAAGGATAAACATCTTCCTTTAAATATGGTGAAGCCAGCTACTATTTCTTCATTATTTTAGAGTTTAAAAGAATACCGTTTAAGTCTTGGAAAAGACTAATTTAATCCTGGTGGGGCAATAACGTGTGTGGGCTTTGGAGCTGGGTAAATCTGAGTATGAGCAGCTGGCTAGCTAGCTGCATGACTTCCAATATATCGCCTCACTGCATAGTTTGCATTAGTTAGGAATTACATTTGGTTGTTTGTAAAAGATCATGATTAAATCAACTTAAATATGAAAGAGGCTTATTTCTCCCTCAAAATAAAAATGTGTGGCCCAGCCGGGTGTGGCTCAGCAGTTGGGCGCTCACCCATGAACCTGGAGATCACAATTTGATTCCCGGTCAGGGCACAGGCCCAGGTCGTGGGCTCGATCCCCAGCGGGGGACGTGCAGGAGACAGCCGATCAATGACTCTCTCATCATTGATGTTTCTCTCTCTCTCTCTCTTTCCTCCCTTCCTCTCTCTGAAATCAATAAAGATATATTTTTTTAAAAAATAATAAAAATATAACGAAAATAAATAAATAAAAACGTGGAGTTAGGAAGGTCAGGAACGGTGTGGTGGCTCCTTGATCACCGCATTTCTGGGGTCTTCCTTTCTGCATGCCCACCGTCTTCAGCACATGGCTTCCGTGTTCTAGGTCACTCAGGGTCTGAGATGGCTTTGGAAGTTCTAGCCACCTAATCTCTTTTCCAAGCAGCCAGAAAGATGGAGGGATGAATGGCAACTGAAGCTTTGCAGGGAGCCCCACCCAGTGACTTCTGCTTGTATCCGAGCGGCTGCTTCTATCCGCAAGGGAAATGGGAAATAGTTTTTCATATGGACACACTGCTCGGAATCTGGAAGGAGAGACTCTGTGGGAGTCTGTGGCAGAGATGCCTGAACGGTCTCCATATGACCTATGGTTTCCCTCTTCCTTTAGTGATGGAATCCCCGCCGTACCTGTCCACCGCGAGTTTGACCTTGGCAGCTGGCCACTGAGAAGAGGCAACAATCTTTTCCTGCAGTTAGCGGTGGTGATGGGACGCGGGTCTTTCTGGACAATGGGATGTGAGTTAGAGGGTTTGTGTGCAATCTCCTTTGCAAAGGAAATGCCCGTCCTTCGTCTTCTCTCCCTTCCTCCTTCCCCCAGGCTGGAACAGGCACGCACAGTGGTGAGCCAGCTTTTACCAAATAGCTGAGGACAAACGCTAGACGGCGGGGGACTAACAAGGCAGAAGGTGCTGGGGCCCTCGATGACGGGGTGAGAGCCACCTGCCACCCTGGGCTTTCCGCCTGCCTCTGTTTTGTTTTGTGGAAAAAAAACACAAAAACCTCCACCTGTTCAAGCCACTGCATTTTGGTATCTCGTTGTTACTGCAGCTTAGCTTGTATCCTAACTAATACAGCCACCTTTCTGTGCTCCAGTTTATTTTTCCGTAAAATGGCAGCAGAATTATGTACTCCCTTGGGTTGTTGAAAGAATTAGAAATAATATAAGTAAGGCACCTGGGTCATAGCTATTAATTGTCCTAGTTATTAGCGTAGGTTTCATGAGAGGGTTCTGAGGAGCTGGTTAAAGGACACGGAGGAAACAGGCAGCATGCTCCCCCCAGTATAACGGAGGGGCTGTTACGTGTGATTGGATCCTTGATTTAGCAACAAAAGCATAAGAACAATATAATCTTGGATTTAAACGTAAGGAAGCTAGTTTAAAATGTTTAGAAAATACCTCCTGATGCATTTTCCCATCTTAATAATATGGATTATTTCCTTGCCTGAAGTTGGCACGAGGCAAGTAGTGAACGCAGCAATGACAAATCTCAGTAGTGGTCACCGGAATGATACCGCAAAAGATAAAGTGGAACCAGAGCATTCCCTGGGGGACTTCAACAGTGGGATCAGCGAAGGCCACAGGACAGCAGGGGGGTCCACCCCTGCTGTTATGAGGGGGAAACAAAGCCAGCAGGGAGTGTGAACACTGAATTGACCAAATTCAATTTAAACTCGGAGACATAAACGCAAATAGAATTTCCCCATGCTATTAACAGGAACGGAGACCTGAGTCTAAGATGGGATTAGTTGTAGAAAATAATGAACATTATTATTCTTTCGCACATCTGAGTCCTAGGATGTAAATTTCTATCCTGCTACATGACCCAAAGTGAGAACCAAAAAAAGCATAAGTAGGGTCTATTTCATGGGTAGAACGTAGATTCCATACTCTTAAATAAAACATTAGCAAACAATCCATTAAGACAGTGAAAGAAAACTACATCACATCCAAGTAGTGTTTAGCCCACAAGCGCAAGCGTGGTAGGATTTTAAATTGGAAGCCGCAGCCAGAAACCCTAAGGCAGTATATGCTAGAAGACAAAGTTGTCAGCAGGCCATCTTGTAGGAGTTTCCCAAGGAGATAGTGAAAAACCAGTTTCACAATTCTCAACCTTCTCACCCCCGGGGGCATAAAGACTGTTGGTGTAGGGCTTTAAGATGGATCTTCTACAGGGAGCTGTGCTGTGGGTGGGGGACGCTTCCCCATTCTCTTCAAGTCCAGAGGGAGCCATTCCAATGGGACCACTTGGAGACCCGGATATGATGCTCCTCCAGGTAGTGGGCCAGTGTCTGACTCATGCCTGGAACAGGTAAAAGGCCGAGATGGGCTGGGCTGGCTCCTCCAGCCTCCGTGGTGAAGGCGAAAGGATTACATCAAGTGGCCAGCACACCAAGAGTCAGTGTGGATGATTTCTTTGGAAAGCGAGCTGGCTTAAACCTTTTTAAATCTTGCCCAAGAGAATTGTTTGGTAGAGCCATGGGACTCCAACAGAAAGACCCAGTATTGAGTGAACCACCAAAAAACCAAAGCTACGATGGGAACAGCCAATGAAAGGGAAATGGTGTCCCCTGCATTATGGCAGGTGTGATAGAATGTTCCTACCGGGGCTTCTGCACACACACATACATCAAGAGAAAAATAGTTAGTTTTCAGTATCGGCCAATTCAAGTGGGCTTAAAACTATTTAACAAGACTGTTCCCCCAAACCTGAGAGAGTCAGCTGGAAGAGGAGGCACCCTAGGTGGGGAAGTAGTTTAACCACGGCCCTACCTCCCCTCCATTCCTGCCGTCACTGTTCACGTGCAAGGGCCAGGTTAGAGGAGGAGAGTTTTCACTTTAAGTAAAATTTCATATTCTGATTTTTATGTAGAATTGGGCATTCTGATTCCTGAACTGAGACTCATTTATTGTGACCATGGGGCTCTTTATTTATCTAAGAGTCATGTGAATGCCTGAGATGCATCAAAGCAGAGAGCCAAGAAGCCTAAACATTTAGAAATTGGTAAATTGAATTTTATCAAAATTTAAAAATTTAGGGATGTAGCTACACAATGGAATGTTATTCAGCCATAAAGAGATGCAAACTACTCATATGTACAATAACATGGATGAATCATAAAAACAATATGCTCAGTGAAAAAAGCTGGGCACTAAAGAATACATAGTGTGTGATTTCACGTTTATGAAACTCTAGAAAAGGAAATACCTATAGTGACAGAAAGCAGATCAGTGCTTACATGGGGCCACAATGCTCACCGCAGCATTATTCATAATTGCCCCTAAATGGAAACAACCCAATGTCCATCAACTGACGCATGGATAAATAAAATGTGGTATCTAATAAAAAGGAATGAAATACTGGTAGATGTTACAACATGTATAATCCTTCAAACATTATGCAAGCAAAAGAAGCCGGTCACAAAGAACCACATGTTGTATGAGTCCACATATTTGAAATGTCCAGAATAGGCAAATCTATAGAGACAGAAAGTAGATTAATGGTTGTCTAGGGCAGGGGGAAGGGTTGGGGTAAAAAAGGTATGAGGTTTTTTTGCTTGGTGATGAAAATGTTCCAAAATTTATTGTGGTGATGATTGTACTACTATGTGAATGTATTTAAAACCACTGAACTGTACAGTTTAAATGGGTGGGTTGTATGGCATGTGAATTATCTCTCAAGAAAGCTGATTTCCAAATAATGATGATGGAGATCACTGGAAATCTTTGGGGAAAGAATCAAGTTGTATTCTTACCAGTACCATTAAAAAAAATACACATCTCATGAATTAAAAACGTAAATATAAAAATGCTATGAGAGTATTAAAAAAAACTGTAGAAAAATGCTTGTGACCTTAGGAGTAAGGAAAATCTTGTGGAAGATTCAAATATTAAAAAGCTTTAAGGAGCCAGGTCTTTTAGTGCTGGCTTGCTTGTGGCTCTGGGGTTGCCAGAATTTCTTCAACTAAGAAAACTCCACATTCTTTGCTGAAAAAAAAAAAAAAGAAAGCTTAAAAGAAAAATGATACATTTGACTGTATCAGTATTAAAAACTTCTGTGAAACAGTAGAAAACACAAAGACAGCTAAAGGTGGGTAACAGACTGACAGAAAATATTTGTAGTATATATATCAATGAATTAAGATTCATCATGTGTAAAGAACTCCTATAGTTAATTATAAAAAGAAAAGGAAATAGAATGCCAAAAGGCAATTTACAAATGGGACACATTTAAGCAACCCTCTCAGGAATCAGGAAAATTTAATTTAAAATCAAAAAGTTTTGCCCATCAGATTGTTAAGAATTTAAAAGATTGTTAATATGAAGTGTTAGAAAGGTTATGGAAAAAATTCACAGAGTTGAGATGGATAATTTTGACAGAGACTGCTGGTAGAATATTAATTGGTACAGAAACTTTCGAGGGCAAATTGGCAGCATCGACTGAAATTTAAAATGTGTGTATACCACAACCTAGGAACTTCCTTCTCTAGGCATTTACCACAGTGAAGCATTTGTACATGTGCACAGGACACTTTGCAAAGATGTTATGTTCATTGCAGTGTTGCTCATCATAGGACAAATTAGGAACACTTGAAAGGCCTAAGGTCTATCAGAAGTGGATTGGCTATGCAAAATTTAAAAGAAAAGGTTGGTTTCCATGCACAGAGAATGACCTGCAGGATTTATTACTGGGTGACAAAACAAAGCTATAGAATAATATGTTTGGTATAATACCATTTAGTTACAACAACCTCACACAGAACAATATTATCAGCTGGTACATGTATATTTAAAATATAAGAGAAAGGTCTGAGATACTACCGGACTAAAAATAATAGCTAATAATAGCACTTAATATAGTATTGAGTGCTTTCTAGTAAAAGAAATTGCTCTAAACCCTTTATAAGATTGAACTTATTAAATCCTTACAACAACCCTGTAAGATGTGTATTATTATCATCTCCATGATGATGAAGTGAAACTACAAGAGGTTAAATAACTTGTCCAGAATCATAAGTAAGTTGCAGAATCAAGATCTGAACTTGAACAATTTCGGTCCAGAGCTATCAGCGTTAAGTTTGGTTATATGGCAGGGAGAGGGTTAGGTTCAGGTAATGGTCAAAGGAAATTATGGCCTAATTTGTAATGTCTTTATTTTTCAAATGTGTGTGAATTTTTTGTGCCAATAAAAAATTATTTAAAAAATATGACAACTTATCAGTTATTACAGAAGGTTAAAGTCTGTATAACCCTGATCTCACTTACTTTGTTATCCTTAGAAATGACACAGCACAAGCTTCTTCAGAGTGCTTTGGAAACTGCAGATGACTACACTTTCTGACATGAAAATTTAAAATATGAGTAAAATGCTTTCAACTTGGAAACTGCAGTGTGTTAAAATTGAGATTAAGACAAAACTCAACAACCTGTTTCTTCAGTCTTACTATAACCTATCTTCCCAAACTTCTCTCTCCCCTCCTCCTGCACCTTCCAGTAGAAGACATCTATGCTCCATTTCCTCTCCCTGTCTTGCTGAGTTTACTCCCGTGTTATTCTCTGCCCAGGATGCTTGCATGCCATGTTTTTAGTTCACTCTGTGCTTCAGGGAACCATCTGCACTTAGTCCAATGCATAGCACGGAGGCCTTTAACATGTGTCCATAGATCTTGGAATGACCGCAGTAGAAGACTTCTTATCCAACAGGACTCAGGTCAGAAATGGAATAATTCTATTAAACTAGGAAATCACAAAATGTGACCTATACTTATTTAAATATTTTATTTGAACCTCAAACATATTTAAATACATTCATTCACCAAAGTGTGGATGTAAGGCAGGTTGTGAATGAGTTCACTATTTGGAGCTCTGCATTATCTTTTTTTTAAATTGCTTTTTTTTAATCCTCACTCGAGGATATTTTTTCCATTGACTTTCAGAGAGAGCAAAAGGGGGAGAGAGAGAAAGAGGGAGGGACAGAAACATCAACGACTTGAGAGAGACACATCACCTGGTTACCTCCCTCACACAGCCTGCAACCCAGATACGTGCCCTTGGCCGGAATCGAACCCGGGGCCCTTCAGTCCACGGCCGATGCTCTAACCACTGAACCAAACTGGCCAGGGCTGCATTACCTTTCTTGAACAAACCACACTCACAATATGTGTTATGATTCCCAGTTTGTGTTTCTTTGAAGTAGAGGAAAAACTTAAACACACCTGGTAAAGAAACCTGTGTGCAGAACTTTAAATTACTTAGAATTATTTATCAACATCTTACAATAGTTTTGCCCACACTTATTTCATTGGCAGTTTTTGTTTTTGTTAGTAACTCGGTCTTTATTGAATCGTTTCAAAGCATTTCACTTAGTTAAAAAAATTAATGAAATGCTGCAAACATACAAGGAAAAGAACATAATGAACACGTGCCCACGCTCCGCTGTGCGAATGCCGACGTTTGCCATGCCTGCTTTAGATTTTTTAGAGGAGCAGACATTGCAGATAGAGTTGAAACCTGGGCACACTCCACGCTGATTTCATTTCTGTCCCATTCTCCCCTTATAACAACTCTCCGAGAGGAATCAAGATGGCGGCGTAGGGAACCGCCGCTCCCGCGCCTCCCGCAGCCACATCAAAATTACAACGAAAACACAGAACCTCCATCACTCAGAGCCTCCTGAGATCCGGCTGCACAGAAGCCCCACAGCCAGGGAGCTGAAGCAGCACCGAGACGGGGAGGAGGGGCGGAGACGCGGGCGGGTCGGGGCTGGATCGAGGAGACGCGGCCGCGGGCCCACACCCGGTGCCAAGGTTGAAACCCGGGAGGGAATCTCGGCGGTGGGGGTTTCCCGGAGGAGCGAGGGGTCCCAGCCCCACAGCAGGCCCCCAGCCCAGGAAGAGACGTCCCCACAACTCTGGGCTGTGAAACCAGCGGGGACTGTGGTTGAGGGTCTCGGAGGCCGCGGGAGCCCCAGCAGCTCCTCTAAAGGGCCCGGCACGGACTCACTCGGACGCTCCCTCTGAGCCCAGCGCCGGGCAGCAGCCTGAAAGGACCCGGGACCCTCGGGGAGGAACTAACCTGCCTGAGATCCGGGCGAGAGCTGGAGGGCGGCTTCCTCCCAGGCAGAAGGGCTGGCGGAGGCCATGGCTCCTGTGGCGAGTCCTCCCCGCACACAGCCGGCAGGAGGCGCCATATTTGAATCGCCAGCACCTGACTCACACCGGAGGCCCCGCCCCGTGATTCCCGGAGGCCCCGCCCCTCCCACCTGCAGGCTCAGCCAGGCCATTTCCAGGGGCTTTTCTGTGCAGGTGGCCTCTCGAGCCTCATGCTTAGGACTTTCCTAAAACCTCTCAAACAAGCAGCAGCGGGCCCCATACAGCTTGATAAGTGGCCCAGGCCTGGCACGAGCGGCAGCCTGCATTGGCTCATAGCTAGGCCTCTCCTGGGCACCTCCAAGCCCAGCACAAGTAGCAGCCAACTACGGTTTGCTGTGTAGCTCTTGCTGGGTGGCCCTGGGCAAGGCACTGGCAGAGGCTGACTTTGCACCTCCCGGGAGGCCCCAGAGACAGTGCACCTGGTGGTCAGACTCGACCACGCTGGATTACAACCCCACCACATCCATGAGTGACACACTCAAGGGGCGCACTTGCTGAACACCAAAGCCCCACTGAAGTAATCCTGCTCCAAAGGGGTGTCTCCAGCACAGCAGCTCTCTGGCTGTAGTTGCAGCTGGTCCTCACAGCTGATTGGCCTGGGGGTCAATTCCTCCCAGTGAAGCCAATAGCAACCAAGGCTCCACTACAACAGGACAGTGCACACAGCCCACACAGGGGAGCGCCTAGAGGGCCCTGATCAGGTGACTGGGGAGGCTGAGCCACTGGACCCTACAAGGCACCTACTACACAAAGCCACTCTACAAATTCCAGGAGACATAGCTGCTCTACCTAATACATAGAAACAAACACCTGGAAGCAGCCAAAATGTGGAGGCAAAGAAACATGTCACAGAGGAAATAACAGAAGAAATCTCTAGAAGAACTAAATGAAATAGATCCAAGCAACCTAACAGATACAGAGTTCAGAATTTTGTTTATAAGGATGCTCAAGCGTATTAGTAAGAGTATTATGAAAACAACCGAGAAAATTGATGGCATAATAAAGTACCAATTTGAAATGAAGGCTACACGAACTGAAATGAAGAATAATTTACAAGGAATCAACAGTAGAGGATGCTGAAAATCAAATCAGCAATTTAGAACATGAGGAAACAAAAAACACCCAACCAGAAGAGCAAAAAGAAAAACGAATCCAGAAATATGAAGATAGCATAAGGAGCCTCTGGGACAACTTCAAGAGGCCCAACATTTGTATTACTGGGGTGCCAGAAGGGGAAGAAAGAAAGCAAGAAATTGAAAACCTGTTTGAAAAAATAATTACAGAAAACTTCCCCTACCTGGGGAAAGAAATAGACTTATAAGTCCAGGAAGCACAGAGGGTCCCAAACAAGAGGAACCCAAGACACATCATAATTAAAATTCCAAAGGTTAAAAACAGAATCTTTAAGGCAGCAAGAGAAAAGCAATTAGTTACCTACAAGGGAGCACCCATATGACTGTCATCTGGTTTTCCAACAGAGACTTTGCAGGCCAGAAGGGAGTGGCAAGAAATATTCAAAGTGATGAAAAACATGGAACTACAACCAAGATTGCTCTACTCAGCAAAGCTATCATTTAAAATTGGAGGGCAGATAAAGAGCTTCACAGATAAGAAAAGGCTAAAGGAGTTCATCACCACCACACCAGCACTACAGGAAATGTTGAAGGATCTTCTTTAAGAAGAAGCTAATGGCCGGGCCGGGCGTGGCTCAGCAGTTGAGCGTCGACCTAGGATCCAGGCGATCGGGGTTCGATTCCCGGTCGGGGCACATGCCCAGGTTGTGGGCTTGATCAATGACTCTCTCATCATTGATATTTCTCTCTCTCTCTCTCCCTCTTCTTTCCTCTCTCTGAAATCAATAAAGATATATATAAAGAAGCTAATGAACAAAAGAATCTGATGAACTAAATAGATCCAGAGACATTGACTCATCCAACAGACGATCATATTTCAGAGGAAAGAGGGAAGGGGGGTGGAGGGTGGGGAGAGATAACCAAAGAAGTTATATGAATATATGCATAATCCATGGACACAGTCAATAATGGGGTGAAGGCCTGGGGAGTGGGCGGAAGTGAGGTGGGGGGGTCAATTGGGGGGGAAAATGGGACACCTGTAATACTTTAAATAATAAAGATAAATTAAAATAAAATAACTATCCTGAACCCTGTTCAGCTTTTCCATATGTGTCTTTATATTTATTCCATATGTGTGCTATAAATAAATGGCTTTGTTTCGTTTTTCATGTTTTGAATCTATATGTAAATGGTATCATACTGTATGTATTATTCTGCAACTTGATTTTTTCTCTCTCATCATTATGTTTGAGATTTATACTTGTTGAAAAATGTAGCTCTAGTTTATTATTTATACTGCTGCATAGTAGGCCCTGGCTGGGTAGCTCAGTTGCTTAGAGCATGTCTCAGTACGCCAAGGTCGTGGGTTTGATCCCCAGTCAGGGCATGCGCAAAAATCAACCAATGAGTGCATAGATAAGTGGAACCAAAAAAATCCATGTTTTTCTCTCTCTCCCTTTCTCTCCCTCTAAAAATCAATTAAAAAATTAGGCTGCTGCATGGCCTTCCATTTTGTAAATATTCCAAAACTTATTTATTTTATTTTTTCTCTTGTTGAACATTTCAGTTTTCTTTTTTTTTTTTCTATTATAAACAACACTGCAGTGATCATTTCTTCATAGATTTCACTCTCTTTCTCTTACATGCTTTAACAGCTAATAGTTTGAAAATGAAATGTATTTTAATTAACTCTGCCTTTATAATTATTCAAAGTGTATGTGCAAGTATGTGTTTCTATCGTCTAGCAAACATAATAAGAAATGAAATTTTGGAGTCAAAGGAGATATACATCTTCACATGTATCTTGTCAAATTATTTTCTATTATGGTTGTAACTGTTTAGCTTTCACTAGCTGTGTATGACTTTGTTGTTCCACATTCAACATTCATGTTACTGTTCCTTTCAATTTTTTTCCAGTTAGATGGGTGCGAAATGGTATCTCAAGTGGCTGTATTTGATTTGCCTAGTCAATAATGAGGTTCTTTATCTTTTCATGTGTATTGGGCATCTGGAAGTCCTCCTCTAGGAACTGCTCGTTTCTGTCCTTTGCCCTTTTCTCTGTTGTTTATCTTTCAT
Source organism: Miniopterus schreibersii (assembly GCF_964146895.1). Taxonomy (NCBI): domain Eukaryota; kingdom Metazoa; phylum Chordata; class Mammalia; order Chiroptera; family Miniopteridae; genus Miniopterus; species Miniopterus schreibersii. Next base: position 24,612,691 of record NC_138109.1, on the reverse strand, counting down.
TCTTGATTTGTAAGAATTTTGTTAAATTCTGGATACCTATACTTGCTGATCAAATGAATTCCAAATATCTTTCGCAGCTTGCAGCTTGCATTTTTATCTTTGTTCACGTCATCTTTTGTCGAATGAATGTTTTGAAATGATAGGGAATCACATTTGTCAATATTTTCCGCCATGATTTATTCTTTTGGGTTTTAAGAACTACTTGCTCCTTCTGAAAGAAAGGTTTTCCTAACGTTCTCTTCAAAATGTTTTCAAATGTTTTATTTTTCAAATGTAGGTCTTTATTCCAGTTAGATATGGTGTCAGTATGGTGTGGGTGCAGGCACCTAGTTGTCTTTTTTCTGTATATACAACTGTCTTACCCCAGGTTTTCTGAAAAACAGAGCCTGAGGCACCACCGGCAGGTCAAGATGTTGAGAGGGTCAACCCCAGGGCGCAAGAGTCGGGGAGAAGGGAAGTTAGGCACAGAGGAAAACAAAGCAAGTGCAAGGTGGTGTGTTGCAAAGCAAGGCGCAGCTTCCCAAGGGAATCCAGCCTTGGTGGCCCAGGACGTCTTCCCCGCAGGCCCTGTGAGCACCACACCTCAGAAGAGTCCCCAGAGGAGGAAGGGCGAACCATCTGCCGGCTCCTCTTTTCTCCTCCCTGTCCTGGGTGGAAGTTTGCTCCCCTGGAAGTTAATTCATCCGTGGGTTGAGTTTCACACCTTCCCTGTGTAGCCAGTGGGCAGGCCAGTCTTCAGTGCTGTTACGTGATGCTTGATGCTTAGCTGAGCCTGAAAGTGACGCAAGAGCCATGTCCTCCATGAGTCTGGTAGGGTGGGACCTGAGCTCCAGAGCCATGGGTCTTCTGCTGTATTAGGAGCAACAGTAGCCACGCCAACGCCAGGCTCTCTCTCTATGATGAGACTGAGACAACTAGAAGTGTTTAGGAGGTGCAGGAATATCAGTACTACTGGGGTTCCGGGAGATCGGGTGGGTCGAGGTATATTATTTGAATCCTTTACGACCAATTTTCTCATTTATTAAGTACCTAATTCTTTCTCCCCACATTTGTAATGGCACCTTTGAATATATCAAGTTTTCATATGTTCATGGACCTCTTTCTGGGGTCTCTTTTCTGTTCCATTCACCAATTTGCCTATCCCTGAGCCAATGTCATGCCATCTCAAATCTTATAACTTTAAAATAAGTTGATATCTGGTGAGACAGTCTTTTTATTTTATTTTTTACATTCAAAATTATCTTGTATTTTTCCTCTTTATATGAATTTTAAGTTCAGTCTGTTTAGTTTTACAAATAGTCATATTTGGATTTTAGTTAGAATTATATTGAATTTATGAGCTAACTTGGGAAGAATTTGCATTTTATGAGACTGACTCTTTCAATTCATGACCCTGGTAGATCTCTCCACTTATTCAGGTCTCTGTGTGTTTGTTCACTTCTGTAATTTTCTTCACAATGATTTTACACACTTTTTGTCAGATTGATTCCTAGGCATCTTGTTATTTTTGTCACTATTGCGAATGGGATTTTGTTCTTACTGCAAGTTCTAATTATTTTCTGATATTGAGAGGCCACTGATTTCTTCATATTGATCTTGATTACAGAAAATTTGCTAAACTCCATTAGTTTTATTAGATTCTATTCTTTGTGATTTTGTAAGTAATTGATCATGTTCATCTGCAAATAAGGACAGTGGCCTGCTAATCCCAGTTTCAAAGGTTTTTTGTTTTTTTTAAAAAATAATGGATGAGTGTTAAACTTTGTTGATACCTTTTTTGCATTTATTGGAATGATTGTTTTTTTCTCCTTTCATCTGTTCTCCTATAGTACATCAGTAGGTTTTAGGAGCTGTACTTCCTTGCATTTCCGGGATATTCAACTTAGCCTTTGTAGAAACAATTCTCATTCTTTTGACATTCATATTACATTGCTTTACATAACTTTAAATTAAATTATATAGTTATATCAAGAATACCTGGCATCAATAGGTTATGAAATAAAATACAAGAGACCCTGGATGGGCATAAAATTCAAGTGCACAGTAGCCCATTACCTACCAGAATCACACTATGGCTCTTTTAAGACAGAATGGAGTATATCAGTTAAATGGAAGTCAATTAAGAAAGTGTTCACTATTTAACGGAGATCAGTGGCCATGGTGCCAAAGCACATACTCTATAAGTCAATATGAGTTGTCTCCATTCAACTAAATTCAAGAATAGTTATTGAGAAACTACTACACATAAAGTGCCATGTTAGACATCATGGTTACACATAAAGGTAAAGCAAATAGTTCCTGTTCACAAAATATTTTCCATTCTAGTATAGAGAGGGTAACTCCAAGAGCTTACCTACATAAACATGATACAAAAAGAGTAAGATAGATGTCCAAGGAACTACAAAAGCTGACATGGAAGAAAGGTGAAACTGCGGGAAAGGAGTGATCAGGAAAGGAGTCTTAGGAGAGTAGATTCTGCAGTGAACTAGGAAAGGTGTGAGACCACCGATTTCTATACCAGCCAACACTTTAGTTGCTCCCTGTCTGTCAGCAATCGCCTTGAGAGCAATGAGAACTATACTCTGATCTGCTCTGACTAGCATGTTTTCTTGTTGGCCTTGCAGACAGAATCTCCCTTTGGATGAGATGGCTACACCCTAATACCTGGAACCTGTGAATATGTTATGTTACATAAGGGAGAATTAAGATTGAGGATGGAAATAAAGTTGTTAATCATCTGACCTTAAGATTGAAGATGGAAATAAAGTTGCTAATCAGCTGACCTTAAAATGGAGGGACTATCCCAGTGGGTCCAGTGTAATCACAAAGGTCCTTAGAAATGAAAGAGGGAAGCAGGAGTCAGTAGCAGAGTGACGCAGCATGAGGAAGACTTGACCAGTCATTGCTGGCTCTTAAAATGGAAGGGGGCCACGAGCCAAATAATGCTGGCAGCCTCTAGAAACTGGAAAAGGCGAGGAAATGGATTCTCTCCTAAGAGCCTCCAGAAGAATGCAGCCCTGTGACACTTTGATTTTAGCTCAGTGGGACCCATTTCAGACTTCTGACTCAAGGGACTGTAAGATAATAAATTTGTACTGTTTTAAGCCACCAAGTTTACAGTAATTTGCTACAGCAGCATTAAGAAAGTAATACAAAAGGTTAATAAAGTTGATCAAAGGGAAGAACAGATTTTGAGGAAAAGCTCATGGCTTTGCTCATGTTGAGCTGAGGAACTGGTGGTTATCTGTGAAAGGGCCAGAGGCCATGGAAATGTAGGTTTGGATCTCAGAAAAGAGGCTAGGATTTAGGATCCTAGAATCATTTCAAAGAGAAGATACTTGACAGCTTTAGGGAGGAAGTTTAGAGCAGTGCTGTCCAGTAGAAATATAACACAAACCATGAATGTGAGCCGCATTTACAATTTAAATTTTTCAGTAATCACATTAAAAACATAAAAAAGAAAAAGATGAAATTAAATTTTAATGATGTATTTTATTGTACTCAACATATCCAAATTATTATCATTTCAACATGTAATCACTGTAAACATTGTTAATGAGATTTTTGCATTTGGGGGGAGTATGAAGTCTGAACTCTGGTGTGCATTTCCTACTTACAGCACCTCCCAGTTCAGCACCTCTGTAACCAATCCCAAGGGCTCTATAGCCATCGTGTGGCTGGTGCTACTGTACTGGATGGACAGTGCAGTTTGGAGAGAGAGCGGACACAAAGGGTGGGGCCTTGAGAGACATCTGCATCTCGGAGACGGAAGGAGAAAAGGAGCCAGTGAAGGAATAGACAGAGGTAGGAGGAGAATCTAGATAGTGCAATGTTTCAAAACCCAAAGGAATTATACTTACAGAAACGTGATGGGGCCGGGTGGGGGTGACGGGAAAGCATCACATGCTCTCTTTCTTCAATGATCGGGCTCATTCAACTTTTAACATTTTAGAGGTTTTCTCCCTGTCTGTAGTGAAACTCTACAAAGTCACTTTCCTTTGCTCTGGCTTCAGTAGTCTCATACGCACATCTAGCCATCGATTTAGGGCCTCAGACACAGGTGGCTGAGGATAACAAGGTGACTAGAGGAAAGAAGAAAGGAGCACTAAGGTGGCATGAGGTTGTTGGAGGATGTGATGATTTGGAACAGGTGCCTGGTGGGAGGAAGATGGAGATGCTGTTACCATGACAACTGATTATTTCATTGGTCCAATGACCAGTTGCCATGGCGATGGAATCTTTGTGTCAGTGTGACATGGATCCCAAGGGAGAGGATGCTTGTGCAAAGGACCCTTCGCTCATTGGTAAAGCTTTTATATTTGCAATAATTTCTGCATTGCTTGATGAAGTCTCCCCCAGGAACTTCAATCAACATTGATGTCCGCCCTCTTCCTTTCTGTTCATTTATAACAATCACCACTTGGAAAATGCACACATTTTCAAAGTTCATGTTCTATATAGTGCTTTCTTACCCGATAGCCTTTACTTGTTTTAGTAATTTTTCTTTTTCCTACACAGATATAATCCTATTGAAAGCAGGGATCATTCTTACACTTTGGTTCTGTTTTCAAAAGACTTGGGGTTAGTGGAAAAAGCAGACAGATCTTCCTTTACGTTCCACCTCTGCGTCTGCCACTTGCCAATTGTATGGCCTTAGAAAAGTCATTTTATCTTTGCAATTTATTGTTCTTCTATAAAATGGTATAATAAAACTTGCACTGCAGGGTTGCTTGTGATGATTACATATAAGCTAAATTAAGTAGCTGGCCTATAGTAGGGACTCAGTCAATGATCCTGATTATTATAACATGATGCCCAGTCGGGCCCAGATGCCATGGTTAGCACTTACTAATACTTGATGAATAATGAAATAATGATGACAGATGATAGAATAACAGTTGGACTCAATTTAATCCTCAGGGCCCTTAAAGATTAGCTGCGCAACTATACATCAGCTGCAATTTCTTTTTTACTGAATTTATTGGGGCGACATTGGTTAATAAAATTATATAGGTTTCAGGTGTGCAATTCTATAATACATCATCTGTATATTGTATTGTGTGTTCACCACCCCAAGTCAAGTCTCCTTTGCAATTCTTAACTTGCAATCTAAGTTATGCTGATTATAACTCCTTGGGAGGAAAAAATTTTAGAGTATTTAATTAGGAAAAATGAGAGACTAGATAACCAGATATTTTGTGCCTCCTTTATGGAAGAACATACTGCCAATGAAGTAGTTGTGCCCCCCAAAATCTCACACATGAATCTGACTCGGCCTCTAGACCCAACTACTGATTTATGGGAAACACAGAAGGCAGAGCACATGTTAAAAACCACCACAGGGAAGCATGCAGCAAGATCGATTTTGTGGGAAATACTTTAGGAAAAATAATGTAGTTTCTTCAACAAACACATTGCAAGAAAAAAAGAGTTGAGCAGGGATTTATAAATTAAAACTATTCAAGGGACATATCCAATTTCCACATGTGAATGTTACTGGAGCCTTGGCTAGTACTGGGTAATTGTTGAAGCTGGATGATGGATATATGCGAGTTCATTGTATTTGTCCATTTGCATATCTGTTTAAAGTTTTTCTTAGAAAATAAAAGTTTGAAAAAGATTAAGAAACCATATTTAAAGCTTTAAGTGCTTTTATCCAAGACTGCTTGCACAATCAAGATGCTTAGATGTAAGGAAACACAGCGTGTTCCTTAGTACAGTGTTGGACAAGTGCATTGTGATGGTTTAATGAATAAATGTGTATTTCCTCTAACTAGTCCACCATGCTGAGGTTTCTACACTATACACATAAAATATATTTTTCAGTTTCAAATTGCAAGTAGTATTACTCATAACGTAGGTTGGAGTCCTTGAAAAACCAGATTCCTAAAAGGATTTTGTGGGCACGAAGTTTTCTGGGGAGTTGGAGAGGTGTGCTTTTGTGATTAGTCCTGCAGGGGGAGTGAAGAGGAAGGGGCAGAGGGAGGAGCTGCAGTGTGATGTAGTTGCCAGACAGGTCTCATCTGATTCTGTGTGCCTCGGCACCTAGGGAGGGAGTTCAGGAGAGGGAAGAACCCTCCAAATATGCCCCACCTTAAACAATGGGGCCAGGCCTTTACACTTGGAATTACCTTCCTGCCTGCCTTGCCCTAACAGACCTGAACTCCTCCTTTGAGGCTGAGCTCAAATGCTTGTGTTTGCAAATCCTTCCTTGAAACGACCATCCTCAGTCAGATCAAATTCCTTCCTCTATTCTCCTTCCTCTATGAACCATGCAGGAAAATAGGAAGAGCTCACATGTATAACACTTCTTATGTGCTAAGCACTGTGTTCAGCACTCTCCACGTGCCTTGCTTCAGTTAGCTGACAACACACTTATGCAGTGAGCACTATTATTATCCCCAAGTACAGATGAGAAAATTGAGGCTCAGAGAGATTAAGCAACTTGCCCAACTGAAGTCATTGAGCTAGTGAGTGGCAGAGCTGGGATTAAACCCCAGGCAAGGGAGCCCATGCTCTACCCACTTATCACTGTCCCCCACTTGTTAACACTGGCACACTCTCTTAATCACTTTTATGCTGTACTGCCCCCTAGCTACTACTTTTATCTTTACATTACAAGCCCTGAGCACAGTACCCAGCTTAGAGTTAGCATTAGGTAAATGTTAACTGAATGAATGGGTAGCCATCTCATCAGCATTTCTAGCAGATTTCATCTCAGACACAATTTATAAGCACAAGGATGACACAGTTCGTGGTAGCAAGGAACAAAAAACCCCACTGAAAGGGTTTTACCTTAGCCTTTCCCTCCCAGATCCCTTAACCCAAGTGGGCAACACACCACAACATAGGAAAAGCCTTAGTGGGGTGTTAGGAAACCTGGGTTATGGTTCCAGACCATTCATTATGGGCCTAATGGGTGCCAGGCACCCAGTGCAGCTATGTTAAGGGCCTAGTGGGCGCCAGGCACCCAGTGCAGCTATGTTAAAACTGAATGAAGATGCAGACAGGTGAAGGTCGCTGAATTGGTGTGGAGTACGTCTTGGCATCTGTGGTCATGCTGGGATGGATTCCTCCTCTGCTTCCTTCGCTGTGGGTAGACCCGCAGCTGCAGCATTTTATTGAGGTGGAGACTCAGAAGCAGCGCTTCCAGCAGCTGGTGCACCAGATGACAGAACTTTGTCGGGAGAAGTGCATGGACAAGCCTGGGCCAAACTTGGACAGTCTGGCCAGGCCTGTTTTGTGAACTGCGTTCAGTGCTTCATTGAGACAAGCCAGTTAGTCTTGAATCGACTGGAACAGACACGGAAATTCAAGCCAGTCTTCTCAGAAAGCCTGACTGATTTCAGCATTACCTTTTTGGAAAAGAAAGGTAGTTCATGAAATGAAGAGCGGTTGATGAGATGGTTGAAGAAAAGGCCATTGGGGATTGGGTCCCACATTTGTCACTCTGGGGGCATCCTGTCATCTGAGAATGAACAAAGACCTATTTTTTTGTGGGTTTGGGGTTTGGGGGTCATATGTGCATTTTGTTGTGTGTGTGTGTGTGTGTGTTTAAATATGTTTTTATTGATTTCAGAGAGAGGAAGGGGAAGGGAGAGAGAGAGAGAAAAACATCAGTGATGAGAGAGCCATTGATTGGCTGCCTCCTGCACACCCCTGCTGGGGATCACACCCGCAACCCAGGCATGTGCCCTGACCAGGAATCAAACTGCAATCTCCTGGATCATAGGTCGATGCTCAACCACTGAGCCACGCCGCTGGGCTGGTTGTGTTTTTTAACGTTAATTTTGTGAAAACAATTGACAGATGAATAGAAAACTATACTAGATGCATATTACTGAATGTGGGACTATGTTTTTCTTAGAGTCTCATTAACTGCTTCCAATAGTTCGATAGTGGCACTAGTGGCACCACATGGGTAAAATCTGTCATTTGCATGGATTCATTTCAGATCTCTGGGGATATGGATACAAACATCTTTGTGTGTCTGAGAAAGGGCAGCAGTGGGAGAAGAGTAATTTGGTACTTAACTGTAGGCCTTCTTATCTAGTGTTTTGACCATCAGTGCTAGAAAAAAAAAATCTATGGAATGATCAGCTTTCTAAATTACAGTTCAGCTTTCTAAATTATCTCCCTGCTTTGTACTGTGATTTACTTAAATATCTAAATAAAGTATGGTCTTGAGGTAGTACAGGAAGCCTGAGTGTCTAGAGGCCTTTAATTATAAAGGAATCTAGCCAGTGAACATAATTTTCATTACTAAACCTGCCTCAAGGAAGAAGTTCACTTACCCTCTACATCAGGGTCCAAGAAACTCAAAGATGTGCCTAAATAAGTTGTAAAGATTTAGGCCTGTCAAAAACTAACAGCAGTTTCAGGTAAGAGGTGCATGCTTAATGTTAAATCAGTATAGATGTAAACCATTTACTTCATTCTTTTGATCACTGAAATAAAAGCTCTCACAAGATTAACAAAATGAATGAAAATGGCCTTTGCCTCAAGAACAGGGACTGTATCTTAACCTTCTTTTTAACTTCCTCTGGGACATGACATGGTCTATGGTACCTATCCTACAATGGCTTGTCTGGGCCCCCAGATCAGGACTGCGTTTCATATTCTATATTTTAAAGCCTTTCACTACAGTGCACTAATAATCCCATTTTCTACATCTTCTCATACTTCCCAAGCAACCTATTTTACCTGGGGATGACCCCATAAATCTGGATCACCAACAGAAACAAATTCAGAAAGGGTCTGCATCAGTCAGCAGAGGCTCTGTTACACTATGGTAGCAATTCCCAGTTCTCAATGGCCCAATCAGCAAAAGTAGTTTTTTTCACTTGTGCTGTGTGTCTTTCCCAGGTCAGCTGGGGCTTTATTGCATGTTGTCTTCACTCTGGGACAGAAGCAGGTGGATTAGCTTCTATCTTGAATATTGCTGGTCATCAGGAGAGCAGGAAAGGAAAACATCATGAAGCACATTGACTCTTAGAGCTTCTACTTGGAAGTGGCCCCCACGGCTGCTCATATCTCATTTGTAAGTCACATAACCAAGCCTGTTGTTGGTGGCATGGGGAAGTACAATCTGCCCCTGAGAGGCACAGTAAATGTTTATAAACAATCATATGGTCGACCACAGGGTCTCTCCCAACCCCCCTTTTTCGGTTGCAAAACAAAGAGATTTGCCTCCTTGCCCACTCATGCAACAAAGACTTAGAAAAAAATGAAGAGAATTCTTTGAGACTTTGTGTGTGTAGATTCCAACCTCAGCTGTGTCTCTGACAAGGTTTGAAAGGCTTCCTGAAGTGGCACGTGGATGTAAATACACCCACTTGCAGTGAAGAGCACCCAGTAAGTTACAGTTTTTATATCAATGTAAACTGATGGGTTAGTAGGACTTTGAAGGTGAGCTTAGAGCCAGACAGCTCTGGGTTCAAATCCTGACTCTACCACTCTCAAACTATAAGCCTCTGTTTCCTCTTCTTTAAAATGGGGATGACCACCTCGTAGCTTTGCTCTAAGGATTAAATGAAAATGCATACAAAGGGTCTATCATGTTTCCAATCACACAAGGAACACACAAGAAATATTAGCCGTTCCTCGCCATTCTCCCTACAGCACTGCAGTCATTTTTTTTTTTTTTTTTAAATATCTTTATTGATTTCAGAGAGAGGAAAGGAGAGGGAGAGAGAGAGAGAGAGAAACATCAATGATGAGAGAGTCATTGATCAACTGCAGGCCGCAACCCGGGCACGTGCCCTGACCGGGAATCAAACCCCGATAGCCTGGATCCTAGGTCGATGCTCAACTGCTGAGCCACACCCGGCCGGGCTGCAGTCATTTTAATACAGCTCATTAGGTAGGAGATAGGTCAATAACTTCACAACTTTAAATCAAACAAGTTTCTTAACTACCATGTTTGTACCCAGAATTTCAGGCTCCTTTGGGTTTCTTTGGGTTGCTCTTTCCTGGTTCCTTTCAGTCTGTCATTCCAAAAGATTTCCCCTGATGCCCCTCTATTTGAACATCCTTTAACCTACTCTTCCTAGTACCACCCAAGTTTCATCTACTTTAAAATGGGGATGACCACCTCGTAGCTTTAACCTACTTTTACATTTGCTTGCGCATAATGTAAATACTGTATTTAACCTGAGCATTTGTTAATGTTTGTTCAGCTGTCTTGGTGCCCTAGTGTCTTTCATTGTGCTTTTAATTAGCTCAATTGATTCTGAGAGTGGAGGTAAGCCAAAGTTTGAGCCAGGTGGTTACAGGAAAAATGGATTGGGATGGGGAGGGTGAGGAAGGTAGGTGGTATAAGTACACTAGTGCAAATTCATTGTCAGAACTAGGGGGGAAAATTTAGGCTAATGCATGAAATATAAAGCAAAATATAAAGATATCCAGGGAATCTGGAAGGCTCCTCCAAGGCAGGGAATTATAGGAGGTGCCCTCTCATGTTTTTCTTTCCCTCTTGCAGGTCTTGGCTCATATAAAATTCATTTCTAATTTTCTGCTTTCCTCTTACAATAAAGGATCAGGAAAGGCCTCATTTGTCAGCAGCTGTGGGTCACGTGAAGCACTGAACACCCTGCTGCTGATACAAGCTAGTGCCAAAGCAAGATTTTCGTAGGGCTGTTGCAGCCCAGCTCAGGGCAGTTTCTTTCAGGGAATTTATAATCCAGACAAGGCTGGTAAAAGATTGCGAACACCACAAAACAATAAAACCTCTATCTCATTGCTTTGAGCAAGCTATTTCTCTTAAGGATCTGTCCCCTGAGTTAGATACCATCTTCTCTTTGAAGGCTCTCCTGCCCCACACCCTCCCTCCCAGCCCATTCCCATCTCCCAAGACTGTGAACTACTCTTTTCTGAAGTACTCTTTTCTACACTCGACCTTGTGCAAAATAATAACTGTCTTTGAGGGCCTTTATTTTATGACAGCTTGTGTATGATCTCTTTTGCCAGGTAGCTATGATTATGGTTCCTATTTAATAGGCAAGGAAACAGAGACTACGAGAAACTGCATCACTTGATGCAGGCACACAAGAAGTAAGCTATGGAACATCAGGCTGAACTCAGGCCTGCCTCTCCAACCTGGGCTTTAAGCTCTTCCTCCCACACTGTCCCAGAATCCCCCTCTGCTGCTATTACCATTACAACTATTTTTTGGGGGTGATGGGAAGGGTGTTCTTCCACTCTTTGACACTCTGGGATTTGTGCCTCTTTCCTTCCCAAAGACTTCTGATTCCCATTCCCATTCTGGCAGTTATCCAGCCCTGTTCTCTCCCCAGACCTACCCCTGGATAGGAACAAGCACTTTAGAAAAGCACCTTGGAATCCCAAACAGATGAGAGGTGAGGAGCTGCCCAGGATTTGTAAGAGGTGATGATGAATGGGAACCAAAAATCTCCAGACTTGGAGCAAGTCGGAACATGAGTCTTTCTGTTCTCTTAGTCCATCATCTGACTGACTCCACTCAAGTGATTCAGAGATTCCTGGTTTGGGACTTTGTTGACCTTGATCCCAGTCTGAGGTTAAAGCCTGGTGACTATTGGGCTCAGTTTCTTCCTCTGACAAATATGGATAATCTCAGCTTTGCCCATCTCCTTAGTTACGTGATGCACACTGTTGTTTTTTAGTACCCTTCTGCCTATAGTCCCACTCAAGGGATGGTGAGCTTTGAGAACTGAAGGGTTGGGAAGAAAACAAGGTTCAGCAAAGAACCAGCAACTTCCAGTTCCCTTGGGAACTTGGTAGAAGAGGGAGCTCTTCCCTTTCTCAGGAAAGCTGGCAAGGGTGGCCTTTTCTACGGGATACTATTTTCCCTACCATATTGTATTAATTATGTAATCTATTTGTTTCCCGTTAGACCGTGAGTTCTTAAAGTATAGAGACTGTATCTTAATTTATCCAACTCACTGCTTCCAGCCTGACCTAAGCCATCATCCTGCACCTGGATACTGGAGCCTTTGGCTTCCACCGCTGTCCACCCACAGTAGCCAGAGTGATTTTTTGAAAGCATGAATCAGATATTACTCCTCTGTTAAAAGCTCTGAGGTGGCTGTTTTAGACATGTTCCTTAAAATGGCGCCACTCTCTGACCTTCTCTCCCCATTCCTCTCATTTATTCACCCTGCTCTAATTGTCCTGGCCTTCTCACTATTTCTAATGCGCCCAGGAATGCATTTGCCTCAGGGTCTTTCCACTAGCTGTTACTTCTGCCTGGGACACTCTTTTCCAGACAATGGCATGTCTCACTCCCTCACCTCTTTCAAGTTTTTCATTAAAGTCACCTTATGAATTGGGCTCTTCCTGATGGCTCTATTTAAACTCCATTCTATAAAACTGGAATTGGAATAAGATATGTTACGAATCTACCTTCATTTCTTTTCCACTAATTTTTTTCTGCTACCCCTATTACTACGCTCCACATACTCCTCTCTCCACTAAGTATTTTCCTTTCTCCCTCCCTTTTGCCCCAGTGCAGGCCTAAGGCCATTCACCTAGATTAATGCATGAGTTTACGTGAAAAAAAGCGAGGTGTAACAAAACAAAAATGAGATCTCAGTTGAGGTGAAGCTGGAAAGGGAGTTGGACTTGGAAGACATTGGGTTTGAATCTAGGCTCAAAATTTTAACTCTTTTGAGCCTCAGTTTCATCAGCTGTAAAGATGAGCATAGGAATTCTATCTCAGCGACTTGGTAAAGGCATTGAATGAGAAGACATGAGAAAACATTTGGCATGTGGTCTCCCCTAGCTGGGGAGTCCACCAGATCAGAACTTTGGCACCCAACACATGGTCTGGGCTGAAGTATTTGTTGAACAGATATAGGTATTATTGATGAATAAATGGCAGACATTAAAAAGTACCCCCCCCCCCTTCAGTTTTCTTCATACCCCTTACCCTGCCAGGTCTACTTTTTCCCATAGCACTGAATACCTTATATCTTCCCAAATAATTTTCTGGTATGTTTATCATCTTTCTCCCATACCAGGTGATAGCTCCAAGAGGTAAGGGTATTCCCCCACGCCTTTCTGTTCACGGACACATCCCAAGCACTAAAGTAGTGTCTGACAACCTTAGTAGTGATTGGCAACTATTGGTTGGATGAATGAGTGAATGAATATTTTTATCTTCAGAATCTCGCTGTTTTTTTGTTGTTGTTAACCCTCACCTGAGGATATTTTTTCCATTGCTTTCAGAGTGGAAGGGAGGGAGGCAGGGGGAGAGTGCGAGAGCGCGCAAGGATGCGAGAGAGAAGGGGTTCCTGCAAGCCCCTGGCTCTGCAGGTGCCCTTGACCGGGAATGGAGCCCTCGGCGCGCTGGTCTGCAGGCGACGCGCTGGTCACTGCACCACACCGGCCGGGCGAGTGTTGCTGGCCTTCGTAGGAAGGAATATAGCCGTACTTTGAATCCCCAGGGCCTGGAAACGCTGGGTGAATAGCAGGTGTTCAGTGTTTGCTGAAGCAATTGGTTTAGTCAGCTCCTTAATAACCGGAGACTACGTCAGAAGGGTTCCCAGGGCTCATTCACTCAGGCTTCTGTTTTCCTATCATCCAATCTACCAAGTGTTCACCTAAAAAAAAAAGTGAGTCTCCAAATGTTGAGGATCTACTGTGGGTTCAACAGCATGCTTGGCGCTGCCCGCGTGACGAATGCGAAGAAAGCCCGAGGAAGGCGCCCGAACGTCAGCGACTGTGAAACCACGGGGCAGCTGACCAGCGCTAACAGTTTAGAGAATCAGTGAAGACTGACGTCGAGGTAAACTCCAAAGTCCACAAGCTGCCCGCACTACCTTCCTAAACACTCCGCCTACTGAGCCCAAGGACCACAGCCCGGCCGCTGCTTTGGAGCCCGCAGAGCCCGTAGGGGTGCACCTCCTTTGGAGAAGGAAACTGAGGCCAGGATGGGACAGGCCTCGGCGGAGACGGGCCTGGAAGCCTGGCCTGTGAAGCTCTGAGGGAAGGGTGTCCTGAACCGCCAAGGTGCCTTTGGAACCCGCGCTGTGCCAAGCGGGAAGAGGGGCCGGTTTCCAGGAGAGGCTGAGGTGCCTGCCGTTACGGTGAGGTGGCGAAATTGGGGGTGGGGGCAAGGTCACGAGGCGCCATTCCCCGGGATCACGGGCCCTTGGAACCCACGGGCAGGGTCCCGGGCCGCGGGTTCTCGCTGCCCTCCGCTCCGGAGCCGCCTCGGCCGCTCCCACTCCCAAGGCGTCCGGAGTTGCCGGCGGCTCCACGACACCCGCGGCTCCACGACGCCCGCGGCGCGAAGGCAGAACCGGCGGCGTCTCAGGGCACTACTTGTCCCAGCGGAGGGATCCCGCGCCCTTCGCCGCCGCCACGACCGCGGAGGAGCCGTGACGCCGCCGACGCCGGGCTGGTGGCGCAGCGACGTCGCGGGAGGCGGAGGCGGGGGTGGCCGCGGGGGCGGGAGGGGGAGCGGGTCGGGAAGTAGTTCCGGGTGCGCGGCCCCGGATGTTGGCTGCTCCCGCTGCCGCCACCGCTCTGGGCGCTGCTTGGGGCCTCGGCCGCTCGCACCAGGCGCCGTTGGGACCTTTCCCGGGGGGCGGAGACGCACGCAGCGGCCGGGGGCTCGGCCGGGCCGTCCCGGCCTGCGCAGCCTGAGGTGAGCGCCCGCCGCCGAGGCGGCCGGGCCGGGGCTGCGGCGAGGAGGCGGGGCTGGGGCATCTCTCGGGACGGAGGCTGGGGCTGCCCTCCGCGAGACGCCCTCTCCCTTTTCTCAGCCACGGACACTGCGGGGTGGACGGCGGGCGGAGCAGGGGCCCCTGCGGGAGCTGGGGCCTGGGCGGTCGGCGAGGGCCCGGTCCCTCCCTCCCCCGCGGCGCTTCTCAGCTGCTGCTGCCCCTCAGCCGGGAAGCCGCGGCTCCGCGCCTCCTCGCCTCCCCCCTCCCCCAGGCGGGGCTCGGGGGAGCCAGACGGGGTTCCCGGGGCGCCGAGTCGGAGGACAGTGCCGTGTCCGTCGCTTCGTGACCTGCCCCTGGCCTGGGCTAGCTCCCTACCCCGGCACGATGCAGCCTCTTCCCTTCAACCTTGGGGGTGCTTTTCGGCAGGCGAGGCGGGCAGCACCTCCTGCCTCGGGGGTGCCCTTTGGGGGTGAGGAGGCCCGTGCGAGGGGGCCTGTGTTCCCACCCATCCTGTCGCCGTGTCCTTTGCCGGCATTAGGACAGAGGCTGCCGTTCCATGCGGACGTGTTGCTGTCCTGTGTGTTGCATCCTGCCCACGTGGTAGGGTGTTCCCTCCCCCCCTCCATTTTTGCAGCTGGTGGGGAGGGAGGGTAACGGGGTGGTTTTTCCTCTGTGATTTCCTCCTGGTGGCGTGTAAGGTGTTAGGGTCAGTTTTCTTTGCTGAGGCCTACTGTTGGTTAGCTGGAAGAAGCAGGAGTTGTACTCTGACAACGGGGCTTAGTTTCATTGACATCTTGCCTCCTCTCCCTTTGGCTCCTCTAGTTCTTTCTTCTGCTTAATCCTAAAGAGAGAATAAGCTGAAGCTGCTAATGCATTGAGATGTGTAGTTTTCGCTTCTCCGCTCTACTTTTTGTGTGTATGGTTGGCGAAGGCTTTTCTGTGTTGTGCAATGTAAGTCTCTTGTTCCTTTTTGGATTCCTGAATGAGCTGTGTTAGGCTGGCCAGGGAGTTAGTGGGCATCTTTTTTGTCTTTTAATTTTTTTCCCTTCTACTTTGTTTCCCAGTGAAACAAGTGACTTCCAAGGCAGCACTAGATAGTTTCACTGAGTCACTTATTTCTTGGGAGCTCTTTCATTTACCTTTCCCTCTGTCTTTTGAATACCATTGCTCTCTGTTTTTGGAAACTGGTTTTGAAACGTATTTTGAGTATTTTTTTCCTTAATGTCTCTTCCAGGTTAAGGTTTCCATCTTTCTGTGTTTTGCCCTATTTTTACTACAGTTTGTCCCCTTAACAGGGAGCAGGCCACAGTAGTTGTGAGAGGAGCCTTTTAATCTACCCAGGCCTTAGAAGATATTTATAGAAAAGTAGTAACTCCTCTCCATTTTTCAGTTTGGGTGGCATATTAGAGATGTGCTTGCATTTTTAAGTTTTCTGTTGTTTTTTGTTTGTTTGTTTGTTTTTAAAGATAAACCTGAGGATTTCTGTTTTCTTTTTGTGTTTTTTGGAGTTGAGGTGAATCTTGTGCTTGGTTTTGTGCTGCTGAAGATACTGGGACTTTGTCATGCCTTTATTAGGTATTTTTTGGATGGGGTCAGGACATGTTTATTTTGGCTCCTTTTGGTTCATTGGTTTGGATGAAATAAAAAGTCTTAATATTTTGAAGTCATTTTTAGATTCTAGAATGGCCAGTATGCTCATTTTTTCTTGGTTTGTTTTTTTGCTTTGTGCATTATCTTTGAATATATATTTTTCCTTTTATCTGGTACAGTTGTTAGTATATTCTCCTATGTAAAATAAAAATGTTTAAATACAGGTTCTATCTGCTTTCAACATGCTAAATATGGGTGGGGCAGTGGAAAGTAGAGAATGTTGTGATACATTCTGAGGCATATTTTTTTAGTCAGTCAGCATTTGTGTCCTCCTGCAAAATACTGTGCTCTGTGTAAAGTAGTCTGTATGAAAGAGACACGAGATAAAATATGTGGTCTCTTCAAACTCTTCAACTTCTGTTGGGGAAACAACACATAATGTCCATTATTCATAATTACCAAGTAAAATCAAACTTATGGGATAACAATGCAACCAAAGTCAAAGGTATAAGTGATATTTGAAAAAGAGGAATTTTCAGAGGGGAAGAGGTATATTCCAGGAGAATAAACTAGTATTTGCAAAGACAGAGAAGTGGTAACTTACAAAGATACCAAGCAGTTTGACTGGCACGGAGAAAGTGTATTGGTGAATAATAATAAATGAGTTTAAGATTGGTATTGGTGGAGGATCTATCAAGGATATAGGGTTTGATTTGATGGGGCGTCACAATGGTTTCTAAAGAATGAGAATAAGATGATGCGTACTGTTTCTGAGGGAGGTTTTTGTATTAGCTGAGTGTCCTGGGGGGAGACTGCCTGGAATGCTCTTGGAGAATTTTAGGAATAAAATGATGAGGGTCTGACATAAGATAGTGATTATGGCTATAAAATAATAGCTAACATTTATTGAGTACTTATAGTATGCCAGGCATTGTTCTAAGTTCTTTACATGTATTTAACTCTTTAAATCTTCATAATAACGTCTTCTTACTCCTATGGAGAAACTGGGTGACAGAGAGGTTAAGTGACCTACCCAAACTCCAACAGAGTAAGCAGCAGAGCCAGTCAGGATTTGAACCCAGGCAATCTAGCCTTTGAGCTTATGCATTTAATTGTAAATTATACTGTCCTAAGAAAGTGTATAGAATATATAAGGTGTATGTGTGAGTAAAAATTAATTTGAACTCAGTGATTATTGAATGTAGGCAAAGGTAAGAGAGCAAATAAAACATTAAAAGTTTAAAGCCTAGAATCCTGGGAGGAAAATAGGAAAGTATCACTGTTCAGGAAAATGGGCTAAGATTGGTTATGGGCAACACTAGATTGTGTTCAATCAGTCTTTTAATAGTAGGCTAGCTTCCTGCCACTCCTGATAGCCTTCTCTTCTTGCTGGTTTGGCTCTGGAAATGCAGGCTTAGTTTAGTATTAATCTAAGCAAAACGATTAGAAAAACATCTATTCATCAGGGAAAAAAAAGTATACCAAGTTCCAAAATCACATAGAAATAGCATAGGAATTATTTAGGTTGAGCCACACCACTGCTTCCCAGCCTTAGTGAGGATAGTCAAGAACTGACTAGAGTAGAAGTATCTGTATACTTCATTGCTATAGAGATGCAGTGTAGATTGTTCATTGACCAGAGCTAACGATAGTAAAACGCGTGAGTAGATGAGTGTTGGGAGGTCAGTGGTATAATGGTGAAAGAGTTTGGAACTTTGGGAGACATAGGCTAATAGGTAAAGCATTCTGAGAAGAGCCAGGAGGCACATCAGTGCTACAGAAGCCAAGGATAGGAAGGGCGTTGTGGTTGACTGTATCAAATGTAGTCTCCAAGTTCAGAAACAATGATCATGATGAAAAGACTATTGACCCTCATTCACTGCTGGTGGGAATGTAGACTGGTACAACCATTATGGAAACAGTCTGGCGATTCCTCGAAAGATTAATAATAGAGCTACCGTACGACCCAACAATCCCTCTCTTGGGTATACCCAGAAAACTCGAAAACATATTTTCACAAAGATATATGCACCACTATCTTCATTGCATCATTATTCACGGTGGCCAAGACAGGGAAACAACCAAAGTGTCCTGTGATGGACTGGATAAAGAAGATGTGGTATAGTGGATTACTACTCAGCCATAAGAAAGGATGCCATTTGTAACAACGTGGAGGGGCCTTGAGAATATTATGCTAAGTGAAATAAGTCAGTCAGGAAAAGCTATGAACCATATTATTTCACTCATATATGGGATATACAACTGAAACTCGTGGACACAAACAGCATTGTGGTTGCCTGAGGGAAGAGGGTTTCGGGGAGGAGGGTAATGGGAGTCTTAATCTACGGTGATGGGAGAAGATAGGACTTTGGATGGTGGGCATACAGAGCAATATGGAGATCTTGTAACATAGAAGGTCACACCTGAAACCTGTATGTTCATATTAACCATTGTCACTCCAATAAATTTAATAAAGTGTCAAAAAGACTATTGAACTAGGACCAGGAGGTAATTTGTATCCTTAGAATTTTGAAAAGAAGGATAAAAATAGATGCCAGATTTGTTTTCCATAAAAGGATTTGTAGAGACGTGGTCTGGTGTGGTAATTTGTAGAATTTTCTCCTATTGCTTCCTCCGGTCTCATTCTTGTCCACATGTCAGAGCTAATCAAATATCAGAAAACTCACCTTTTTTTTTCTTTAAAAAAGAAAACGTGTGTTCTAAAGCCAGTGATTTTTATACTTATCACAGTTCTCTTAAACACTTTTTTAGAACAGTTTTATTGAGATACAATTCACATACTATACAGTTTACCCATTTAAAGTATACAATTCATTGGTTTTTAGTATATTTACTAAGTTATGCAACCATTACCAAATCATTTTTAGATATTTCAGTTATTCCAAAAAAGAATGTTTGTACCTATTAGCAGTCACTCCTCTCATTTTCCCCTCCCCCTGAGTCCTAGGCAATCACTAATGTACTTACTATCTCTATAGTTTTGCCTATTTTGGACATTTTGTATAAATGGATTATATAGTATATCGTCTTTTGTCTAGTTTCTTTCCCATAGCATAATGTTTCAAGGGTTATCCATTCTTGTAGTGTGTATCAGTATCATTTTTGTTGGTAAGTAATAGTCCAGTATGGCTGGTATACCTTTTATTTATTCATTCATCCAACCTTTGATGGACATTTAGGTTTTTTACTCTTTTTAAAAGCCCTTCCCTATCTTTATCTTAATCCTTATTCTGCAACTCCACCCTTTCCATGGCTTTTCTTTTAGATCATAACCTCAGCTATGCATTCTGCTACGTACTGGAGATACAAAGATGAGTAAGGCATGGCCCTTGAACATTTATATAGCGTGCTTATGGTTTATGTACTTTGTTTTCATTTGTTATCTCATTTGATCCCACAATAGCCCTGATGTAGGCAAAGCATTTTTTTATAGGTTTAAAATTTTTTTAAATATGTTTTTATTGATTTCAGAGAGAGGAAGGGAGAGGGAGAGATAGAAACATCAATGATGAGAGAGTCATTGATTGGCTGCCTCCTGCACGTTGCCTGCTGGGTATTGAGCTGGCAACCAGGGCATGTGCCCTGACCTGGAATCAAACCTCAATCTCCTGGATCATAGGTTGATGCTCAGCCAGTTAGCCATGCTGGCTGGGCGGCAAAGCATTTTTTAAGACAAGCAATTTGAAGTTGAGATTTGGTGACTTGCCAAATATTGCACATTTAAGTCACTGATGGAGCAAATAGATCATCTTAGTCCATGTCCATTGCTATTTCCACTACTCTGTGCTGCTATTTTAACTTAAAGGATCCCCATATGAATTGCTGAAGAATTACAGGGACTGGGAAATCCTCTTAGGGAATCAGTACATTTTAATGTTTAATTTTCAGGACTTAAAATGAGTTTTTTATTTATTATTATTTTTTTATCCTCATCTGAGGATATTTTTCCATTGCTTTTTAGAGAGAGTGGAAAGGGGAGATAGAAACATCGGTGTGAGAAAGACACATCGATTGGTTGCCTCCTGCATGCACCCCGACTGGGGCCGGGGATCGAGCCTACAAACAAGGTACGGAATTGAACCCGGGACCCTTCAGTCCGCGGGCCTATTCTCTGACCACTGAGCCAAACTGGCTAGGGCGAGTTGTTTTTGTTTTTTTTTAACCAGATTCTGTCACTTGTTTGCTCTCTGATTTAGATGTCATTTAATTTTTGTGCCCTTCCCCCCCCCCCCCCCCCCGGAAATTTAGTGGGGATTAATGTGATGATGATAGCGGTAGTGATAATAGTAGCTAACATTTTCTGAGACCTTATTATGGGCCCAAAAATGTTCTAAGTACCTTACATTTATTATATAATCCTCATAACAACTCTAAAAGATAGATTTTATTATCAAAATTTTACAGATGAGGAAACAGGCACAGAGTGGTTAAGTAACTTGCTTAAGGGTGTATAGCTAGGAGTGGAAAGAGCCAGAGTTTAAACCCCTGCAGTCTGTTTTCGGAACTCAGTGGCTGTTAATCACTACACTGTACTGTTTACTGTGTCGTGAATTAATAGAGGCTACTATTTCAAGTAAAGGCATGACTGTAATATAAAGATTGGATTTTGAATAGAGTTGGGGAAGCAAAAAACAGCAAAATTAAGTGGACATTGCATCCACATTTCTTTTAAATAGCCTGTACATGTTGTTTAGGCATTCAGGTACTTTTTTTGTTCATCCCTGCTAAAGGCCTCTCGACTCAGAAATTGCATTATTTTCAGTGCTCTTCACTGTCGGCTTTGTTAGTCCCTTAGCTTTCCACATTGCTACTATTCAGAAACCTTGGCTTGAGAAAGCTAAAGCTCGCTTTACTTCTCCTCAGCCTTCCTTTAACTGAATTTTTGTTTTCCATTTTCAACAGTTAGCCTTTCAGTTCTAGATGGAGGTACTCTTTATCCTCCTCTACCCCAAAACTCAGAACACCACAGTGGCATTTTATAACAACTGTCAACAAATTTGACCATCTTAATAGGCATAAATGGATTCTAGTGCACAAATGACAAGAACCAAAGCACAATGTTTTGGTTAAAGAGATTGACTTATGCTGAAATTAGAAAAGGCATCTGTTATACAGGATTTTGGATTTAATAGAATTTGTTATAACCAGATCAGCAAAGCATTATTACTGTGGGCCATCTGTTGGGATATGGAAATAGCTTTGTTATATGTAACCAGATGTTGTATTTATATTTATAACAATGGCATTGTACTTATTTTAAGTAAACTCTTGTAGTTAGATACCTTTGGTTGTTATTCTACTTGACATATCAGTCGATTACCTGAGAATGCAATGTCTTTCAAAGTGGTTATTACTTTCCTATAGAATTGAGACAAAACAACTGAAACAGAAAGCATGAGGCTCATACAGTGTCAAACTTTAGTACTGTAACAAAATAAAATATAGGATAATTATGAATGTAAGATAATTAGGACCATATTCAATAAGAACTCTTACTTCAACACCATTTCTAATAATTACTAACCCACTCTGGTTGCTCTAAGAATTTTACCAGAAACCTAAAGTGATTTCATTTGTTATAATCGGACCTAAATTAATTACACTGCACTGTTTGACTTATTTCCCATCATCAGTGGGTGAAGTAGTCTGTAAATAGACTCAGACTTATGGAACGCAGTAAGTGGAACTGTTGTTAGAACAGTCTTAGAGAACTCTCTTCCAAGTTGAATGCTAATAATTTGAGGGTGGGAAAAGTCCTTGGGTAGGAGCTTTTAGACAGAGTCTCTAGAAACTCAGCTGTCTTAGTCCCTTTGGACTGCTATAACACAATACCACAGACTGGATAGCTTCTAAACAATAGAAATTTATTGTTCATCATTCTGGAGGCTGGAAAGTCAAAGAACAAGGTGTCAGCAGATTTTTTGGGTAGCGCCCTTTTCCTAGTTCATAGCTGGCACTTTCTTGCTGTGTCCTCACATGGTGGAAGAGACAAGGGATCCCTCTGGCGCCTTTTTTTTTTTTTTTTAAAGTAAGACACTAATTCCATTCATTAAGGCTCTACCCTGATGACCTAAGCCCCTCCCAAAGACCTCACCTCCTAATACCATCACCTTTGGGGATTAGGACTTTGGCACATCAATTTTGTCTGTGTGTGTGTGTGTGTCGGGGGGGGGCTAGATACAGACATTGAAATCATAGTATTGGTTACTTTTTCATTGTCTTCACATCATATGTAGGGAGGGTCATGGATTTCATTGACTAGTTGAACGATTGTTCCAAGATGACCCTGTGTCTGAAGGATACTTTACCTAGTAAACTAACTTTTAATTAAGATTTCATCTGCAATACAAAACTGAAAGCTCTGACTGAATTCTACCTAGACAGAGTCCTTCCCTGTGGTATAGTGGTATCAAAGAAATAAGATTGATGCTCTGATTGATTGCTAGGGTATGGTGCTGATGTGACCTTCTGAAAGATCTTGGAAGTTGGAATCAACTTTTTTCCTAAGGTTAAGACCTGGCCTTACTGTGTGCTGAAACATAGATTTGTGAGAGGAATGGATGACGGGGAAGAATGCTCAAACTTAATAATTCAAATTCTGTTTGCTTACAGAAAGATGGGATTGGGAAGTGAGTCCACTATGGTAGAAATATATTATTATTAAGATCCTAGATTTTGACTGGTGGCTACGTGGGTGCTTATTCAATTATTAAACATAACTAAAAAGTTCCTGTGGCTTGGCTGTAGAACTTTGGGAAATTTATTGCAGACACAACAGCCAAATATGCTTTAGTCAGGAGCAGATTTATTCTTCTGAATGAAGGTAGAGCAGGCCATCATGACAGGAGGTAAACAATATATGGCATCAGTTTTTGCTACTGAGGCTGGGTCTGTGTCTGTGACATGTTTTGCCTGTCTACTCTGTAAGGAGATATTGATGGTATTGTTCCACTATGTATGTATATAGTAATCACTATCAGAAATGGCATTTTTGCCTATCAGGGGAAGTCATGTTTTATATTGTTTATTATAGGGCATGTGTGTTTTGGAAAGATTTGCACCTTACAGTTGAATAATACTTTTTGAAACGCATTTTCTCTGATCTGTTGAATTTTGGAGCCTCACGAGAGCCCTGTATTATAGGTAGGGCAAATAATACTCAGACGGACAAATGGAGAAAAGAAGATACACGCTCAGACATAGTGTCACACAGTCATTTAGTAGTAGAGTAGAGAGAGGAACCCAGATCCTGCATTCTGTTTTTAGTCTTGTACTTTTTAGTAGAAAACGGACAAAGTTTTTATGAAGAACATATTTTGAATTTCTGAGGTAGAAGTGAAAGGTTGTGGACCCCAAAGGACCTGGGCTCCTTGGAACAGCCCTTGTCTTGTGATAATATCAGACTCGGGGACATAAAACGATTGGGAGCAACTTTTTCCCTTGTTAAATTTGGGTCAATTTCCAGTCACTGAATGTATTTTTACTCGAGCCTGCATTCTTTTGTCAAATTCTAGAGATAAGGAGGAGATAAAATCAGAAGGGAAGCTTTTAGGGGATCACTAAATAGCAGATTTGGTCTTATTTTTTTGGAAGTATACACCTATAAAATTTAGATGTTGAGAAATTGTACCTGGAACATGATTCTACTGAGGGTGGTTGGGTTACTACCATAGGGTATTGTCTCTTACTTGGAGGGTAGGAAGAATGACAGTATATAAAAAAGTTATAACTACTACACAGAAAAAGATGGGAAGAAAACATCACGATAGTCTTTGTCTCCCTTGAACCTGTTTGTATATTCTAAGCTCTCTAGAATGAGCATATTACCATTTTTATAGTCAGAAAAAATAAACATGTATGATTTTTATGGTTCAAATGAGAATTTGGAAAAGTATGAATGATAGCACTTATAAAGAGCAGTTTAACACTGGGTGCTATCAAAGTGTTTTGCTTTCTAGGCAGTTATGTTAATAAATAAGTTTGATAAATTATTTGATTATAATTTTATGGGTTGAGTTGTGGGTGTATTAAGTGCTTTGGGTTTTTCTTTGCATTATAATTTAGTCATTTAGCTCAGCTGATTGAAGAAATTAATTTTAGTCCCCCAGAAGCAACCAAGACCTTAAGTTTATACACAGTACTTATCAATAAATAACCTAAAAATAGCGTACTGCTTTATAATGAAAACTAGGCTTGGGATCTACTCCTACGTCCATTTCCATTTCTTATTAGAAAAACAAAATTGTTAGTGCTTCTTTAAGGTGTACTGTTTTCATCCAGTGACATAGGACTCACTTTCTCTCACTCATTTGTTCATTTACTCACCATCTGCTATGTTCTGGGCACTATAATAAATGCTAGGGATATAAGTAAAAGACAGTGTCCTTGCCCCCAAAGACACCATCTTTTAGTTTGGGAGAGAGATCACAGAAATATTCTTGGCATATGGAGGTATCCTGGAATATCTTCTGTTTTCTAGTTTTTAACTAGAAAGACAGAATGACTAGCTTGGTTGTTTGAAGAACTGAATGCATTTAGTGGTGTGGATAGATGGCTTTAAGAGGAGCTGATGGCATCATAGTTATTTCTCTGACTGAAAAATATTGAAAATCATTGCTCTAAAGAATTTTCTTATCTAAGCATTTTTTGGTTGAGGTAGATAACCTATGCATTCAGATTTGCTTTGGGAGTGTTAAGAAACCTTGTATTGACTCTTCTAGGATGGAGACAGTGCCTTTTATCCTTTATACTTAGCACTGTACATGATGCATAATAGGCACCATTATACTAGTAAGTTAAAGAATGTTTCATGTTGAAGCTTAATTTTAAGAATTTTAATATTGATAAAAATATACTGTACCAAAAGTTACTTTAATATAATGAGATATATAGTAGTAGTTCCTAGACATTGAAGAGATAATCCTTTACTCAGGGCAGTGAGATATATTACTAAAACATTTAATATATTGTCATTTGGCTACTCTTAGAACTATAGTTACTGATAGCTGTAAGTAGTCTGTTTGCTGAGGCAAAATTTGCTTCAAACTTCATCTCTTTTTCCTAATTCTTCTCTATAGAATAGTAGAGACCAAGTTTGCCTTCTTTAACAAGATAACCCTTCAAATATTTGAATGTTATTACTCATTCAGCAAATATTTCTTGCACATACACATGCAAGACACTGTCTTGGGCATTGTGAAAGATCCAAAGGTAATTAAGAGGCATAGGCTGTTTGCAAAGAACTGATACAGAGAAAGAGCCATGGTTTGTTGAAAAGGGAGTGTATTTGCTTATGGTAATCAGGAAAGCTTCATGGAGGAGTAATGTTTGAATTAAGATTAGTGATGGGGTATTCTAGGCTGAGAGCATAATAAAAAACTTTGAGATGAGGAAGCCTAATGTAAGTTAGAGAGCAGCAAGAGGCCCAGGTTTGCTGTTTCACAAAAAATGTTCATTGTTGTATCCTCAACACCTGGAGGAGTATATGGAAAATCACTGGGGCTCAGTAAATATTTGTTGAATAAATGAATAAATGGTCGCATTTGGGAAATACTGAATAACATCTTGAAGAATCACAAAGCACTTTATGACATTGAATACTCTGATAAGTCCTTTAGAGAAAAAAACTGGCTTATCTCTAACTTACTTACTATGGAATGCCTTTTACTTTTTGAAATCCTCTGGAGAATATTACTGGGGTCTCCATGGTAGAGGTGACATGGAAGGCTGGGAAGTGTTTTCTTCTCCAAACTAAACACACGCAGTTTCTTCAGCCATTCTACACTTGGCATTTGAGTTCTAAACTTACTAGTCTGATATCCCTCCCTGCAATCATTCTAGCATGTAAGTGTTCTTAAAATGAGGTACGCCAAACAACACAATACTCCATTTGTGAACTAAGCAGTGAAGAGTGCATGGAACTGTTACCTTCCTTGGATCTGGATACTATTCTTCTAATGAAGCCTAAGATTGTATTTTGTCTCTTATTAGCAGCTGAGTCACTTTCTTGGCTCATGTTCAGTTCTCATATTAATTTACAAGAAGTTCTTTGAGTAGATTCAGAGAGATTTCCTATTAGTAGAGCTAATAAATGAATGCCCGTTTTCTTCTGATTGAGTCTAGGCTGTTTTCTCAGAAGTACTAGTCATTCTTAAGCTTCCTGAAATCTGAGAAAGAAAAGAAAAAGTTAATTGTACAATGTTGGATTTGACCATGTAACAAAGTAACATGAAAGTCCAACTGCATTGCTGAATACACTCAAAAGTAGATAAAATACAGTGATTTGCCATATATCCATCATAGATTCAACCATTATTAAGCTATTTGCCAATATGTCTCAACTGTATTTTGCTTAAATATTCTAAAGAAAATCATAGCCATTGTCTTTTCACTCTTACAAACTTCAGTATGCATCTCCAAAAAATATGTACATATTCATGCATAACCACATGCCATCATTGTATCTGACAAAATTTACAGTATTTCCTAGGTTTCATCTAATATAATTTCATAATAAAATGTCCTCAGTTGTTTAAACATGTCTTTATACAGTTTATTTTTATTTAATCAATATCCAGACAAGGTCTACACATTTTTTTTAAAAAATAATTTTTTTATATCTTTATTGATTTCAGAGAGAGGAAAGGAGAGGGAGAGAGAGAGACAGAAACATCAATGATGAGAGAGTCATTGATCGAGCCCACAACCTGGGCATGTGCCCTGACTGGGAGTCCAACCCCGATCACCTGGGTCCTAGGTCGATGCTCAACTGCTGAGCCACGCCCGGCCGGGCAAGGTCTATGCATTATAGTTAGTTATGTTTTTGTCTTTCTTAACCTAACACAGTCCACCCTTTTTGGCATAAATTTACTCCATCCACTTTTTTGACCCTTCATGTCTCTGTACCAAGTTTCTTTACTGTTATATATCTATACACACACACATATATATTTATATGTATATATATTTATATACACACACACATATGTATGTATATATGAGTTTTTCTTCCTTTACAGCAATTCAGCAAACATTTTGAAATATTTATTTTGCACAAAATGTGCTAGGCATCAGGAGAGATAGATAGAAGGGTTAATTTGACATGTACCTTGCACACTAGGAGCAAGCGACCCAATGGTAGAGACAAATGCATACAGAAACAACATGAAGCAGATTATTTACCCTCCCATAGGTTAGGCTTTATTATGTAGCCTCTACCACCCCCCCACCCCCCGGGGGAAAATGCTGCTAGTGGAATCTTCTTCATGCATTACTTTAATCATGTTCTAATCAGGAATCCTTTTGAATCAATCCAAACTATACTGTTTTTGGCCTGTTACTTAATGGTTCCATTAGCTCCCACCTTTACTTAAAGTGGAACTCTTCAAGGCACAAACATCCTCTTCCCCCCCCCCCCAAAACCAAGTTTATGTTACTGTGTAGACTTTTCATTTCTCAAGATTATGGACATTTTGGGAGTAGAAATCTTGCCTTATTTTTCTGTATAGTACTGGAAAGTGTAATAAATACTTCTGGTACATATGCCAGTGGGCTACTCTTATTGCTTATTACTCTCCCAATGTCAGCCAGAGCTTCTGCCAGTTAAAATTGAATAATGCAGGTCTGGGTCTCTTCTCTTACTTAAAAGCCTCCTTTAAAAAAGCCCATTCAGTAGTCTAAAACAGATGACAGATACATGGTTCACATGCTGCCACTTCCCCATCACCATGTGCAAACTACTAATTGCTGGTTGTATTTAGACATGACCTTTTCAGTATAGCACTTCAGGCAGCCACTACCTATCAAGCATAATTGGCAAAATGATATGAAACCTTTTTGTTACCCTTGTTCTAAAGCAATAGTTTCCATATAAGTTGTGTGTCAGAATCACCTGAGATACTTTTAATTAATAGATTCCCTAGGTTTCACCCTAGAATCTTGAATCAGGATTTCTAGGAATAGGGTATAAATGATTCTTATAGAGTTGACAATGGTTTATAGACTAGGGGACCAGACACATAATTTAATTTTGTTAAATAGCGCTAACAGTGGAGAATATAGCCTCCCATCTTTTCAGTTGCAGTACAACAGGTCATTTCTCTCACAATCGGTATGTTCTGATATGTTCAATTTACTTTTCAGGAATGTGGTAGGATATCTTGCTTTGAATTACACCAGGCAAAGCACATGAATCAAATGCCCAAGATAAAGATACAGGATACAGAGAGGTGGTTTTCTAAATATAACTGAGCTTGAATTTAAAGCCTCAAAACCCTTCAGCCCTCTGAAAGCTTATTCTCCCTGTTGTGTGGATACCTTTAAAGGTTTAAAATGGAAGAGCTCAATGTTTTTGTACTGAATATTTTTTGAAATTTTCATATTTTATGTCTATTTAATAAAGGTGATTTAAACATATGTGATTTCATTTCATATACCTTTGTCAGATTTTCCATAAAAATAAATCTACAAATTGGAAAAAAGTTCTTTATTAGTCTATGTGATTTGATTTTGGGACCGGAAATTGTGGTTAAGTTATTGAGCAAAGTACAGAGACTGAAGCTTCAGGATTATCCAGTGAGTTAATGAGAGACCCAGAAATAGAATCCAGTGTTATTTGCTTGGGTTATGATTTGGTTTGAAGAGGGTGGCCTGTGATCTGTTTACATAAATTGCAGGAAGTAAGGTTTGGGGTTTGGAAGAAGTTATAGCTCTGTGATGTTTGGCCAAGAATTTCCTCTCCCCCACATTTACCACCTGTTTTATTGACACCAGTCCTAAACTGTGGAGGGTAAAGAAGCAGTTAGTTCAGAATTATACATACAACTCTTAAAACAGTCTTAAAAAGCTAAACCTGATTGTTGGTTGGCATGCTTTCCCCCCCCCAAACATATCTTTATTGATTTCAGAGAGAGGAAAGGAGAGGGAGAGAGAGAGATAGAAACATCAATGATGAGAGAGTTATTGATCGGCTGCCTAGCCCCCAACCTGGGCATGTGCCTTGACTGGAAATCGAACCCCAATCTCCTGGATCCTAGGTCGATGCTCAACCGCTAAGCCACACCCAGTTGGGCTATCTTTTTTTTATTAGAGAATAAGAAGTCCTGGCCCTGGTCTTACTTTAGGAGAAGGCCTAGCCTAAGTAGTTGATTTGTAGGCAGTGGTAGAGTGGTTTCCTGTAGAATTTTCTCAGGGTGTACAGGTGTATAAAACTTTTTTTTTTTAATGAACCATAAATGTATCTTCATTAAACATGTTTAAGTAATACACAGTATGGTTTGGAAATAGTAGAGCCCACCAGAAAACAAACTTTCCTGCACCACTAATAATTCAAGAGGTTTTAGATTTGAGAACAGTTGCTATAGTAGAATTGCTTACTGGTGAAGTTACTACTTTTACTCTCCCCTTCCTGTTCCAGTTTGGGAGATGGGGTGGCTCCTCTGACACTAGTGAGGGAAGAAGCAGGAACTTAACAGAATGAGAACATTTGTGTGTGACACTTCTAAAATTGCTCTTAAATAAACGAACAGCTTTATTGAGATATCCACATACCATACAATTCACCTATTTAAAGTATAAATTTCAGTGTTTTTTAGTATATTCATAGGGTTGTGTAACCATCACTGTACTTTAATTTAGAACATTTTCTCTCCCTTTAAAAAAAACTCCATACTCATTAGCATTCAGTCCTCTTTACCTCTCTTCTCTTCCCAAGACCCAAGAAACTACTAATCTAATTTAACCTAACTACTAATCCATAGTCTCACTACATAAATTTGCCTATTTTGGACTTTTAATATAGATGGAATCATATATGTACTCTTGTGACTGGCTTCTTTCATTTAGCATATTTCAAGCATCACACATCTTGTAGCATATATCATTCCTTTTTATTGCAAAATATTCCATTTATCCATCAGTTAATGAGCATTTGGACTGTTTCCACTTTTTGGCTCTTATTTAATGCTGCTATGAATATTTGTGTACAGATTTTTCTTTGGGTGGATGTATTCATTTTTTTGGGTATATGTCCTAGGACTAGAATGGCTGTGTCATGTGGTAACTGTTGAACTTTTTGACAAACTGGCAAATTGTTTCCCCAAGTGGCAGCACTATTTTACATTTTCACTAGCAATGTATGAGAGTTTCAATTTCTCCACGTATTTGCAACACTTATTATTTATTGTCTGCCCTTTTGATTATAGCCATCCTAATGGATGTGAAGTGGTATCTCATTGTGGCTTTGATTTGCATTTGCTTAACAACTAATGATGTTGAACATCTTTTCATGTGCATTTGGATATTTGCACATCTTTGGAGAAATGTCTATTCAAATCTTCGCCCATTTTATTTTCAGTCTAAAGTTAAAGCATTAATGCTCTACCCTTGAGCTATATCTTCAAATCTTTACCTGTTTTTTGTTTTTTAAAATGGGGTTGTCTTTTTAATATTATTGTGTTGTAAGAGTTCTTTATATATTCTGGATATTTAACTTGCTTTTTTAACTGCTGATTGGTCCTAAATTACTTGCTTCGAGGCAGAGAAAAGTAATAGATACAGAAACTGTATTAAAAAGATGTGACTTTTCAGTCAGACCTTCGTTATTCTTATTTTACGTTTACTCTCTTTCCAATTCTTAAGAAACCTGGTTTTTCATTCATTGAACAAATATGACTTCTGGCTATATACCAGGTTTTGGGGATATAACAAAGAATGAAACATAAAAGTTCCTGCTTGCATGAACTTGCTTTCTAGTGGAGGAGAAACAGTGAACAAAAGTCATATCAGATGGTGAAAAAGCTATGAAGGATACCATGGGATGCAGTGTGATGAACATATTCTTCACCTTTCCTGATTACTTAAACTATTCTCTCTGCTCTGACTGTTTGACCTTATTGCCCTTTCTATTTATTTTCATCCTATACATTTTTTAGCTAAATTTTTATTTCCCTCTCACTCCTAATTCTTAACCCCCCTGAAGTCTAACTTTTGTTTTGTTTTGTTAATCCTCACCTGAGGATATTTTTTCCATTGCTTTTTACAGAGTCAGAGGGAGGGAATGGTAGAGAGAGAGAGACAGAGAGAGAGAAAGAGAGACACATTGATTGGTTGCCTCCTGCATGTGCCCTGACCCAGGGCAGGGAGCAAACCTGCAACCCAGGTATGTGCCCTAGACCGGAAATAGAACCCGAGACCCTTTGGTGCGCAGTCTGACGCTCTAACCACGGAGCCACCTGACAGGGATCAAGTCTAATTTTTGATCTCACTAGTCCACAAAAACCACCCTCTATATTAGTTTTAATGATTTTTTTATTAAAGGCCAATATTCTCTTCTCAGTTTATGATCTACACATAGCACTATTACCTTTCTCCCCATTAAGTCTCTTGTTATTTCCAGTATAATTTTCTCAAGTTCTTTTTAAACTAGTTTCTTTTCTCTTAATTATCTCTTAGAGTGTCCAGAGTTAAGTTTGACCTCTCTTCTCCCTTAATACTCCTGTGGTGAATTTTGATCATTCTCACATGATTTTAATTGCTCTCTGAGAGCAGATGACTCCGAGATCTCACTTAGCTCAAGCTGCACCACTGTTTTCAGGCTTAGCTAGTGGAGCTGAGATGAACTCACTTAGCAGGATTCTTTGCCCTTTCCTCCTTCCTCTGGCGGATTTCTCCTATTCAGCTGATTAAGACACAGGTTATTTCCATGACTGCTTTTATGTTTACCTGTGACTGTAACAATTTACAATGCTTACTTAGTCAAGTAACCAGAATCAGAGGGGTTATTCCTTCATGGATTCTAGTGAATTTTATCCTTTTAAGTCTTTTGAAACATAGGGCTGAGTTCAGAACTTAAAAAAGAAGGAATAATCTTTGACCTCTAGTGCTATAGCATTTACTTTCAGTAAACTTTTAGTTCTTACTTTTGTCTGGTGTTATTGCTGGTGCTTTCATTCAAGCTACTGTCACAGTGAGGCATTAATTTTTCCATATGTATAGAGGAGGAAATTAAGCCTTAGATAAATTAATAGTGTACTCATGGTCACAATTGGGATTCTAATCTAGGTCTTGACTCAAAGTCATGAATGCTCTGAGTTCTTTGTAAATTATAAAGCATTGTATCTCTGTGTGGGTGGGAGAGAGAAAGGCTTGTAAGAATTACTTGGGAGCTTTTTCAAAATACTTAGACCCATTTCACCTCCTGCTCCCAAATAATGCATTATTATACAACTGTTGGTTTATTAAATATCTGTTTCCTAAATGTGATAGTGTGTAACTCAGTTTAATATACACTTGAAGACTGCTTATATTAACTTGCTGACCGGTAACGAGATAACTTGTGTCTGCTTTTAGGGTCTGAAAGCAATGTAGAGTTTTAAAAGAGCGCTCAGACTATATTATCCATCTTACAACCTTTTCTTGGCTCTTCTAAGGGAAAGTGTAGTGAAACACAATATGTATGTAAAACTTGTTTAGTACCATTGCATATAGATACATGTTATACAATACATCACACTCAAAAAATAAAAATAAAAAATAAATAAAATATTAAAAAATATTAAAATATATGCAATATGTTTAATTTTGACATATAATAATATAAATATAAGA
Organism: Miniopterus schreibersii; assembly: GCF_964146895.1. Classification (NCBI taxonomy): domain Eukaryota; kingdom Metazoa; phylum Chordata; class Mammalia; order Chiroptera; family Miniopteridae; genus Miniopterus; species Miniopterus schreibersii. Next base: position 24,579,827 of record NC_138109.1, on the reverse strand, counting down.
TACGACAAAATAAAGTAAATTTAAGTTTGTTCAGGTGCTTTCATTTAAATACTCAAGTGTGGAAAAGTAGCCAGCTGCATGGGCGAGTTCTGTCTTGAAATAGCTGGCCAGCAAGGTGTTTTCAAAGGAATTCCAGCCCGGTCGGCGTAGCTCAGCGGTTGAGCACATTGACCTGTGTATGATCCAGGAGATCATGGTTCGATTCCTGGTCACAGCACATGCCTGGGTTGCTGGCTCGTTCCCCAGTAGGGGGCGTGCAGGAGGCAGCTGATCAGTGACTCTCTCATCATTAATGTTTCTACCTCTCTCCCTCTCCCTTCCTTTCTCTGAAATCAATAAAGACATTTAAAAAAAAAAAATGTTTTTAAAAAAGAACTCCATATTTTGTTGTTGATGGGATATAATCCATTAGCTTCTATTAGAGCATACCCATCAATGAATGACTAGTTTTACTACTCATATTCTGATTGTGTCATTGAACATAAACTTTCTTGAATGTTGATATTTGAAGGATTTGGAGAAAAAGCTACTAGATGCTGTTGACATCAACTGAAACCATATAAATTGTGGATGTAATTGAATGAGTTAATTTAAGTGTTCAACTATAGTTGGCTCTGGAGATGTGAGCTTATAATTTGGAGGACACTTTGAGATTTTCCTGACTTCACGGTGAACCTTAGCATTCTCTTGTGAGATTTCCATGTTGCTGGTCATTTGCCTGTGCAGGAAGAAGGAGATTGTCATATGTATGTTCTTTTAGTTGACCAGTCTGGGGTTCAGGACACCATTTAGGAGCAACGATGTAGATTAAAGTGAAGAAAATGGAAACTAAGGCGTTGAAGTTAGAGTATATTAGAAAGATATTTAGGAACTAGAGTTGGTAGTGAATGGTAACTAATTGGGGGTCCTAAAGTTGTTGATATTTGGGAGACTAAATATATAAGATCCTTCCCCCTTGCCTGAATTGTGAATTGACTGGGATATAATAAGAGCCAACAGATGAAAAATGAAATAGTACTCTCTGTAAAATTGGTTTTTTATTGAGATAAAAATTCACATATTATAAAGTTCACCACTTTAAACTGTACAATTTGGTGATTTTATGCTAAAAGTTTTTATTTGCAATGTTGTGCAGCTGTTACCACTGTCTAATTCCAGAACAGTTTCATTACCCCAAAAGAAACCTATTAGCACCCCCCCCCCCTTCCACATCTTCCTTCCCTCATCGCTTGGCAACCACTAATCTACTTTCCATCTCTAGGATTTGCCTATTCTGAATATTTTGCATAAATGGAATCATATAATATGTGGCTTTTTATGTATGACTTCTTTCACTTAGCATAAGGCTCTCAAGGGTCATCAGTGTTGTAGCATGTAACAGTACTTCATTCCTTTTTATAGCTGAATAATCCACAGTTTGTTTACAATTTGTTTACAATTTGTTTATCCATTTATGAATTGATGGATATTTGGTTTATTTTCACTCTTTGACTATTATGAATAATGGTGTTATGAACATTGTGTGCAAGTTCTTTTTGAACATATGTTTAAATTCTCTTGGGGACACACACACACAGGTATATATGTATTCCCTAGAGAATTATACACACACACATGCATATATATGCATGTGTGTGTGTATATATATACACATACATGTGCCTAGGAATAGAATTGCTGGGTCATATGGTAACTTTTGGAGGAATTACTGTTGTTTCTGATAAGGGTGATATAGAATATTGTAGAATGTGGTTTAGGTTTAAAAGCCAAATAGGCTAACTCTCCACATTTTCTCGTTCCCACCCAACAGAACCCAATCTAGTTCATGGGACAGTCCACTTAATGTCTAGATTGTTAGGTTCAACAGAGCAGACACACCCAGATTGCTACCTTATAAGAGTCCTGGATGTAGAGTTCTGGAGTTATTTCTACCGACTAACCAAGTTACTTACCTCTTTGGTGAGTGGTGGGCTAAGAGCCCAGGAGTGTTTAGAGAAGCCATTCCTCATAGAAATCAAGAGTTGGAAAGAAGTGTGCTAGTCTTAACAAAGGAAATGAAAGGAGTTAGGCTAGAAACCTGAAAGCCATTTTATCAAGTAAGGAAATAGATTAAAGAAAGATAATGAATTTAGTTTTGGACATAGTAAACTTGGGATTCATAAGAGGGAATGCTAGATATTTATGTTTGGAGATCAGGGGATTGATAACTGCCAGAGATACAGATTGGAGGTTCATCTCCATAAAGGCAATCGAAATACAAGAGCGAATGAATCACCTGTAAAGTAAAACAGTAGAGAAAAGTATCTAGTAATTCTCATATCTGAAGCCTTTGAGATTTTGATTCTTCCAACTGATGTTTGCATTTTGCCATTTTTGATTGTGAATTTATTAATTTTGGAACCTTATCTGTGGGAATTCTTCCACGCTGAGATCAAAAGCAGATTCCTCAGAGAGGATTTGCATTTGCTTGTGTCAAGATTGGGTGGGGGACACTACCAATCTAGAACTACCCTAACCAAAATTCTAAATATAAAGCTTTTTAAACCCTAATCCAGGTTAGGGTCAGTTTATTGTTGTGACTATTAGGGGAGATACTGTTGTACACTATCATGGCCCCCCATCCATTCACCAGTACTGAGTGACAAGAGTAAGATGCAATTTTCCTTGCACTTCTCTTGGGAAACACCTGGACTTTGCCTCTGTACCCTGGGCCCCTATAGGTTTTGGAATTGCAAGCTGATATTCATAGGGTTTGGCCAAATGCCCTGAAGGTGAAAGAAAGCTTGTTTCTTTTCTTCTGCATTTTTTTCTAATTTCCCCTTTTTACTTAGTTTTTGGTCTTGATCATGCCTTATTTTCTTTAATGCTATTATAAAGATTTAAAAATATTTTATCCAGTGTTTGTTATTTTCAGTGGCATGTTGATCAAACTATCTATTCTATCATTCTGGCAGAAATAGAAATGTCTGTCTCTCTTTAGGACATGCAGGGACAATTGGATGCAGGGAATTCAGTAAGCCTTTAAATCAAAGGTTATAAACTTGGTACAAAATCCAATGTTTTGTTTGGCCCACATAGCATTTAGAAAATAAAAATCAGGAGATTTAAAATAAAAATTTGGATATCTTGTTTCTGTTGAAAAAATCAGAAGATCTTACTATACTGGGCTTTCAATCCTGTTTAGCAACAGTTGGCTAGAACTGGGGATAGCAGCTGATTTCTTCAGAGTGAACATGGTTTATTTAGTTGCTCACAATCTTCACCACTTGAGTAAAATATGCTTATGTGTACACATACCTTTTCTACCTTTTATCATTCATTTTACCTGTAGACATTTGTGGATCATCCTTGTGCCAGGTAGTAGTGCTAATAGACAATTTCATATTTGTTCATTGATTTATTTAATTCTTACATCAAACCTACAGTTTATTCCTGATGAATAAATAAAGTTATATAGGTGGCATTATCGCCAAGTTACAGATGAAGAAACAGGTTCAGTGAGGTTTTATATAAATTCTTCAAGGTCTTATAGTGTCATAGCTAGAATTTGACCCTAGAACTATCTTATTCAAAACTCCTTCTGTTTCAGTGCTATTTTTTTTTTTAAAGCAATATAATTGTTTCAGATGAAGTCTTAGTGAAGTCCAGGATATAAAGCCAATAAGGATGGCACAGTGTAGATTGAAGAGTAGATTGGGTGGGGGGACAATTATGTGGGAATGAGATCCTGCATGCTCAACTCTTTGGTAGCCTTTAGGCATCTCTTGGAATCCTTAGGATTCTGCTAAACAGTTTGGACACTCTCTGTATAACATAAGCCTAACAATTTGTTAAAATTTATGAGTTTTCAGCTCCTTTGCATGTTAGTTACAGTTATAGTATGCCTGTTTCTCCTATGCTGTATGTCTGTCTTCCTTAGTGCAATTCCTCTTATTGCATTTTTGATTCATGTGGGTATGTGTTCAGAAAATGTGAATCTTTTAGCCTTCTACTTATTTTTTCAGAGTGTTTTAATTAGAATTGTAACATGATTTATAGTTTCATTTACTTTGGAGCATCTGGTAAATAACTCTTCTTTATTTTTCAGATTCTCTTTGTGGCCAGATGGGTTTGTATGGACAGGCTTGTCCATCTGTAACTTCATTAAGGTGAGTGCTCCTCTTTTTTTTATTGGAACATGTAACATTTAAAAAGTTATGTTAGTCAAGTCACATTAGAGTGAATTTCACAGTGAGGTTCAGAATAAACTATTGCAGTTTGTTTTGTCAAATAGTGCAATTTGGTGGGGTTGGGAGATATTTTTGCTTACAGAGATAGTTGTGGTAATGAGATTTGGATCTTTTCTTAACCTCTGCTTGGTGAGTTTACATATATTCTTGTACATGAAATAACATAATTTTATACTTCTTTGTCATTTCTTTTTTTAAAAAACAAATCTTCTCTTTACTTGTTTTAATTAGAAAATACATAGTAAATATTGATTGCCTTTGTAGTAGATTATTAGATATGATTAGATGCTAATTTTAATTTTAACTTCTTTCTAAAGGGTGATGTAAACATGATACCTAGGTTACCCTCATTTATAATAAATAAAGAAAATGTAAAATATACCTTAGGAACTAAGTTATATGCAATCCAGTAGCTGTAGACTTTTTCGAAGTTGCTAAATCCTTTACAAATTAAATTTTATGTGAAATCCAGTGAATAAAATAGATAAATGTGGGACTTTTCTGCTTGCTTAGGCTTCCATTTTCTACCTTCACACTTATCTGTGAGAGATTGTTGCAGTTCCCAGAGCACAGTTTAATAAATAACCTAAATCTAGTTTGTTCATTGAAATCTTTCAGACTATAATATGAAGTGTTGATGGCACCTACCAGTTACATGTGGTGTTGCAGGTAGCTGTATCGTTTATTCACTCAGCGTATTGAGCACTTAATATGTTGTCAGACACTATTCGAAATGCTGGGGCTACCGCAGTGAATATAGCAGATAAAAATCCTATAACTATGGAGCTTACATTCCAGTGAAAGGACAAATAATGAACAAGATAAATAAGAAGTATCTGTTAGTGACTAAGGAAGGGCCAAGGTGAAAAATAAAATAGAGAAGGGGAATAGGAAATATAGGTTTGTTTTTTTGTTGTGTGTGTTTTTTTTAAGGTAGGGTAGCCATGGAAAGCTTTACTGAAAAGGTGACATTTAAATAAAGACCTGAAAGAGTGATGGAACGAGCCATATCTTAGATATGTGAAAGATGTGCATTCTAGGTAGAGGTAATCCAGGAAGTGCCAAGGCGGGGCATTTACTTGTCTTGTATGTTGGAGGAACAATGAGGTCAGTGTGGCTGGAACAGAGTGATGAAAAGAGTTGGAATTGCCTGGCATTGAGGTCAGAAGGAGAGAGAGGAGAGATACAAAATTGTTACAGGCATGAATGTGAAGCCAAGGAATCTTTTTTTTTTTTTTTAAATATATCTTTATTGATTTTAGATAGAGGAAGGGAGAGGGAGAGAGAGAGATAGAAGCATCAATGATGAGAGAGTTGTCGTTGATTGACTGCTTTCTGCAGGCCCCGACTGGGGATCGAGCCTGCAGCCCGGGCATGTGTCCTGACCGGGAATCAAACTGCAACCTCGTGGATCCTAGATCGATGCTCAACCGCTGAGCCACTCCTGGCCGGGCATGGCTGGCTATTCTTTTTCCTCAGCATAAAACTTTACTCCATGCCCCCGAGCCGGCATGGTTCGATTCTCGGTTGGGGCACATGCCCGGGTTTTGGGCTCAGTCCCTGGTGGGGGATGTGCAGGAGGCATCTGATTAATGACTCTCATCATTGATGTTTCTCTCTCTCTCCTCTCCATTCCTCTCTCTGAAATCAATAAAGATATATATTAAAAAAAATTTTTTTTTAAAGGGAAGATATACAATGGAATATTACTCAACCATAAAAAAAGAACAAAAATTTTGCCATTTGTGACAGCATGGATGGTATTGTGCTAAGTGAAATAAGTCAGTCAGAGAAAGACAAATACCATATGATTTCACTTATGTGTGAAATCTAAAGAACAATGTAAATGAAAAAACAAAGCAGAAACAAACTTATAGATACAGAGAATAGACTGATGGTTGCCAGAGAGGAGGGGTTGGGGGACTGGGTGATAAAGGTGAAAGGACTGAGAAGTAAGATTGGTAGTTACAAAATTGTCTGGGGATGTAAAGTACAGCATAGGAAGTATAGTCAATAATACTGTAATAAGTATGTATTGTACCAGTTGGGTACTGGAAATATTGGGGGGAACATTTTGTAAAGTATATGGTTATCTAACCGATATGCTCTACATCTGAAACGAATACAAAATAATATTGAATGTAAACTGTAATTGAAAAAATAAAAAAAAATAAAAATGAGATTAAAGACTCTTGGCACAGAGCCTGACACACATTAAAAAAAAAAAAAAGGTAATATATGTTTCTTGTAGATAATTTGGAAACAGATACCTCTTGTTAATATCTTCATATCATGTAATTTTTACTAGTAGATCCTATGTATGAATTAGAAAAAGGCCCACTAAATTTCTTTCAGAAGAATGATTGCAAAAGATTTATTTTATTTTATTAAAAAAATTTTTTTTTTTCTGAGAGAGAGAGGAAGGGAGAGGGATGGAGAGTTAGAAACATCAGTGAAAGCGAAAACTGCACTCCCCCTACTGGGGATCGAGCCCGGAACTTGGGCATGCGCCCTGACTGGGAATGGAACCGTGACCTCTTGGTTCCTCTTGGTTCCTCTTGGTTCCACACCGGCCAGGCTGAAGATTTTGTACCAATAGCTAAGTATACTCTTTAATTTTAACCAAATTGCTGTGCCCAGAGGGGGCACTAGTGATGGACTGCAAGCCCGGAAAAGGAGAGAGATACTTGTGCCTTCTTGTCTATTCTCTGGACTTCATAAGAACAACTTGTAAAGTAACAATCATATATTAAAGTATTAACTCCAGCAAAGGCTTCTCATTCCTACAGCAGAGCCTTATAGGAACCAATGGCAAATCATAGACATGTGTACAGAGTCCCAGTTCCAGCATCATTAAAGCAGATTGGGAAGAAGGGATGGGGGTTTGGAGCTGAGGGGCAATAACTTAATAACTTGTTCCAGCAAACTACTAAGAAATATGGTATAAAAATATATTTTCTCAGATCAATTTTGCTGCCAGTGTTTATGTAGAATACTTGCATGTTGTTAAAAAACCCCTAATTTTATAAATCGTGAAATTATATTAAAAATTTATGTAGGATTCACAAGTATGTCTTGCAAACTGAATCTACTATATTCATATCCTAAGTGTGAATAAAGTCTGGATGGTGAATACTGGGTCATCTATATCCAGTTCCTGAGTTTTGGAGAGCAAGAGTGAGAGTTCAGATAATGATGGATACAGTTTGTATCAAACAATAGGATCTTAAAGAATTTAGCAGAATCTGTTTGGTTCTTGAGTTTGCTTACAATGGGTTTGAATCCTGAGGTATACCTGTATTTTATTTCCAAGTTGAGATTCAGTAAGAGCAAAAGCTTATTAAAAAAACAAAAGCTTTCCTTGAACATTTGCTTTATTTAGACAAGTAAACACATATATGTATATAACATACTTCTTTCACATCGTGTAGCAGTAGACTATTTTTTATAATTTGGTTTGATCAAAGCAAAATAAAATTTGATTTTATTTGGACTTGTTAAAATGGGGCCATTTTTGCATTTCTAAATCAGCAAACATGCATGTATTAGAGGATTTATTTTATTGTTCATATGTATATACAGCCTGGGGTACTGGGTTTTCAGTAGCATTTTAAGTAGTTTTTGGTGACATACACTACATTCTACATGAGATCTCTTCCTTTTGTTATCTGTTTCTGTTTTCACCCCTTTTTTGCACTCATTTTTTCTTTTTTTGTTATGCTTCTTCCTTAAAGACGGCTTTTATTACTGATCCAGTGTATCTGTTTAGGATATGGGAGAGAACATAGGGATATTTTAGCACCAGAGAAGCTCATGTGTTAATGTCCCAGATGAATTTCCTGTTCATCTGTTTCCTCATTTTCCTCCTGTTGATATTGATGACCCTGCTATTTAGAACCACCAGAGGAGGGTAGATTTATTTTAAGGCTTCTTGCTGTCTTGTTTCTAGTAGCAGGCTTGCTGTTGATAAGGCAGCTCTGGTATATAGCCTTAGAATCAGGTAGATACAGGTTCATATCTCTGCCACATATTACCCATATGATCTTGGACAAGTTACTCCACTTTTACTAATTTTGCTGTAATAGGATTGTTAAATCTTACCTCACTGGTCTGTTAGGATTCATGGGGATTAAATACATACGGAAAGCATCTAGCATATTTTTTCTCTTCCATTTTCCAATAGTAGAAAGCAAAAAGAATATCATTTTTATAATAAAAGAGGACAGATTTTGTGTCCTTTGCTCTCAACTCAAGAACATGGGGCAGAAGAGGATTTCTTTTCCCCCTTTTTCTATTTTTCTTTTACCCTAAATTCTTAGATTCTAGAGTATGTATCAGTAGTGTCCAGGTTTGTAACTGGCCTTTAGGCTAAGGATGTTGCTGACATTTAATATTATATATTTATTTTTATAATATAATTTTATGCTTTTAGGTCTGCCCCACACAGTGGCAGAAATAGCTTTTGCATTATTGCCATAGTCTATCATTATCAAACTTTTTTGGAATTGATAAAATCTATTAATTGTCATACTTAGTTATGGCACGTTCCAGTTAAATGAAGGGTAATGAGAAGCCTTCTTAATTTTGACTATTAGAGAAACTTTTTCTAAAATGTATTTTGAACTTTTCTGGCTTATCTTCTAAAGCTTTACTGTCTAATATGGTAGCCACTAGCGTCATGTGGCCATTTAAATTAATTAAAAATGAATAAAATTTTTAATCAGTTCCTCAGTCACACTAGCCACATTTTTTTTTTTTTTTTAAATATATCTTTATTGATTTCAGAAGAGGAAAGGAGAGGGGGAGAGAGAGGTAGAAACATCAATGATGAGCGAGTCATTGATCGAGCCCGCAACTCGGGCATGTGCCCTGACCGGGAATTGAACCCTGACTGCCTGGACTCCAGGTTGACACTCAACTGCTGAGCTACGCCTGGCTGGGCTAGCCACATTTTAAACTATCATACTGAATAGCATACAAACATTTCTGTTATTGCAGAAAGTTCTGTTGGACATCGCTGGTCTGGCTCATCTTAAATGTAATTTAATCTTTGATTTAAGATGATCTAATGCCTTAGGGCTTTCATTTCTAAACATTAGTTATTGAAGAGCACCATTGACTATTCATTCACTGAAGGACATTATAAAGTTACTTTTGTGACTAAATATTGGCCTTGATAACTAGCATTTATGGTGCTCTTACTTCTATCCAGGCATTATTTAAGCATTTTAAAGTATATTAATTAAATTCTATCAATTACTCTATGAGGTTGGTATAATTATTATTCTTGTTTCACAAAGTAGGAAACTGAGATAAAGTTAAGCAACCCAAGGACATGCAGTATGTAAGGGACAGAACTGGGATTTATATGTAGATCTTATTTTAGTGCCCATGCTCTTTTTGTTGTTGTTGTTAACTCTCACCCGAGGGTATTTTTTCCATTGAATTTTTTTTTTTTTTTAGATAGTGTGGAAGGGAGGGGTGTGTGGGGGGGAGAGAGAGAGAAAGGGAAGGAGGGGGGGGGAGAGAGAAACATCAGTGTGAGAGAGACACATTGATTGGTTGCCTCCCAAACATGCCCTGGCCAGGGCCAGGAATTCAACCTGCAACCGAGGTACTTGCCCTTGACCAGGAATCAAACCTAAGACACTTCTGGGCCGATGCTCTAGCTGTTGAGCCAAACTGGCCAGGGCTATTATTGTAGTTTTATGGTAAGTCTTGAAATCTGATGTCTTTAGTACTCCATGCTTTTCAGATTGAGAAAAGAACCTGATAATCTCATATTATAAAAACTTAAGTCTATTGTATAATAATAGACTCAATTCATTTTAATTTTTCTTTTAACTTAGGCATACTTGAAATTGGAACAGGGAATCTAAAAGTAGGTATAAGTATGAAATGAGTCTATGATACTCTGAAAACAACTCCAACTTAAGTAATCTATATATATATATTTTAGCTATTCTATATTGTTAAACAGCTGTATGTAAGATTGCCTATCTAAGAAGACTTACAAGTAATTTAGAGATTGATTTTTGGCCTTTTTAGGTTCAGTGCATATTGTGAAAAGCCCGATGTTTATCTGCTTGTTGTGGACAGGAAAACTTGTTATGATGCCAAATATTTTTTTTAAATTCACAGTGTAGAACTGGATTCAGCTATATTTGTTGTGTGCTGTATACTATAGAGAGTTTATTGACAATGGGGAAAACAAGCAAGCATGTCTCTTTTTTAAAAGGGTTTCTAGTAGTTGTCAGTTGTTGAATACCCACAATGTGCCAAACATTAACTGTGTATTAGGGTGTTCCATATATATTCTGTAATTTACTCCCTAGCAATTCTGTGAGGCTTAGAGGTTGGTTTGACTTGTCTGGGAGTGCAGTTAATGAATGGAAGAGTAAGAATTCAAGCTCTTGAGTGACTTCAAAGCCCTTACTCTTTCCATTACATTATACTATGTTAGAAACAGTGATCTTCAGTCTTTGAGATGATGATTTCGTATAACACAGTTCTTAAACTTTATGTTCTCTCAAAAATTATTTAGTACTCAAAGGACATGCAGTATGTAAGGGACAGAGCTTTTGTTTATGTGAGTTATATCTATACAAATATATTAGAAATTAAAACTAAGAAAAAATTAAAATTTTGATAACATATTTTATGAAAAATGACTATTTTCAGAAAAAAATTTAGTGAGATTAGTATTGTTTACATTTTTGCAAAATTTTAAAATACATGGCTTAATAGAGACAGCTACATTCTCATCTCAGCCTCTGCATTTAGCCTTTTGTGGTACCAGCTATCACAATGCATCTGAAAAGCTCTACTGGAAACTTATGAGAGGATGAGAGTGAAAAAGGCAAATTACCTCTTATATGAAAATTGTTTTGATCCTTCAGATCCCCTGAAAGGGACTCTGAATCATACTTTGAGGACTCCTGAACTATGGATCACATGTAGCAGCTTAAGCTGTTTCTTCAGCATTTTTTTGTGCATCATACTTAATACTAAAAAATAAGATGGGAGTACCTTCCACAACGTTAGTCCTTTGCCAGCATTGATGTCATACTAGTGGTATAATGCTGTGGATTCAGGATGTGTGGAGATGTATGATATCCAGAAAATTTTGTATGGTGAGTTGAAGCAGTATGGTTGCAAACAGAGAGGTCAGGATAAATACTTTAATGGGACAGAATGAACCAGTAGACACATGTTACTCAGAGGACTTTTATTATATATATATTTAAACTAAGTATAAGAAATATTAATAGCAGATTCCGTCTGGGTTTTTAAAGCAACAGCTGCAAAGATGGCTTTGAGTGTTCTTGTGTCAAAGGGACTGGTGTTCATCAGTCTTTACAACTAAGAAACAGATATTTCAGTAGATAGAGTGAGCTTTACATGCAAAATACAGTATTTATTTAATGGTAGAATATAGATTAGAGGTTAATGCCCCCAAATATTTATTTTTCCTTCCTAAATTGTAGAGTAGATTTTTAAGCTGAGAATTACACGTATAGTATAAAAATATCTTTTGACCATATGAGCCCTAAGATTGTACCCTGAATGGAGTTCTAACTATGAGTATGGCTTTTATGAATTTAGAATACAGTTTTATGAATCTGAGATTACATATTTATGGAATAATTTGAGGAGAATCTAGGGAAGAACAATAGGTATATTATGATTCTTGAATTATATCTGGTTGAAGAAGTTCTGGACTTTAAACTTGGAGACGAAAGAACCCAAATGGTGTTACTATAAAACATTGTTATGAGGAGAACTCTGACCATTTCTCATTTTCTAAGATAGAATTTAAAGAAATTTTCTTCTGTATACCAAGGGAGATTTAGATTAGCCTGTTGAAACTTTTTTTTTTTAAAACCACAGTGAATTACAAACCTTACAACAGAGTTGAATAAATTGGGAACTTTACTTCCCTTGGGGATCTTAAAGAATATTGTTGGTCTCCAAAATAAGTAATAACAGGAATTTAAAAAATGAGCTCATGAAGTTCTTTATCTCTGATTTTATGATAAAGAGCTCTGAAATCACAATTGTGTTTACAAATGAAGTTGTCTCACTAAATCCCCTATTTTTTGTGTAAGTTGTATTGTGAATATTTTTTGGAATTTTTGGAGCAAAAGAAAAGTTGTGAAAGTTGAGTTTTGAAGAATGACCTACTATTTGTGTATTGGATTCCTTATTTTAAATTGTTAATTTTTCCATCTGTATTTTCATTGCATCGATTTTTTTTTCAGCTTATCTTTTAAAAAGGTCATTGTTCATAGGAAGTTTAAAGGCTCCGGAGCGTCAGTTATTCAGACCTTAGTGGAGATTTGATGCTGTCTACTTTCCTTCTAAGTGGAGCAGAGGTCAACTGCTTTGAAAAAGTGGGAGTTTTTACTGGAGAAGAGCAAGTAATTAATTTTATGTTTATAACAGCAACATTGGGGACCAATATTGGAATCTTAGGGCACGGTGAGATGAGAGATCCAAGGATAGAGGTAGTTAGAAGTGGGTCATATATACACTATACAGTATTGAATTTTGTCAGGGATAAGCTGCCCTGCACCAGGAAAATGAAAAAAACGTATTTCTTTTCCTTGTTACACTTTTTCTTTCTGCTACAAGATATCCAACTGGGGCTTTTATACTCTTAGAACTGTAGACTTAGAACTGCTTTATAGAATAAATAGGTTTTTGTGGGCTGCTTCAGGAACCATCATCATGTGATCTTATTTCTCTGGGAAAAGTATGCTTTCAATTCTCATGTAATCTGAAGACAGAATTTTAAAACATAATCCTTTCAAGATTACTTCTTTAGAGTAAATAATTGAATGAGGGTCTCATTTCCATTGGAATTGCTAAATGATTATTGAGGGATTTAGGGCATGTTAATCTAAACCCACTGAGTAACAGTGACAACCATTTAAAACTTAGAAAATTCTGAAGAGTATGAATTTGATATTAATAGCTAACTTTTATTGAGTATTTATTTACTGTGTTAGATGTTATTCTTAGTCCTCTGTATGTATTAACTCATTTAATCCTCACAATTTTTTTGAGGGTGGGTACTCTTTTTAACCCTCATTTTACAAATGAGGAAACCAAAGCATAAAGAAGTTAATTTACTTAAGGTCACATAGCTAAAAGTGGAAGAGCTTGGATTCCAATCCAGTCTTGCTTTGGAGCCTGTGTTCTTTATTACTAAACCATATCTTTTCTAGTGTAGGACATTTGTTGTGTTATTTGTTGAAATTAAAAGATAAATATAAACTTTGATTTGGCTGCTGCTGTGATAACCATTTTGCAAAAAGTAACACCAACTACTTTTTCTTGGAAATAGCTTAAATTATTTCTATATTTATAAATTTTAAAAATTGTTTTTTTAACATCACATGGTTACAAAATGTAAAGTCAATCTGTAATAGATTGTTTCATTTATTTTTAGGTTTCCACCACTGTCTGCCCCTTTGGTTACCCAAATATCCACATGTACTCTTCTTATATATAGAACTCACTTGCCCTTTTCCCAAGGGAGACAACTCAGTGTTTCATCCAGTTGTTATATCTAGCTGAAAAGCCAGGTTCTCTGGATGCAGTCCCTTTCGTCAGATCCCAGAGTGGCTTCTTGTTGTTTAAAGACCTGAAAACCAAGTCTGCACTTTACATACCTAATATATAGTGGTGGAGAAGGAATAGGATACAGAAATAAAAGCAGAAAAAGGGATACTGGGAAATGCTCAGTAAGTCACTAGTTCATATCGATTATGAAATCCTATTGGGTAGGAGTGGTAGAGACTCCCTGGCAGTGTAAAACGTTCCTTGATTCTGCTCTTTGGTGGGGCCTCCATTGTTTCCTGTGCCTTCTAAAAGGCCTTACCTTATGCAGTATCCTCCATGGCCACATCTGAGATGGCTGTTGGTGAAGATGCCCTTTCTGGGAAATGCACAGCTTTTGCAGCCCAGTTCTTGTTGATGAGCTTGTTGATGGGTATTATTTTGGAAACTTAGGCTTTTGTAGTCTAGACTCTTTGTCTTTCCTACCCTCCATACTATTATCTTTAAGAACTTAATTTCTAGACTTTTTGCTGCTTTGAGCCAAAGTACCTGCCCAAACAGAATGTGAAGACCCTACCTTTTGTGCTCTGCTTATCTCAGGGAGGGATTTCTAACCTTGTTTTGGTACATCTTCAACAGTCTGATGAAACCTGTGGAACCCTTCTCAAATAATGCCCCCAAATTCATTAAACAAAATATTTAGAATTACAAAGGAAACCAATTAATTAATTAATTAATTATTTTCAATCCTCAGCCAAGGATATTTTTTCCCATTTCGGGGGGGAGAGGGAGAGAAACATCAACAGGAGAGAGACACATTGATTGGCCGCCCCCTGCATGCTCCTCAATCGAGGATGGGGAATTTTTAACAGGTATGTGCCTTTGACTGGGAATTGAACTCGCAATCCTTCAGTCCACGGGCCAACGCTCTAACCATTGAGCCAAACCAGCCAGGGCAGAAACCAATTATTTATATTGAAGTATGGTTAGCAAAATTCTAGCTTTATAACATAGAAATAGATATGCCTTTAAAGTAACACGTTAAGTGAAAAAGATCTAGGGGCAAGTCTAATACACTCATAATTCTCAAGTATTTGATGAGTTTAAATACAAATTTGAGCTTCTGCGACATTTGTCATTTATATGAATATTTTTGTGATTTTTATTGAGGCAAAATCACAGGTACTGTTAATGCTACTGTTAATGATTTGGTGTCTACTTTCATAATTAAAGGAAATGCTAAATTTCAGTTACAAGTTAGTGAGAATAAAGTTCGTTGATCTCTTTTACTCCTGAGAGAATGATGGCTCTGGTGAAGCCATTCGAATCAATAGTTTTGGGTGGAAAGACAATACCCTTACAACATTGCTTTTGTGTGGCAAAGCACCAGTCTTCTCTACTGCTAAGTCTACAGTTTTTCAGCTAGTACTCATTTTCTTCAGCTTTGCTACTTCAGAAGCAGTTGGTGTTTATTCAGCCATACAAGGCTTTAAATTATAGGATTCTTAGCTTAAATTGCAGACTATAGGCCGGGAGTACCTCACTTGGCAAATCTGCATTTTCTCCATCTCTGCTTGCAACTCTAATTGAAGTTTATTTCTCTTTTAGGACTTTAAGTGGCAAGAAGGAGCCAACACATGCCAACATTCTAAATTTTCCCTACATTTCTCTCCTTGCGGTAGCCTTGGTTGGCATATAGTTTGCTTGTCCCAACCTCTGTAGATGACAGTTGGACCAAATTCTTCATCACTGTTTAATAAATGTCTCCAGCTTTCCAACCTGTGATATCAGAATTCTTAATGTTTGCCTCATCAACTCCTCTCTACTTCCATAGCTTCCATACCCTCAGTGTGTGGTTTCCATTCTCAAAGGTCATTTTATAATCCAAGATAACTGCTGGAGCAGCAGCTATTGTGTCCACATTGCAGAAAGCAGGAAGGACAAAAGGTGCAATGCCATCCAGAATAAAATTGGGGTTGTATTCTTAAGAAAGAGGTAAAAACAGATATTAGATATTTTTAAAAACAGATTAGGCAATTAGTTGTCTCTGCCACAGACCTTGCTTCTGGTTGCCTTGAGTGCTGAGATGCTGTAATGAAAGTTATATATTATATAAAAATATATATATTAAAAATATGTATATATCCCCTCAGATGCATGTGACCAGAATTCCTGCTGTGCTAATTACAAGGATTTCCTTTGAGTTCTCAGTTGCTCAATTTCTCACATGCTGCCAGGTCTTAAGATCAAATGCCAGGTACCTGGAATTGAGTGGGAGGATTCAGGAATATCTAGGTCAACAACATCATTACCCTCATTATTATTATTTCTTTTATTGTCCTTGATGTCTTTTTCTTAACTCCATCTAGAGAGCTAACAATATCTCTACCCATTTCCCTACTTTTGAAAACTTCCTTAGTAATAAGCCTTGGCTACTCCTTGTGAGTAGGGAAGTTCCAGAGGGAGCCAGGCAATGTGCTAAAGTAGCTAAACAGTATATTTGGGGTCGTATCAGTGGCAGTGTTTCATAAAGGGGGATTAGAACCCTCTCTCCTCCTCCTGTGTCATGACTTAATGTTGAGTTCTTATATCTTGATGCTCTTTTCTTTTTCACTTTATGCAGGAAAAAATTTCCTCATGGAACTTTTTTTCCTAAAAAAAATATCTTTATTGATTTCTGAGAGAGGAAGGAAGAGGGAGAGAGAGAGAAACATCAATGGTGAGAGAGTCATTGATAGGCTGCCTTCTGCACGTCCCCTCCTGGGAATCGAGCTCGCAACTCGGACATGTGCCCTGACTGAAAATCTAACCTTGATCTCCTGGATCATAGGTCGATGCTCAACCACTGAGCCACGCCTAGCTGGGTGTCATGGAACTTAAGAAACAGATACCATTATAGATTTAAGAAGTTCAGATACAAGTTCTCCATGTTTGCTTTCTCCCATAAGTAACACTATCTTTTTAAAAGCAAATTTATTATTATTTTTATTTCAGAGAGTGGAAGGGAGAAGGAGAGAGAGATAGAAACATCAGTGATAAGAGAGAGTCATTGATCGCTTGCCTCCTGCCCACCCTCTACTGGTGATTGAGCCTGCAATCTGGGTATGTGCCTTGACTGGAATTGAACTGTGACCTCCCGGTTCATAGGTCAACGCTCAACCACTGAGCCATGCCTGCTGGGCAGTAGCATTATCTTTTTATCTTTGCTTCCATCTTCCCACTTTTCTCTGCTATTTAAGTAGAACTGTGTTCCAGTGTAGTGCTGTTTGTCATTCTGTGCCTGGAGTCATACATTGTTCCAATTCAAACAGGATTTTGATCCTGTGATTATCCTTACTTCATGCTGTTGAGTCTTCTTTCACCTCTTCCTTTTAGCTTTTAAATGTGGAGGGTCTCACTTGTTTGGGGATGAGCATACTCACACATTCATTGGATAGTCACTATTTTAATCATTTGACCACCTTTTATTGATCCTTTATCTACTATGTTAACTAGGCATTGGGGAGACAGAAAAGAATAATAAAGTATCTTCCAAGGAGCTTATGCATGGTCTCATGGGAGAAAGATAGGTAAAAATAATTACAATTTTTTATAAGTCCTGTGATAGAGGTATTTATATACTATGGAGTAGGATCTAGTTCAATTTAGGAGACAGGATGGGAAGAGTGGATTGACCAAGTTTTCTGGAGGGGAAGATGTTTGGGGCTGAGTCTTGAAGGAAAAATAGAAGCCAGCTAGGCAGAGTAAGAGGAAAATGGCATTTCAGAAGGGAAGACTCTTATTCCGTATCTAAATATTTTTTAAGTAACACATACCTGCTATGGTGTCAGATAGCATCTCAAGTAATAGTGTATGGTCATTGTGCTTAATGGGGAGGGTGCGGGAAGAGGGAGTGAGGGTAGAAAGCTTAAGCGTATGAAGCAGTTGTACATATAAAGCAGCATGGTAAATGCCAAATTGAGGTTATAATGCTCTAGTAATATAGAGAAGAATTAATAAAAGATTAAGGTAGTTGAAAATGAAGTTTGCCCCCCCCCCCCCCCCCCCCGGAATGTGTAATAGGAGAAAGAGAACCATTAAAAGTATTTGGGCATGATTACATGGAAAACAATGTTTACAGATTTCTCTTGGAGTGTGTGCATAGACTCTGGAGATGATTAGCAGGGAGGAGTGGTGAGAAATCATTGCCTAGGAGGCCAGCTAGGAAGCTTTTGGAATTAGGTGAGGTAATGAGGGCCTGATATTTCTTAACCAGATTTTCATAACCAGATTCCTTAGAACCTTCCATGCTCTTTTAAAATTTACTACCATCTGTTCTTTTATAAAAGTGGACCTCTGTCATCCCCATTTCGCAAAGAGGTTTCATTTAAAGTTACTGATCTGGTCAAATGTAATGATCATTTTTTGTGTTTTCAGCACTTAATGGAGAACTACTGCAGCTACTAGCCTAACCACCAACAGTGGAGGCACTTTTTTATTTCTCTACCAAAATGTGTAAAATTTAGTAAACTTGAAAACGAAACAGAAGCCCCACTTTTTAAACAGATTTTATAATGTTCTTCAGATCTCCTCTAGCAGGACTGATGAAAATAAGCACAATGGAATAATTCTTACTTATGATGTCTTTGATGACTAGGGATCATCTTTCCAGCCTATTTAGATCTTAACTTCAAGTTTTAGCTGAACTTCTTCCTTCTCTACTTCTTAAGGCTTCAGTCCATGTTGTCCGCTCCCTGTTCTGAACCATTGCAGCACAAAGAAGAGCTCAGCCTTGTATTCATTTTTTTAGCTCTTTCTTGTGTTTGACCTTCCTTATTGGACTATGAGTTCCCAGAGAGCAGGAATTTTATCATACTTCATGTGTCTGTGCGCGCATGTGTGTACATGTATGTATGTGTATAAAATCTTACTGTAGTATAGCCCTCTACATGTATAATTATAAATTCTTAAATGTTATAATGTATTAAGTACCTACTTATTGTATGTTTCATTATATTACTTTGACTCATAAATTCTTAATTAGTGGTGCTGGTGGAATTAAACAAGTTAAAGATGATTCTCAATAGGGAACATCTGCAATATCAGTTATATTCCAGTTTGGAATGTACTTTTATATTAACTTTGAAAATGTATGTGACTGGCTGCTTTGGGAATTTGAACAAAATAAAGCTACTCAGTGGAGACTTAATTGAGGCAAATAGGATGACAGCATGGTGTAATAATAGCCAATGTTTATAGAATGAAATGTGAATAGTAATAGCAGTAACTACTATTATTACCAACACCACCAGCAGCTAACATTTATTGAATACTTACTATTTGCCAGTCACTGTTCTGAGTACTTTATATCAGTAAGGTAATAATTATGCTCATTTTACAAATGAGGCATGGTAGAAAAACTGCTGGATTGGACATCAGGGGATCTGGGCTCTGGTTTTAGTTCTACGGTTAACTACCGTGTGAAGTTGGGTAAGTCTTTTAACTTCAGTAGACCTTAGTTTTTCATTTTTCGATTGAAGGGATTGGTCTCTAATCTCTAGGGTACTTTGCCTACTCTCTTGACATTCTGTGATCTCTAAATTATCTTGATTCTTTGTTCCACAAGTTCTTTTAACTTATTTCATGTTGGAAGCAAGCATTTCTGGCTGAGATTATAGAGCAGGTTGGTTTTTTGGTTTGTTTGTTTTTTAAGATCTCAGAAGGTACTGTATAGAGGAATTTAAAGTTCAGGTTCCAGAGACATGCATATAATAGAAATGAAGGCAGTTTGAGAAAATGAGAAAGGTAAAACTGTAGATCTAAATATCTGAAAACAGTATATAATAGGACTCTACTGGCAGTGCAGATAGAATCCTCATGGTTGTTTCTTGATTTGTAATAGCTAGTGCTTAATCTGTTTACTTTATAGTGCATTATTAATTACCCTCCCAAGGGTAACTACACTTATTGAATGTTTCTTCTGTGCATATGTTATCACATTTACTTCTCAAAGTAATGTTTTAACTGTAGGTACTAGTTTTTCATTTTACAAATGAGAATGCTGAAGTTTAGGAATACTAACATTTTCAGGGTCCCACAGCAAGTAGCTGGTAGAGTAACTGGTTTCTTGAACTCTAGTCTGCCTGACTCAAGAAGAGCCTGTGTTCTTTATCAACCACATGCCTCCCAGAAGTTCAGATCCTAATCATATACCCCAAGTTGCTTTTTATCTGCGGACGTTTGGGATGAGGGACCTTTGTGGGATTTTCTTAGGACACATTTTTTTCTTTTGAATGAAACTTTTGAAGTTTCTTACTTTGTTCTCTTTTCCCCTTTATTTTGATATTTTTCTTTACTTTATAGTTAGGGTCACTATTCCTGCTTCTTTGATTCCAGGATAGAAAGGTTAGTACCTTCTGCTGAAATTTAGCAATTCCATTGTGAAGTGTCATGCTTTGTTTCTGTATTTTTAATTCTTAGAAGAGCTTCCTCCCTTCTCCAGAGTGTGCTAACCTGACAGATTTTGTTTTTCTTTTTTCTTTTTTTGGGTGGTAATGATCTGAATTTTTCAGCCTTGGAATGAAATACCTTACAGAATCCAGATCACTAGATGTTTGCATTAAGCCTGTTCTTGAGCTTTTAATGCTTATTTTCTTGCTGTCCATTTATGTGATTTAATGTCTTACATCCAGCGCTCCCAGGTTTTTAGTTAGTTTTCTTAAACTTGCTCCTTGACTTGTTTTTTAAAAGAAATTGCCTGGTCCTGTCTATCCCTTTTCTCCTGCTCATCAGTGCTCTTGAGCTTGCATTCTTCTTTACTGTCAGTTCCCCCAGCTAGTTTGTCTCCTTGATAGTCCTGCCTACCCTTCTTTTTACTCTCTCACCTGCTCAGCTCTACCTTATTTTCTCTGAGCAAATTCCTGTGCCCATTTCTCAGGTACTTTTCTGACCTCTTACCTCCACTTTACTTTTGGTATTCTTTTGTTTGTATGACTCCCCTAAAATTTAAGTCTTTAAAGACTTAAGTTTTTAAAGGGTCCTTGGTGTTGGTGAGTAAAGGTTAGCATCAGAATCACTTTGTGTGTATATATTGTGCTGTATCTTAAACATTTTAAAACCAAATTTGTTGTGTTTTGGAGAGGATAAAAATAAGAAAAAAGATTGGAAATGTTGATCTCTTAAATATTTGATTTGGTCATTAACATACTCAATCTTTTTCCTCCAGATTTAACTCAGGCTTTCCCTCACTTTGGAACTCCTAGATTTGTGAATATTGGATATTTTGAGAAGCAGGGGTTCTTTCCTTGATACTGACTAAGGAGTCTATTTACCTTCAGGATGACATCTGAATTGGAGAGCAGCCTTACATCTATGGACTGGTTACCACAGCTCACCATGAGAGCAGCCATCCAAAAATCTGATGCTACACAGAATGCACATGGAACAGGAATTTCCAAGAAGAATGCACTCCTTGACCCCAATACAACCCTGGACCAGGAAGAAGTCCAACAGCACAAAGATGGGAAACCTCCATACAGTTATGCCAGCCTCATTACATTTGCAATTAATAGCTCACCCAAAAAGAAAATGACACTAAGTGAGATTTACCAGTGGATTTGTGATAACTTCCCATATTATAGAGAGGCTGGCAGTGGTTGGAAGGTAAGGATTTTATTTAAATTTCTATTTTTATACTGTAAGCAGTAACAGTATTGGCTTCTATTGAAGATAACAGCTCTGTGGAGGCTTATAATTGAAGATGAGTTCTAATTACTGGTCATTTTTAGGGTGTGAAAGGAAATTAAGTGTTTTTAATTAGGCGCATAACTATTTTTGGTAGAACATTGGTTTGTTAGAGCTTTATTATATTATATGACTGACCCAGCATAAAGTAAGAGTAGAGATAATGTAGCATTCACTGGAAAACAATATCCACAGTTCAGGTAAGTTGATAGTTTAAGATAAAAAAAAACAATGAATGTAGTATTGCAATTAGTACTGTTTTTATCATCCAAGATTTTTCAAAAGCTTTTTATTTTGAAAGAATTTCAGATTTATAGAAGACTTACATAACTATTACAAAGGGTTTCCATACGTCCTTCATCCCCTTTCTTTATATTAATATCTTATGCAACCATAGTACAATGATCAAAACTAAGAAATTAATATTAGTACAGTGCTTTTGACTAAAACAGTACAGTTAACTACTAAGTAAATTACAGACTTTATTCAGATTTCATTAGTTTTTCCACTAATGTCCTTTTATGTTCCAGGATTCAATCCAGGATCCCAAATTGCATTTAGTTTATGTTTACTTCGTCTCCTCTAATCTGTAATAGTTCCTCTGTCTTGTCTTGTCTTGTCTTGTCTTCTTTTCTTTTCTTTTCTTTTCTTTTCTTTTCTTTTCTTTTCTCTTCTCTTCTCTTCTCTTCTCTTCTCTTCTCTTCTCTTCTCTTCTCTTCTCTTCTCTTCTCTTTTCTTTTCTTTTCTTTTCTTTTCTTTTCTTTTCTTTATGATCTTGATGCTTTTGAAGAGTACTTATTAGGTACTTTGGACAGTGATCCTCAGTTTGGAATTGTCTGATGCTTTCTCATGGTTAGAGTGAGATAATGTGTTTTTGGAGAGAATAATGCAGAGGTGATGTGCTCTTATCTGTATATCATATCTTGGGTACTTGATGTCACTGTCTTATTACTGGTAATGTTAACCTTGGTTCTTTGGTTAAGGTGGTATGTGCCAGGTTTCTCTGCTATAAAATTACTATTTCTCACTTTGTAAATTATAAAATGTTTTGGGGAGATATTTTGAGGGCATTCAAGTACCCTGCTTCTTCTTAAACTTTTGTTGATTAATTTTAGCATTTATTAGTGGGTCATAACTACAGCAGTTTTTACTGTTTTCTAGTGGTGGTTTTCTTTTTTTCCTTCATTTCTTATGCATTTATTAATTGGGATTAATAATAACTGCTTTATAGTTATTCTTTTTAAAAAGTTTCTTCCACCTAGTTTTAGGTACCTAGAACTTGCCATGATCAGTTATAATTTTTTTTTTTTTTTGTAAACAGAAATATTTTGAGCATTTGAAATGTAGACAGATGGAAACTGGTTTTTCTCCTCCTTTGTTCAGGTCCTAGCTCTCTTTTTGGGTTTTACTTTCTATTCAATGTCCTTAGATTGTTTAGCACATTCCTGCAATCTGCTGCTCACTGTATGTTCTTTAGGTATGGAAGAGATGGGTTACGGGAAAATGGGAGGTCATTTAGAACTTGTGAAGTTAGTTTGTATTAGTTGAAGTAGGGTGGAAGAACGATCCTAAAGCAGTTGTCAACCACCTTTCCAGAAATGTAGAGCCAACTGAAGTCACCCAGAGGAGAAATGTCGCCATGGTCACTCAAAAGGATTCAAATAGAATTTTAGTATTTAGGCAAAACTCCCTTTCACTTTGTGTCAGGGCATTGAAGGAAGATTACATATTGAAAATAACTCTGAATATTTCATAAGAGTTTAAAAAACACTCTCTGAGTTTTCCATAATTGAATGATTTTGTAATCTGAACTATATGAGAAGGAATTTAAATTTTTGTGCTACTCACCTTACTAAAGAAAATTAATCTATTATGTTACTGGAGTATAGGATAATAAAAAGAAAAATGTAAAAAAATGTTATGTGTATGTGGGGATGTATTATGTTACTCTTTATGTGAGGGGAGAAAAATAAAAATATGTATTTGCTTATTGTTGTAAAAAGAAACTTAAGAATAATAAATGAGAAACATAATAGTTACCTATAGGGGATACATAGACCTGAGATAGAAAAGATATAGAAGGGAATAAGATTTCGAGTATACTTTTTTATATAGTTTTGAACCATGTGTTTTATACATTAGAGATAGCCCAAAAGTACATAGGAAAAAAAGGATGGGTAGAGGAAACCTTAAAACTGAATATAAGCAGAAACAAATAAGCCTTACATCATATGAAATGGGTAATGTAATCACAGAAAAAAAATTCCAGATACTTTTGAAAAGAGCTTCCTGACTATATACCTTCATAGGATTTATATTAAGGTTGAAAATAATTGCAAAGAAATCATGAACTTTACTTAGTGGATTTGTCTTTGGTAGTGATATTTTGCTAGACTCAGTCTACCTCCAGTAACTCCAAGAAAGGAAGTTGGGAAGTTGAGAGAAATTCTGAAACTATTTTATGTGCCTGGAAGGGTAGAACAGGTGCATACATGTATTGATTTTTTGGGGGAACCAGGACTTGCACAGTATAAGAAGATAAATACAGGTAGGAATGTGGTGGTTGATTTGAATTGGAGATGCCAGTTTAAACTCCAGTTTAAAATAAAAATCACTTAGAGTGCTTTTAAACTTTAGATTCCTGGGCTGCGCCTCCAGAGATTGAGTTAGTCATCTTGGGTGGAGTATAGGAATCTGAATTAAAATTATCTCAAGTGAGTTTAGTGCAAGTAAACTGTACTTTTGAGAAACTACTTCTGGGACTGGCATTTTCAAGCAATATCTTGATCAGTCATTTAAGCTGGGACATTTTTCTCCAGGTTAACCTGGACCATCCTGAATATTTTTACCTTTCTACTCTTCCAGAGTCTTGTTTTGGGGTTGTTAGAAGTAGAGTCTGGCCTGTCAGGGCATGGCCTAGTGGTTGAGCATCGACCTAGGATCCAGGAGATCGTGGTTCGATTGCTGGTCAGGGCATATGCCGAGGTTGCAGGCTCGATCCCCAGTTGGGGGTGTGCAGGAGGCAGCCAATCAATGACGACTCTCTCATCATTGATGTTTCTCTCTCTCTCTCCCTCTCCCTTCCTCTCTCTGAAATCAATAAAGATATATTAAGGAAAAAGAAAAAATGAAGAAGTAGAGTCTGCCCAAGTTGTGAGATCTGAAGTAATCTCTTTTCTTCATTGTGTGTATGTATATACATGTCTTGGCTCTCCTATATCTCTGGGTGTTTTTACTTTCTAAATATGGTTTTGCTATTTTTAAAAACAGGCTTGTGATTACCAAATGAAAAGCATTATTTAAAAGGCCCCTATCCTCATGGAGCCTGCTTACATTGTGAATACAGTATGGAGGAAGATGACCATTACACAAATCACTGTGAGTGTGATGAGAAATCTAGGGTGATAGGGAGATCTAACATAATAGTATCTGAAAGTCAGAAAGGATTTCCCTAAAGAACTGGTGTTTAAACCATGAACAAATTGAAAGTTGAGTAGACTCAGATGAAGAGTTGGAGCAAGGCTGCTGGCAGTCTTTGTAGAAGGAGCAACAAATGGAAAGCTAGAGATGAGAGAGAACACTGGAGGGGATGAGTATAGATAGTAAGGTAGGGTCAGATCATGAAGAGCCTTTGGAGGCTTTGTTAAGGATTTTGGATTTTATCCTAAGTGCAATGGGAAGTCATTGAAAGGTTTTAAGTGAAAGGGTAACATCAAATTTGCCTGTGAAGCAGTAACTGCTTGCAAGGTGGAGAATGGTATAGGAGGGGCACCAGTTAGGTAGCTATTGTACTATGCTGAGACTGGTGTCCTAGCCTGGGAGTGTAACAGAAGAGATGGAATAAAATAGGTAGATTAAAGATAGGTTTAATAAGATTGAATGATAGATTTGTTTCAGATGGTGAGAAGGAAGGAGAATGTTAAGGATGTCTTAGAGGTTTCTGATTGGAACCATTATGTGAGTAATTGTCCTTAAACTGAGAAGGGAAAGTCACACTGGAAATAAAGATCGGTTTAGTTTTAAACATGTTGAGTTTGAGGTGTTTCTGGAGATGTCTAGTAGATGGTTGAAAATATGTTAGGAACTTGGGAGAAAGGTCTAGTTTGGAGATTTAGATAGACTTAAGTATCATAGGTGGTCTTTGAAGCCATGGCTGTAGATAAGATTGCCTAGGCAGCAAATGTAGAAATGAAAAAAGGACATAGGGCAGAACCTTGAAGAGTTTCAGTATTTCAGTTTTTTAGAGATGTGTTCTTTCCCTGAAACCATTTAGAAAATAGGACTGTCATGATTTCTTATTCTGACCGTCTCGATTCTCTCCCTCCCATCTTGAACTTTTGAGATAGGTAGATGAACTTCAGTTTGTATGATTAGTTCTTTCATTTTCTTGTCTTCTTTTTTATTTGGACTGAGTATTTTTTTATGATTCCATTGTATCTCCACTATTATTTTATTAGTTATACCTCTTCCTAAATTTTGTTTTAGTGATTGCTGTAGGCTTTTGCACATAACATCTTTAACTTATCACACTGTATCTTCAAATATAGCATTTTTTGTATAGTGGAAGAACTTTGTAAACCTTATAATTTTAATTCCTCCGACCCATCCTTTGTGCTACAATGTGATACATTTTACTTCTACATGTTGTAAACCCCATAATAAATTATGTTTTTGCAGACACTTGATCATCTTTTAAAGGCGTTATAAATAAGAAAAAGTGTTTTTTAAAAAATTTATTCTGTTTTTACAATTTCTGGAAGTTGTCTTTTTTTTTTTTTTTTTTTGGTAGATCCAAGTTTCCATTTGGTATCATACTTCTGCCTGAAAAACTTCCTTATAACATTGCCAGCCAACTGGTGCCACCAGAAATGAATTCTTTTAGCTTTTTTCTGTCTGGAAGTCTTTGTTTTGCTTTCATTTTTGGGAAGTATTTTCACTGGGTATAAAATTGACTGTTTTAAAATTTTGGTGTTTAAAAAATGTCATTCTGTTTTCTTCTCTCTTGCATAATTTGAGACATTTGTTATAATCCTTATCTTTATTTCTCTGTACATAATCTTTTTTTTTCTTGTTGTCTTCAGTATACTCTTCAGTTTGATTTTCAGCATTTTGACTAATGAATATAGGTGTGTGGATTTTTAATTTATTCTGCTTGGTGTTCTCTGAAATTCTTGCATCTGTGATTTGAAGTCTTTTATTATTTTTGGAAGATTATTGACTATTCAAATTTTTTTCTGCCTCATTGCTTTCTTTTCTCTCCCCTGCGACTCAGATTACTTGTATTGTTCCATAATCTTTGATGATGATGATGATGATGATGATGATGTGTGTGTATAAGTTTGGATGATTTCTGTTGATTGATCCTCAAGATATCTGAGCCTTTGCATAGTTGTGTCCAGTGAACTGATGAGCCCATCTAGGGGATTCTTTATCTTTGATTATGTGTTCTATTTCTGTCATTCACATTTGACTCTTTCTTATGGTTTCCACATCTCTGTTGAAATTCCCCATCTCTTTATTCAAGTTGCCGATTTTTTCTAATTGGTATTTTAACCTATTAGTCATAGTTATTTTAAAGTTTTTGTCTGATAGTTCTAACACCTGAGTCATCTCTTTGTTGCTTATCTCTTTACAATGGTTTCCCCCCCCTTGCTTTTCTGTCTCTTGCAATTTTTGATTGAATGCCAGATAGATGTGTAGGAGAATGGTAGAGACTGAGGTAAACAGTATTTATACCTGTAAATGGACAAGCGTCTTTTGTCCCAGGTCATTTTTGTGGGAAGTTCAATCAATCTGTCAATACTTGAGCTGGATTTGGGTTTTGCTGTCCACATCTTTGTCTTCAGCATACTGCAGACTTTACATGTCTCCAGCAGTAGGCTCCTGTTACCTTGTGCTTGGAATGGAGGGCTTAGGTACTTGCAGGGTTTTCTTCGTTTTCCTGCTTTTTTTTTAGATTTTAGTTGTCTCTTTTCACCTTGCTACATATGGGGATCTCTCTCCATGCTTCTACCCATTCTCTATCAGACTGTTACTGCTTGTTATTCATTGACAGGCTTTTTGGTAGGGGCTCGGGGTTTTATCTGTTGTCTTAATTCAGCCTCAGTCTTACTCAGGCCCTTGAACTTGGGGGTGGGGCTTTTTCACTGTTTCTTTCCTTCAGCCAGACTAGGCTTGCATCTGTAGTTGCTTTTGGGACAATTTTCTGCCCCTCCCTCAGCTAAAGTAGTTCTGACACTGTCCCAGAGGTAGAAGGATTTTGCTTCTACCCTTCCTCCATCAGCAGTAGATCTTTGCCTGTTTCCTGGGAAGGGGTTTCCTATCCCTCCCTACAGGTAGGTGTTTTTTTCCCCCATTCTTCCTCAGGAGTCTTTGCCAAATTCTTATGAGTGAGAAATTTTGCTGCCCCTACCTCAGACTTAAGTTTTTTGTTTTGTAATATGTATAGAAGGTGGTGGGGCTTTGTCTTCCCCTCTGTGGCTGTCAGTTACCTTTTTCCTGCCTATGCCACAAAGGAGACTTTCTTTGGTTCTTATGAGCATATGGTGAAGGCCCATGGAGAACAGCTTGAGAGTGAGTAGTAACTTCCCTTGTGTCTGGGACCCTTGTTGTTTTAAACAGACAGACTTTAGCCCATGCTCGGCCTTTTAAATTTTAGCTAATTTCTTGGGTGGTGGCCACTGCTTTCTTCTATGCTCTTCCAAAAAGTGAGACAGCCTTGTCTCCTTTCTCATTGAATGGGCTTGTGCCTTTTAGGAATTTCATTTTTTGGGTTGCTTTGCAACCTCAACTCTCTGATGCTGCTCAAATAGATGTGATTTGGGGAGGGGGTGGACTAACCCATTGTTTTCTTACTGTTTGGGAGAGATTATCATTGTTTGTAGCTCTCTACATCCTAAGCAGAAGTGGAACTCTCATAAGTTTTAAATTGATGTTTTGGTAATAAGATAGGCTTGATTTATATTCATATTTTAAAAACTTCTTTAATACCAACATTATCCCATGAGTGGGAAGTTTTAATATAGGCATTATTGTTGAATTTTGTATTAAAAAATAAAATAAGCATTATGTCAAAAGTGACTTCCCCAAAATTCTAAGTAGTGGTTAAATGTAGTTGGAACCCCTCTCCACCTGGCCATTTTGGAATGAACACAATTATGGAGTGGATCTTGGAGAATTTCATTAAGAAGAAATGGCCTTTGGGTATTTTCTGTAAAAATTGTGGCACAGTCCTACTTATTAGTTAAAGATTCCTTGTTTCACAGATTTTTTCCAGGTCTCCAAGTGCATTTTCCTGCCATCTAAGTTGGTTCTTCTTTCCTGCTACATTGAGCAACCTAGATGTTCTTGCTAGCCCTCTGTAGCCAGTGTCGTCTTTCTGTTTTTTTTTCTTAATAGATTGAAGTGAGAAGCTGATTGGTGTCTATATGCTCTTGTAATGGAGTAGGAGAATTTTTTTGTTAGAATTTTTAACTCATTAAAAAGTGATAATACATGTGCTTTATAGATCATTTGAACTGCAGAAAAGTAAAAAGAGGAAAATAATCATTACCTATAATTCTGTGTAAAAAAATCTTAGCATTTTGGCTAGTTTCCAAAAATGAGTGAATGATTCAATCAGTCAAGCACAGTTAAAGTTATAATATGTATATAATCTTATATTTGGCATTTAATATTTAATATTAATCATAGGCATCTCCGTGCATCATTAAAAGTTCTTAATGAACACTTAAAATGAGACATATATTCCATTATTTGGAATTTTGTAACATTCGCCAGAAACTTTCAATAACTGCTTCCCTTTGTAGCATTCATAATTTGAAAACCAAAAAGGTTTAAATTTGAAGCTCATTTAAAAAGCTTATTTCATTTGTAATTATATTCCAGTACATAGAGATATTTACATTTCTGATTCTGATTCTGTTTTTAAAGGTGGATTTTACTTTTTGGATTCTAATGACTGTATGGTTTTTCTTCTTTAATTTCAGAATTCCATAAGACATAATCTGTCGCTGAACAAGTGTTTCCTTAAAGTGCCTCGATCCAAGGATGACCCCGGAAAGGTAGGATTTATTTTCTTAAAATAATTGGATTCTTCATTGTGTGTGTTCTCATGTTTGTACCGAAGCTGTATCTGTTAATATAAAGAAGAAGAATTGGAATGAGAGCATTCAGGTTCATTGAGCAGGAATATTTGTGAAAATAGCAAGTCCTTCAGCCAACTCTCTCCCTTCCGCCTCCTCACCTCACCCCCATGTTAGTTGATTTTCTTCAAGGACCAGCCAGGCAGGGAGAGCTTTCTTTTTAAGCAGTGAGAAGCTAGCTAGTGTAGTGTAGAGCTGGTCCTCTGTTACAGTTTGCTGTTTCTAACTAGTTTTTGCTTGGTTATTTTGTTAAGTGTGTGTATTAAATTAATTTGGTTTTTGAACTGCTTGTTAGGAACCACACTTAATTAATTATTTCATATAAGAGGTGGATTTGTGTGTAATCGACAAGTGGAAGTAATTCTTATCCTGAAACAAAATTGTTTTTCTGTTATTTCCTTTTTTTCTTAGTTGCTGCTTTTTCTCTTTATTCCATTTATCTCCTGCCACCTTATTACATTTTTAGTATTTTACCTACAAAGACTTTTTTGTTTCTTTTAATAGCCATGTCAATTACAGTATGGCCTGAACTTGGTACTAGTTGCTTGGTTTCTATGCTCAGAGTATTTGGTTGTCATGATAAATTATTAGATTAGGACTTTGAGACAGTGTGTCTTGGCAAGCATGCATTCTTGTTTGGATGTTTACACTTCTTGTTGTAGTCTTCAGGCTAAGTGTCTCTGGAAAAATTTTTTTAAAATGTAAGCCTGGTCATATTATCACCCTGCTTTCGTACTCCCTAGTGTTCTGGAGATTTTTTTTATAAAATACCATTTACTGTAGTTTTCTTGATGTACCTTTCTTCAAGTTATTCAAGACCCACTGTGAGGAACTACTTGAAGTTTCTCAAGCATGCTTTTCAAATGTTCTTCTCTTAATGCACAAACTCCCTTCCTTTACTTGTCTGGCCTGCTCCTTGTCTTTTAAGATTGAGCTGCAACATTGCTTCTCTGAGGCTCCCCCCCCACATCTAATAAGTTTGTTGTTTCCTATTTTGAGTTCCTTTTACTTTGTCATCATTGTAGTAGCTCCTAACTGGTCTCTCTATCCGTGGACTTACTATCTCTAATGTATAGTAACTTTCACATAGTAGCCAGTAATTTTTCAAAAATGTTAACCTAATCATATGTACTCTGTTTAAAATCTTGATGGGTTACCTACTGTCCTTAGGTTAAAGTCTAAATATGAGGATAGGGATCGTGTGTATATTGTTTACTTGTGAGCCCCAATTACTTGGACAGTGGCTGGTGGCACTGAGGAGACATTCTTGTTGAATGAATGAATATATTGTATCCTCTGCTAGATGATTAACTTCTTAAGGTTAGAGATGAAGAGTTATTAATTTCTATTGTAAAGCAGGCACTCTTAAAAAAAGAATTTTATAGCACCTACTATGATCGGCCCCATCAAGTTGGTTCTTAATAAGATTGAATAATTATGAGTTTTTTTATTTGACCCAATTTATTATTTCCCTATGTTCATAATTCTCCAAGGTTGTGAGTAGGAATTGGTGACATTTTTCTTTCCTTTAAAACAGGCTTATTATAAAAGAAAGGAATTACAAATTTTTATATTTACTTCATTGCAATTTTCTATCGGCAGTAAATATATATGAATCTGACAGAAAGGGTTCTTAAGAGCTTAGTATTATCTATTTTATCAGTTCTGTGAGGCAACTAATTAGATTCTGTAAACATGTGGTTCAGATTTAACTCTTAAATGAGGTTTAAATAATTCAAAAAAAACACCCACACACGAAAACTGTATTACGTACCAAACTTCTTATTTTTTATGTTTTAAAGATTTTTCAATTGAATTTTTTTAGAGAGAGGAAAGGAGAGGGAGAGAGAGAGAAACATTGATGTGAGAGTGAAACATTGGTGGGCTGTGACTGCCTCTTGCACACCCCTTACCAGGGTTGAGCCCTCAACCTGGGTATGTGCCCTGACTGGTAATCGAACCTGAAATGTTTTGGTGCATAGGATGACACCCACCCAACCGAGCTGCACCAGCCAGGGCTATTTATTGTTAACAGATTTATAGATGTCCTACATTTCCCTCCCCCTTTGCTCCCCTCCACCAGCCCCTGCCCCTACCCCAGGCCTTCTTCACACTATTGTCTGTGTCCATGGGTTATGCATATAAGCATGTATGTTATTTGGTTAACCTCTTCCCGTCCCCTCCATTATGTACTAAATTTTAACCAATTGGAGACCTGTTTTAAAAACAACAACTGCTGTCAGGTTTTCTCTTGTGCAGAACTTAAAGCTTTTCTCCACCTTAGTTAACTAGTGTCATGGAGTAAGGGAGATGTAGAAAACATGTTACTCTTTACAACTATTCTTTTTGAATCAGGATTGTACAACTAAAACAAAATACAGAAATAAATTGAATCCTGAAAGGTAAATAAAAGCTTTCAATTTTTACTGTTAGTCTCCAATTTTAAACTTGGTTTTATCAAAACACATTGTTCTCGTTGATTTTGGTCATAATAGTAAATATTGTATATTTGATCTTATAAAGTACATTTATACTAATAGAGTCATTTTTATTTTCACTCTAGGTGAGATTTAAATATCCATTGTCCTTATTGATTTGGTCAGAAGTAAATGATGTAAATCTGATCTTATAAGATACATTTATATGAGTAAAGTCATTTTAATTTTTGATACCAAAATAAAATTTTTGTTTAAAAAAAGTTCCATTGCCTAAAAAAAGTTTTGAAAACATCAGATCTAGCCCATGTTATAGAAGAGGAAACTAAAGCCGATAAATGAGGAATGACTTACCCAGGTTCAGTGTAGAATTAGGACCAAGTGTATTAGCCAGACTTACTTGCAAGTCACAGAAACCCATTACAGACCAACTTAAGGGAGAAAATACCTGCAGTAGGAGCTGGAGCCCGGTTCTTAAATTTTATCACCAGGAATGTCTCTTTACATCCCTTAGCTTTTCTGATGGCTGCATTTCAGCTCATTTAGTGACAGAGATGACCATCACCAGCTTCTGGCTTATATTCTGCTAGTTTAGTAATAACCCTTAGCTGAAAGAGGCTGTTTGCTGTCCTATTCCCAAGTCACCTAGAGTATAACAAATGTTTTTGAATGCTGAACAAACAGAATACACTTGGTTTCTTGGTTCCTAGACTAGTGCTTTTCCCACTGTACCAATCTTCCTTGAGAGGGAGGCCAAAATGTTAGTTAAGTTTTGGTACTTATGAATTGTTTTTTCTTTTTGTATTACAGTGTTTCCTGGCATTTGAGGAGCTTTTCCAAAACCACCCTCACCACAGTGGGAGAAAACCATTGAGCCAAGGTGGGGTGGGAGTAGTTTTGGTCTTTTGGGTATGGGGTGGACTTTTACCCCTTAGGATTTTGTTAGCTGCTGCCATGACCCAGATGGGTCCAAGAAATAGAGGTAGAATTAGCTTACACAGGATCTTCTTTCCCGTAGTATTATGGTATAGCTTCTTGTTTAGAGTATTACCAGAGAGGTATGAAGGCCAGCCTAAACTTGAAAGAGTATTGTTGAATGGCTGTTTATTTTTGACTCAATCCTTCATTTCCTACAAGTTGTCATAAAAGCCCTTAATATTTGATACCCTCCCATGTACACTGATGATCTGAAATCCATTTTCCTCTGTTCCTTGAAACTAATTTCAAACAGCTACATTATTTTCTTTAAAAAGAGAAAAACAAAATGAAATATTTTGCATCAATAATTGCTACTTTTTGAGGGACAGATTTCTGTTTTCTCTTTCCTTGATTACAACCCTGTTTCTTCATACTGCAGTCTATCCACTTTTTTATTCCTGTCTTGTGTCTCCTCTTCTCTCATTAGCTTTACTTTCTGTATTTTTGTCTGTTTTTTTAATATAATTTTTTGATAAAAGTCTTCTTCTGCAACTCACACATGTCTGTTACTTTAATCTTAAAGAAAGGTAAATATTTTGTTGACATTATGGAAAAACAAATCTTATCAGCTAAATTTAGTTTGAAAATATAGAGTTCTCTGTCTTTGCTTTCCATGTAATATTTTCTCAACCTTGTTCCCTCTTCTTCAGCTCAGAAAAATGATACTTTGACTTTAAAGGAAATAAAATATTATAGGAAATGGTTTCAACAATTAATTAGAGCAATGGGCTCTAATAAAACTGATAGCTAAGGACTTTAAGATACTATGAAGGCCACCTACCTGTCCTGGGAGAGATGACTGCAGTGATTCATAGTAAAAAAATGCTTTTCGGGGAAGTGGGTGGATATCTTTTTCTTGCCTGAGGATGGGAAGGTTGTAAAGGCTCAGTGGCTGTGAAGTTAGGGGTCTCTTGGTTTGTGAGGAAGCAACAAAGTCACTGCTTTTGGAAATTCTGAGATTGTGATCCCCCCCCCCCCCCCCCCCCCCGTTCCTGTCCTCTCTCACAGTATAAGGGATCATAATGGACTGATTTCTTTTTCAGAGGGTTTTTTTTGTGTGTGTGTTTTTTTTGGCCATGTTAGTATCGCGTTATATTTATTTGTAAATTGACTATTATTTGTTGGTATCCTGTTTTGGCCACTTTAATTGTGAAAAGATGTAGAAAATTACTGGAGAGGTTTGAGATGTAACATGAAGTGATAAACAGTGTTGCAGGAATCAGAGGTATGTACCCTGAAGAGGGAAGATAAGAGTGTAATTTTAATACTAGTCAAATTAAAAGCATGATTTTTGTGAGGAAGAAGTTGGCCTCTTATCTCTGTTTTTGTATAAAACCAAACGTGAAGTAGAATTTAAAGGTAAGCCAGAGTTTGGTTGGACAGAAATAAGGGCATCATATTTATTGGAGTGAGAAAAACACTGGTAGGGTTCCCAAGGAGGCTTTAGAGTCTGCCACTTCTGAAGCACTTCAAGGATAGTTGAAATTACTAACCTTTAGGGTTTTTAACTCATGGTAGGCAAGAACCCCAATTGGAGGCTGAGAAGAGAACATGATCAAGTTTAGCTGAGGGACCAGTGAGAACAAAGTTGAGATAGAATTAGGAATTAAGGGAATTAATGTAAATACTACATGAGATCCAAGAGTGAAGAAAAGATCAGTGCCAGTGAGTACATATTAAGGCAAAGGATTATGAATGTGAGACAGTCCATTAGACAAACCAAGGTTTGAAAGCCCAGAGTAAGAAGAAGTGTTCAGAGAGGTTTTGAAAGATTGAGTTAGATAGAGGTGAGGGTCTGATTCAGAGAGAACACTGTGGAAACAGAAATTGCCAACCCAGAGCCCTGACAATATAAGCTTTTAGGCAAAGCAGTTTAGTCACAGCTGCCTTTTATTTGCACTTGCAATATTCTCTGTTTAACAGTGGGAGATAACATTTTGTGATTGGCTCTTTTTTTCTTTTCCTGATTTAAACTACTTTTAAAAAATAATACTTTGCCCCTAAATTAATTTTTTTAAAAGTATGTATGGTAAAATTCACTCTGTGGTATATAATTCTAGGAGTTTTGACAAGTCCATACAGTGTAACCATCACCATGATGAGGATGTAGAACAGTATTGCCCGTTGGTAGTCAGTCCCTTTCCCCACCCCCAGGGCCTAGCAACTAGTATTGATAGGTCTTTTGTCCCTATAATTTTGCCTTTTTCAGAAATTCTTATAAATGGTACTCATACAGTAGGTGGCTTTTGAGTCTGGCTTCTTTTACTTGGCATAATGCATTTGAGATCCATCCATGTTTTGAGTATCAGCAATTCCATGTTATTTCATATATTCCATTATATGGATTTATCACAATAATAACCATTTGAAGAACATGTGGGTTGTTGCCAGATAAAAGTTCATTTGGCCATCAAGTCCTTTTCTTTTTTTTTTTAAAATATATCTTTATTGATTTCAGAGAGAGGAAGGGAGAGGGAGAGAGAGAGAGAGAGATAGAAACATCAATGATGAGAGAGTCATTGATCGGCTGCAGCCCGCAACCCGGGCATGTGCCCTGACCGGGAATCAAACCCTGATCGCCTGGATCCTAGGTAGATGCTCAACTGCTGAGCCACGCCTGGCTGGGCAAGTCCTTTTCTTTTAAGCTTAGACTCAATAATTAATTTGACATATACTGAGGCAGTGTTGAATTAGCCTAAACTGATAACATAATGATCATACTAAATTGCTTCGTGAGTTATATTAAATATAGGTGAGCCCTTGGAAATCAGTTATGATATAGTAAAACATTATTTATCTCCAACTTAAAAAAATAATTTCTGAAAGGATTCAGTTAAGGCACTGATGATTTAAAAACAAGATATGGCCAACTGTTAATCACTTATTAGAATATACTATTTTAACGTTTAGAGGAACCATTTATAATATAATCAATATGCTAATTAAGTATTTTTAATCCATTGATTAAGAGTAAATTCCTTAATGATCTCTCCTGGACACACTTTGCTTGATTTGATAATATATTTAGAAGTAATAAAACCAAGAATGTTCTGGGGACCTGAGCTGGCATTGGAATAGTTTTCGTGCATATATTCAGCTGCCTGCCTTTAAGTACTTTCTATATATTTGACTGTTCATAGACTATTTTTGTGGTCTGAGTAGATTGACTATTTAATCTTCTGTTTCAACTAGGAAATTCTGGGAATAAAAAAGGGTGTTATTCTTAATTATGCTTTGGCAACAGGTATAAATCAAGACTGAAACTGGAAAGTATGTTCACTCCATGGTGCATGCAAGTGCTGTGACTTGGACCTTTGGGCATTTATGAGGAGCAGCATCCTAAGATGTTGGAGGGTTAAAAAACCCATTTAAACTGGATTTCCAAATCTGAACTGGGAAAGTAAAAAAACAGAGACATGGTATGAAACCAAAGAAGTCAGAGAGAAAAGGGACCCAGCACTATGCCTGAAGTTTCTGAAATGGTGTGCATTGAGAGCTAAGGAGGAGCAGAGAATAGTCTGATGATTCACTTTACCAATGAGCATACATACTTGGTAGTAGGGTTAGTCAAAACATAAAATTTACAGATTTAGCCATTTGGAATGGTAGGCTATTTATGATAGGGACTGCTTTCCCTAGGAATATTAAGTTAGTATTAGCTTCTTGGGTTTACTTACATTTAATCAGATAATGGCATTTTTACTCGGATATTTTTAATCTGGGGACTGTTAAAAGTCACATTAGTGTGTGATAGAGTAGAATATTTTGTGCTGACAAAATTTCATCAGAAATTAATTATTGGAATAATTAAAAGGAACTTTATTTGATGCGGTAAATATTTTCTAATGATGAAAATAAAGGCATTTAAGGCCTTTGTTGTTTTTTGACACACCTTTAATCGTGATGCATTTTCTGTGTTTTAATTACCTTAATTTTCCTGAAGTTTTTGAATTACCTGTATTATTTGTTTAGTCACTTCTGTTTAAGAATGCTCCCTAGTTTTCAATTGGGGTCACTTTTTCCTCCTCTAGAATTAATCTTTGTTTTAGGATATCTTGAAGTTGGCAGTTGAATTTTTAGAATATGTGTTCATAGCTGTACAATTCTAGTTACGATTTTTCTTTGGGATTTTACAGACTAAAACATTGTAGTATTTTTCTTCAGGAAGATATTAACTTGCTGTACCAGAATCGTTGATATGAATTAATAATAATGTCTACATTTATATATTGCTTTACAGATTAGGTAGTTATTTTACATGCATTGTCTCGATTCCTTCAAACAAGTATATAGACAGGTCCCAGTACTTAGTATAATGTCCTTGATGCTATTACATATGTCAGTTGTTCAT
This sequence comes from Miniopterus schreibersii, assembly GCF_964146895.1. Classification (NCBI taxonomy): domain Eukaryota; kingdom Metazoa; phylum Chordata; class Mammalia; order Chiroptera; family Miniopteridae; genus Miniopterus; species Miniopterus schreibersii. The sequence continues at coordinate 24,542,404 of NC_138109.1, read as the reverse complement.
TTCTTATTATTGCTGAGTAGTATTCCATTGTATGAATACACCACAGTCTTTTTTATCCATTTACCTGCTTGTGGACATTTGGATTATTTTTAGTTTGAAGCTGTTATGAACAAGCTACTAGGAAATTCTTGTACAAGTTTTCTATTGACATGTGCTTTCATTTCTCTTGAATAATAGAATAATGGCTTAATTGCTTTGTCAAGGGTAGATGGAAGATTATAAGGAACTGCCAAACCTTTTCCCAATGTGGTTGTGTATTTTACATTCCCAGTAGCAATGCATGAGAGCTCCAGTTGCTCCACATCCTGGCCAACAGTTGGTATTATCTTTTTTTTTTTTTTAATCCTCACCTGAGGATATTTTTTCTATTGCTTTTCAGAGAAAGTGGAAGGGAGAGAGAAACATCGATTGGTTGCATGAGGGTTGCAGGAATTGAACTCAGGACTCTTCAGTCCACGGGCCGATGCTCTAACTACTGAGCAATACCAACTAGGGCTTACCTGTCTTTCTGTCATTTCGGTCATTTTAGTGGATGTGAAGTGGTATTTCATTATGGCTTTATTGTGAATTTTCCTGATGACCATTGATGTTGAGCATTTTTCTTCTGCTTACTGGTCATTTGTATCTCTTCTCTTCTGAAGGTTCTTTTAAAGTCTTAGCTGTTCTTTTTAAAATTTGGTTATCAATACTGAGTTCTAAGAGGTTTTAAAAAATATGTTCTGGATATGTCTTTTCTTGGATTTATATTGTGTAAATATTTTTTCAGACTTTTTTGTTTTCATAATAGTGTCTTAAAAAGAGTAGTCATTTTGAATTTTGAAAATATCAATTTTTAATTAGTGACTTTTGTGTCCTGTCTGGGAAATCAAACAAAGTCATAAAGATTTTCTCCTCTGTTCTCTTCTGTAGGTTTTTATAGTTTTATTTTGCATTTAGGTCTGTGATCCATTTTAAATTAATATTAATGAATAGTGTGTTTAATTTTCCTGTTGATTTGTTCTTTTATCTTTCTAAAGTGTTCTTAATTTCTTAAAATACTCTTTGTCTTGAAGTTTTCCTTGTCTGATATTGATAGCCACCTCAGCTTTCTTATGCAACTTCATGATACATTTTTTCTAGTATTTTGCTTTTAGTTTATAAATGTCTTTGTATTTAAAGTCTCTTATAAACAGCATGTAGCCATTGGCTCTTGCTTTTTAAATTTAGTCTAATAATCTTTAAAATCTAATTGGAGTTCTTAGTCTATATTTAATATGATGATTGGTGTGTTTGCTATTTTTCTTTTGTTCCTATGTTGCTTCATTTCTGCTACCTTTGGGATTAATCAAATAGTGTATAGTTTCCTATTTTATTTCATCTAGTGACTTCTTAGCTATGCTCCTTTTATTAATTTTTTAGTAGTTACTCTAGAGCTTAACAATATGTACTACTAACGTATCAGTCTATTTAGAAGTAATATTATATCATCTTTCACTTCATGCCACTTACTACTACTTCCTATGCATTTTCATGCAATAACCTTAAAATAGCATAATTCTATTTATCTAGCCATCCCTTTCTTTGTGCTATTGTCATATGTTGTACTTTTACTTACATCATAAATCTGCCTTAGGATTTATTTTATTTGCTTTAAACAGTTAGAAGTGTTTTAAGGAAATTATGTTGAAGAAAATATTTTCTTAATTATTTACCTTTTCTGATATTCTTTTCTGTAAATTCAGGTTTCAATCTGATATCTTTCCCCTTTAGCCTTACAGTATCCTTTGGCATTTCTTGTAGTGCAGGTCTGCAGGCAACACATTTTGTAGACTTTTGTTTATCTGGAAAGGTCTTTATTTCATCCTCACAATACTTCTTTTGGATGTGGAATCTTCAGTTTGCAGGATTTTCTCCATCTCTCAGAACTTTGTAGATTTTCCTTGTCCTCCACTATTTCTGGTAAAAAGTCACCTGTGATATTTTTATTCCTCTGTATGTAATATGCCCTCCCCAGGCCCCATCCCTTCTTTGGCAACTATCAAGAATTTCTCTTTAAATTTAAGCAGACTGTCATGTGCCTCAGTGTAGTTTTCTTGTAATTTTCTGTTTGGGACTTCTTTTAGGATCAATAAGAAGAGGTTTTCATCCAGATTTGGGATATTTTTGATGGTTATTATTTTTAAAAAATTATGGTCCCATTTTCTTTTCTTTCCTTTTAGTATCCAATTAAAATATGATAGGCTCTTTGACATTGTTTCACAGATCATTGAGGCTTTCTTTATCCTTTTTTTTCTTTTGTTCCTTAAATTGGACACTTTTTTACTGATCTGTCTTCAAGGTCTCTGGTTCTTTGACTGTCCTATCTGTTGTTAAGCATATCTGGTGAACTTTTATTCCAGTCATTGGACTTTTAATTCTAGAATTTTCATTTCTTCTTTTTTGTGTATGTTCAGAGATAATTGGTGAAATGTGTTTAACCAATTGCTTTGATGCTGGAACTTTAGCACTTCTGTGTTGTCCCCAGCTAGTTTCTGGATATAAGATGCAACAGTGAGCCACTGATTCACTGTGGGCTTTTATAAGAAGATGATACTGTCCTGGTCTATTATCATTGATGTTTTGAAATCCTGAGTTTTTATGTGAAAACAGAGTAATTAGAAGAAATGAGATTAAAAAAAAATAAAATTATTTAATGATAAATAACTTGGGTTACTTTGTCACCTCCAACTGATCTCTTTTCTCTAATCTCTGCTTACCTTTGCTCCATTTTCTGCATCGTTGCTTGGTACACAAATAAAAATGCCACATTTTCAACTCCAGCCCCCAGCTTTGTGCCCCTAAACTTTATATTCAAGCTATATTACACTATTTACCTTACATTTGTGGTGCAGTTTTTATATCTTCATATTTTTGCCTGTACTCTTCATTGTATGTATCTCAGGTAGTCTTTCTTTTCACCTTACTCGTCCTTTAATGCCCAGCTCAAAGGTCAGCGTTACTCTGAAAGAAGGGAGCCCTTCTTTTTCTCCCCTCTCCCCTTTTCTTCCTCCCCACTTTTACCTCTCTTCTTTTTATTACCATAGCTCTTTGAGCATACCGCAGTTAGTGTTCATGGATGGTGTACTGCCACCTGCATTTTGATCTTTTCCACTCAGTTCTGAGTTTTTGTTGACAAGAATTGGGTCTTTGACATTTTATAGTCTCTGACATACATAGAAGATGCTTGATATTTATCACAAGAATGATGTTTCCTAGTTAACTAAGGAGTAGTAGTTCTGCTCTTAAAAAACAGTTTCTAATTGTACATTAAATCCTCTCACTATTTTAAATTAAGGCTGGTCTTAGGTGTTCTAGAAATTGTTACTTTGCTGCTTTTTTACTCAGACCTTTTCTTTTGATCAGAAAGTAAGGGAGGGAGGGGTCAAGAATTTATTTTACTTCTTAACATTAACTCACATAATTTGAATCTGAGAGAATCTTTGGAATTCTTATTCTTCAAGCAGGTGAATTGCTTGACTTTCTGTGACATTAGTGATTATTTAGAACTTTTATCAATGACTGGTATGGTCCAAAGTAAAGCCAGGAAACAAGCAGAAATCAAGAGACCTGAGTTTTTCTTTCTGGACAATACCACTAATTTTGCTTTGTGACTTTTGACTGTGTTGGGCCTACCACTGCATTAGGTTAGAGCTCCTTGATTCCTGTTTTTCCTTAATTAAGACAGTATTTTTATTGAGAGACAATTCACATACCGTACAGTTTACCATTTAAAAGTATATAATTCAATGGTTTTTAGTATATTTTCAGAGTTGTACAATCATAACCACTATGTAATTCCAAGGCATTTTTATTTTATCACCCCAGAAAAGAGCTCTGTACGTAACAGTCATCATCTGCCCCTCAAGCTTCTGGCAACTACTAATTTACTTTCCATCCCTATGGATTTGCCTATTTTGGACATTTTATATAAATGGAATCTTACAATATATGGCCTTTTGTGTCTGGTTTCTTTCATTTAGTATAAGGTTTTCAGAGTTATCTGTGTTATAGCATGTAGCAGTATGACTGAATGATATGCCATTGTATGAATATATCACAATTATATCTGTTCATCAGTTGATGAGCGTTTGGGTTGTTTTCACTTTGGGCTATTATGAAAAATGCTACTATGATCATTTGTGTACAAGTTTTGTGTGGACATAATTTTTCATTTCTCGTGGATATGTTTTCATTTCTCTTAAGTGGAATTTGCTGGGTCATATGTTTAATCTTTCGAAGAACTGCGAGACCATTTTCCAACGTGGCAGTACCATTTTACATTCTCACAATTACGAGGCCTCCAGGTTTTCACATTCTTGCCAACACTTTTGATTTTGTCTTTTTTATTATAGCCCTCCTAGTGGGTGGAAGTGGTATTTCATTGTATTATGATTTTAATTTGCATTGTCCTGATGTGCTTATTGGCCATTCATAGATCTCCTTTGGAGAAATGTCTGTTCAGCTCTTTCGTCCATTTTTTAACCAGGTTGTCTTTTTATTAGTGAGTTGTATATCTGTTCCTTATCACATATATGACTTGCAAAATTTTCTTCCATTGTGTGAGTTTCTTGACAGTGTCTATTGACAAAAGAGTTTTTTAAGTGTTGATGAATTTACCAGTTTTCTTTTGGTTGCTTGTGCTTTTGGTGTCATATCTAAGAAACCATTGGTCATGAAGATTTACACTTGTTTTTCTTCTAAGAGTTTTAGTCCTTACATTTAGGCCTTTGACCCATTTTCAGTTAATTTTAACTTTTATATGTGGTGTGAGGGGGCCCAATTTCTTTTGCATGTGGATATCCAGTTTTTGCAGCACCATTTACTGAAAAGATTATTCTTTTCTCATTTGTATTATCTTGGTAGCCTGTGGAAAATGAATTGACCCAAAATATACAGGTTTGTTTTTATACTCTTAATTCAAATTACTGTTACTTTGTAGTAAGTTTTAAAATCAGGAAGTGTGAATCTTCTATGTTTGTTCTTTTTCAAGATTGTTTTGACTATTCTAGGTCAAATATATGTGTATTTTAGGATCAGCTTGTCAGTTTCTACAAATAAGCTGACTTAGATTTTGATATGAATTGTATTGAATTTATAGATACTTTGGGGCATACTGCTATCTTAATATTAAATCTTCCAAGCCATGAACCACAGGGTGTCTTTCCATCCTTTATTCCTTTTAACTTAAGGAATAAAATGTGGGGTTTATATAAAAAGAAGTAGAGCTATAGTGTCTGTAGCCCCATGTAGCTCTGGATGCTATGAATATTTTAATATTTTAAATTATTTTAATAATTTCAGTATATCTTCAAATATGATATTCATTAGAAATAAGTTTAGCAAACATTTATTGTTATAATTTTATAGTAGGTTCTAAGCTTGGCTGTGGGGACACAAGGATGAATAAAATATCACTGCCATGAAAACTTCTGGTCTAGTGAGGAAATCTATTTATAAACAGAAAATTTCATATGATATACTAGGTTCAGAGATCAAGATTTCTTGAAAGTTGTTGGCCCACTCTTCATTGTGTAAAGCTTCTACATAAAAAATGATTACAGATTGTGTATTAGCATAACTTCTTTCACTGCTGCCTAGTTGTAATAGCTTGTAGAGAAGTTAAAAAATAAGTGCTGTAAAGACTCTTAAGATTTGAACTTTGGATTGTTTGGTATCAATAATACATTTTTAATTAATTTTCAGGATTTATTAATTAATTACAAGAAAACTTAGAATCAGCATGCCACCTAAAGTATTGAAGGAAATAACATTCAGGTAAAGCAAAAAAGAAAAAAAGAATTTTTAAATTCTCTATAGGTCCTTTTTTTTTTTAACCTAGTCAGATAAAGTTTTCTTGATGTCTTATTCTCTCTCATATGTCTATGACTTTAGCACCAGAACTTTTGCACTTGTTTATGCCATGGCTTTATTTGGCAATGCTGTTGAAGTCTGTGAAACCCCTTCTCAGAATAATAATATTTTTAAAGGCCTAAACCAGAGCATACGGTATTTAAAAGATAAGCAGTTACATTAAAATAGTTATAAAAATACTATAACAAGTTCGTGATACAATAATCTATGCTTCCTTGGTAACATTAAATTACAAAATTGAACAGAATTTAATATGGTAACATTAAATAAAAGTAGACGAAATAATGAGTAGTAGAGTGACATTCTGAGACAAAAAGCCAGTAATGTGATAGGAAACAAACTGATTTTTAGGTATTGCTAAACTGTGGTTTCCTCTTACATTCATAATGGAAAGGCTGAATTTCATCATTTTCTTCTTACTAAAGTTTATGGAGCCCTGCAGTCTTGTCCACAGACCCTCTGGGAGTCCATGAGTGTCACATTAAAAGTGCTTATTGAGCAGGAGCTATTTTTCTCTGCCTAAAATTGTTTTTATTCTCTTCTATCATATCTGAGCATGATCATCCTTGAAGATTCAACTCACTTGTCTTAGCACTTGATGGTGATAACTTACTTGCCTGTTACATGCCAGTTGCTATTCTAGACATTTGGAATATATCAGCAAACAGAACAGAAAAAAAAAAAGCCTTCAAGGAACTTATTGCTTTACGGGAGACAAAATAAATATATAGATTATGTAGAATGTGAGACAATTATAAATGCTGTAGAAAAAATAGAGTAGGATAAAGTGGATTGAGGTGTAGATTGCAATTTTCAAAAGAGTAAGGAAGGTAAATTCATTGAGAGAGTGAATTTTGAGTAGAGACATGAAGGTGGTGGTACTTAACCATGTAGGTATCTTTTCTGTCTCTCACCACACTTCAGACTGAGACTTCCTTTTTATTTCTATTCCTAGTGCCAGCATTGTGACTAGCACATACATGGTCAACTTTGATGCACTGTTGTTAAGAGAAGACTTGTTACCTTTCTGGTAGCTGCCCAAAAGTCTGAGAAGTTTAGCCAGTTAGGATGATTCAGCGTGTGTCACTTCCCAGTTGTTGGGTTAATTAGGTTATGTTCCAGTATAGCTTGTTCTTGTATTTTATTTTTGATAATAAGCTTCTCTAAAATATTTTAGCTATTGTTATTTAATTTTAATTTGCCTTTTCTTGTGCAGAGTAGAAATTCAGCAAATGTTAAATGAAAGGATAAATCTTTAGAATTACCCAAATTATATATCTTTTGTAGACACAACTCTCTTTAATAATTAAATACAAGCTGTGCTATATTTAAAAATTTCAACCCTTAAAATTTCAGATTTGCCAAATATTTGTGTGCTTGCTCTTTGATAGAAATCATCGGAGATGAGAAGGAATAAGATTAATACAAACAGTATGTGTCGAATGTTGGAGGAGGGAATATTTTATATGTATTTAACTCTCAGTGCACCATCAGGGCCCATTGGACCCAGTTAGGTTTTTGAGTGTCAATTCTGAGCAGTTCTGATTTCTAAAGATGATTATTTTATAACTTATAAAATATTTCTTAGATTTTCCCCCAAAGAACAAATAGAAAATTAAGTATTTTAAAAACTAGAATAAAACTATTCTATCTTGCAATTATCATATGTAATTCTTTTATAAATCTAACATGCAATCTGGTATTTTAGTGATCTTATTTTTCCTAAATCTGGAAGTGGTTTCATTATCTTAAGAATTATTTCATGAGTGCCCATCAGTTTTTCTCCATTATGCCCAAATGCTAAAATAACAAGAATACAAAAGAATGATTGAATGACTTAGAAGGGATAATGCAGTAAAGAAATCACCACTATTGTCCTTCCGTTTTCTTATTGTGTTGCCCAGAGCATTACATCTTAAGTTTTTCTTTTTCTTTTAGCTTTCATTGAACATAGTTGAGAGTTTAGATTATTTTTCTCTTCTCATAATGATAAAGAAGTGAAAATTGAGCCCTGGCCAATGTTGCTCACAAGGTCCTCGGGTTCGATTTCTGATCAAGGGCATGTATCTGGGTTGCATATTTGATCCCTGGCCCCTGTTGATGAACATTTGGACAGCAGCACTCTAGACTGTAATTATGATGCTTAAATTGAGTTGATAGCCTAGATTAATCCTCCCAAACCAAAGGAATACTGTGTTAATGATATATTTCTAAGGACAAAAAAATGCATGCTGTTCTCATCCATTTAGTCATTCAGCATGGTCTTCATCATGCAGTATTTTATGACTACAACTTTTTTCCTAGAAAATTATGTGAATAATGTTTTTCATCTTTTTTGATGTTTGTGCACCAAAAATCACTTGATGTGATTCATAAGTGGACAAGTCTGGAAGTCTGATGTGTATACAAAGTGCTTGCAAGGAAATAGATGCTATTGAAATGAAAAAGTTAATTGAATTCTTCATTCTATTTGGTGTTTATAAAAGCATATATGAAAATATTTTTTGCAATTATGTAGCAACGATGGCCATTCTGCAACAAAATTCTGAGACCCAAAAATTTCAAAAGTATGAACCAGGAGTAATAAAATTCTAGAATCTATTAGATAATATATTTGAAATGTGGAATCAGTATTGCCTTTTGATAGTAATATATAAGATAAAGAACCAGAAGTAATAATAAAGTAGAATATTTTGGAAATTGGAAATTCAGAATCAATATTTACAAGGTAGATATTTGTTTTAGTTCCCTTCATGACAGTTGATGAGAAATTAGTTGCATTCAAAAGATGTTGACCATTTTGGTATACGTACCTTCAAAACCAGGGGAATTTGAATATACTAAATATAATATGTATTATATATAAGATATAGAAAATTTGGGCTTGCTATCATTTCCATGAATAGAGGTTTTTAAACTATTGTTAGTCGAGCTTTGGTATTTCTCTTTATGCTTTATTTTCAACTTTTATGAAAATCAAGTGTAAAACTTATTCCTACTTTATTTTGAAATTGCCACTGAACCTACTCAAGATCATTATTTTCATTTTTAGTGCTTAATTTCTGTAGCATCTACATTTTACATGATTCTTGGCAAGTTTGCATCCGGCTGGTAGATTCATCAGGGGACATGCAGTGACTACTTTGAAAAGATAACATGGAAGAATGCCCCAGCAGTGGTTGCGTGCTAAGTTTAAGTACCTGAGTAGACTAGAATCTGGGAAAGCCAGGCATCATACTCTGATATTCTTGGCAGTTTGTTCAACTTTTTTCTATCCATCTCAACAAATGTTTATTAAATACTTACTTGCTCTGTGTCTGACATTGTGTCTATCACAGTGAATATAGAAATGAGTTTCTACCCTTAAGGAAGTCATAGCCTAGAAGAGATACAGACCTTTAAATAATAAGTGAAATCCATGATCTAAATGTATAAAAACTAGAGGTATCTTGCAGAAGGAGAGAGTGATGAATTCCTTTAGATAACATCTAAATTTTGAAGGTGGAATATGAGTTTGTCAGGGTGGATATTATAGGCAGTGGATATTATAGGCAGTGAGATCAGCATGTAGGGCAGGCACAGATGCATAAGCTGATAAGTCACATCAGGCACACAGTGCGAGGATTGGTAGATGAGAGCTGTATTTTCCCTCATTGACAAATATTGCCTGATAAAGTAGCCTAGGAAGATTAATGAAGTAATACAGGCAAAGAATAAACTTTAATCCTGTCACTGAGATTATTTTAAAACTAGGACCTGCATTGTATTTCTATTTCTGAAATGCATATCTCCCTCCCTTTTCCCCTTCCTTATGTTTTCTTTCTCTCAGTGTGTGTAGACAGGATAACTGAGGAAGAAAGGAACTAAGACCTTTTTTCAGGTCCTGGCTCTCATATCCTTGGATGAGCAAACCACTTTTATCTTTCTGAGCTTTGGTCTCCTCATCTGTATATGTGCAGACTTTATAATCTATGCTTTTCAAAATATTTTTTGAGGGAGTCACACTTTCTGAGTACCTGGAACACAGTAGGTGCTCATATGTATTTTTGAATGAGTGGTTTGAGAACTTGTATCAAAAAGTAAGAGAGGATAAATGGTTACAATAAATTTTGACAGAATAAGCAATAAGATTTATGTACAGACCATTGCTTCCCAGGAGGTACTTATTTCATAAAATTTGTTCAAGTAGTTTGTCTTTATAATTTGTTTCACTTACCATTTAGATTTATGAGGTCCCACTGTGCAGGAACTATAGTATCTTTATACATAAAATTCTATTAGACTCGAATGTCATGTGCTGTTATAATTATCATATGTGTTCAATTAAGAATTAACATATTTTAAAATGTGTTCATTTGATCATTTCTCTTTAATTTGGCTGTGGCAGAAGTTCTTGGACTTGGCTTCTTCAGATTGAATTTTTTTCTCTTTAATAATTTAGTTATAAATGGACTTTTTTTCTCATATGAACTTGACTTTTCTCAGTTCAAAACTAGTGTTTCTCTCATGCTACTTTTGTTGTATTTGCAAAATGTTTGCTTTTGGAGCGTAGGATTATAACAATCCATTTTAATGATACAGAGTTGCTGTGATATACTGTTAATATAAGTTATTTCTTTACCTTTAGGGGTCCTATTGGGCAATAGACACCAATCCGAAGGAGGATGCACTGCCTACTCGGCCAAAGAAGAGAGCACGATCTGTAGAACGGGTAAAAGCTCTTTATTTAGTTTGTGACAGGGTTATTATGTCAGAAATGTAGATTTTAAAAGTTCATTTTTAATACAGCAAGTGAAACCATAGTGAAGGTAATATTTTATCTATAGGATTTTCTATTTTTTCAGAGCACTTTCAGATTCATTATTTTATTTGATCTTAACAACTCTGAGTGAAGCGGGCAGTTTAGGAATTAAATAAAAGGTGTGTGTTTTGTTTTTTTGTTTTTGTAATTAGGGCACAACTGTTGTCTGTTGTCTGAGACTTGAATCCAGGTCCCTTGAGTTTTAATTTTGGACTGTTTCCTCTGGCATCTGCAACATTGAGGACAGGTTTTAGTTAACAAAACTATTCTTTCACTGCATACAGTCTAATTACATTGAATTTTCCCAATTGTCTTTAAAATGTTTTTTCCTTCTCCCAACCATGTAATAATTATTTTACACATAAAATCTCATTAAGTGTGTGTGTTATTGGTAAGATAATTCTTGTAAATTCATGGTTAAAAGTTAATTTGCAAGATTGAAGGAGGAAAAGGAGCTCTAGTTGGTGTCCTAAGTTGTTTATTGTAACATATTTTTAGTAAACATTTAGGCTTTCACCAGACATTAACTTTACCTTTCAGCTTTGTCATTGTACATTTCCAGCTATTTATATCTCCAGCATTAGTGATTTTCATAGCTTATAATAGATATCAGTAAATGTTTGCAGAATAAATTAGGTCAGAGGGAATAAGATAAGATGAAGGAAACAGTAAACATTTGGTCAAATAAATTTGTTCTAAATCCCCTGTAATAAAAGACAGAGTTAATAGGAGGAAACAAATTTAATTAGGTATGTATATATAGGAGCACCACAAAAATATGAGACTCACAAGCAGCCAAGCAGTTGAGGCTGAGAAGAGGGATAGGGATAGGGTCTGGGGCTTCAAAAGGGAGGAAGACAATTCACAGGAAGTTGAGAAGAGCAAATGTTTGGTAAACAGATATTTGCTCTGCCCTGCAGATTAGTCTCTTGAATATAAAGTTATCTCTGATAATAATTCTCTTACTGGTACAGGCCACCTTTCTAATTTCCTTTAGGCAGTTAGGAGGATGTAAAAAGCTTTTCTTGACTCTGCTGGGTCTTTATTGCCTTCAGATCAAAATAATTCACAAACCAAATGGGCACATTCTACGGTGGCTTGTTCTGAACCCCCTCAGTGCTGAGTAGATGGAGTTGCAGTAGTCTAGTTTGTGAAATGGTAATGGCCTGGGCTAGGGACGAATACATAAATGGGAAGTTCTCTAGAAAATTAGCATAGCATCAGGTTTCTAAACATATACCTGTAATTGTGTATAATACTGTCATTTTACCAGTGTAATTTGACAGGTATTCTGTAGCTACTGTGTCAGGCATTATGCTTGGATGTTGTGGGGTATACTAAGAAAAATGAGATGATAAGACATAATTCTAGCACAAGAGCAAAGTGTGTATAGAAAGTATTATAGAAAGATATAAAATACTGTGTGCAGAGGAAGGAGAGACTATGTTTTACTGGGACTATCTGGGAAGGTTTCAAGGGTTATGTGGCTTGACTTTCAGATAGAGACAGGCAAGGCAAGGGGAAATGGCATTTAAGAAAACAGACATTCTCTGCCCCCATGAAGTTTATATTCTGATGAGGGGTGGGGTGAGTGGTGAGGCATGAGATAAGAAGCCTTGGTCAAAGATATGATATAGAGGTGGAAAAGTAACAGGATTGGTTAGTTCATTTTGTCTGTTTGAGTTTTCCCTTTTTCACATTAATTTGCATAATTCATGCCATTCTTTGAGAGTGAGTGAGAGCACACCTCTTACTCTGTAAGCATAGAACGAAGTGTTGGGGGAATAGAGACGGACCTATACTTTCTCCTTATGAAACTCTTAAGCAGGAAAAATAAACTGATAATATAGAGTGACAATAATGTTGCTTGTTGTCTCAGCGTCAGTGTAATTAATAGTTCCCCATTCATTCTTAAAATAGCATTTGGATAGTAAATTGTGTGGTTACACTAAAGATAAGGGTTTTGTGAACTGTGAGACCATATAGCAGAAAGGTAAAATTTAGTCTAGGAAAGTCAGGAAAGGTTTCCTTGAAGAACTGATATTTCAGTGAAGGCCTGTTAAATGAACAGAAATGGCAGATAATGAGGGTGGTGGTGATTGACAATATGAAAGTGTAAGTGGAACTTACATGTGTAAGACCATTGGTTAAAAAGAGTTCCCAAAATTTTAAGGAACTGACAGGTTAGTATGAAATAACTTTTTCTATCCCTTTATTTTCAGCTTGTGTGTGTCTTTTGATCTAAAATGAGACTCTTGTAGACAGCATTGTAAGGTTCTTGTTTTGTTATCCATGCAGTCACCATATGCCTTTTGATTGGAACATTTAATCCACTTGCATTTAAAGTAATTTTTTATAGATAAGTATTTATTGCCATTTTTCATCCCCCCCCCCCCCTTCTTAAGAAGACCATTTAACAATTCTTGTAATACTGATTTGGTAGCGATGAACTCCTTTAACTTTTTCTTGTCAGGGAAACTCTTTTTCTGTCCTTCTATTCTAAATGATAGCTTTCCTAGGTATAGTAATCTTGGTTATAGGTCCTTGCTTTTTATCACTTTGAATATTTTGTCTCAATTCCTTTTGGCCTGCAAAGTTTCTGTTGAGAAATCAGCTGATGGTCTTATGGGAGCTCCCTTGTAGGTAATTAACTGCTTTTCTCTTACTACTTTTAAGATTCTTTCTTTGTCTTTAACCTTTGGTATTTTACTTATGGTGTCTCGTGGTATGGGTCACTTTGGGTTTATCTTGTTTGGGACTCTCTGCGCTTCCTGGACTTGTTTGTCTGTTTCCTTCACCAGGTTAGGGAAGTTTTTATGCCATTTTTCCAAATAGATTTTCAATTCCTTGCTCATTCTCTTCTCCTTCTGGTACACCTATGATGTGAGTGTTAGTCCAGAGGCTCCTTAGACTATCCTCATTTTTTTCTTTTCCTTTTTCTTTTTGCTGTTCTGATTGGGTGCTTTTGACTTGCTTATCTTTCAAAACGCTGGTTTAATCCTCTGCTTCCTTTACTCTACTGTTGATTCCCTGTAATGTATTCTCACTTCTGTATTCTGACTGGTTCATTCTTATGAAGTATTTTATCTCCATTTTTATGTTTCCTATATCTTTGTTTAAGGTATCACTAAGTTCACCTACTCTTCCCCTAAGTTCATTGAGCATCCTTAAAACCAGTGTTTTGAACTCTGAATCTGGTAGATTGTGCGTTTCCATTTTATTTAGTTCTTTTTCTGGAATTTTGTTCTGAACTGTCATTTGAGACATGTTTCTTTGTCTCTTCATTTTGACTGCTTCTCGGTGTTTGTTTCTATGTATTAGGTACAGCTGCTACATCTCCCAGTCTTGATAGAGTAGCTGTTTGTAGTAGGTGTCCTGTAGGGCCCAGTGGTGCAGCCTCTACAATCACTTGAGCTGGGCATGCCAGATGTGCCTCCCATGTGAGCTGTGTGCACACTTCTGTTGTAGTTGAGCCTTGATTGCTGTTGGCATGTCAATGGGAAGGATTTACCCCCAGGTTGATGTGCTGCTGTGCAGGGGCCTAGACCACAGAGCTGGACTTGCTTCAGCAGGGTTCTGATGCCTAACAAGTCCACTTCCTGAGTGTGCCCGCCCCTTGAGTGTGTTGTTGGTAGAGGTAGTTGGATGGTGTTCTGGTGTGGCCTGAAGCTGTCCACCAGGTGTGCTGGCTCTGGGGCCCCCTGAGAAGTGCAAGCCAAGATCAGCTTCCCCCTGTGTTCTGTTTGGGGCCACCCATCATGAGCTACAGAGCAATCTGCAGATGGCTGCTACTTGTGCTGGGCTTAGAAGTGTCCAGGAGAGACCAAGCTGCAAACAGGCTGCCTGCCACTAGTGCCAGGCCTGGGGCCCCTTAGCAAGAGGTATGGGGCACGTCTCAGCCAGATGCTGCTTATTTAAGGTTTGAGAGATTTTAGGAAAATCTGCAGCGTGAGCCAGGACAGGTCATTTGTATGAATAAGTCACTGGAAAGGGCTTGGGTGGGTCTGCAAGTTGGGTGGGGTGAAGTCTCAGAATCACCATATTGGGGCAAACAGTTGAGCCAGATCCACAGAGACTCAGATATGGTGCCCGCCTGCCAACTGTGGGGGCAAGGCTCAGCAAAGGAACAGTAGCCTCTGCCAGCACTTTTGTCTAGGATGAAGGTGCCCCTCTAGCCTTCACCCTGATGCCAGATAATTCAGTTCCTCTCTGTATGTCCCTGGTGCCTTTAGTGCTGTTGCCCCAGGTCTGGAGCACACAGCGAGTTCATGTATGAGCTCTTTAAGAGGAACGCCTGGGACTCCAGCAGCCTTTGTCTCACTCACCTTCAGTGCCTGCTGATTTTTACAGCCAGAAGTTATGGGAACTTCTCAGCACTGGAACCCTGGGCTGGGGGGGGGCATGTGTGGGGCTGGGACCGTCACTCCTCAGGGGGCACCTCTGCAGCCACATGTTGGTGTGGGACCAGCCTGTTTTGCGTCTCCCCACCTCCTACAAGTCTTTTCTTTTTCTTTTAATTTTTTCAGTTGCTTATTTTAGAGAGGAAGAGGGTGAGAGAGAGAGTGAGAGAAAGAGAAACATCAATTTGATGTTCCACTTATTTATGCATTCATTGGTTGACTCTTTTATGTGCCCTGAACCCACAATGTTGGTGTATCAAGATGGTGCTCTAACCAACTGAGCTACCTGGCCAGGACCCTTCCTACTAGTCTTGACATGGCTTCTTCTATATATATCCTTAGTAATAAGACTTCTGTTTCGCTAGATTTCAGGCAGTTCTGAATGATGGTTGTTCTGTAGTTTAATTGTAATTTTGATGTGGTTGTGAGAGGATGCGAGTACCACATTTACCAACTGTACCATCTTGACTGGAAGCCCGACCTTTTGCATTTTGCTTTTTAACTTGGCCTTTAATTTGGCCTTGTCTGTTCCGTTCAACTAGAGGATATACTGGTTATTTATTAATGAAAAGTGCCCTCTCTACTGGAAGCTGCTTAGGATAAGAAAAAGCAAAATTAACTTGATATTGCCTATGGGTTTTTTGTTTTTGAAGATTGGCAAACGATTATACTATTCCAAGGGAACTGTTGTCAAGGAATAGAAGGAAGAAATGCTTTGAGAGAATGAGTGCTCCACATTAGTGCAGTTTATCTCTTTTATCATGTTGGTAATCACAAAAACATATTCTTCTTTGTTCATTCTTTGATTGTCCCTTCCCCTCTTTTAAAACTTAAATCATGTGTCTTGGTTATTTCATAATGTTATTCATTGCTTATAGGAACCTGTTATGCTAAAGTAGTGATTCTCAGTGTGTGAGGCCCTTTTAGGTGGTCCACAAGGTCAAAACTATGTTCATATTAATACTAACACATTCCTTGTCTCTTTTACTCATTAATTTTCTAGAGGTTACATGACTTGTGATTTTGTTATAGATTGAATGCAGAGGCAGATGTGAGAATCTAATGGTTTTCTATTAAGGCAATTATTAAAGCAATTTAAAAAAAACTATAAAATCCCATTCTCTCAAGTTTTTGTTTTGAAGACTATATTTTTCATACAAAACAATATTTATGTTAACACAATGCATGTTATTATTTATTTTAAATGAATAAATTTTGTATCAGTTTTAATTTCTAATAGGTAAATATCAATAGGTCTACCTCTCATAAACAAAAGCTCTCTGGGATCCTCAGTTACTTTTTAGTGTAAAGGGGTCCTACAACCAAAAAGTTTGAAAGCTATTGTGTTAAAGGAAGATTTCATGTCTAATCCCAGGAGACATTTCTTTTGAGAAAGGAAAAGATAACGGCCATGATTTGAGTTTCCCCAGAGGTAGATAAGGATTGATCACAGGTAGTTTGAGGGTTGATTCTAGGAAAGTGGAGCAATTATCAAGTCAGTTACCACTGTGAGCACTTGGAGCTCAGTCCCACTGGGAACTCTGAGAGGCGGTTTAGAACTGTGGGGCAATGAGCAAGGAATGTGTTAGTATTAATGTGAACATAGTTTTCAGTTAAGAGACAGAGCGTAGCAAAGTAAGAATTTATTGACTGCAGCAAAAATATACTTAGGACAGTGAAACAAGGAAGGGCATAGAAGAAGTAACAGGATAGCCTAGGCTGAGCTGCCTTGCTCACTGGGAAGTCAGAGAAAAGGGGGCCTTGGAGACAGGTTCAGGGGGTTACCTGGGGACGAGCTGCCACTGCCCACAGCTCCCCTGGTTGCAAGTTTCATGGGGTCCCTTAGAGGGAAGAAGGAGGAAGGGAATGGCATGGGCATGCTCCCTTGGAGGAGAGTGCACACTGGGTCCTTTATCCTGAGCATAGTTATCTCTGTCTTGTAGGTAGAAATCTTAGGGGAGGTCTCGGGAGGGTCTTGATAGAATATTCAGCAGTTTTCCAGGTGTGTCCTTTCAGGGTCATAGTCTCCACTGATTGATTGGTGTCAATGTAGCTGGTCCTGAGGCAGCCATGGTGTCACTTGTCTGGTTTTGCTGCTTTTCTGGGCCTGGAGATGAAATACTATTAAGGCCTAGATGTTATCTTTGGGGAGGTAAAGTTTGGGGGGAGGGGGGGTCGAAACCACATGACTAATGATATGAAAAGTCAGGGGTCCAAACTGCATGACCAGTGATATGCTAGGGGAGCATAGGTTACCCTGGGGGTGAAGTTCTTGTTTTTCCAGTTTACTCCTGGGCATCTGAGGCTTTCCACATTGGTGAGTTTCTGTACCTGGCCCATTGTCCTTGCTCTGTTCATGTCTGTCTCACTGCCTATAACAATAGGACTTGACAGAGAAGTAAGCGGTAGGAGCAGGAGGAAGATTGAGGGCATTGTATGCTTTGTAGTAATGACTTGGGTTTTTTTTGAGGGAGTTGGAAAGCCATTGAAGGGATATAAGCAAAGTAGTGATGTAATGTGATTTACATTTTAATAAGATTACTTTAGCCGCTGTGTGGGGTATAAGCTGTAAAAGGGTAAAGCAGGGAGATCAAGAGGAAATTGCTGTGGATAGTTTTGCTTAAATCTTCTTACTCATTGTGTAGAAATTATTTGAGGGAGTAAAGGTCATAGCTATATAAACTCACTATCCTAAACATATTAGCCTCTGCAAAAAATACATAATCTGCAATTATCCATCTTTTATTGGGACAAAGATGGGAGAATACACATTTTTTATTTTAGTTAAGAGCTAAATTGTGTGTTATAATTCAAAGATGATTACAAGTTTAATCAGGAAGATAACTGGAGGATGGATGGATAAATAGGAAAGAGGACATTTTTCTAGGCAGGATACTCTGCATCATTTTTTTTTTAAATTAAAAAAAAAAAAGTCTGTTGATTTCAGAGAGATTAAGTGAGGGGGAGAGAGAGAGATAGAAACATCAGTGATGAGTCATTGATCAGTTGCCTCCTGCGGGACCCCTACTGGAGATCGAGCCCCAAACCCAGGCATGTGCCCTGAACGGGAATTGAAGCTCAATCTCCCTGATCAAAGGTCGGTGCTCAACTGATCAGCCATGCCTGTGGGACAATACTCTGTATCTTGTTACATTTTTGAGATTGTTGTCTTTGTGCTATTTGTGTTTTAATTTCTTCCATTGTTATACAGAGTGGTTTTGTGGATTAAGTGATGCCCCACTGTGTGCCTTCTTTGAGGATGAGTCTGAGTGAGTGTTAAAGGATTAAGTAAGCAAAGGAAGGAATGCAACCTGCTTTCCTACTCTTAGAACTCTTAGAGCAAAAAAAGTATTTATTTCAGTTTGGCAAACGTACTGGGTGTACATTATGTGGGAGGCACTACATGTTGCCTCCAAGATATGTGTGTAAATAGAATTTCCTGGGAATTTTTAAATTGGAAAAATCCTGTTTAATTAGAGATGTAGACCAGGAAGTTTTTCATGAGGGTCCATTTTGATAAATGGATAGGATTTTTTGGTTCTTTTTAAAAAAATAATACTTAAGATATAGTTTATATACAGTTAATTGAATATTTAAAGTTTATAATTTGAGGAGTTTTGACATGAAATTATCACCAGTGTCAAATGAACATTTCCAACCTCCCTGAAGTTTCCTTATGTCCTTTAGTAATTCATGCCTCCTTCCATTCTCATCCCCAGGCAGCCCTGATCTGGGGATAATAAGCATATTAACAATACTGATTATTTTAAGCCATGAAAACACCATCTCTCCATTCATTAGGTCTTGAATTCCTCTCAGGAATGGCTTTTTTTAAGTTTTCAGTGTAGAGGAGTTGGATGTTTCCAGTTACACTTAGTTCTGAATATTTTGTTTTCAGATGCAATATAGTCTTTTAAAAAACTATTTTCCAATTGCATGCTGCCAGTAGATAAAAGTGTAATTAATTTTTGTATATTAACCGTGTATCCTATAATCTTGTTACTTCTAGTAGTTGTTTTGAAGATACCTCGGGATTTTCTATATAAACAGTTATGTCATGTACGAATACACAGTTTTCCTGTCCCTCGCTCTTCTCTCCACTGTGTCTTCCCACTTTATTGCAGTGACTAGACTCTCCAGTACAGTGTTGAATAGGAGTAGTGAAGTGGGCTTCGTTGCATGTTTTCATTCTTAAGGGGAAAGTGTTTAGTCTTTCACTGTAAGTTATGACATAAGCTGTAGGGCTTTTATAGATGCCGTTTTTCACATGGAATACATTCTCTAGTAAATCTAGTTTGAGGTATACCTAAAAAGCCAGTAGATAAATTAGAATACTAAAATATATCTAAATAATTTAAAAGAGTGGAAGAAAGGAACTAAAAACATAGAGGTGAAACAGAAAACAATTTAGATCCAAGTCTTACAGTACCAAAAATTACATTAATGTTAATGGTCTAAACATGCCAGTAAAAAGGCAGAAATTGTCAGAGATGCTAAAAAAGCAAGACTTAGCTAAATGCGGCCTACAAGAGCCACAACTTCAAATACACAGACTCAGTTGAGTTGAAGTAATGCATGGAAAAATATGCCATGCAAACAGTAAGCGTAAGGGTGCAATGACTATATTAATATCAGCTAAAACAGAGTATAACGGAAATTAAAAAACATTTAGTAAAGGAATTATTGATGAAGACATAACAATTATAAATGCAAATGTGACTAATAACAGATCTTCAAAATACATGAAGCAAAAGCTGATAAATAAAAATCAGTAAAGAACATTGGAATGCATTATCAAATGCCTTGATGTAATTGATATTAGAGAACACTGTACCAAACAACTATAGAATACCTATTCTTGTCAAGTGCACACAGACATTCACCAAGATATAGCACATGTTGAGCTACAAAACAAGTCTTAATAAATAGGTAAAGGTTGAGTAATTTGCATGAAATCACACAACACAGGCTTGCCTCTTCCTACCAATGGGGATTAGTGAGAATTAAATAGTGGAATAGTAGTCAGGACTGTGACGACTGAGTTGAAATAGAGGAACATGAGATTTGTAGCTTTCTAAAGTAGTCTTGTGTTAATTTAGGTATACCTAAGTTGGCTGGCACCAAAATTGAAGCATAGACTCTTTGTAGTTCTTCCACTTGTATTTTTGAAACCCTTTTCTATTTTCACCTCACTCTCAGTGTGTACCCAGCACCTAAGTGCTAGATTCTGCCTTCTAGTGGTGACACTTGTCTTTTCCTTTTTTCATTTCAATCAAGATGCCTGTTCCCTACCCTTGTAGATTACCAGATGAAAAAAATTATGCTGAGGAATTAAGTGGTGAATAGATTAATCTTAGGAATGTGTCTCAGTGAAATTACTCTTTCTCATCTAATATGATCTTTTAAAAATAAATGTTTGGTTGGGGTCATGTGTGGACAAATATTTTTTGCCAGAGAGGGAATGTACACAGAACTAGCATTATAGTCAAAAATTGTTTATGTTTGCCCTTCTTTAACTTTCAGCATTAATTTAAACTCTCTTGAGGGCTCAACAAAGCAGTAAAAACTCTCTTATGAGAGAGAGAGGAGTTGTCACAATATCCAAATTCTAAATGTAGAAAACCATCTATATTGATTTTCACATCCATGTTGGCTTTATAAACAGTGCATATGAAGTTGGGTTATTTAGGATATTGTTCAGTTGTACTAACAGGCGAAGGAAAAAAACCTGAGAGGCCTAAACCAGAGAGATTTACTTCTCTCAAATAAAAGTTGGAGCTGATAGTGGGTAGATGGATAACCAGCCCTGTTCCTCAAGGTCATTTAGAAGTCCATGTTCCTTCTAATCTTGTCTTTCCATTGTTCCCGGTGGTTTAAGTTCATTTTCAGGAACGAAGTACAAAACTGGATGTTGGAGAATTTGATGAAATACTTTCAAATTGTATTAAAGTTGCTGGATATATGAGCTAATAATTATTTATTTTGTTCTTGTATTTTAGGCCTCAACTCCATATAGCATAGATTCAGATTCTTTGGGAATGGAGTGTATTATTTCGGGAAGTGCCTCTCCAACTCTGGCAATCAACACTGTGACTAACAAAGTAATTACATTTTTTAAAACACTTTTGAAATGTCATTGAGTAATACATTTAATTTGCCTTTGTAATAACAATAGAATTCTATATGGTTGAATTTAAAGATGATATAAATTTGGCCAGCCCATACATGGCAGCTTGAAAGCTGAATCTAGTGTTCTGAGGTATATACAAGTTAGAAGAAAATATTTCTCTGGAGAAATTGGAAGATGCTTATTGGGAAGTTCTATATTTAAATTCTTAACACTGCCAGTTCTCATTGGTAGAATTTTTGAGTCAGCATTGTATTGTATCATTTTGTTTCAAAATCATTGATTACCCCTCTAAATATATGAGAAAAAGATTGTCAAATTCCCAGCGAGTCAACAGAATCTAAATAAATAATTTGGACGAACTCATAGAGTTCATTGGAATGGTGGTCAACCTGCTTTAAGATGTTCAAGTCTAATGACATACACCCAGAAATAGTATGTGGTAGTTTGCTGTATTTCTCTCTCTTTTTGAAACAAGAGTCAAAACTTTTCTTAATCTTATATTTCTAAACCCTAAAAAGACCCTGGGAGGTTCATGAAGTAGCTCAGTCCTATGGGTGCATCTGTTTCCTCCCTTACTAGACGATAAGCACCTTGAAGCCATCCATTTCTCAAATTCATGCTCCTACTCTCTTTTAGTCTTGCTTTCACCCTCTCCTTCTCTGTGTTGCTTTCACTTGCTCTTGCTTTATCTCTGTCTCTCACTCTTCCACTTGCTCATAAATACAAACACATACATAAATACAAACACACATAAATACAAGCACGTACATATACACAATTGCAATAATATAGTATACATAGGAATTTTTATTTGTAGAAAGATAATGAATAAACAAGAAATTATAGTCAGAGTGACTAATCATATTTCCAATTTAGAAAGGAAACTGGCAGCTGAGGTGTAAAATAATGAATTTTTTCCAAATATCAATCTGTGAAATAATTTCATCAGAATCACTTAGGGGAGGGATATGTGTGTGTGAGGAGGAGTAATTCCCAGATTCCATTATAGGCCTATCAGATAAGTTACTTTATTCTTGTGGATAGGGCCCAGGAATCTGTACTTTTAAAAATCCCTAATGATGCCCAGCTATCCTTGAGAATTCCTGGTAAAGCAGATGCATTGGAATAAAAAACCCAATACTAGTCTTTGCAATAGTCCAAGTAGGAGATAGTAAGGCCTAAACATAGATAGTTAGGAAATAGTAATGCTAGGACTTCATGATATGGGAGTCAAAGAAGCTGGAGTTTCTGGAATTCTGCTTCCAGGTATGATGGAATAGCTAGAATCAGCTTAACCCTTTTGCCTGTCTATACAAAATACCACCCTCACCACTAATAAAAAAAAGGGGGAAGGCATTCGAGAACGAAACAACCAAGACTTCATTATCCAGGCTCCCAGAAGAAGGGAAAACATGTTGAGATAAGCCCTGCAAATTTTCCCTTGGTACATTTCCCAATTCTCAGTGCATGACATACAGGCTAAATAGAAAGCAGCAGCTTAGAGCAGTCATTGGGCTAGGGAGACAAAAACGAGCTTGGGGCTAGCAAACAGTCAGGGCTTGAGGACTACGATCCTGAGAAATCTCAGAAGTAAGCTCAAGTTTTTGCATGCACTTAAGGCATTTGCTAACTCCTAACCTGTGTGTGCTTGGGCTCAGACTCAGAAAAATCAAATAGATTTTTTCACTAGCCAGAATTCAGCAATCTTAACAGAGAAGGTGAAGACAAAAATTGAAGTTTGTGGATCTTTAAAAAGCCATGGTAAACACCCAGGCTTTCAAGTTGATACCTCAGAAGGGTTGTGTTCTGTGAGTAAGAGCAAATCAAAATAGACCAGTCTCAAATTGCTATTAGAGTTGTATGCTGATATTCTTCTGCTTGCCAAAAGAAAGTGAAAATCTTTTTGTAAGAAGATGACATCAGCCTGAGCTTTGGCAAGTTTTCATAAGTAAGGTCTCACCTTCAATCAGTTTTTAGACATTCCAGGAAATAGGACCAAATAATAAAATACCAAGAGGGGGAAAAAAGTGTAAACATCCACAAATGATACAGATAATGATTTTAAAATAACTGATTAATATGTTCAAGTAAATTGATGAATTATAGAAAGTTTATTAGAGAATGGTAATCTGTATGGAAGAAAAAAGGAAACTATACAACTAAAGAAAATAATAACAAATTAAGAATTCAGTAGATGGGTTTAACAGATCAGACACATCAGATGAGAGAGTTAGTGAACTGGAAGATAGATCAATAGAACATATTGAAACACCAAGAAAGAAGAAAAAGGAAAAGTCAGAAAAACTTAAGAGAGAAATGGGATGTGGAGAAAGGTCTAACAAACTTGGCAGGAAAAAGGAACAAAGAAGAAGCAATATTTTAATTTTTTAAAACTGAAAAAGATAATATAGATTCAAGAAAGTTCTGAGAACCCCAAGCAGGATTAATGAAAAGAAAACCTTATTAAGCAAATAAAAATTAAACTGCTAAAAAACAAAGATAAAAAAATCTTAAAATCAGAGGGGAAAAACAGGCAACTTCAAAGGAGCAACAATAAACTGGACACCAGAATGAAATTTTGATAGTGCTGAAAGGAAATACTTGCCAATCTAGATTTCTACAGTTAAAATTTCTGTGAAAAATGAAGCTTAAGTAGGTTTTTACAGAAATAAAACCTGAGAATATGTTACTAGTACACCAGTATTAAAACATTAAAGGGAGGTTAATTTTTCAGATGAAAGGAAAATTATCTTGTGTACAAAAGAATGAAGAACACCAAAAGAGTATGTATGTCAGTAAATCTGTGTATGTATTGTTTAAAACAGTAAGTGCCATTATATTACACAACACTTTTGAATCTAAATTACTATAGAAGTTAAAATACATGACAATATTGGTATAAGGCAGGAGAAAGTCTATGTAGTTGATTTGTTTGCATTGCATGGGAAGTGGTAAAACTACCAAGTCCAGGGCATGTTGTAAAATCTAGGGAAGTTGTTTACTAAGAGGGCTGTTAAAAGCCATATTGCTGCCTGTTCCAGTCTCCCCACTCCCCACTTCCTGCCCTGAGAATTTTTGATTTAGCAGGTCTGGATTGGGTTCTTCAAATTTGCATTTCTGGCGAGTTTTTAGATACTGGTCATGTTATGAACCATATAATATGTGATCTTTTTATATCTAGCTTCTTTCATGAAACACTTTTTTAGGATTCATCCATGTTATAGCATGTATCAGTACTTCATTCCTGTTGTCAAATAATTTAACTATGTCCCAGAGTGAAATTCTAGAACATTTACAGGAATACAAACATATCCAGCACTTAACAATGTAAAATTCACAGTGGTCTGGCATCCAGTAAAAAATTACCAAGCAGGCAAATAAGTAGTAAAAAGCACCCCTGATGAGAAGAAAATGAGTCAATCAGAACTCACCCAGAAATGACAGAGATTATAAAATTAGTAGAAGATATTAAAAGAGTTATAAGCCAAGATATGCAGAAGTAAAATACAGGGCGGGGCAAAAGTACAATAAGGTAGCAATAGATAATTAGAAAATAAAATTAAAAAAATAACACTTAAGTTAGCATTCAACCATACCATATACCTAGGATTTTATGAAAGATGAGTTCTGCAGTGAAAACCAAAAAATTACTGAGGTAAAACAAAGGAGATATAAATAAATGGATATATACTTTTCATAGAGATTATAGTAATTTATTTTTCCTAAATTGATCTACAGATTTAATATGATCCCAAATATAAATGGGAATCCAAATGGCAAATAGTAATTGATGAAAGTATTGAAAAAGATAAGAGGATTTATACTTCCTGATATCAAAAGTAAACCTACAACAATTGAAAGTGTGGTATTGGCGCAAAAATAGACAGACTTATGGACCAGAATTCAGTGATGTCTTTCAACAAATGCTGCTGGATTTGATGGGAAATCAGATTTTCCATTTACAAAAATCAGTTCCAGACATACATGTAAATGATTAAACAATAAAGTTCTCAATTGCATGATAAAGAATAAAGTGAATTTTGAAAAACAGAATGAAGGAAGTAATAAAAATTTAGAACTGATATTGATGCAGTAGAACACAAAGCTTTGTGTAATCCTTTAGCTAAGTTTGCTGCAGAAGGAGAGAAAAGAATATACATTGTATGATAACATTTATACTTAGTTAAAAAATAGAAGAATAATTCAGTAGTGTTAGAAGTCTGGATAGTGGTTCCTGTGACAGAAAAATGGGGATGGATAATGACTGGTTGGTGAATGATTAGGAGAGTACGTGAGCTGGTCTTCTGGAGTGCTGGTAATGGTTTATATCAGTTGTTCTGTGGAATGTGGACACCTGGGTAACCAAGACCCTTTTAGGGATTCTTTGAGGTCAAAATTATTTTTATGATAATATTTAAGTATTATTTGCCTTCTCTTTTGTATTTTTGTATTTTCACTGAGGCAGCAAAAGCAATAATATGTTAACGTTAGCACAAATCAAGGCAGTGCCTTCTAACTACTGGGTATTCTTCACTGCCACACACTTTGGATTTTTTATAAAAAATATTAGTTTTACTTAAGAATATCTTTGAAGCAGGAAAATTGTTTTATTAAGTTGTGACCTTTAAGTACACATCTTTTTAATACTCTGCGTGATGAAATGAGAAGTATGCATAATGGACTTACACTACATATTAAAGTACAAAGGCTGCTTCAAGGAATAGCACTTGTGTGATTGAGCTGGATGTTGAACTAGCTGCTTTGTTTATGGATCATTGTTTTTACTTGAAGGAACAACTGAAACTAATTATTTAGATTTGGGTATTTGGCAGACATTTTCTTGAAAGTTTACAAAGTGAGCCTGTCACGTCAGGGAACACAACAGTATACCTTGCCAATGATAAAATAAGCTTTTTAGCAAAAAATCGAAGTTTGGAAAACTTATATCCACCACAGCAAGTCTGATAGCTTCCCAGTCTTTATGGACTTTTCTGATGAGATTATTGGCAATGTTAACAAATGTGATGTTTTGATGTTGTGTAATGAAATGTGTCAATATGTGGAAGATCTGCATAACTTAGTGAACCATTATTTTCCAGATAACCAATGTGTAATGTTACAAAATCATGTATGGATAAATGGTTCATTCAAAATACAAAGTAGGGCAGTGGATTTTAATGTAACAGTGTGAAAAATTTATTGATACGGTTGCAGATTCTATATTGTGATTACTATAAAAAATTCTCACTTGTCATGTTTTGATATAGTACTGAAAAAGACTACCCACAATTATCTGAAAAGTCTATTAAAATATATATAGTGGTGCTTAATTTTCTTTCTATACTTCCACCTAAACAGCTTATTGCAGCAGATGGAAAACCAAAGCAGATATGAGAATCTAGCTGTTTTCTATTAAGCCAGGCATTGAGAGTTACAAAAATGTAAAACAATGGCACTCTTCTAATTTTACTTGTTTATTGGGAGACTATTTTTTATGACAAGATATAGTTGCATTTATAATTTTAATTTTAAAATTGATTAAAACATTTAAAAAATTTTTATTTTTAATAGGCCAATTTTTGACATATATCAACATAAACAAAAGCTCCTTGACTCCACAGTTTTTAGGGCTGTAAGAGGGTTCTAAGATCAGAGTTTGAGAACTGCTGTCCTATACTTCAATTTAGATGGTAGCATGAGTATACCCATTTTGTAGTAATTTGTATACTTCACTATCTATTACATGTTAATAAAAATGTTTATACTCCTTCCAAATAAAATAAGCTATGAGGATATGCCCAATGATGATGGAAAGTATTTCTGACCTGAGTGATAGGTAACTGAGCATGGACAGGAGAGAAGCAACAGCCAAGAAAATGACCATAGGATGCTTGTAATTTGTTGATATTGTATTGTTTTATAGCTTTTTTATTATTTCTATGAACCCATAGGTTGATTTTTTTTTTTAAATGAAATTTACACTGGAGGTATGTACCTGAAAAAAATCTTTGCCACTTTTCTTTATTCCTTTTAATTTTTTTTTTTTATACTTGAAGTCCTACTCCTTACCCAAGCCCCCCAGTGGATGCCTGAAACTAGTCCCGCCCCTTATCCAAGCCCCCCAGTGGATGCCTGAAACTGCTGATAGTACCAAACTTTATATGTACTATGTTTTTTCGTATATATACTATGATAAAGTTAATTATAAGATAGGCACAATTAAGAGATTAACAACAATAACTAATAAAATAGGACCATTATAACAATATATTGGAATAAAGCTATTTGAATGTGATCTTTTCCCTCAAAATATCTTACTGTATTGTATATACAGTATGGATATGTTGGACAAAGGGATTGCCTCCCAGGTGGGACAGAGCAGGATAGCCTGAGGTTTCATCATGTTACTCACAACAGTGTGCAATTCAAAACTCATGAATTGTTTATTTCTGGAATTTTCCATTTAATATTTTCAGACTGTGGTTGACTGTGGGTAACTGAAACTGGTTAAGGGGGTGGGGGGCTACTGTACTCTTTTTTCCTCATTAGTTCCTAGACACATACTTGTTCCTAGCTGATGTGAATTTGAATATGGGACAGTTTTGTTTTGCCTTAAGTGTAGAAGCATATATGCCTAGTTTTCAACATTTAGCCTCTTCTGGCAAATGTTTGTGAGCATTGAGCATGACTGCATTTTAGCACAGACAGAAGGATAGTAATAGCCCAATTGGTTATTAAATCCAGCAAATATTTATTAATTGTATACTGAGCAGAAAGCACTATGCTATATATGAAAACTTATTGGTGACTCAAGGAGCTAACAGTCTCGTAATGGATAAAAACTTGATAAAAATTAGACTATAAAAATTAGACTGTAAAGCTAGTGTATTAGTATTAGCATCTTAATAGAACCTTGAAGGATAGTTAGGCTAGTTTTAAAAATATATTTTTTGTTTGTTTCTAATTAAAAACTGTGCTTATTATTAACAAACTTAAGCATTGTAAAAATACATACTATCTGTGATAAAAGTCTTCAGGAATACCCAGCTCCTGCTAGTTAACCATTGTTAACAGTGTGATATATAGCCTTTCATGTCTAATGCTTATACAAGGTGGGGCAAAAGTAGAATTACAGGTGTGAGTAATGTGACAGAGTTCATTCTTGTATTATTCTTAATTACTGTAGTATTTTTTCATCTGAACAACTGTAAACCTACTTTTGCCTGCCCTAACAATATTAGCATATTGTTGTTTTAAAAATTAGGCCACGTATCTGATTTTGCAAATGTGTTGGATAGTTGAGTTTATGATTCTCAGTATTATAACATTGATACCTATGATTTTTTTAAATTCTGTTTTTTGTGTTCTTTTTTGATGCCTAAGATTTTGATAGAGAACAGCAGTTTTGCTTAAAGCTTGAATAAAAATAAATTTATGCATTGTAGAAATATTTAAAGTCTACTGTAATCCCCTTATCAAATGCTGATGAACTAATTATACCTGATAGTAAATTGAATATACCTGATAGTATCTTGAATATACCTGATAGTATCTTTGGATAGGATGTGTCCTGTGGTTTGAGAGTAAATTATTTCGTAGTGAACATGGAGTTAGTGAAGGCTTTGGAATTGGGGTAGGTAGGCACCAAAGGAAAGGCCACTGACATTTTGTTTTCCTGCCATACCCAGCTAGTTGTACTTTTGTAGAGTTGCTTACAAAGTACTCTTTATAGTAGGAACTACTTATTCAAATGTTGGTTTCCTTTTCAATCTAGGTAACATTGTACAACACTGATCAGGATGGTAGTGATAGCCCACGCAGTAGCCTTAACAACAGTCTCTCAGACCAGAGTTTGGCATCTGTTAATTTAAACAGTGTTGGAAGTGTGCATAGTTATACACCGGTAAGTCTTGATGAAGTCAACTTCTTGTTGAGTACTCGTTTAATGCTTAACACTAAACCAAACAAATTGAAATGCCAATAAAAAGTGAAGATGTGTACTTCTCACTAATCAGTTCATTAGCTTAGATAAGTAGAGCAGATTTCTACCTTGCTAGTGTATTAATTGTACTTACATTTTACCAAGTTAAATACAAATATGTGGTTGTGTACTATATATTTTGGTTTACTTTACTCCATGTGTTCTGTGTCCAAGTGATGATCAGTCGGTATAGGAGAAAGATTATACCTCAGTCTAGCAAAGCTAGATTTGATGATATTTTACAGTCCTTGGTAAAAGAGCCTAGAGGATGTATGTGTATATCACCTCATTTTCCAGCTATAGATCTGAGAAGGAGATTCTATAAACCTCAGAAGTTAGGATGACCTGGTACCAAATTGTTAACCAGTTTTGTAGTTTCAATTTTTGTCTAGAAAACAGAGTTATGGGATAAAGGGGCCTGTGTGAGTATTCTTGCTTCTGAGCTGATTTGGTTACCTATTACAAGAACATGGCCCTTGGGTTATCTGATACTTCTTTTCGAATCATCTGCCAACTATCCTCCCCAGTAGACAGTACAGAGCCCAAGAGCCAAATCACACTGTTATTGGTATAAATTTGATGTCACCAGATCATCCTCACGTGAGGATGAGTAAATACTTAAAAACTTATACAGGACAAAGATATAAAGTGGGTGGTGGGGGGACTGAAACAAGAAAATAACACAAGGGAAATAAAAACTCAGAGCAGAAGTAAAATGTCCATTGAATGTAGGAAAAAAGAAACATTATTCTGCAAAACTGTTATCAGTGCTCTGGGGAAAATGGAATAGTATCCTCCCAAAATGCAGAAGAAACAGTTAAAGAAATAACAATTATGTAAAAGAAGAGAATAGATAGGGAGAACTGAGAATTATAGGTGTCCCTGAAGAAGAAACTAGAAGAGTTGTACAGAAGCAGTCTTCAGAAGAATAGAGATGAAAAGAGCTTCTGAGTTCTTGGAAAAGGTAATGGGGAAAAAAGCCTATATCTAAACACATCATGTCAGATTGTAAAGTTTCAGAAGTAATCATTCATGTAAATACTCTGGGAGAAGAAATGAGAGACATTCAGAGAAACACAAATCATACTTATCTTCTGTAATACCAAATGCCAGAAGATAATGGAATACTTTATGCAGAATTTTAGGGAATAGGTTTAGCATTATAAATACTATGCCCATCCAAATTCTCATTCATGTATGAAGCCAAAAGAAAGACATTATAGAGAGCTTATAAAGCATTCTACCCTTGTTTTCATGTGCCCTTACTGAAAAAAAATTTTCATACCTGATCAAGAGGTGAATTAAATTAAAGCACTCAGTAATGAGAAAATCATGATATTAAATGACTATTTGGAGCATCGAAACAAACTGTGCAAAGATTTAATGATTTTAAGTAGCTTTGAAAATAATTTGAATGTAGAAAATCTTGAAACCAAAAGAAATTAAAGAGCACAGAGTCCCAATATTATATCACAAAATACAATAAGACGAAACATTTTAAAAACATTTATAGAACTAGGTGGCAGAAGTAAGAACAAACATGTCTGTTGTGCTAGTACACGTAAGAAGGTTAAACTCCTCTGTTAAAAGTTAGACATTGTAGCCCAGCCGGTGTGGGTGTGGGTCAGTGGTTGAGTGTTGACCCATAAACCTGATCATGGTTTGTTACCCGGTCAGGGCACATGACTGGGTTGCGGGCTCGATCCCCAGGGGTGTGCTGGAGGCAGCTGATCAGTGATTCTCTCTCATCATTGATGGTTCTATCTTTCCCTCCCTCTTCTTCTCTCTCAAATCAATAAAAAGTTAAAAAAAAAAAAAAGCTAGACATTGTAGACTGTCTTTTTTCATTTAACAACAAGATATCAAGCTGGTCATCAAGCACTCCTTAAACAGCAGTACAATTTCAGCTGCTGGTTGGGCTTATCACATGTCTGTGGATTGGGCCTATAAGGAAACAGTGAGCCCAGATGCATTGAGACAGTTTTATTCCTTATACAGACAGAGTAAGCCACATCAGTATGGTATCACATCCCATAGGACAACCCTACATCAGAGAAGCCAGATGACAGACTACATTTGTGGTGGGTCACTATAAGTGGAAGAACAAATTCTGTACTGCAGCTATGCAATTGTATAACTTGTAGCTATACCCTGCGGCAGGGGTGGGGAACATCCAGCCCGCGGGCCTTATACGCCCGGTGAAATCATTTGGTCTGGTCCTGCCAAGGCAACCGCAGGTGGGGCTCAAAATTCAATAAATCTTGGAGGCTTTTTCATGGCTAATTTTTAAGTTGATAATTTTGTGTGGCCCGAGAATGATGATATAAATATCAAAATGACCCTTGGCAGGTAAAAGGTTCCCCACCCCTCCTACGGGAATAAAGTAGATAGTCCCTGGCCTCAGTGGAAACAGGGAGACAGTTGAGAAACTGTCTCTGAGCACCTTGCTGCAAGATGGAGAAGTCGACAAGAAACTGCCCCATGGCTGCCTCCTTAAAAATAGGATGGTTGATGAGAATTTGTTCCTCGTAAAACCGGTCATCATCCCATGTTTCAGGATAATCACAGTGTTCACTAAACAAATGGTAGTCTGTGACCCGTTGATAGTCTTTAAGAGATACAGCTGACCTTTTAATTTTTTTTCTTTTCTAGTTGTGCTCTTTTAAAGATAATTCTTACTTTGTAAATGTTTCTGGTGCTTTTCCCTCTCCTGCATAGCTCAAGCCGTTGATCTACAGTGTGGGGCAAAAGTAGGTTTACAGTTGTGAATACATGAAAGTTTATTCTTATATTATTTATTAATTATTGTATTTTCCATACGAACAACTGTAAACCTACTTTTGCCACACCCTGTATTCTGTTATTGTCAGAATCTCCTTTGTCTTTTACCCTTCATTTCTCATTTCCCTTCAGTTTTATTTCATTTAGGGAAAAAAAAAATTCCCCTAAAAATGATGAGTTAGGTGTATTGAATGAAGTTCCTTGCTGCTTTGGGCAGTGCCACAAAAACTGATCACAGTACTCACAGAATTCAAATTTAAGTATTTAAAGATTAATTGAATAAATGAATAAGAAATGTTAGTAGTTTCATAATATAGTGGCGTTTGAGGTGAAATTGCTAATGTAGAAATCAAGATGAAGATTCTACAGAGACTGGCTAGGCTTAGCTCATCACTTATTTGTATGCTCTTGGGAAGGTTGTTTACCTTCTTTGAACTCTTTCTTGTCTTCTGTGAAATATGGAGGGAGGTTGGATTATATTTTTGTGGTTCTTCAAGATCCAAGTTAACAATTTTGTGGTCTGTACTTTTTATGTACACCCCCAACTTAAACAGAGGATGGGAAAGCCACAGAAAGAAGTAAATATTTCCTTTGGATTCTAGAAACTATTTTAATATTTCCAGTGATATATTTTATGTAACAAATCAATTCTGATATAGAGCTACTAAATTAGTAGTATTTTTCTTTTGATGTTAGGTAACAAACCATCCAGAACCAGTCTCTCAGTCATTAACTCCTCAACAGCAGCCACAGTACAACCTTCCAGAACGAGATAAACAACTACTTTTCTCAGAATATAATTTTGAAGATCTCAGTGCCTCATTTCGGAGCCTTTATAAGTCAGTTTTTGAGCAGTCACTTAGTCAACAAGGTGAGTTGTTTTTTTTTTAAATACTTGTAAATTTTTATTGTAAAATGTTCTCTTAAGAATTGTTTTCACTTAGCAGCTGTTATATTTCCTTGATCTTAGAACATTATCATGATTAGAATTGAATGCTCTGTGCGCCTTTACTATGCTCTGCATATATTTGTATTGTAGCACAAGAATGGCGGGTAAATTTCACCTTGCCTGCCTACTTTACTTGATCTAGTGATGTCGTTCGTAGAGCTGTGTTGAAGAATGCTGGTACTGCATCTGTGCCAAGTGATGATGTCTTTCATGTGAAGCAATGTAGTGGTAGATGTTGCACCACAGAGTAGATGTACCTTGCTTTTCTGTTCTGACTGGTGTTAGTAAAGAGAGAACTTTTGGAAAATGGTTGCACCAAATTTGTACCTTCATGTATGGCACTTATAGTAAGCACATTGGTTAGTGGTATGCTCTGGGTCCTTATTTTATACAACACAATTAAATTAGATTTTAATGCTGAAAGTGATTTGGGTTGAGATGCAGTATTATATCAACCAAATGCTACTTAAGTTGCTATTTTGTGTTACTGTATAGTTAGCTGTTGGTTTAATTTTAGTCAGAGTCATGGGATAGGATGAACATGTCACATTGTCTTTTTTCTCCAAAGAACACTAGTCACACATTGTTGGGAACTCTAGTGTTGAAGCATTTACTAGTGTCTTTGTTTGAAAGATTAACTATTTATACCTCAACTCAGAGAGTTTACCTATTTACAGCAGTGAACATAGTATTTTAGACAAAAATCCCTGTCTTTATAGAGTTTACATTTTAATACATTTGATTGTCAGATATTATGGTGAAAGTTAATGTTATGAATAATTATTACATATATCAATGAATATCAGTAGCTTGTATAGGAAATTAGTTTTTCTGTTTAAAGGAAAATTCATGTATTCTTTTAAATTTTATCTTAAATTTTCTATCTATAGAAAGAACTAATATAAGACTTTGCTAAACAGAACCAACCTTGGTGATCATAATAGAGAATTACTGACTTTGAAATAACAATGGTGACGATTTCTGAAGCCCATATGCTATTTCATCAAACAAACAAACAGAGCATTCATAGGAATTCTGGGTTCTAGTCCTGGTTCTATCATAAAGTCAACTGAGTTTACGTCACCTCTCTAGAACTCAGCATCCCCATCTGTACAACAAAGATTAGATTAGATCATTGGTTTTCGAATTGTTTTCTTTGGTGTCCTTGGCATTTGCTAAGGTCTTGGGTAACTGAAGTATACAGATGAAGAGGGAGACCTAGCAGGCTTCAGTCCCTGACTTCAAAAAAGGAAACTTTACATTTATCAGTTTCACATATTGGGCTTTTGAAAGATACTTTATTTCATTTTATTTAAAAATAATTTGGGATTGAAAATGTTGGTATGGATCATATCTGGATTCCCACTTAAAATGCTAGGACTTTATTGGAAATAGAAAATGAAATAACTGCTTTCTTTCACTTACTGTAATAACTGTAGATTCCCTATAAATGACAGTTTTCCAGGGCCAAGGCAACAACTTTTATTAACTCTTGTACATATAAAACCTTAACATACTAAGTTTTAAGATTATCTTACATTGTACTCTAATACAATTTTACTATTAATACTATTTACTATTAAGTATGAGAATAATTTTATTTTGTTTAAAAAGTTTGTTTCTTTTATTAACTGACACAGTGCCACAGGATTCTGTTTTTCATTTAGTAACATTTTTCGTGTTTGGTTCAGCAAAACATGGTATGAGCCATCCTTTAGTATATGAAAGTAACCTAGTTATAGAATCAAATGTTGCAATAGATTTATTACAATTAGTTGTACCTGCAAACCAAACATACATTATGTTTAACATTAGGCACTCTGGCATCATCATCATCATCATCATAACGACTAGCATTTACTGAGCTCGTCCTGCAGCCTGCACTTGCATCATAGCATCTTATCCTCACAACTCTATGAAGCAGATACTATTACCATACCCATTTATAGTTGAGGCAATTGTGGCTTAGAGAGGTTAGTAACTTTTCAGAGTTTCCAACTGCAGGGACTTTAATCCCTACTTTCTGGTGCTATAAAGTATGCAGTCTTAACCCCTAAACTGTGTCTCAAGAATGTTCCGTAAGAGTAACGAAAAAGAATAGTGGACATGGCTGTTTTATTTTGCTTAGTCTTTACTCATGTCTTAAGACTCAGCTCAGCTACTGCCTTTTCAGGGGAGGCTTCTCTGTATCTCTAGCTCCTTCCTATCTGTACAGGCAAGAAGCAAAGTTTCTATATCCTTGCTGTATACTTTTGCCTAAGTATTTAATGTCATTGCACATAATCTCTTTAAGCGTCTCACTTCCACTATACCATAAGCTACTGAGGGTAGGGAATGATGTTTCTTATTCTTCTTAGTTACAGAGTCCAGTGTATGGTGGATGTTCCATCAACACTTTTTTTCCCCCCCCTGCAGGGGGCTTTTATTGGCTTCCAAAGTCATCAGCACTTGTTAAACTGAACCAAAGTTGCCTTTTGACAGCCTATACCTTTGTTCTCTAAGTAATGTTGCAAACATTTGTCATAAAGTATAACTGCAATCTGATCATAAGTGATCTTGCTTTTTCTGACTGTTTTTAGGTTTGATGAACATCCCTTCTGAATCTTCCCAGCAGTCCCATACTTCGTGTTCCTATCAGCACTCTCCTAGCAGTACAGTGAGCTCTCACCCACATGGCAACCAAAGCAGCCTGTCCAACAGTCACGGCAGTGGCCTCAACACCACAGGCAGTAATTCAGTTGCACAGGTCTCGCTGTCCCACCCCCAGATACACACACAGCCGTCTCCACATCCGCCCCATCGACCACATGGTTTACCACAGCATCCGCAGCGTCCTCAGCATCCCGCACCGCACCCGCAGCAACACAGCCAGCTCCAGTCCCCTCATCCCCAGCACCCCTCTCCACACCAACACATGCAGCATCATTCGAATCATCAGCATCAGACGTTAACACATCAGGCCCCCCCACCCCCACAGCAGGTATCCTGTAACTCTGGTAAGTTTTTGTCTCCTGTCTGTGTTTGGCTAACTGTGAATTAGGATCTGTCCTTTGTATTTACTACCAACTCTCTTTTTATTTGTCTCATTTTGTGTTTCCTTGCTCTAATCCTGTAATTGTAACTCATTGAATCCATAGATTGATCTGGAGATTTTCTTGACTAAAATGTATTGTGACAATATAGGCAAATTCAGCAACCCTTGTAGGTTTTACAGTTTTATCTCTTGTTTTGTCCTTTTGGAAAATAAGTGTTTTCGTGAGTATAGTTGACCCTTTTACAATGCAGTGGTTAGAAGCTCTAACCAGTTGAAAATCTGTGTATGACTTTTGACTTCCCAGTCATCCCTCAGTATCCATGGGGGATTGATTCCAGGACCCCCCTCAGATACCAAAATCCATGGATGCTTTAAGCCCCTTACAAAAAATGGTATAGATCAGTGCATGCAGTTGGCCCTCCACATCTGTGGGTTCCCAACTAGGGATCAAAAATACTATCGACTGTGTATTTCTTGAAAATAATCGGCATGCGTGTGGACCCACACGGTTCAGACCTGTGTTCTTCAAGGACCAGCTGTATTTGAAAGAAGAATGGAATGCAGTCTTGTCTGTCTGCAGTCTGTTATGATTCAGTGGTATTAGAAGAAAGAGCAGAGATTTGAATCCTCATGGCTCTTAAGACTTTTGTTGCATTTCTTCTTTTAGTCTTATTTTCTCATCTGTAAAAATGAAAGTAAAATACACTCGCTCACAGTGTTGTTATCAGTGTCATATCGAGAAGACAAATATGAAATGCCTAGTTTAGTACCTTGTATTTAAGTACTCAGTGAATGTCTCCACTCTTCCTTTTTTTTGCTTAATTTTTGTCAGGTATCTCATTTTAGAATGATATATTGCAAAGGAAGAAAGCATTTTTCATATCCTGATATTTTGAAAATATTGCTCTTCAGATAGGTCTTGATGGTTTCTGGTGGATGCTTAACTGACATGACATTGCTTACAGACCAAGCAGTCTTTGCACTGCTGAGCTCTAAGGGGTATCACAGACATAGACAAGGTGAATGGGGCCCCTGGGAGTTGTGCAAAGTACAGGCTGCAAAGTACAGCCTGGCTGTCCACTTACCAGCTATATCACTGATAAGATTTTTATCCTGGAGGGACAATTGCTAAGTGCTAGACGGTGCTAGTTTTTATTCACCAATTAAAAATTGACCATTGTTTCAGGCAGTTAAACTATTGTCAGAGAAATGAGCTTTAGGTAATGTATACTGTCTCTTATATTCTGATTTTGCTTTAAATCTTAAATTTTTCTAAAACTGTCTCCTTATTTATAAAGTGGAAAAAAATATGTTTTTGGGGGTATTAAATGAGATAAGGTACAAAAATGCATACCAGAGTACTTGGAACTTTGTGAGTTTCTTTTAACAATTTATTTTGTTTTCTATTACTGATTCTAAGTAGAATAAAATCTAGAATAAAATGGAAAATTGGATATAGTTCCTGCCTTGATGGGCTGTCTCCTAAAATATCTTGAAGTTATTTTTAGATCTATGCCTAGAAGAAAAGGTGTATATATAGCCCCCTTTTGTAACTTTTAGTCACTGTTGCCTACTTTTTAATTCTATACATCCTTCAGAAATGTAAGCTTGTTTTTAATATGCTTTTGAGGATTCACTAATGATCGTAGAGACTGGGTATCAGTAGAAGGCTGTGATGCTCTGGTCATACCTTTCTATTTAAGTTTAATGATTGCCAGGGGAGAAAATAGTATAATTACAAGTGAAAACAACCCATGATATGCCCTTAATGGCCTGTTGAGGCATTTCTCACTCTTAAGGTTGCTTTGTAAGAAACACCTCTTGCTATACAATCTGATTTACCTCCCTTAAGTCAGTGCTTTAAGTCATATTAAACATTGCTTCTAAATGTGTACCTGGTTCAAAGTTATAAAGAACGTGCCTCTGAAGGTCACAACAAGACTGGAAAATGAACTTTATATGGGGGGAAATACTGATTTGTATAACTTGTCCTGCCTGGTCTTCATTTGTACTGTATAAACGTAAAGAGCAGTTACCAAGTTTGACAATTTTCAAGTTCCCAACTGGAGCTTAGAAGCCCTGGGTTCAAGTCTTAGATTCATTATAGTGACCTTGACTGCTCTGGGTTGAGCTTTTGTTTTTCCCATTTGTAAATGGAGAGAAATAATAGTCTTCCTATCTGTCTCACAGAGCAGATGGCCCCAACACATGATGCACATGGGTGTGAATCTGTTTGTAAAACTGGATAGGGACCTGCCACTGTCAGGAATAAGTTCAGCTCACTGTCTTCCCTTACGGTGTACTTCATACTTTCACCATCCAAGACTTATAGTGTTGTCAATATTATCTTTATAGGTGTTTCAAATGATTGGTATGCAACACTTGATATGCTAAAAGAAAGCTGTCGAATTGCTAGCAGTGTTAATTGGTCAGATGTGGACCTTTCACAGTTCCAAGGTGAGTATTGGTTCTTTCTGACATGTAACCAAATACATATCCAGTTTTCTCTGGTAGATTTTCTTTATAATAGAATTTTCTCTAGTTTATTTTTTTATAATAGAAATAAACATCTCCTTATATAGTGTTTTATTTGCTGTTGGTAGTATGCTTAAAAACACATTTTTGCAAAATTTATAATTAAGTCTTTTGGCCAGTTGAAGCAGAGGGTCACAACAAGAGTTCTGAAGACAATTTGGCCACATTTAAAAGAATCAGATTTTGAATAATTTTATGTCGTTCTTCATTTCATGGGCAAATCACTACCAGTGGAAATTTTGAGGGCTGAAAAAACAATTGTCTTGCTATTTTCCTTGCAATATTTACAGAACTGTGCTAACTGTCTTTCTCATGTTTTTCTCATAGGTTTGATGGAGAGTATGAGACAGGCAGACCTCAAGAATTGGTCTTTAGATCAGGTTCAATTTGCTGATCTCTGTTCTTCTCTTAATCAGTTCTTTACACAAACTGGCCTTATCCACTCACAGAGTAATGTTCAGCAAAATGTCTGTCATGGTGCCATGCATCCAACAAAACCCTCCCAGCACATTGGAACAGGTATGGGTTTAGTTGTCTTGATTTTCTCTTTTTCTCATTCATATGAAATTTAGTGACTCTCTGAGGCAGCTTTGTACATTGCTAATGGTGACAGTTATCCATTTATATTTTTAATTTCTAAGAAATGAATGAAAAGGAATGAAATCAAATTATGTATTTAAGATATATCTTAGAAAAATTAAGATATTATTTTTTGGTCATGATTTATATGACTGCTGTTTACAAAGTCTGTTGTAAACTTTGTGACCTTTTAAGTTGTCAAACAAGAACTAAAGGTCTTCAAGATACGTACATTTTTATAAGAACATAGTTATGAAGATAGATCAACTTAAATTTGTATATATTTTCAATGAAAATCTTATTTTGCATATCTTCTAAGAAAGTTAAAGAAAAAGTGAAAGTTTACTTGAAGAGTAGACATAATGGTATGTTTTACTCTGCACTCACAATTGGCGCGCTGTAGCTCCCATCGCATTTTCTTCCTTTATCCTTTATTCTTGTAGCCATCTCCTTTACTCTGGTATTAGTGCCTACAATTTTATTTTCTCAAGTTTCTTTCTGTAGACATTTAATATCCAAGTTCTTTCTCTCTGCATTTTAGTTTCTTGCCTCCTTTTATCCCCACGTTGACTTCTTTTCTGTATGTTATTTTTGTGTCTTTTGATACACTAGAAATCTTCTGTCATCTTTGATGCTTCCATTTTGAGTAGCTTACTTAACGTGAAACTCTCAGTGGCTGTTTGATTTTGGTAACTTATTCTATAAATTATACCATTTAAGGGCCTTCTTCAGTGCCTGCCATGTAGGACATTCTTAGTATTAGCTAAATTTACTCTCTGTGCCAGGCACTAACTTCATTTTTTGATAACTCTTTAGCTCCCCTCCTCCTTTTGTCATTTCTTTCTTGATACCTTCTTAATATATATTTTTAAAAAATTTTTATTGTGGTAAAATACCCATAACATAAAATTTACCATCCTAATCATCCTTAAGTATATAGTTCATCAATATTAAATATATTCATGTTATGTAACCATCACCACCACTCATCATCATAACTCTTACCATCTTATAAAGTAGATCCTCTATACTCGTTAAACAATACCCACCACCACTGTCCCCATTCTATCTACTGCCAAGCCCCTGGCAACCACCATTCTACTTTCTGTCTCTGATTTTTGTGTTTTTTTTTAAATACATCTTTATTGATTTCAGAGAAAGTAAAGGAGAGGGAGAGAGAGAGATGGAAACATCAATGATGAGAGAGTCATTGATCAAGCCCACAACCCAGGCATGTGCCCTGACCGGGTAATTGAACCCTGATCGCCTGGATCCCATGTCGACACTCAACCGCCGAGCCACGCCCGGCCGTGCTCTGATTTTTGATTACTCTAAGTACCTCATATGAGTGGAATCATACAGTATTTGTCTTTTTGTGACTGGCTTATTTCAAGTTCATCCATATTGTAGCATGTGTTAGAATTTCCTTCCTTTTTAGGACTAAATAATATTCCATTGTATGTATATACCACATTTTGCTCTTATCTGTTCATCTATTAGTGAACAGTTGGGTTGCTCCCTTGTGTTAGCTATTGTGAATAATAACACATGGGTCTACAAATATCTTTTTAAGACACTGCTTTCATTTCTTTTGGATATATACCCAGAAGTAGGTCATTGCTTTGTTCCTGATCTTAGAGGAAAAGCTTTTGGTATTTTCACCATTGAATATGATGTTCACTGTGGGATTTTTATATGTGGCTTTTATTATGTTGAAGTAATTTCCTTCAGTTTGTACTTTTCTCAGTGTTTTTATCATGAAAGGGTATTGACTTTTATCAGGTACTTTTTCTGCATCAGTTGAGATGGTCATGTGTTTAAACCCTTAGTTCTATGAATGTGCTGTACTACACTGATTGATTTTCATATGTTGAATCATCCTTGCATTCCAGGAATAAATCTCAGTTGGTCATGGTATAAGATCATCTAATGTGGTATTGAATCCATTTTGCTAATATTTTTTTATTTATACTTTTTCTGTACCTGACTATGTATTGGGCACTAGGAAGAAAGAGGTGACGTTAAAATAGCCCTTAATCTCAAGGAGCTCACAGCCCGATAGGTGAGACAGGTCTGTGAAGAAATACAGTCCGATGAGGACTACATTTCTACCACAGGGCTGTGGGAGTAAGACAACGGTCTTGCTAAACTGTCTTGGGCAGATAGAAGAGCTTAACAGAAGACATATTTAAGCTGGACTTTGCAGGATAAGTTGGATTTTACCAGACAAAAGTCTGATCACTTATCATCTCTGCTCAAAACCCTCATTGGTGCCCATTTTTCTTAGTAAAAACCAAAGTCCTTATTACTCTCTGAATTACTCTCTGACCACACACACACACTCACACTCCTTCTCTCTCTCTCTCTCTCTTCCTCTCTTCCCCTCTCTCTCTCTCTCTCTCTCTCTCTCTCTCTCTTCCTCTCTTCCCCCCCCTCTCTCTCTCTTCCTCTCTTCTCCTCTCTCTCTCTCTCTCAACATACCATGCACACTTCACCTTCCTTAGGGCCTTTGTACTTACTCTTTTCTCTGTCTGGAGTGGTCTTGCCCCAGTAGACCCAGGAGTCATGTCTTCATCTTATTCAAGTTTTTTCTCAAAAAATATCTACTCGTGATATCTTCCCTGACCATCCTATTTAAATGATACCTACTGCCCAGCAGCCCTTGTCCCCTCTCCCTGCTTTATTTCTCTCCATAGCATGTGTAACATACTATTTAATTTGCCTCCCCCTCCACCCAAGAATAAGCTCCAAAAAGATGGAGAGTTTTTTTTCATTTCTCTATCCCTGTTGGCTAGAGCAGGGCCTGGCACATAATATTTCTAGAATTTCTGGTCATTCAACGGATGTCTGCTTTCAATAAAGAAGTATATTTTGTGATTAGATTTTTAAATTCTCATAAGTATATTCTAAATGTTATAGGATCTCAAAAATCTCTGGAAACTGCATTGGAAGTTAATTTCTTGCTTAGAAAGTTTAGGTAGACTCTCATTGTTCAGACTGTAATAAGAACACGGGGAAAAAATCGAGTAGTAATGAAAATTTCTCACTGAAAGTTAAAGTGTTAGGAATGTGACAATTTCAAAAGTTAAGGCTATTTGTTTAATGTGGGTATCTATTTATTCACGTAATCCTTGTTTAGTCCCGTAATTCTCTAATTCCTACCCCCTTTCCTGTTTGAAGGTAAGAATTACTAAGCCAAAAAAGAGAAATGAAAATAAAAATAGATTCATCTTAAAAATAAAAATCACATTTTGTCTCTTGATTGTGATTTGAGCTCCTAAAGATGAGTAAAAGAGAGCTAAGATTTTTCAGGGCAGAGGCTGAGAAGTCGTTGGAAAGTGAGTGACCATGTTACTCAGAGTGGCGTGGCTCCTCCAGCCTGGCAGCCTGGTGCGCCCTTTAGAAGGTGCACCCGCCGTGCGTGTGAAGGCTGATCAGCCCCCCATAAGAATTTACTAGCGCTATAACATAGCGTAACTTTCTCCTCTTTTTTCTTCCTAAATCTTCAGTATGGTAAATTGGTCAGAGATCTCAGCTCTGACTAAACTTTACTATGAAAGAGCGCCATCTTAGGAGGCATTGGCTAGAAGTCGTCTTGTGTTCTGTTTCTGGTTGTTTCATTTTCCTCTGGTCTCCTTTCCGAAGCCACATGAACAGAGATAGGGCTGGATTAGATTGTCTCTGAGGCTGCCACTTCAAGCGTGGGCAGCCTGACTTGCCAGGGGTAGGCACAAACTTGTGAGCGGCCAAATAGTGTGCCCTACCTTGAATATAAAAGGAAGATTTTTCTTCTCTTTTTAGTTTCCTCTGGGAAACCGTTGCTCTTTTCTAGTTGACTAAAGCATTGCAAGAATGCACATGTAATTTGTGTGAAACACTAGAATACATTAGGGAAACCCCTTTTCTGGAATTCCAGATGCTTTGCACAGTGTGAGCAGTATTATGGTTTTTCTTCCCTAGGAGTTACTGGGGGAGGGCACATGACGTTCATTCCCCTTCCTTTCTATTTTGCATTAGGATGCAACATAATTGACATTTTAGAGCTATTACCCTTGATGGCTCCTGTCAAGAAAAATATATTAAGAACCTTCTGAAGTGCCGCTTAAATGAGATCTATGTTTCCCATCTCCACACTTTTAACTAATACATTTTTAATCACATTTGCCTAGTATAGCTCTTTTACCTTGTGCAAATCTCTCCTGTAACTTTGTGCCTCCAGTCACTTTGTTAAGCAGGTAGGGCACACATAGGTCTGCTTTGAGGGTGAGAAAATCCGGGCAATATAGAAACAACTGTTGGTAGAAAGAGTCCATGAGTTAGGAGAACTGGATTCTAGCTGTAGCCCTGTCAGACTGATGTCTCTTTGGGCAAGTCAGCTTAGCCTTTGTGAGTCTCAGTTGTCTCATCCATAAAATAGGGATAATCCCTGTCTTGCCCTCATGTGGGCTTAGCGGGAGGCTCAAATGAAGTGATGAAAATACTTTTGCACTGTAATGCGTATGTAACAACAATAATAGACATAACTTGCCTGCAAGCTTACAGAGAATTAGAGGCAGTGCCAGAATTAGTACCGGTGGACTCACACCCAGCCTGGCATTGTGTTCAAAACGCCAGCACCACGTTGGCAGTTAGCATCTGAAAGGAGTAAGTTTTCCTTCCCTTTTTCCCTCACCTTACCTGCTTAATTTAGTTTTAGGTAATAATTCTATTAATATTTAATGCTTGATTTGTTTTACTTATGGTAATATGTTTTTCTTCTTTCTGTGTTTTAATCTGATTAGGAAATTTGTACATAGACTCCAGGCAAAATCTCCCTCCTTCAGTGATGCCACCTCCTGGTTATCCTCATATCCCACAGGCACTCAGCACTCCAGGAACAACGATTACAGGTACTTTGGGGTGTGGTGTGTTGCAGTTAATACTCAGAGTTTAATATTGAAAAGCTTTAGCTGTCCTAACAGTGAATGAGGCTGCCTCAGGAGGGAGCGAACTCTCTGTTAAGGTGGGTGGGGTGCAAAATTCTGGAGAGCTACTTGGTTCCAGTGCTGGTGAAGAGATTTAAGTATCATTTGGTGTTTGGACTGTATGACTTGAAGTTTCTTTTAGCCATGATGCTGTCTGTGATTCTAGGTATTGTCCTGTCCCTCTAAGCGGTTGGGGGCATAGAGCGTGTTCTGGGTTCTTAGGTATCTTTGAGGCTATTTGACTTGGACAGACTTCAGCAGGTTTCAGGAACCTGCTTTGATTAGCTCCTATGTACTCATTCTAATAAA
Organism: Miniopterus schreibersii; assembly: GCF_964146895.1. NCBI lineage: Eukaryota > Metazoa > Chordata > Mammalia > Chiroptera > Miniopteridae > Miniopterus > Miniopterus schreibersii. The sequence continues at coordinate 24,498,052 of NC_138109.1, read as the reverse complement.
GCTCCCCCAGCTGTAGCTTCCAGGTAGAAGTGCCTTACAGCAGGCGTAAGTTTCAGGAATTACTAGTTCATGAGTTTTCTGCGCTAGGTTCCTAAATGTAGATTGTTAACGTTTAGCAGGGCAGTAGAGGCACATTGTTAGAGGTGAAAGGGGTCTTAAGGGTTATCTAGACGAGGAAATGGAGGCTCAGAAGGGGAGGTAACTTGCCCAGAGCCACCAGTTTGTTAAATGGCCAAACCAAGACTTGAGCTTTGATGTCTGGTTTCAGAGTTCATGATTTTTCTCGTATGCCACGCCACCCTTTACTTAGGCTACTTAAGGTAAAGACAAACAATAATGTGGAGGAGTGGGTTTAAAACCCCAAAAGGACTGTGTGCCAGGCAGAAGTGAAGGAGGAGTTGGGGCCAAGTGACATGTATTCTCTGTCCTCAGTGCTCACCAGTAACTTGTAGGTGGTAAGACAAGGTAGTTGAGACTTGGGAGCTAGATTCCCAGGTTTGAGTCCTGATGCTTTGACACTTGACTGCCTAACTCTTTTGTCTCAGCTTCCCTGTCTGCAAAAGGGGCCTGAAAATACTACCTAACCCCTAGCGTTGTTAAGAGAGTTAAATGAAGATTGTATGTGAATCACTTATATTAGTGCCCAGCAGATAGTAAGGAATTTATACATTAAAAATACAGGCATTTCTGCCATCCTGTGAGATACTGAAAACCTTAGCATTTTGTAAAATCGTACATGAAAAGTTACAGGGCTTATAAGACAAATAAGATCAAGATCAGTGGCAGAGTTCTTGAAACTTTGTATTCAGAGCACTCACAAAAACTGTCATCAATAAAAATTCCACAGTGGTTAAGGACATACTTAATTCCTAATAAAGGAGTAAATTCTACAAGTAAATAAAGATCATTAAAAAAATAAAACCTGGTTTGGAAGGGGTTTGTCAAAGCTATGGAGATGAGGGCAGAGTGCACCAAAATTGGGGAGCACAAAGCGCATGCCATACTGGTCCGAGAGGAGCGTGGGGAGCGTAGGCATGTGCATCTGCTGCGTCCTCCACAGCGTACTGCGCCCAGCTCTGTGCATGTCGTCTCTGTTCAGCTATTTGGTGGCACAGAAATTGACTTCCTTTCGTCTCTGCTGTGTCACTACTGACACTGCCTGTTTCCTTCCAGGCCACCACGGAGCCATGAACCAGCAGCACATGATGCCTTCCCCAGCCTTCCAGATGCGGCGCTCTTTGCCTCCAGATGACATCCAGGATGACTTTGATTGGGATTCAATTGTGTAGAGCTTGTTTCTGCAAGGCACAGACCCCAGCGCCGCCTTTCTGTCCAGTGAAGGGAAAGGTTTAAGAGAATCCAGTTGAGAAAACAAAGTTGCTAATCACTTTACAATGTTAGCAAAATTTCTTTTGAAGACAATCAAAAAGATTTTAGCTGGATAACTTTGCTTTTATCTGACCCAAACAAATACTACATGTCTGTCTCCCTCCCAGCTCCCCTATGTAGCTCCTAACTGTTGTGTGATTTAAACAGCTTTTGCATATTTGTGTCAATTTGATGTTGACCACAAGTGCCAGACTGATTTTTCAGACAGAGCCTATTTTGCTGCAAGCAGTTTATAGATACATATGTGTAAATATATGTACAAAATTTACTGAAAGGCTTCAATTTTCTAATTGGATTATTAGATCTTGAAAAGAAAGTTACTGTGAGTTTTTATTCCTGGTTAGGCTATTTTCTGCAGGATGCTTTTAACTGATGTGGGCAACTGAAAGGAAATAGTATTTTTCAAAGCCCAGTTCCCCTTATTTAATCTTTTCAGAAATGTGGGTATTGAGTCCTACCCAGTAAGTCAAAGAACCCAGAGTTTGATACGCTCCGAACAGTCCAAAGGGGCAAGTTCTTCCTGAGCAGCATAAAGAACTGACCAAATTTGTTTTGATGCTTGGGGATTGTAGAGTTTATGTTGTACCTTGTCAATGTCTGTTTTCCTAAGTCTGCATTATAACAGCTTTAAAATTTATTTGATTGATTAGAAGCTGGACATTGCTTGGCTCTTTAAACAAATCGATGTCTCCACTTATTTATTCAAAAGTGTTATTTTAATATTTATTGCTACCTTTTGTGAACGCTCAGTTCTAATTGGGTTCATTAAGGAGAAATGGGGTGTCTGAAAGCACAGAATTATTTTTCTTGATAAGAGTTTACAGTCAAGACAATCAGAGGGATTGTGTTGTTCTCATTGTCATCACTCCTCATACCATGTGAGTGTATTTCTCTGTCTTAGCATTCCTGCTGATTGAGACTTATTAGCTAAATAGGATTTTTTCTGGAATTTGAATCAGTTCATTTGGACAACAAATGGCAGGGCATTGTTTATAAAGCAAGTTTCCCCACTCATTCTCTCTCCACTTAGGAAGCACTGACAGGATAGAGCCACACGTATTGCTACGTGGCCTGCTGTGTCTGTTGTCCTGTGTTTCTGAGATTGCATGACATTTGGTCACTGTCTTTGAAATGCAGCCTGCCTCTTAGGGGTTTTATTAGTTGTTTATGATTTTGTTCCATATCATATCACAGTTACTTTGCATGGATTGATTGTCTTAGTTTTATAGTAAAACTAAAAGAAATGAATTGATTTTAAAAAATGAGTAGATTATGATTGGTTCTTTAGACAAAAAACCCCCACAAAAAACCAACAATTTCTTCCAGTTCCAATGGGGAAATATGTTCCATCAAATCAGGGAGTTAATACCTGCTCACTGGTTGCTTTTTAGCATTTCTAGTCTCTATCAGCCATGCTTAAATCACTTAAATTAGCTTAGTGATTCTGTGGTTGAATAATCTCTACTTGAACTAAACAAACATCTTTGTTTCTATACATGTGTATGTGAGAGTGTTTGAACATGTGTGGGTATTTTTTTTTTTTTTTCAATGGCATGTTGCCTTGAGTGAATCACTGGGAAGCCAGCCATGGTAAAGGCTGGTGAGGTTGGGGAGAAGGGAAGGGCTTTATGTTCCTGTTGTTTGGACCCTGCTTGGCATAAAAAAGGAAGCTTAGTTCCAGCCCCTTGGATCAGTGAACATCAGAGGATTCTGGAAAGGCAGCCAACAGGCCCCTCTTATATGGATCAGAGGCAAGATGAGCTAGCAGCCTGCAGAGTAAAAGCTTGAAAAAAGGGTGTGTTGTGTGTGTGATTTTCAGTAGTCTGCTCAAGTCACTGTTTTCTGGATACCACAATGACTGTTTTGACACTTCTAATTGCTTGGGTAGCAATGCGCACTTTAAACAATTTGGGTATTGGAATGCAGTCTCTTACGTTAAATGATCTGAGTAGAAACCACTGATGAAGATTTTTCAAATTGTGTGAAGCTAATTTCCTACTTGGTAATTATTTACTGATTTGCAGTGATCAATATTTTTGTAAGAATTTAAACTTACCAAGAATGGCACTGGAGGCAGAGCCTCCCTCCAGACCCATCCCAACCTTGTGATTCAGTGATCTGGGAGCCCAGGACAGGCGTCAGGGGGCTCCAGCCAGACAGGGCTACCTCGTGAGGTGCAGAGCATCCCTCTAGTGGCCATTTCAGTTGGTAATTGTTAATTCAGAGTAAGTTCTGTCTTGGGCTTAAATTGACTGAAGACTTTTGGGGAAAAGAATAATAAATGCATATAATCAATTGGGGGTACTCTGTCCAGGAGAATAATCCGACTGGCATTTGTGGCAGTTTTTGAAATGTAAATGTATCCATGTGTGTACTTGTAAATACGTGTCTCTCAGATGTCCTTTGAAGTGGGGGGGGGTCAATCGGGATAATTTCAAATGGAATAGAGTATTTTGATATTGTTCAGAGGGCGATGTGTACATATCTATATTGTATATATGTGATGAAGATGCATTGGCTTTTTGTGCAAACACAATCTGCTCTCTGTACTGCTGTTGGACAGTCAGTGTTTTAATGTTTCTACAGTTTTGCTATTGCACGATTTCATATTTTGCCTCTATGATGAACGGCACCCATTCTTTGTAACTGTTTAGTGCTGTAAAGAAATATTCCAAGTGTCATTAGGATTGTTGCTGCCAGAATTGATATGCATGAATGGCACTTAAAATAAATATATTATGTTAACTCTATAACACTTGATTCATCTGTGTCATTTGCTACAATGAAGGGACTAAGATTGGAGCTAGTCCAGATGCAGAGGCCCCTCAGTCACTCCTTGGGGTCTCGGAGACTCTGTCCCATGTATCGCTGCCTCAGAACAGTTATTGCTGCCATTTACTGCACATCTCGCTAGTTCTGTGAACTTGAGAAAGTTAGTATCTCTGAGCCTCACTTTCTTCATTTTCCTCATTTCCAGTGCCTATGAATGAGGACAATAATACCGCCTAGAGTTATAGTGAGATTAATTTACGCATTTAAACATTCAGAACAGCACCTGGAACATAAGTACTCGTGCGTGCCAGGGGCCGCGCTGAGTAGGTCTTGCTGTCCTCACCTGCAGTGTGGGGCAGGCTGCCTAGTGGCTTACCCAGATCCTTGGTTGGAAAGCGGCCGAGCTGAGGTTTGAATCCAGGTCATTTGACTCCATTGTCCTTTTCTTTTACACCATCCTCTGTGACTGCCAAGGGAATTCCCCGTCCCTAGCCTTACCCTTGTCCCAATCTTGCTCCCAGCACTACCTTTCCAGAGAGCTATTTCCAAAGGGTGAGAGGAGCACACACTATACCAGCCCTTCCCATGAGGAATCCAAAGATGAGAAGACCAGTTCCTGTCTTTAGGGGATACAGACCTATCCAACCCAGGGAAGGCTACTCGGAAGGTATGCCCTCGCAAGGCAAGGTTTTGGTGGGGAGGACTTGGGTCATGGGGGGACTGGGGCAGTGGTTTAGGAAAGCCTCAGGGCGCATGGGCAGTTGGAGTCTTCAAAGGGTCCCAGGCAGAAGGGAGAAGCTTTGCATTAATACCACTGCGCTGAGCATGAGGGTGGGGGTTGAAGCATGGGAAGAACTGATGGGTTGCTAGGAAGCAACCAAGCACAGAAATCCTCCGAGATAAGTGGCGGTGTCCCGACTTGACTGATGTGGGAATAGGCTAAGTAGTGGGGAGACCAGCAACACGGTGGCAGTGGACTTGAAGCTGCAGTCTGTCTCGCTCACAGAGAGTGCTTCCCGCCAGTCCATGATCCTGCCCAAGGCCTCATGTTATTTCGAACTTAACCCATACAATGCTGCCACGAAAATTACCTACTGCAATTTTATAGATGGGGAAACTGGCTCAGTTGGGGCCTCACTCCAAAGTTCATTTCCTTTTACCCTCCTGCCCTCCAAAAAGGAATTTTCCCAAAGGGAGAGTGCCTACCTGCCCAGTGTGTGTGTCGCTTGCAGGGGGAGCTCTGTGTTTCTCCCATCGCAGGTGAATCTTGGTCCAGCAGTGCCTCTGAAGGACTATAGTAGGGGGCAGTTAAATATGGTCGCTGTGGGCCGATTCAGGCGCAGGTGAAGTACACCTCTGTGCTGATCAAATGAAAAAGGTAAACAAGATTGTTAAGATGCATGTTTAATTGCCAAGACTTTAGCATGTTACAGTGTGCGAAGGGCTGCTATATACACTGGATGAACCCTTACCAGGTGGATAAAGCAGTCCTGGGAAAACCATGTAAGCCGCAGCATTCATAGAAGGGTTGACTGCTATCTAAATGACTTAGAATCGCAGAACTGTCTTGAAAGTTTCCAGCTAAAAGGGGCTTTAGAAATCATCTAATACAGTTCCCACATTTTGCTGTTGAGAACCTTGAGACCCAGAGAGGGAAATGACTTGCTCAAAGTCGTACAGCTAATTGGAAAAATTGAGGGAAGGGGAGGAGTGGAGAACTTCATTTACCTGACAGACATTTAAAATTCCTACACACATTGTTGTACTTGATGTACACAGAACCCAACACTGTAGAATACTGTTACTGACCCATTTTACAGAAGAGGAAGCCACTTCAGGGAGTTAAGTCTCAAAGCAGCTGCATCCTAAATGCATTCACTCAAAGTACACAAATTCAGTTATACACATGGCACAAAAAGAGAGACAGTGGAGATCTTAAGTAATGTAATGAGTGCCTGGGATGAACATGCCCCTCAGTGAGTGTAAGATGGAATATTCAAACCCGAGACCCTAACAGGTATCTGCTTCCATGCACCTCTGTGTGAGCATCTCACTGCTGAGTATGAGCAGTGGATAAAGATACCCATGGTCTGTGCTTCATCGGCCTTGCAAGCCAGCTACTTGAAAGACAGACTATAACCAAGAATTAGAAAAACTGACCACATTGGACTTTGAAACATGGCCTGTTTATCCCCAACATGGTGTCTTCCTAAAGGATTTTCAAGAGTGATTTTGAACTTACCTCCTGGCATCTCTCTCTCCATATGACATGTGACTAGTCAACATGCAAAGCACAAGCTTGGTAAGTGGCTGCAACAGGGCCAGAATTCAGTTCAACCTCAGGTCAGGCTGTCTCTGAATCCCAGCTCTCAAGCAATGCCCCTAAGCTACGCTGACCCCTGAAGTACAGAATAGGACAGCTAGCTACCATTTATTATTTGTTACTTAATTTGTGTGGTAGATGCTATTATTATTATTAACCTCATTTTTCAAATGAAGAGTCTAAGCCACAAAGAGATGGAGTCACTTTCCCAGGGTCATGCAGCTCGTAAGTGGTAGAAGTAATAGTAAGAGCAGCAGCAGTGGAGCTAGGATTTCAAACCTTGGCCTTCCAGCCCAATGTCTACACTGTCCTCCACACTATGTTGTTAGTTCCTTGGCGCTATTACCTGAGCTACTGGGCTGAACGAGGGCCTTAGACCAGCGATTTTCAACCGGTGTGCCCCCCAAAATTTTAAGCCATGCAGTACCTGTTTAGTCAGGAGCACTGACCTCTTTTCCCTTAGAATCTTATATTGTCAGAAAAATGACAACAGCCAACACAACAGTAGCCGTCCATTGTGAATGAGTAAAAAGTATACCATTTTTTGGGTCAGATTGGCAAAAAATATAATGTATATTTTAGTAATTAGTTTATGTGTGCTATGAGATAAAAAAGGTATTTTCTGCCTTAGTCCAAAGCAATGAGGCTGCAGTGAGCAAGGGCGGCCGCCAGAGGGCGGGGCTGCCAGCTGTGTGCCTTTCTTCTGTTGGAAGGTTTCCTTCATCGTTGGCGCTGTGCTCCCTTTCTCTGCAGCCCGGAGCTGGGTGCTCCTACAGACTGGTAGGGACCCCAGTGGCCAGCCCTCAGAATCTTCCTATGAACCAGAGCTTGCTGGAGAGAGCCAACGAGCCCCTTTAGTTCTCAGCAATAAACATATTGGCAGGGCCCACTTCAGAGCTGCCTCCGAGCCTGCAGCCCCAGCCCAGCCCTCCTGATGCCCAGTGCCCCTCTACTGCAAGATTAGGGCAGGAAGGCCACCCCACCATCAACCCCAGACTCTGAGTCTCCCAAGGCGCTGCTTTTCTGGGACCAGTTTAGTCTGGGACCGGCATTGCTGACCCTTGCCCTCCAGCCCTGCCTCTGAGCCTCAGCGGGCCTCCGTGTCCCACACACTCGCACACCGACTCCTGTGGCCATCACAAACGTGATTGTTGCCACTGGTTGCCAGGGCCTCCACCCAGTACTTGACAGATACTATCTCGGCACTCTTAAGTGTCCTGTGAGATTGCTGTTATTACCTTCCTTTTCCTGCTGCATGTTGCCACTCAGAGAGGTAAAGTCATTGCCCAAGGTCACAGCCAGTGAGAGGTTGCTGAGACGACAGACACCCAGGTCCGCCCTACCCCGGTCTCCTTTTCCCACTGAGGCGTATTGCTTCTTCCACAACACTCCCCAGTTGCCCTTGACCTCCCTCAGGGTCAGTTGCCGCACCCTATCATGCCACCCCACCCGACCCCAGCATGGGCCTCAGCTGATGTCACTGTGGGGGAATGACGCCCCTCACAGTGCAGCTCCCAGGAGGTCAGAGAGGCAACTTCCCCTCCCAGATAATGGCAATAAAGAGATTTGAGGACACTTCCCACCCTTCCTGTGCCTGAGTAGCACTCACAGGCAGAGGCTTTCCTGGGAACAGTCCTCTGGTTCCCAGTCCGTGTGAGAGTGTGCGAGTGCATGAGCTGTGTGACTGTGGTGTGTTTGATTGTAAGTCAGGGTCATTGCAGGTGGTTGTGTGACTGTCTGATTGTGCCCATGAGGCCTGGTGTATGTGCGAGACTCCGAGTGAGCCCTTGAATGTGTGTGCTTGTGTGATTAAGTGTCTGCGGCTGGGCATGTGATTGTGTAGCCTGTGTAACTGTGACTGTGTGCCTTGGTGTGTGTGTGTGTGCTCGTAAGCTATAGACAAGAGAAAAAGCAGGCTGCCCAGAGGGAGAGAGAGAGCTCTTCACTCAAGCTCTGGCTCCCTCCTCCCTTCTGCTCTGCATTAGCCATTTCCGCCTTCAAGGGCCCAGGCCCCTGGACACTTGCTGGGATAGAGCTGGGTTTCCGGGCACTGTCAGGGTTAGGCCCTGTGAGGGGTACCACACAAGTAAACTCTTCCCCCTTTCCATCACACCCCTGCCCTGCCCCTGCCACTGCTACTGTAGCCCTTTGAGCTGGATCCCTGATCTACCCACAACTGCTCCTGTCCCCCAGGCAGCCCCTACTCTGTCCCCCCAAAACTTCTTGGCCAGGCCAGCAGCTGGTCTACTGTGAGCTGCCGGCCTTTGGGTGAGTGTGGGCCCTGCAGGCCCCAAAGGCCAGAATAATGCACGAGGCAATGGAAAGAACACAGACTGCAGTCAGAAGAACCTAGAATTTCATCTGGGCTAGACATTGCCCTCCCGAGCCTCAGTTCCCTCATTTGTAAATGGGATGAAATGTCTTACGTCACAGTGCTGATGAGACTGTCCATGAGGTGGTCAGCAGTCAGATAGAAGGCAGCCAGCGTGGGTCTGGCACTGCTTAGGTCCCAAGGGCTGGTATTCCCGTCTCTGTCCACCACCCTCCCAGTCTTGTCTTCCACATGCCATCTGTTGCCATGTGGCCAAGACCAGTTGGTTGTCCTCTACACCATCCTTCCAATCACCCCCTCACAGGGCACTTCTCCCTGGACAGCAGCCATACCCACACAGCTGGCTCTCTTTCTAAATCACAGCCCTTCTCGTGATCTTCGCTGCTCTGAAAGCTCCCATGGCTTCCCACGCTCACCTGGTTAAGGGCAGACACCCTAGCCTGGCATTCAAGGCCTCCTTCTCGGTCTACTCACCACAGCACCTCTCAACATACTCTCTGCTTCAGCCCATCCGCCTCCCTTCCTATCTGTGCTTCCTGCAGCCAGGCCTTTGCCCTACAGGCCCGTCTCTGTGGATCCAAATCTTCCCATTGTTCGGTGCCCAGTTCAGATGCCACCCCCACCTTGTCTGTCAAGCATTCTTGAAACTGGCTGCAGAGAGGCCCTCTCTCCTGGCTCCCGGTAAGCCCTGCACAGAGCGTGGAATCTGTGCCCACGCTCTCCCCTTCTTCTGGCCTATGGGCTCTGGGGCACGTGGAGGGAGCTCAGCTGTGTCTCTTCCCCTCCCTGACACCCTCAGGTGTGGGAGGTTGTCTCCGTGGCCAGTGCCCAGAGCAGACTGGGGCAGGGGGCAGGGGGCAGGGGGCGGGGGGAGGAGGGAGCTGCTGCCCGCTGGGTGGGGAGCAGATGGCGAATGGAGCTCTCCACAGCTTCATCCTGGCAAGGCCTTGGAGATGTGAGGTGACACCGCCGAGCAAACAACAGGACACACCCTCCGTCCACTCCCCAGCTGCCCCTGGGAGCATCAAGGGGAAGAGCCTGCTCACCCCAGGGCCCAGGGAGAGGAGGGAGCCCTGCACCCCAGCCTGGCTTAAACCAATAGGCTTCCGATTCTAACTCAGCCGTCACGTTCTGCGTGACATCGGGCACCGTCTTCCGAGGGCCTGGGTGCCCACCTACCCCCGGGGTCTGAGGCAGTGCTGCCCACTTCCCCTCCCCCTTCCCTGATGCTGGGCCCAGGAGAAGCGTTTCTTCTGCACTCATGAGAACTGGCTTCTGTTCCGGAGTTTGCAGCTTTGTGACCGCCGCGGCCACCAAGTCCCCCGGGCAGTGAGTCTGGAAGCTGTGCCTTCCTCTCGGTGAAGGCGGCCCCATGCTCCTGTCCGCCTTCCTGCTGGCTGGGTGCCCTTGTGCATGGTGCTACCAATTGACCGTACAGGGCACCTCCGAGTGCGCCCTTGGGAACGTCATGGTTTCCTAACCTCTCCCTGGGCCTCTGAGCGTCAGTTTACCCATCTATTGAATGGGGTTCCACAGCTGTTTCTTCAGTGCTCCCAGAGCTGTTAGGAAATTCACAGTCGTTGGAATGTCTCCCGCAGGCATCGCTGGGCTTTCAGAGGAGCCAGAGGCTGTGATGGCCTCCAGGATGTGTTTACATGGAGGGTGGAGAGGCTGTGAGATGTGGGCCACACTCTCTTCAAGGTCACACAGGTCAGCGTGGGCTCTCACCTCGGCTGGGTTCCAGGCCTTTCCTACCGGGGTCAGCGGAGGCGCCAGCCTGCGGGGAGTAGAGCCAGGCCTAGGGGGGCTGGTCTTAGTGGACACTGGGACCATGTTACCATCACCCCAACACAGGAGTTAGACAGCCTCGGGGCTGAAACGCACAGCATCTGCCTCCTCACCAAGATCAGAGGGCGGCCGGGGCAGGGAGCCCTGAGCAGCTGCTGGGGGTAGGGCGAGGGCTGGCTGGACAGCCGGGCTGGGGCTGGCTTCCACACCTGAGTAAAGCACTCGGCCCAGAGCGAGCAAACGTTCTTGGCTCTTGTTAATGTGCTTATTACAAACCCCGCCGCCCTCCCATCCCCTGAGGGCTCAGGGTCACCCCTAAGCGTCAGCCTTGTGTGAATTCTGGGGCCACGATGGAGCAAGACAGAGCTCTGCTTTCAGGACCTGAAGGACAGCAGGCAAGACAGACAGCTGCCAAGTTTTCTAGTGGAGAGTGTAGGAGGCCGGTGGAGCCCAGAGGAGGGGCAGACAGTCCTCACCCAGGCTGGCTGGGGCTGAGCATCGGTGAGGAGACTTTTCCAGACAATCTGAAATTCACACTGTAGGTGTTATTGTCTCCATTTTTCAGATGCAGAAACTGAGGCTTGGAAAGGTCACAGATGAAGCTGGACAAGACCCAGGGTCTCCTGGCTCCAAAGCCGGCGGTTTCTCACCCACAGCACCCAGGTCAGGGCCCTTCTTCCTGTCGCTCCTGGGAGTCCTGGTTGAGGGTGAGCAGGGGGCTGCTCATGAAGGGCCTTGAATCCAGGTGTCTTCTGGTTTCGGGCGGCATAATGGGTTTTCAGGTGGGGAGGCGGGTCGTAGGGATAGCACAGCCCAGAGGGCTACGGAGGAGTGCGAGTTTGCAGGAAGAGGTGGCCTTGGAGGTGGGAAGCCCAAATAACCCCAGACCCACTGGCTACCAATAAGGACTGATGAAGGGTGTGGGGCGCTGGGGACCAGTGGTCAGAACTCAGGTGTGGGCCTGATGGCCAGGAAGTCTGGGGCCCTGAGAGGACCCCAAGATCCAGTGCCCGGCAGCGTCCATGTAGAAGGAGAGGGAGGGGGGCCTAAATTCACACCTGGGCACGGGCCAGGCTGGGGAATTGGGAGGGCAAGGGAAGGGGAGTTGTTCCCATTTCCCAGGGTGGATGTCAGAGCTGGGGTCGGGCAGGGCTGGGCTCAAAGGGCTGAGGCCCAGGAGCCATTTCCTCTTTCCCACAGTGTGGATTTATGTCACGCCCACTCCACCCCCACCGTGCACCAGGTCAGTCCTGGCCAGGGCACTCAGGAAGAGAGAGGCTTCAGGAACCAAATCCCCCTGCCTGTATCCCCAACCCTGTGGCACCTTAGGAGAGGGAAGACTGAAAATCAAAGCCAGTCAGAAACAGGCTTCTTCAGTCCATGGTGGCCCCACCCTAGCCCCACCCTTACTGCAAAACCAAATCCCAACCCAGCTGGAGCCCCACACTAAGTCCCAGTTCCAACACCCCTCATACAGTCAACCGAACCACACTCCCACCTTCAACCCAACCTCAACTTTATCAAGGACCCTTAACCTAACCCCAAACCTCCATGTCAATTACAACCCCCACAGCAACCCAATTCTAACCGAACCCCCAATTCTAAACCTAACCGTGACACTTCGCCATCCCCACCCTCAGCTCCAATCTAAACCTGACCCTAATCCACACCTCAGCTTGAATCCTAACTTGAACTCCTATCACCCACTGCTACATCTTCCCTAATTTAACCCTAATCCCAACCCATAACCTAAGACTGATCTTAACTGGGCTTTCACCAGGCTCAACTCCACCCCACCCCAATCCCAACCCCAGTAGCACCCTCCGCTGCTCCTGATCTGTGCCCGATGCTCACCTCCATCCCAATCCAAACAAATTCTACCCTTAGGCTTATCTAGAGCCTCACTTTCCACCTGAACTCCGTCCATAATCTAATGTTCTCTATCTCCCCCCGACTCTCCCCAGGGGCTTACTCCCACCCAGCTCTCAGCCAGCACAGGCCTCCATGTGGCCAGGCTGGATGGGTAGACCTCAGTGTAAACACACAGACATGCACATTCCTCAGCATGCACATTCACACCTCAGTGTCCACACACACACCTCAGCACACACAGACACACACATATCCCTCAGCATGTACATTCACGCCTTAGTATCCATACACACACCTCAGCATACACACACACCCTCCCTCAGCATGCACATTCACACCTCAGTGTCCATATACACACCTCAGCACGCACACACACACCTCAGCATACACATACATACACACACCCCTCAGTGCTCGCACGCACTGGTGCGCACACACACACACACCAAAAAGGAGAGGAAGTCCAGCCTAGCTCTAAGGGGGACCTGGGAAGGCAGATAGAACAGGTGTTTCCTGCCCCTCCCTTGGGCCGGACCCCTTTGTAGTTCCCTCCTTGTCAGGCTCTGCTCCCTCCAATTCCTCCTTCAATATTGACTCTCCCCACCCAGGGATTTCCGTCCCCCCAGCCCCTTCCTGGCTTATGGCCAGGTTTGTTTGTAGATTAGAGCCATGGAGCTCCCAGGACCTCCCTCCCTCCCTGTTCTGGGGCCCTGCTCACAACAGAACACAATGAACACACTATGCCAATCTTCATGGGGGTCAGAGTCTAGAGGGGCAGAGACACACAGCCAGGATATCTCACTCAGCAAGATCCCTGGTAGGGGAATGCACGTGGTCCTATGAGGACTGAGAGGGGTTATTTAGCTGGGGATGTAATGGGGGTTATTTGACCTGGGCCTTAAAGTTTGAGTAGGAGTTTACCTAGAGACAAGAAAGGAAAAGTCTTCCAGGCAGATGGAACAGCATGTTCAAAGGTGGGGAAGCATGTTCAGAAAGGGTTGGGGAGGTGAGCCTGGCAGGAAAAGCCAGGGTGGGGGAGATTAGGCTGGGCTAGTTGGGGGAGGCAGAGCAGAAGGGGAGGGCACACATGAGGGAATGGTCAGCAGGCAGAAGCAGCAGGACTGAGGCTGGGGAGCCACGGGGAGAGGGAATTGGGAGGGAGAGGGAATGAGCTCATTTAAGGACAATGTGAGGCTGAAGGACTGCAGGACAGTGGAACCAGCACAGAATGAGGACAGGCTGTGGCTCAAATGGATAGGTCCCTAGAGAGGCCAATGGGGACTAGAAGTGGGTGCTGCTATTGATAAAAATAACTCCATGAAGCAAGAATTATTATTAGTCCCCACACAGGACACAAGGGACACTGAGGCTCCGAGAGGGGAAACAATTTGCCCAAGTTCACACACATTGAAACTGGGCAGTAGATAAGACTTGAACCCAGGCCTGTGGGATGGCAGAGCTGAGCCCTTCCTCAAAGTCTTAGTGACCACACACCTAGCAGCTCTTTGGCCTACAGCCTCTTCTCAACATTTGAAGCCCTCTCCAAACCCCCTCGTCCCCCCAGGCTGAATCACTCACACTGCCCTGGACATACCAGGTCTAGCTCACCTCCTGGCTGTCACAAATGTAGCATCTTCTGTAAGAAATGGCCTCTACCCCCTGCCCCTTCTCTAAGGGGCACCTATTCTCTGGAGCTGGGCACTGGCATGACTTCCTTTGGGACGCCTTCCTGGACTGCTCTACCCTTGGGCAGGGGGAGGTGCCCTCTCCAATCTCCACCCTGGACCCCCTCCCACTCCCCTAATCACCCTGCATTGCCACTCTCTGGGACCCTCCTCAAGGGCTGGGCTGGGTCTGCAGACCCGCCCCAGCACAGGGCCCGGCCCAAGGTAGTTGTCAGTGAGTGTGTGTGGTTGGTGAATGAATGCAGGACTCAGCTGGCTGTGGGTCAAAGTGAGTGCCCAGGGAGGGGACTGATCTCTTATCTGCCAGGGCTGTCTTGAGCCTTAACTGATTAGGCCTAATTTACAGGTGGGCAGATGAGACTGACAAAGGCTCCTGGGTTACTCAGTAACCCTGCCTTCTTTAAAAGTCCCACTGTTTCCCTTTGGCATCCAGCACCAGCCACTCCTCTCTCAGGCACTGCTGCCATGAACACCTTCCTGCTCGCCGCACTGTGCCTCCTGGGAAGCTGGGCTGCCCTGGCAGAGGGAGTCACCGTGCAGGTAAGTCCTGTCCCTACCCTGGTCCAGCTGGCTCTCTGCCCCCAGTGCACAGGACTTATGTCCTGAGAGAGCACCCCCTCTTTGGAGCTGGGTTTGTTAACGGAGAGGAGACCAGGCCGAGAGCAGGTCTGCCTTAGGCCGGCCAGTAGTGTGTGGGTTCTTAACTTTGTGCAGGAAAGATTTCACAATGCGAGTCCAGGTGATTTTGAGAGTATGTTTATTAAAGCTGGGGACAGTGAAACAAGGAAGGGCCTAGGATAGAAGAAGCAACAGGAGACTAGGCAGGTAGCTTTGGTTCTCCAGAAACATTATAGGAAAGAAGTGAGCCAAGGTAGGGTTCTGGGTGCTATCAGCTCACTGGGAAGTCAGAGAAAAGGGGGCCTTGGAGGTAGGTTCAGGGGTTTAGCCCAGGATGAGCTGCTGCTGCCCATTGCTCCCCTGATTGCAAGTCTCATGGGGTCCCTTAGAGTTTAGGAGATGCACACCTGGGGGAAGAAGAGGGGGAAGGGAAAAGCTGGGACCTGTGTTTTGAGAGTTTTTAAAGGCTGGGAGTTTAGGGGAGGTCTTAGGGGAGGATCTCAGTAGAATGTTCATCAGCTTTTCCAGGTGTAGCCTTTCAGGGTCATGGTCTCCACTGATTGGTCAGAGCCAGGGTAGGAGGTCATTAGTCATTGCAGCTGGTCCTGGTGTCACCAGCCTGGTTTTGTTGCTTTTCTGGGCCTGGAGCTGAAATACAACTGAGGCCTAGATGTTATTTCTGGGGAGGAAAGGTCAAGGGGGGGAGGGGGCGCTGGAGGGTCTAAACCATATGACCAGTGATATGCCAGGGTAGAAAAGGCCACCCTGGGGGGTGAGGTCTGGTGCCAGTTTTGCCCATTGGGTGACTTCTGTGTCTGGCTGTGAATTGCTCACCAGTTTGTTCAGCTATCTGTCTCAGTTCCCAATTCCACTTGCTAAGCAATTTTCTGAGCTTCTTACTATCCTGCCTCAGATTCAATTTCAGATCTTACTCTGCAGTCCTGTACTCAGCCAGAGCACCAGGCTGGATCTCAGGACCCACATGATCATCCTGGAAGTCCTGGTGGAATGGTGTGCCGGCTGCTGTGGAGGCCAATGACAGGCAGCCTGGCACCCAGCAGGGGTTCCATTCTCTATCACAGCCAGGCCCTGAAAGGCCTTGTATTGCTTCTCATACATCAACTAGGCTGCACGCTGGACCTGGGGGCTGAGTGATCACGACTGTCAGGCAGGGGTGAAAAGAGCCTGGGCATGGCCATGTGGAACCTGGTCCTGGTCCCAGTGCTGTACCTTTCTCTAAAAATCAGCACAATGGCTCCCACATGTTGGGCACCTATTGTGTCCCTGACAGTCACATCCATTTTCTCCATTCCTCATAACATGCAGAACCTAAGGCTCTCAGAGTATAATGACCTGTCCATGGCGACAGAGCAAAACCAGGATTCAAGCCCAGTGTCTGGTTATAACGCCTGAGCTCTAATCACCTCTTATTGCCCTGAGTGGAGCGTCTGGTTCCCATATGCCACTCAGCCACTGGGGCTGAGAGGGGCCAGTCCTGGAGGAAACAGGGAGCAGGCTGCCACCTGGCTTCATGCTCTGGACATGTCTCTTTCAGGATGGCAAGTTCTCCTTTGATCTGGAGTCAGTGAAGAAGCTCAAGGGCCTCAGGGAGCTCCAGGAGCCCAGCATTTGGAGCCGAAGGCAGTTTGATGGACCTGCGGTTCCCACCCTCTGTAGCTCTCCTAAGTTTCCCAAAGAACTCAAGCCTGTCTGCAAGGAGCCCAATGCCCATGAGATCCTCCGGAGGCTGGGTGAGTAGCCTCCTCTCCCATGGCTGGGCCTTGGGAAGTCCCTGATTGGTGGCACTTGAAGGGGAGATGTGCTCTGACTGGTGGCTCATATGAGGCCCTCTGCTGTCCTTAGCTCTTGCAACTGGCAAGGCTCACCTTCGGGGGGCCCTGGCTCTGACCGCTGCCTGGGAAAACCCAACTGGTCATAGAGGACAGGCCTGGGTTTCTCCTGGGGGTTGGGTGGGTGACGTCCTAAAGCTCTGGCTCAAGGGGGGGGGGCTTTGGGGAAGAGAAGCTGGCTCTCATGGGGCGCCATCTCTCCTGTCCAGAGGCCATCGCTGAGGACCCGAACACATGTGAGCTCTGTGCCTACGCTGCCTGCGCTGGATGCTAGGACAGCAGGGCTCGCTGTCTTCTGCCCCTCCCCTGCAGAATGCGCCCACTCACGTGCCAGCTTAATCTACCCTCCCCCCAGTGGAGGACTGAGGAGCCAGCAGCCCAGGGAGACCCAGCCCCTGACCCCGTCCAGGCTGCCGAGCCTCCGAGCCGCCGGCGGCTTCTTCCACCTGCCTCTAATAAACCAGATTCCAGAGTACTCACTCCTGGTGTCACTTTCATTCATTGCTTCACCTCTCCGTCCACTCGTCACCCACTCAGCTTCGTGAATGCCTCCCCTGCCCTCGCAAGTTCAGGGCTTAGTGTGCTGAGCGCAAGGACCCCACTCTCCCTGCTAAGCTACCAAGCCACTCACGGGCACCGAGGGCCTGGATCTCCAGACCACCAGTGGAGGAGGTGGAACCTCTGCTCTCCTTTCACATCTCCTGGAGTCACCGAAGTCCCTAAGCCACATATGAGCACAGGAGCCACAGGGGTCTATGACCCTGGCCCCGAGCCCCAGAGTATTCAAGGTGCCTCAGGATCTGGCCCCCACTGACCACTTCAGCATTGCTTCCTGCTCTCCCCCCAGGGCCCACCCCCAAGCCACCGCTCTCAGCATTTCCTCTGCCCCTCTCGCCTCTACACTGCTCCTGGCCAGGTCAACTCCCATCAGGCACCAATGCTCCGCTCCCAGGGCCTCCTCAGAAGCCTTTCCCCGCCCACTCTGCCCTTGGCACTCCCTGGGCAGTTTATCACCCACGCCCCTTGCGCAGCTCTGGCCACCCTGAGGCATAAAGCTGTCTGTGCCTGGGGAAGCCTCTCAGCCCCCCGCCCCCGAGTGGGTGAGGCCCGCCACATGGATGGTTGCATGCGAGTAACAGAGCAGGGAAAGCAAGAGCCACAGTTCCAGTCCCAGGTCTTCCATGTGCTGTGTGATGTTAGGATAGTTGCTTTTCCTCTCTGTGTCTTAGTCTCCTCCTCTGTAAAACTGGGATAGTAATAGCACCTGCCTCCCAGGTTAGGGGGAATGCTGCAGGCCAATGTGTGAGTGTAATGCATGTAAAATTCAGGCTATATGCGAACACGAGAGAATTCGATAAAAGCTAGAAACAAACCAAAGAAAGGGGAACCATGGTCAAGCTGAGAGTGGTTCAGACAGGGTAAGGAGGTGAGGTGTGGAGGGGGGTAGAGGGAAGGAGGAAAGAGGAGGCAACCTTCTTGGGTCCTTCTTGGGCAGTTGGGTGCTAGGATTCCCTGGGCTGCAAAATTCAGAGGGTAAGGTGTTCTAGAAGTAAGGGAAGGCTTTGTGAAGGGGGAGGGGGGCCAGGCATTTGCATCAGCCCTAGAGAATTTGCAATGGGATGGATGGAATTTCAAGACCCACGTGGAGATAGGGGGCAGCGAGCATTCCAGTAGGTGGGGTTGGTGCAGACACACATAGCAGGAAGGTCCAAGGCACTGGAAGGGTTCAGCTGGGCGAAACCGAGGGTCCTGATAGAATGTGTAATTTCTATTCAGCTTCTTCACAGCCTGCCCTGTAAGCCTTAGCTCTTTCCCTTTCTAGTCACTAACCCCCTGAGGCAGCCAGGAACAACTCTGAGCCTTCACTGAGGGTCACGAGGTATGGGTTTCTGTTAAGCTAAAGATAATATCTTGACCTAAGTTATGTTTCAGCTCCTGATCCCTAAGGTGGAATGACCCCCTGGCTACTTTTCCATGAAAATGGACAGAGGGCTCCAGAGCAGACATCAGCATTGTCTGCACGAACCCAAAGCTCCTAATCCATGGTGTTTTGTGATTTTGCCTTATATAATCTGTAACCTACACACCACTGGGTGTTCGGGCTTTTGAGCATTAGCTTCTTGTCTTGTGGGTGGCACCATTCATAATAAAATAGCCAATATTTCTCCACTGCAATTCTTGGTGTTCAGTGTTTGGCTCTGCTAGTGCTGGAGGGTGAACTCTTTCTGTTCGATAACATAGGCAGGGAGGAGCCCTGGAGGCACAGGGGCTGAGTCCGAGCCTGAGCGTGCCATTTACAGGGCATGCACCCCTCTCTGAGACTTGGTTTCCTCAACCACAGTGGGGATGAGAACAGATCCTGCCTCCCAGGGATGCAGGGGATTTGATGAGACGTGTGGTAGAGAAGAATCATTTAATGCTCCCACCCTGGAGCCCACTCTCTGGGCGTGAGTCCTGGCTTTGCCTGTTACCAGCTGCGAGACCAGCTTTGGCAGGTCACTTAGCCTGTTTCCTCAGTTTCTTCATCTGTGAAGTGGGGATGACACAATGGGAAGAGAGAGGAGAGATTCCATTTTTAGAACTTTAAAAAGTGAGTTGTTTTAAAGCTTTTATTTCTACCCCTAAATAAAATGTGGTTGAGTGAAGATTAAATGAGGTGATACCGGAAAAGTTGTTAGAGCTCTACTGGCCCAAAGTGAGCACTTTGTTGATGCTGCTATTATTATTCCTATGGCTATTTTGTTATTATTATTTCTGTGTGGATGGCTCAACCTTGTGCTTGGCACATAGAAGATGCTTAGTCAGTGGCAATTTCCTTCACTGCCTCCTCCCCAGGCAGGTGGGAACCCAGAATAGCTGAAGAGACTGGTAGAGATGAGGCCACATGGCTCATGAGCTTGGTTTAGACTTGAGAGGAGGCACTGGGGAGCCACGGAAGGATAAAGGGCAGCGGCAGGGCAGCACTGCAATGTTCCCCTGGTGTAGTGGGTCTGGGAAGCAGGGCAGGGAGGAAGCTCTGGCCTGGTCTGCGGTAGTGTGCTAAGGGCCCACCTCCAGTGATGGTAAAGGGATGAGAGGGGCCCAGGGGACACAGGAGGCATTGCAAAGGCCCCAGCCAATCTGACCTATAGGGCAGGGAGAGAAGGGGCTGAAGCTCTGGGGTGTGTGGCTTGGCATACTGGGGGACTGCAGGACTCAGGAGCAGAACTGGGCAGCCAGGAGGGGTAGCTGGTCTGGGGGAATTCATCCTGGCCTTGGCCCTGGGGGAGCTGAGCTCAGAGGGCCCTGCTCCTTTGCACCCTGCTTTCCTTCTCTCTGACCGCCCCAGGCAGAGGCTAGGGAGGAGCCCACGCTGGGGAAAGGCCCTGCTCCAGGGAATTCCCAGCATGGCTCCCGGCCTTGAGTGGAGGCCCTGAAGGCCACTGTGAAGGGATAATGCGTTGTGATGAGGGCTGGGGCCCGGTGTCACAGGGAGACGTGACACCGGGCTTGTCCCAACTACCAGAGGAAGCTCCCCCATCCCCCTTCCCACACCCCCTGTCAGGAGCACAGAAGCTCTGGCTCTGCAGACAGGTGAGGCCTTGAGCTCAGCCTGGGGGTTAGTGGGTGTGAATGCTCTGGACCTTGGGTGCCTCATTCCCCGCCCCGCCCCCGCCCCCGCCCCCGCCCCCTGCCCCAGCCTCACTCCCTTCTGTGCCAAATAGAGTTTAGTGAACTGACTCCTTGGGCTCTGGAAACCAGGGAAATTCCTAACTCTGGTCCACAACCTGTTCACCACCCTCCCTGCTTCCCAAGAAGCTCCTCCCATAGCTCCTGGGGATGAACAAAGGGACACGGATTCCGAGTGTGGGTGGAGAATCTTTATTCAACAGCGGGGCTGCCTAAGGGGCCAAACTCTCCTCCAGCTTGGAGCCCAACTGCTTCGTGCCAGATCCAGCAGATTTGGCCCTGGGAGGGTGGCAACCGCCAAGGTGGCCAGGGCACGGCCAGAGCGTGGGCGGGGGCGGGGGCTGCGAGGGCAGTGGTTGGGGGGCAAGGTGTCCAGGGTTGGCTCAGGGCGTCCAGGGCCGTCTCAGAGGCAGCCGGTACACGCAGCATTCTCACACAGCTCACAGTTGTCATTGGCGATGGCCTCTGGGCAGGGGAGAAACCTGGTCAGCTGAACCTGAACCTGAAGCACCTGTGGTCCAGGGAGCTGCCGGCCAGGTGGCCGGAGAAGGCCTGCTTAGGGGAGGGCCTGAGGTTGGGCCGGCATCGTAGTCACAGATGAAGAGCATTACATTTTAGAAATGAAGTGAGCACCTTGGGCTTAAGTCCCAGGTCCTCTCCTTCCTCACAGTGCCTGGGGAAGTCTCTTACACTCTGCCTGAGTTTTCTGTCTCCTGACAGGGTGGCTGTGAAGACTATGCAGGCAAAGGACTGACATGGACCTGGCACCGAGTAGGTGCTCAAAAAATGCCAGCTAGTTTTCCTGGCCAGCTCTGCTTCATCCCTTATATTTCAGCTTAGCTGTCACCTCTTGGAAGCCTTTCAGACTCTTTATGTCACCACAAACGTGAGTCTCCACTCCTCTGTGTCCCCACTGTGCTCCCCCATTGTGCTGCATTGCAGTCATTGCTCACGGGTCCCTTTCCCGGGGTCCCTTCCCTCCCATCTGTGAAGTCTTTCACGTAGGACGACCAACAGGTCCCAGCTGTCGGGAGCTGAGGGGCTTCCTCGTGCCTGACTTTTGGTACCAAAACTGGGAAGGGGAGGGGTTGAGTTCCTTGGATCTCCCTGTCCTCAGCCACTGGGAGAGGACCTGAGCTGGGGCGTGGGGAGGAAGAGAAAGGGCAGGGGCCTCCCGGGGTGGGGTGCTCACTCAAGGCCTTGAAGATGCTGGAGGCCTCTCTGGAGGCACAGATGGGCTGGAGGTCGGGCGGCAGGGCCAGGTGGTAGCACGGGGTGGGCAGGAGGCCCTGGGCCTGCAGGCGGGGGCTGATCCCCCACTGCCTCTCCAGGTCACTCAGTTTCTTCACGGAGTCCAGCTGGACCTGGAAGCCCTGGTACTGCGGGTAAGAGGGGGAAAAGATGGAGGGAGCCAAAGCCTAGACTAGGAGACCAGGGTTCCTCAGACCCCACAAGCCTTTATGTTCTCAGGGGAAGTTCGGGCCACACCTGGAAGACAGCCTGGGAGGCGCGAGGTGGTGTGGGACACTTCACACCCCTGGGTCACAGGCCCCCCAGTCACTACTAGATGAGGTCACAGCAAGGCTGTGGAGCACTGTGGTTCAGGGCATGGGCTTTAGAGACCAGCAGACCCTGGTTCAAATCCCAGCTCTTCCTGACCAGGTACCTGCCTCTTCCCACTCTGAGCCTCATCTGACAAATGGAGGTAATCATGTCCCCTCCTCCCCGATGCCTGGTACCCAGGGCATACTCCATGACTGGGTGACCTCCCCTGAACCGACATGGCAAAATGATGGAAACCCCCAGCTAGCCAGGGTCCAAGGCCAGGGCTGCAGGGGGAGGTGAGGCTCTCTCGCATCCTTCTGCAGGACCCTGGAGGCCAGGAGTATGAGACGCCCAGGGCTACAGACTCCCCGGCCATGGTGCAGAGGCCAGCGCATCCTGCCACACTACAGACAGGCCCGCTTCTGTGGCTCCTTCCAGCCTCACAGGCACCTGGAAGGCGTCCCAGACCCCCTGCCGTCTGCTCTCCGGGCTTTTCCTATGCTGTGCCCTCCGTCTGCAGCAGTCTGTGTCCCCTGTGCCTGGCTACCTCCTGCTCAACCTGCAATGTCTGCTCAAGTCACCTGCCAGGGAAACGTTTTCTGGTGATTACCCCCCTCCACCATGAACCCATACGTGGTGAACCTGGAGAGCTGCGGGAGCACATAGGGGTCTCCCCTCCCCCTCTGGGCATCTCAGGACAGGCACCATGTCTTGTTCCACATGCTGATCTCTGACCAGGATGGGCCTTCAAGGAGAGCCATGCTGAACAACAGCAGTTTACTATTATTGCTATTGTCACCATCACCATGGCCATAGGCATACTGGCTGCCCACACCTAGCAGCTGTTCTAGTCCCTGGGCTGTGACTGGGTGTTGGGCTGAATCCTAGGCCCTGTGCCCCCCTATACCCCATGAATTCCTAGCATCCCCTCTCCATCCCAACCTCCTACCATGAGAACCTTTAGTAAAAGGCCATTCTGGCTGGAAGGACTCACCTGGATGTAGACTGACTGTGTGCTCTGCAGAAGCACCAGGAGGACCACAGCCACTCCAGACAGGAGCCCTGACATAGTCCTGCCACCCATCTTGCTCCCTCTGAACCCCACCACAGCCATCCACCCAGCTGCCACCTGCTTCCCTGGGTAGCAGCTTTTATAAGCCATGCTCCAGCACCCTGGTCACTC
Source organism: Miniopterus schreibersii (assembly GCF_964146895.1). NCBI lineage: Eukaryota > Metazoa > Chordata > Mammalia > Chiroptera > Miniopteridae > Miniopterus > Miniopterus schreibersii. Next base: position 24,475,026 of record NC_138109.1, on the reverse strand, counting down.
ATTAACTGGGCAGCTGGGGTGGAGTTGACACCTGGCTGGCTTTGTGACACCATTCTCAGGAAGGGTGTGAAGGCAGGGAGGCCCATGTGTGTCAGTGCCTGCTGAGTGTGGGGCTCCGTGGGGGACCTTGGACCACACTGATTCCTTCACTCCTCCAGGTACCTAAGCAAATGAAATGATAGGGAGACCACGTTATAAACAGGGGAAGTGAGGCTCCAGGGTTAAAGCGACTTGCCCCAGGTCACAGCACTAGTCAATGGCAAAGCAGGGACTCAGGGATTTTTGACCCAGGACAGCCCATGGTTCTTCTCTGGTCAAAGGATATAGACAGACTGGCTGGCTTGGGGCAAGGTGGGCAGATACAGAACCCTTGGTGCCCTAGATCCATGTCTCTTCCACACCCTCTTCCCAGCTCCATTTAAGAACCATCCTTCTGATCAGTCTGAGCCCAGGCCCTCAACCTGCCTCTCCCACCGGGCCGGGGAATCCTCAGGCCATGTTTGTCTCCTCTCATCTGTCTGTTCCTCTTGGAAGCCAATAGCCTCACCCAGCACGGAGGAAAGAGCCTGGCCTTGGAGACAGATTGACTGGGGTTCAGAGCCTGCAGCTGTGCGACCTTGGACAAGTCACATCAACTCTGAGCCTTAGTTTCCTCTTCCACCAAACGGGCAGGATGGTAAAACCCACCAGAGGAGGCTGCTGCGAGAGTGGTGGGCCCACGCGAGCTCGCCCTCTTCTCCCAGGCAACACGCCGTCGCAGGGCCTGAGGCCCACAGTTGCCCCCTAGGCAATGCGTAACCCACGCCGGCCCTGGGGCTGGAGGCTGGGTCAGGGACGGGAGAGTGGAGCCTGCAGGCGTTGTCACCGCGCCTGCTCAGGCAGCTGCAAAGGGTGCCCGTGCCAGGCCTGGGTTCTGCAGGGCGCCGAGCCTGGTGCGCAGCGGGCCCCGTGCGTGACGTTGGAGTGAAGCCCAGAAAGCTCCGCTCGGCGGGGGCCGCTCTGCGCCCGGCTAGCGTCTCATCCTCAGCGCGCCCCGCTGCGCAGGCTGCGTGTCACCTGCTGTCACCAAGGCGTTCCGCCTGCCTGCAACTCACCCCCTGCCCTGTCTGCAGGTGAGATGGAGAAAAGCGGAATTTACTTGGTGTTTCCTGTCTTTCTTTGAGTCCCGACTTCAGGCCTTACTCTTTAGGGGATTTAGAGGGGAAATTAAGGGGCTCGTCCCGGCTTCCTCACCTGGGAGCTGAACGCAGTCATCAGTAGCAATAGCTCTCATTTCCCGAACCGAGAAATGCAAGGTGTGCAAGGTGCAATGCTATTTTACGGGCGCAGTCTTGCTCAGTTCTGTGGGGTGGGTGCAATGGCTGTCTCCATGTCAGAGTGAGCAACGCAAGGCCCACCAAGGTAAGCGCCGTCATGTTAACCTAAAAATAAAAGGCCTTTCCAAGCGAGAGGCAACAAGCGTTTATTTGAGGTTGAAGAACAGTTATTTGGGAAGCACTGATTCAGGCAGAAGCCCAAATGATGTTCTGATTAGGAGGCCAAGGCAAGGGGTATGTCTGTAGGAGGAAAGGAAGGGGAATGGTGACATCGGCAGAAGGAAGGCGTTTCTATCACTGCAGATAACAGAACTTGGTGATGTGAATTCTAAACGATGTTTGTAATTTTCCGTCTGGTAGTCATAGACCTGCTTCTTGTTATCCTTGCAAACAGTTCTTGGGGGCACAGTGTTGCTTTAGGCCCAGTCCAACGATGGTTTTTCTCTGTTTGAACCTTCCAAAGGCTTGAGGCATTAAGACCTGCAAGGCAGTTCCTCCGGGATGGCAGCTCGGGCTCCATTTTAAAGTGGCTCTTTGTATGCTATTTTTTTATAGTCACTGTGAGAGTAAGAGGGGCGAGCAGGTTTTATATTTGGAATTCTTGCCTCTGCTCAGCTTATGGTGTTATAGAAAAAGGGACTAGGCCTTGGAGGGAAGAAGATCTGTGGTTAAACGACTTACCAGCTGTGTGATCTTAGATACATTACTTAGCTTCTTCATGCCTCTGTTTCTTCATCGGTAAGTAGAAGAAACAATGAGCAACCTCCATTGTGAGGACAGATGGAAAAACCCCGTCCCCGCGGAGCCCGTGACCGGTGACTAGCACACGCCTGGCCCGAGGAGGCCGCGCAGTGAGCGCTGGTTTCCCTGCCTCGCCCTCTCCATGGAGTCCTCCCTGACAGACCCCATCTCTGAACCTATAGCCGGAACAGGTCTGATCTTAGTCCTAAAGCCTGTGACGTGCCATCTGTCCACAGCTGGGTTTGACAGCTATATGACCTTGAGCAAACGTGTCACCTCTGGGATCTCAGGTTCTCATTTCTAAAAAGATGGTCAGTCTTCAGCTTTTGAATTTGTCATGAGGCCGCCTGACTCCCCAAATCCCTGCGCTTTCCACCAGAGCAAGCTCAGCCCCATTGACCCCACACCAAGGGTCAAGGAACAAACTTGTAGGGTTTGGAGGCTCCTGTGGCTGTGGTCTCTGTCCCTTCTCCATCTTCCAGCCCCTCCAGCCAGGGCCCATCATGTGTCACTCTTTCCTGGGAACAGGTGTGACTTTCTTATCTACCTGACATGACTCAGATTCATATTTCAATCCATAGCCTTCTAATCGCTCCATGAATGACCCACCATCCATCAAAACCACAGGCAGCAACCTTGCTGCTGTGCCATCAAGCCACTGTAAATGACATATCTCAGGACACTTCCTTCTTTAGGGACGTGGGAAGTGACTGTGATTCTGGTCTCTGTGTGGGAGCCTCAGCCAGAGTGGTGGCAGGCAGGTGGCCTGTGTGTGTGTTTGGGTGGCTCCTTTCTCTGCCCTGGACTTCCTGTTACATGCCCACCACTACGGTGCCCCAGAGCCTGTGCCTCTCTGACTCCACACTGACCATCTCCCAGGAGCGTTGGTCACAGCTGACTGAAGCACTCGCTCCACTTGGTGTCCGGGACGCACGCTCTCTGGATTCTCTGTCAGTCTCACTGGCCCATCTCGGTTTTCTTAGCTGGTTTTTCTTTTTTTACTCCTAGACCTTAGAATGCCCCAGGGGTTCCAGGGGCTCCAGGGCTCAGTCCTCTGGCTACTTTCCTTTGTCTACAGTCACCAAGACTGGTGATCTTATCCAGCCTCAAGGACTTGCTTGAATACCATCAGTAGCTGCTCTGTTCACTCCCTATCCCGACTTCCCTCGTCTGTGGACTCATTTATCTGGCTCCTCAGCCTCTCCCATTAGTTGAGGGTACTACCATTCGCCCAGTTGCTCAGCCAAAAATATGGGAGTCATTCTCAATGCTTCTCTTTTTTTCACTTGCCCGATTTGATTCATAGGCAACTCCAGTAGCTCTACCCTCACAATATTTCTAGATTCTACTCATATCTCACCATTTCCACAGCTATTAAGTCCAAGTCGTCATCACTGATCCTCATTCTCATGGATTATTTCAACGGCCTTGTGTTAGTCAGGATTCTCCAGAGAAACAGAACCAGTAGGGAGAGAGATAAATATCCGATTCTATTATATCTATCATCTATCTGTCTATTATCTGTCTATCATCTATCTATTCTACCCATCTAGATTTATTTTAAGGAATTGGCCCACTCAATTGTTGGGGCTGGTAAGTCTGAAATCTGTAGGGCAGGTTGGCAGGCTGGACATTTAGATATGAGTTGATGTTGTGACCTTGCGTCTGAAACTGCAGGAGAAGCCAGCAGGCGGGAACCTCGGGCAGGGATTCTGTGTTGCAGTCTTCAGGCAGGATTCCCTCTTCTTTAGGAAACCTCAGTCTTTGCTCCTAAGGCCTTCAGTTGATTGAATGAAGCCTGCCCACATTAATCACTTAAAATCTACTGATTTAAAATGTTAATCACATCTAAAATAACATCTTTAGAGCAACATCTAGACTAGATATTCGACCAAATAACTGGGCACCGTAGCTTGGCCAAGAGAGAGCTCCAAACAGATCTCTTTGTGTCCACTCTTGCCCTCTTCAGGCCTTTCTCCACACATTAGCTACAGTGATTCTATTAAAATCTAAGTCAGATCATTTCTCTCCTCTGCTCAAACCTACTCATGGCTTCTCATTTACTCAGTAAAACCCTAAGGCTTCCACTGGCTTCCCAGGTCCCTGTGGTGTCCCTCCATATCTATGACCTCAACTCCAAAATCTCTGCTGTTCACTCTCTGGGCTCTAGCCACACTGTCTTCCTTGCTGTCACCCAAATATGCTAAAGATTGTTTATCGTGGGGCCTTTGCTCTTTACCCACATATCTATATGGCTCACTTCCTCACTTTACCCAATTCTCTGCTCAAATGTCACTCCCCCAAAGACATCTTTCCTGACCATCCTCCCTCAAGAACTTTCCCTTATTTCCACTCATTTCTTTAACTTGCTTTCTTGTAGCACCTGTCCTGTGTACATTTCACTTCTTGCATTTCTCTCCTTAGTAGAATGTAAAGTCTAGCAGAGTAAGGAATTTGTCTATTTCATTCCTCCCCAAACAATATCTGGCACATAAGCGGTGCTCAACAAATGCTTTATAAATTGAATAAATGACTCTGATCTACTCCACCAACCACCAGATGTTGGCCTTGGACAATTTCCTGCTTTTCTGAGCCTCACTCATCTCATGTAGTATCTTCCTGTCATTTGTAAGGGGCCTGGCACATGGCGAGTGTTCAAAAAATGTGGGTTGTTATTATTTTTATAGTTGTGAAATTGTTTATTTATTGGGAAACAGAAACTTTTTGTGTCTTATGTACACAGCCAACTCTAGGGTATTTATAATTTAATCAACAAAATATATACTATGGCCTATATGTGTCGAGAACCATTCTAGGCACAAGTGATACACCAACCAACAAAGCAGACAAAGCCACTCCCACAGAGCAGTGCCAATGGCTTGGACGAGAGGTCAGAATAGAGGTGGTGAGGAAGGGCTGGATTCTAGAGTTCGTTGAAGTCAGAGCCCATAGGATTTTCTGTTTCCTTGGAAAGAAGGGGTGAATGAAGAGAGGAGTCAAGACACCTTTACGGTTGTTCCAAGTCAAATGGTGCTGCCATCTAGTGAGATGGGAAAGCAGTCAGGTGAGGGGGACCAAAAATTTGGGCGTGTTAAGTTTGCGATGCCTGTTGGACATGTGAATAGAGATGGGGGCCACAGATGCACATGTTGCGGTCATCAGGAAGTATCTGATGCTTAAAAGTCCTGAAACTGAATTGAGGGAGTGACTGAATGGAGAAGAAGAGAGGTCCCCAAATTGAGCCATCACAGGGCACTGCAACATTGAAGGTCAGACAGAGTGGGAGGACCCAGCAAAGCAGATAGATGGGGAAGGAGCAGCGGGTGGAGACCAAAAAGAGACTGTGTCTTTGACGCCAAATGAAGACAGTGTTTTAGGAACAAGAGCATGCTCACCTGGGTCCGCCCAGCTAAGACGAAAGCTGGAAACTGCCCCTGCATTTGCAACATGGAAGTTGCTGGTGACTTTGATAAGATCAATTTCAGGAAAATCGTGTATGAAGATCCGATTGGAGTGAGATCTAGAGGAGAGGAAGAGGGGAAGTGGACCCAGTGAGAATGGAGGTCTGGCTCTAGAGCTACAGCTCTGAACTATCACTTTAAATTTAAGAGTAAAGTGGAGAAATGACACATTTAAAGAAGGATCAGTACACTGCGCCCAACACAGGAGCAGAGTCGACCTGGAAGACCCTGAATGGGGAGCTGTATAAACCAAGGGGTGGCGGATTTCCCAGCAGCCTCCTAAGGGCAGGTTTGGCCTTTCCCTGGAGAAGCGGGTGACCCAGTGGCTGTTTCTCTTCTTGCTGTGATCAAATTGAAACCTAGAACCAAATTTGTGCCCCAATATTAGTAACTGAATCTCATTCAGTCTATGTCTTTGGATCAGTTTCCCAGTCTCCTCGTGTTGTACTGACACACACACACACACACACACACACACACACACGCACAGCCGCACCCCCTTTGAGTTCTCCCCACCCTCTTTCTGGGCTGGGGATTGGGTAATGAGTTTAAACACCAATAAGTGAATCAGGGCTGCCCCCTGGTGAAGGGCAGAGAGCACTGCAGGCAGAGGGAACAATTGCCTCGGTTCCTTAAGGAATCCCTCTCTCTGAGTTACTGGTTGAGTAGACATTTATGCTGTCTGATTTGAGGGGTGATGGAAAACCTCGCTGCCCCCGTGTTTATGCCTCGGGGAGTCCTGCCGACCGTGACAGTCACCTAGTGATGCTCCTCGGAGCTGCTAGGAGGGGCAATGTGTGAGGTCAGGGAAAGTCCCTGCTTGCAGGCAGGTGCCCGAGCCCTTGGTCTCCAGGGAGTGGGTGCTAAGGTGAACGATAAGGCTGAAATGGGGGGGCAGGAAGGAACACGTTCAGGCCACAGGCTGGTACCGAAATCGGGCCCAGTGGGCTGCCTGAGGCAGCGGGAGAACCAGAGCGAGGATGAGACTGGAGGCCTCGGGAGACCCCGCTGCCAGAGTTCGGCTGCTCTGTTGGGTGGAGATGGTGTGTGTGCCTCTGACCCTGGACCTGCTGGCATTTCTGCCCTCCTCCCATGGTGGTCAAAGTGTGTGTGTGTGTTCGTATCTGTGTGTGAGCATGTGTATGGGAACATGTACATATGCGCATTCTGTCTGTCTTTGTGCCTGAGGGTGTGTGTGAATACGAACATGTGTATGGTTGAGTGTGCACATGTGTGAGCATGTTTGTGTGTACATGTGCATTCAAGTGTGAGAATGGCGTGTTGGCGCGTGGGAGCATGTGTATATGGGTGTGCTTCTGTGTCTGTGTGTATGTGTAGGTGTGAGAGTGTGGGTACGCGTGACTGTGAGCGTGTATGAGCGAGACTGTGTGGACCTGTGCACGTGAATGGGTTTGTGCGAGCACAGAGGAGTTTATTAACTTGCCATAAACACTACCCCACAAAAGTTCCTGGGTCCCTGGGATCCTGATCTCTTGAAGAAATGACATAGAAGCTAGTTCATGTGCCTACACCATTAGCAACAGTAATAACAACATACTGAGCAGATGTAACAGGGTTAGGCGCAGTTCTTCACTTGGCCAACAAACATTTACTGGGTACCAGGGCTCGGAAATGGGTAAGATGGTCCCGGCCCTCAAAGGGCCCATGGACCCGTAAGGACAGATGACAGTGCTGTGTGTCAGGAACCCCGAGGAGGCACCACCTACCTCCAGCAAGGGAGTGGGAGAGCTTTCGGGCTCCTCCAGCCCTTTGCTAACATCTCATGCCCAGGATGCCTCCCCCGCCCTCTCCTATGTCCCACTCAAGCTGCTTCTTCCAGGAAGTCAGCCCTGACCATGGTCCTTTCTACCCTCCTAGTCTTGGGAACTCCTGCAACCCTGTGCTGTCAGCATGGAACTGAGCATCCTTTATCATTTCTGTTTCTGTTGCAAAGGACCCATCTGTTAGTTAGACTGCATCTTGTCTGGAGGGTGAGCTCCGTCTCGCATTCCTCCAGTGCCTCACGGCCCCACGCAAGGCAGGGACACGCTCCTCTTTATGATGCCCCGGTCTGGGGGATCTTTGAGAGCAGCACCCAGGCTGAGGAAATCCTAACTGCTGAGTCAGGGGCCCCGCTCTGCCAAGCAGCACTGAGGTTCATTAAGTGGGGGCGAAATACAAACCCTCCCACAGCGTGCGTGGGATTGAGGTGCAAGGCGCAGCTGCCATTTATGTCTTTAAATCTGCAGTTGGGGATCATTGTGAAACGTGATTGCTGTGTCTTGGGGGCTTCTTGAAGTCCAACTCCACAATAAAGCCAATCAGACTCAGCCATCAGATGTCAAATAGGAGCTAATGAACCATTCACAGGCTTGGGAGAGAAATCAGGCAATCTCTTATTTCAGGATTATCCCTTCCAAATATTAAATCTGAACTGTAAGCAGAATTTGCTCTAATTGCACCCCCTCCTCGCCGCTGGGAGGCTCGTTGGCATTCACTTCCTGTCTTGGCTCCCTGGAGGGGGCTTGAGAGGCACGTGCTCCCCGGACATCATTCAGGGGGAGCAGGCAGAGGGCACCCAGATCCCTCCTGCCCCGGTGCCCGGGCTCCCAGGCCATCGTTCAGGGGGAGCAGGCAGGGTGCTGGGGTCCCTCCTGCCCCGGTGCCGGAGCCCTTGAGCTTAATGCTGGCTGGGTGCCCCAGGGCTCGCGTGGCAGGCTCTCCGTGGGGAGGCCGTTGCAGCAAGTGGGTGGACTGCCTCAGGTGAGCCCACCGGGAGCATGGGTGCGGCTTCAGGAGGCCGAGCGGAGCCCAGGGACAATGTAAGGTGCCCCGTCTCCATCTCCATCTGCTGCCCGGGACCTGCAAAGATCCGGGCAGGTCAGTGCCAGCTGCCTGGGAGGCTGGGCTTCAGAGAGGGGCTGCCATCGCTGCTTCCTGGGGCAGAGAAGGAAGGAAGTTTTTACTCTTAGGAATTTAGGGTGGCAGAGGTAGCTGGTTGTCCCGCAGAGTTCCCTCTCCCCTCCCATGTGACACAGACGGGGCTAGAGGCGGTGGCGGGCTGGGGGCTTGCGGCTGGGCTTGGCCTGACTGACTTTCAGCACTGGCGTGTGACAGGAGGTGACGTGGGCCACTTGCAGTTCAAGGCTCTTCAGAGGCAGGATGCTCCTCCATCCTTACTTCCCCTTTGACTGATTGGGTTCAGATGACGACAAAGCTTTGGGGGTTGGTTCCATCACAATATGGAAGGAGCCAAGGTCCCCAAATCATCATATTCAGGATAGGGCCACAGTGGACAGAGTGGATGAAATGGTTCCACCTTCCTGTCCCTCCCTGCATTGGTGTCCATTGTCATGGGAACTCAGGGTTCCTCCAAGAAGGTGTAGTATATATCCCATTGCTTCGGTCAATAAAATGTGGCTACTAGGAAATCTAAAATGACCTATTTGCCTCACACCATATTTCTATTAGTGTTGGTGCAGAGAAGGGACCAATGTGAATTAAAAAATCACCCGATGAGCGTGATAACACACTGATAAGGAAAGTGGATGACAGGTGAGAGCATGGACTGGGGATGCTCAAGGGCCAGGGGTCAGGGGTCGGGGGTCAGGGGCCAGGGAAGGCTCACCTGAGGAGGTAATGCTAGAAGGAGGGTTTGAGGGAGAAAGAGGGGGAAAGGCAATTTGTGCAGAGGAACCAGCTAGTGCCAAATTGCTGTGGCGGGAGTGAACACGGGACCTGGGACATGGACACCAGGCCCCAGGGTGCGTTGCAGGGGCCTGAACACACAGGGCTTTGTGCGCCTGAAGGGTCTTAGAGGGATGGGACTGCTGGGTCCAGATCAGAGCTCCGTCACTTACTAAGTCTGTAATCTTTGGGCAAGTAACTTAAACTCTCAGGGCCTCAGTTTCCACATCTGTAAAATGGGGATGATGATGATAACAGCATTTACTTGGGGGTTGTTGTGATGATTAAATAAGTTATTGAGTGAAAAATATATAAAACTGGCAGGAAACAGTAATTGCTCAGTGTTTTCAATATCAACTGGACTTTCTTCATTCTGGGTGCACATACAGTTACGCCTTGTATGTATATATCTCTTTTCCATTAGATGTCTTCCTGTCCCAGGAGGAAATATCAGCCTGGACAACACGAAGGAGATTGCTGAGAGGCAGTCAAGGGACCCAGAGGGAACTCGACTGAAGATCTTGAGTCCAACTTCTCTCTAACAGCAGGATTCCTTACAGTTTCTCCAAAAGTTGCTTCCTTTTAAAGCCAGTCTGAAAAAGAGGTGTTATCCTAACAGAAAGGGAAAGAAAAATGAGATTCCTTTGGCTTTTGCCCAGTGGAGCGCCCCAGGCTGCCAGGCCAAGGCGGGGAGAAGGCACAGCTTTCACAACCTCATGTACATATTTGGAAAAGCCCTTGATTGTTGAGCTCTTTGACCACATTCCAAGGACCCAGCAGTGCCTCCTCGGACGGTGACCCCTGAGAACCAAGACTGGTCTAGGATATGTTGCAAATTGCCCAGAGGTTTATAGCAACGTTGGAGGCGTGATTTGTATACATAAGAGCTCAACATCTTGAAAATCCATCTGGGTACTGAGCTGGGTAAATAAAACCAAGTACTCCTGCTGCTCTTTATGTGAACTCAACCAGAAGTTTCATAACAGGGCTCAGCCTGGAGCCTGACTTGCCATCGGTGGACAGCTTCAGGTGCCGATCCACGGAGTTTGTCTCCAGGGAGGATAACTTGCCTGCTCCGTGCACCAGTGGCAGGGGAAGAGAGGCGGGCTTCTGTCTCCCACCGCCCAGGGAGACCCGGACTCGTCCATTCAATTTCTTGCTTCCTACGCAATCAAGAGCCGAATTTGGTCCGGGTTCTCTTAGAAACTTTGCTCACCCTGGGATAGAGCTTGGGCACTTGATCCTTCACAGGTCCCAAGGGATTTTGGATCACCTTCATTCTCTCTCAGGTGTAGCCTGGGGGCACTAGGATCCAGTGTGTTGCTGCAGCTCTGGGCCTCTCATCCTTATATGACAGCTTCCCAAGCAGAAAGAAAGGAGCTACAGACAAACCTTTCCCTTGCATGCTGTGGTGTAATGAGACATATATTTGTCTGTCTCTGGTTCCTGGCACAGAGCTCCTAAAACCCTAGTAATTTCCTGAGTGATAGGAGTGCTAGGAGCATCTTGTATCCTAATATTTGGTCTTTGACCTTGGTTCCTAACTCTAGAGCTTGTAATTTCTGAGTGGTGAGTGTCTGTTGTATGCTAAGGAGATGACCGGTGACTGAGATGGCTTCCAGAGTCAACAGAAAGATCAAGCCGGGATTAGAAGCTTGGAACTTTCAGCCCCACCTCCCATCCTCCAGGAAGGGGAGAGGGGCTGGAGACTGAGTTAATAATTGATTATACCTGTGCGATAAAGCCTCCATAAAAATGCCCAAACTGGAGTTTAGAGAGCTTTTGGGGTTGGTGAACACCCGGAGGTGCTGGGAGGGCGGAGCACCCAGAGAGGGCTTGGAAGCTCCATGCCCTTCCCCGAACCCTGTCCTATGTACCTCTTCATCTGGCTGCTCATCTGTATCCTTTGTATTATCCTTCATTATAAACCAGTGAAAGAAGGAAATCTTCCCTGAGTTCTGTGAGCATTTTTAGCAAATGATCGAACCTGAGGAGGGGTTGTGGGGACTCCTGATTCATAGTCCGTTGATCAGAAAAGTACAGGTGATAACCTGGGACTTTGATTGAATCTGAAGTGAGGGACAGTCTTGTGGGATTGAGCCCTTACCCTGTGGGGTCTAAGCTAACTCTGGGCCATTAGTATCAGAACTGAGTTAAATTGTAGGACTTCCAGTCAGTGTCTGTTGAGAATTGGAGAGTTGCTTGGTGCAAAAAAAGCCATACATCAGGTGTCAGAAGTGAGTAGAGAAAAACAGTTTTCTTTCACATCCTCCCTCCCTCCCTCCCTCCCTCCCTCCCTCCCTCCCTCCCTCCCTCCCTCCCTCCCTCCCTCCCTCCCTCCCTTCCTTCCTTCCTTCCTTCCTTCCTTCCTTCCTTCCTTCTCTGTTTCTTTCTTCCTAATATATCTTTATTGATTTCAGAGAGAGAGGAGAGAGAGCTAGAAACATCAGAGAGAGAGGGAGAGAGTCATTGATCGGCTGCCTCCTGCACGCCCCCTACTGGGGATCGAGCTCGCAACCCAGGCATGTGCCCTGACTGGGAATCGAATCCCGATCTCCTGGATCCTAGGTCGATGCTCAACCACTGAGCCACACCGGCTGGGTGACATGCTTTTTCTTATCAAAGAACTTTTCCCAAAGTCCCCAGCAGATCTCTTCTTGTGTCTTATTGGCCAGAACTGTGTCAGAGTCCCCCCCCCCCCCAGACCTTCACTGGCCTAGGGTTACCGTGACTGGCTTAGACTAGCCATGACCCATCATTCCCTGGGGCCATGCACACTGGGCTTAGACGCTGAGGAAGACACGGGGAATGGCCCGTGTGCAGGAGCTCCATTGTCCCACAGAGCCTTCATCCCAAGGGCAGGGGGAGTCATCTGGCTGCTCATCTGTATCCTTTGTTGGGCTGTCAGTAGGGGAGTGACATGATCAAATTTGTGTTTTTATGACACTCTGGCAGGAGAGTGGCAAATGGGTTGAAGGAGGCAAGAACAAAAGTGGGGAAATTCGTTTTAAGCTGTCCAAGCTTTTATAACAATGAATAAAGTCAGATAGGATTTCCTTCTATGTGTTATATGTCAATGTAAGAAACATCCAAACCTGTAGAGAATTTTTATGAGTTTATTTGAGCCAAACTGATGACATATGCTGGGGAGCAAGAACTCAAATGCTCCAGAGAATAACAGTTTTGCAGCTTCTTTTATGCATTTGGAATTAAGGAGGGAACTAAGGAAGATTGATTACCTGAAGGTGGGAGAAATCGAGGGGGGGCGGATTGGATTACAAGAGAGTTTAGAAGGCGGGGTCTGAAAGGGTGGTCAGGTATTAGGAGGGATCTGCAAGGGCATTTCAAAAGTGTGTAACCAGATGCACAGAAACAACGGACAGGGCTTGCTTAAGACAAAGATAAACCTTTTACTAAAGCAGTTATGGGCCTGGGACATTACTACCCTTGGGGAAGGGCATGGAGCTTCCAAGCCCTCTCTGGGTGCTCCACCCTCCCAGCACTTGCCCAGCTAGGATTTCATGATCAGGTCACCCTGTGAGGTTCCTTTTCCATAGAACCCCTTTTTTGCCCACATATAGATACTTTTTTTTTTTTTTTTTTAAGGCTTTAATATGTGGCAGGGTAATGCTTTGAAGAACATATTCTCTTCTTAGTGATTTACCTTTTGCTCCCTCGCCCTCTCCAAGCGGGGCCAGGAGACCAAGCTCACTGCCCAGGAGGCAGGAGGGAGGACGCAGCCTGGAACAGAGCAAGTCACTGCAGCCTTACGCTTCAAGCTAGACTTTCCGTCCGCAGAGAGACGAGCCTAGCACAGGAGCCGGCAGCAAGGCGCAGGCGGACCTGGGGGCTGGTCTAGTAGGTCAAGTTTGATGGGCGCCGGCTGCGCTCACTCGCGCACCAATTGCCCCCGGCTGCCAGGCGCCCCAGCAGTGACCGGAGGCGCTGCGGGCCTGCTGCGTGGCGTGGAGCCTGCGGCATTACCACCCGGCCCTTTCCGAAAAACAGTTTGCCAGCCCTAGTCTCGAAAGGCAGGCTCTGGAGAGAGGAAGCTGAATTTTCCCATACCAAGGCCCAAGGCTTGGAGGACTTCCCACGGAGCAGGAAGACCTACGATCGATCGTGATGGAAGCTTTGGCCTCAAGACTGGGGACCGTCCCTCCGGCGCTATGGCAGGTAAGGCAGGGCTGGCTTTAGGGGTGACTGTCCCGGTTCCCTTCAGAGTCGGAACCCCACCTGCCCTGGGGTGTCCTTGGGACTTCAAGGCACTCAGAGAGGCCTTGCATTTTCACGGGGCAGCTCCGCGGGGCGGTGGGAGCAGAGTCCAGTGGCTGGTGAAGGCGTCACAGAGGGGGGCCCAGGAGCAGCCTCGCCTGCCCCGCACTCTCCAGCCCCTCTGCCTGGGCAGGCTCCACACTCAGGACAGCCTTGCCCGAGCCCCCAGCCCCCATTCCATGAAGTTAGCTGTCCCTTCATATATTTACAGAGTACTGCAGACTTCATTAGAGCTGTAATTCAGTATCTGCTTAGCCTGCCCGACTATTAATTCTACCAGGCAGGGGCCACAGCTTGTGTACGGTTTTATCACTCTCGTGTACCTCAGTGACAGCGCCGAGGGCAGTGCACCTCCAGTGAGTGAATGAATGAGGACCTCCAAGGACCGCTCCCTAGTCTATCCCTCTCTGTTTGGTACTCTATCGTCTAGTAGCCCTATCTTTGAAAAATATTTATTTATTTATATTAGAAAGAAAGGGGGGGGAGAGAGAGAGAGAGAGAGATTTGTCGTCCCACTTATTCATGCATCTATTGGCTGATTCTTGTATGTGCTCAGCCTGGTGAGCATCCAGCTCTCCTCTCTCCATGGCCTCTCTTGGTGCCTGCTTCTCTTTAATGAATGACTTTGCAAAACACCCCACCTCTTCCCTATCCAGTTCCTATGCAGGTAAGAGAAATTTGAAATACTGAGCTACTGGTTTTAAGGAAAGCCAGGGTAATCAGCCCTCTGAATCTCAGGTAATAGAAAACACAGGCCATTTCTTGTCAGCAGCAGGAAGTCATCTTCTGGGAGGAGGGGACATCGTGCCTTCCACAGACTGGCTGATGGGGTTGACCTACTGGTACAGTCGGGCCATTGGCAGGGCAAAGCAGTTATTTTTAATGTCTGCTGAACTTATCTCTCCTCAGTTTCAATAGGACCAAGAATATGTATTAACCATTCTTTTGAGATCATAGATACATATTTTAATGCCAGTGTATAATGAAATAAGAAATAGTCAAGGTCATAAGGTTGGCATACTGTTTTGTTTCATCTTTTATTTAAGAGGATGTTTTCCTTTGCAATGAAGTATTCTGTTGCCAAAGGCCATTTGGCGCTGTTTCCATGCCCCCATCAAATTCTCCAGACTCCTGCTAACCCAGACCCTATCTGAATAAGTCATAGGCATATAGACATTCTGTGGGAACTGAGCACGTGACGTAGGGGTGGAGGGAAGCAGTGTACGTGTATGTTAGGGCTGACTGGTGGAGAGCATTGCCTGCCATCTGCTGGAGCTGAGCGTTTACCATGTAGCAGAAGGTTCTGTGGAGGAAAGCTTGCAACCAGACCTGTTCTTTGGAAAAATCACCGTGGCAGCCAAGAATAGAAAAACTTGGAAGTTGGCTTAAGGCTACTGCAACTGTCCAGGTCAGACCTGGTGAGGCCTGAAGGGCAGGAGCCATGGGCTGGAAAGGAGGGGAAATATTTAGGAGTCACTTAAGGAGTAAAATGACCAGGATTGAGGGAGCAGTTGGATATAGAGGGAGTGACAGGAGCTGTCAATGACTGAGGCATGTAGCTTGGGTGCCATTTACAGCTGCCAGCTCTGAACTGCAGCTCTAGGCTTGAGCAATGTGGGGACTAGTTCCTGCACTGAGATGCTATCCTGGGTGTGGACGAGCTCAGTAGCAAGACACCAGGCTGCAGAAATAACAAAGAAGCAGAGACCTGAATGTAACATGGAGGAATTAGAGGAAGAGATTACCTGTGCCCTTCATAGGGGCGGGAAACTCTTCCTATGGCTGAGTCTGCTAAACTCAGAATCCTCTTTCCCCCAAGTCCTGGCCCGCCCACCCCCACTTACTCCCACCCAAGAAAGCAAACATTTTTCGTTGCATCATTACAACTTCTGCACACCAGGTCCATTTTACATTTTCTCTCTGTGCAGTTCATTGTCCCCCCCTCTCCTTCCTGACTAATTTCTCGGCCTCACCTTTGCATACTCAAGAGGCTCATTAAAGCATTTTCCCAAACAAAAGAACAGTCTTCTCCCAAAGATGAATTTTGCTGCCACCCCTAGAATGTAGAAACAGCTGCAGGCATCTTTGAAAATTGCAACATTTTCATTTCTCCTATAGTATTAAATATTGCAAAAAGGCCAAGAATGGAGACCATTAGATTTATCCAGTGTCTCGTTGAACAAATATTTATTGAGGGAGAATTTTCATCTCTAGTAATAGAGGGTCAACCCTCTTGCTAAAGACAATGAGAAAAGCTGGGCATATTAAAAACAGGCTGTTGTATCTGAGAGCTCAGCCAGCTCTTGCCCAGGCTGCAGCCCAGCTTCCACTCACCTTCGTGGCCCAAAAAAGTCTCAGTTTCTGACTACTGGATTTTTAGTGCTCCCCTCCAGACCTCCCCCACCCACAACATCAAGCAAAAGGCAACACAAATCTCTAGTGGGAGTTATCATCATCTGAGACCTCAAGTTATGCCTATAAACAATTTTCCTAATACAACATCCAACGTCAAGTCAAAGTTAAACCAGGCATATGAGCAAACATGATAATATGACGAATATCCATTAAAAAACACACAAAGGATGCACAGGAGCTCAGATATTAAAGCTATCAGACACAGATTTAAAATAGTTATTGAGTAACTCTTACATGTCAGGCACTTGTGGTAGCCATTGAGGATAAAATAGTGAACAAACAGAACATAATTCCTGCCCTTGTAGCACTTTATAGTCTCCTGGGAAAAGCAGGCATTAATGAAATAAATCACTCTGTAGTAGATAAATTGCAAAATTGGTACAGCCGCTGTGGAAACAGTATGGAGGTTCCTGGAAGAATTAAAAATAGAATTACTACATGACCCAGTGATTCCGCTTCTGGGTAATGACCCAAAAGATTTGAAAGCAGGATCTCAAAGAGATACTTGTGCACACACGTGTTTAGAGTAGCACTATTCACAGTAGTCAAAAGTGGAAGCAACCCAAGGGTCCATCCACAAATGCATGGATAAGCCAAGTGTGTCATATGCGCACAGTGGAATATTACTCAGCCTGAGAAAGGGAGGAAATTCTGACAGATGCTACAACATGGACTGAACTTGAAGACATTAAGGTAGGTGGGGTAAGCTAGTCACAAGGAGACGCCCGCTGTATGATTCCAATTATACGAGGTACTTAGTCTAAATCATAAGGACAGAAAGGATAATTGTGGTTGCCAGGGACAAAAGAAGGGGGGTGGGGAAAGGAGCGACAGAGACTGTATGTGGCCAGCAAAGCCTAAAATACTCATTGTTATAAAATCCTTTACTGAAAAGTTTGCCAATCTCTGTCCATACCTTCACCTTAGGACACTGAGCAGTACATAATCGTAGCTAAACAAGAGCCCAAAGAATCTATGTGTCAGGAATAAAATCAACAGATACCACAGACAGCAAAACAAGACCCACAAATACTTTTGGAATTGGGATTATTAGAAAACTCTTAAGAAATTATGATTAATATTTAAAAAAATAAAAGACAAGGTTTATATGATAAAGGTGGTAAAGAAGGAAATATAGTAACTTAGAGGGAAAATAAAAATATAGAGTTGCTTAGAAGATACCAAAAAACCCAAATAGAACTTTTGAGAAATAAAATATAGCATAACTAAAATGAACATCCTAACAAGTGGGTTTAGACACATTAGGGTCTGACACAGTCAAATGAGAATTAAGTAAATTAGACGTTAAGTCAGAAGAGATTATCCACATTGCAACATGCAAAGACAAAAAAGTGGAAGATACATTAAACAGGTTGAGCTATGGAGTCTAAAGTGAGATGGTCTATTGTATATTTAATGTTTCTGTTTCAGAAAGAGATGGAAAAGAATTAATGGGTCAGTAAAATATTTCAAGAGGAAATGGTTGATAATTTCCCAGAACTGATAAACAATAGAAATCCACATAGTCAAGAAGCTGAACAAAACTCAAGCAGGATAAATAAAAATAAACACACAACTAGACACATAGAAGGAAACTGCCAAACACCAAAGACAAAGAAAAAAAATCTTAAAAAGCAAATGGAAAAAAGGCTTATTGCTTTAAAAGATCCTCAAATAGAGCTGACTTCTAAACATCAACAATGAAAACCGGAAGGCAATAAAATCATATCATTAACAGCCTAAAAAGAAAATGCCAAAGTAGAATTATATAACAAGTGATAATGTGTTTCAAAAATTAAGGCAAAATAAAGACATTTTACATGAAATCAACCCCACTGATGTAATGAGGGAAATTTTCTTCTAAAAGATGCTCAGGCCGATGAGTGGGGGCTCAGGTTTCATTCTTCTTGGATGGTGCAACCAAGTCCTGTGTCTCAACCAAATGCAAATAAATTGAACCCCCAGATCCTGCAAATTTAGATTCTCTGAGGCAGC
Organism: Miniopterus schreibersii; assembly: GCF_964146895.1. Taxonomy (NCBI): domain Eukaryota; kingdom Metazoa; phylum Chordata; class Mammalia; order Chiroptera; family Miniopteridae; genus Miniopterus; species Miniopterus schreibersii. The sequence goes on along the minus strand of NC_138109.1, from coordinate 24,457,136 downwards.
TATTGTTTCTTCTTTTTTTTTTAAGATAACAACAGCCCAAAGAAGGTGTAGACCAGCTCTATCCAAAAGCATCTATAGTGGTGGAAATACTCTATATCTATTCTGTCCTTATAGTAGCCACCAGCTACATGTAGCTGCTTAGCTCTAAATGTGGCTAGTGGGAACTGAATTTTAAATTAAATTTAATTAACTTAAATTTAAATAGCCATATATGACTACTGGCTACCCTATTGGACAAAGCAGGTATAGCTATCCTATGTGATAACATTTCTATAATCATAGGAGTTAACCCAGAAAAGGGTAAAAAAATTATTTAGATTTAAATAATTAGTATTAGTATTAGCATTAGTATTTCTAATTTTTTTTTTTTTTTGGTATAACAGTAACAATCAGATTTTAAACACTGTGATATTTTTGGGGTGTTTAAGGTGTTTAGGGAAATCTGATATGATCATGACAGCTATGATCTTAAACACTCAGGAGAATGATGAAATAAGTTAGTAATTCATTTTTCATTTTTGTGGAAATCTAACTTGATAAACCCATCAGGTGCGATTTGTATTTTGTGAGTCACGTGTGGCTGAGAGAAATGCTAATTTTTAAAAACTTTTTAATTTAATTTTTAAAAGGTAACATGGTAATATTTATTTTAAGTATAGTTGGTATACAATATTATATTAGTTATATTAGTTTCAGAGGTACCATATAGTGATGTAACATCATATATATTTTAAATTAAATTTATTGGGATGCCATTGGTTAATAACATTATGTAAGTTTCAGGTGTGTAATTCTGTAATTCATCATCTGTGTATTGCACTGTGTGCCCACCGCCCAAAGCCTAGCCTCCTCCTGTCACCACGTGTGACCCCTTTACTCTCTTCACCCCCCCCCCACCGCTTTCCCCTCTGGTGACCCCCACGCTGATGCCTGCGTCTATGAGTTTGTTTGTTTTACTTGTTCATTTGTTGCTTTCTGTTTTATATCCCACGTCTGAATGAAATCGTATGGTTCTTGCCCTTTTCCACCTGACTTATTTCGCTTAGCATGATACCCTCCAGAGCCATCCATGTTGTTGCAAATGGCAACGTTTCATCCTCTCTTATGGCCGAGTGGTGGAATGCTAATGGTTCTGATGTTTTAAAAGATGCTACGTGCTTAGTAGAATTATAAGATTAATAACCTGGATGTCAAACAAACTTCAGGGAGTAGTGGGTATTCCTCTCAACGCCCCCTGGACAACTGTCTTTGGATTTTCCTACACCGACTCCTTACATTTTACGTTTCTAAGCACAGACATATGTCTTGCTTTCCGAAAACTCAGCACAGGGCTGGGTGCGCTCACCTCCCTGAACAGCTCCATCCGTGGTCTCAACCCCGCAGCTTCACACGCAGTTGCCAACCACCAGGCTGGGGACAGCTGGGGGTGGGGACTCTGGAGCCAGGGGATGTGGTTTGAATCCCAGCTCCACCGCTGAAGTCTGTGCGACCTAAGGCAAATGACTCTGCACTTGCTAATGACGACAGAATCCGCGGCTGCTTTGTGGGTCTCGTTAGGGTTAAGTGACCTTGGCATTAATATTGATTTCTCAGTAAGTCACCGAATTCTACGCACTCAGCGAATGGGCCCCAGTCCCGACTCCAACCGCAGGATCGTACTTGTTGCCCTTGTCTGACTGAGCCAACACGATGCCCCATTTTTTCGCTCCGGCCAGGAGCACCCCTCGCCCCTTCCAGCTCTGCCGTTCTTTCTTTGCAGGTTCTTTTCTTGGAACGGTTCCCGAGCCCACTGTTCCCCGTTTTCGGTCAGTGAGGTTATTCTCTAGTGCGCTCCTTCTCCGCCCCTCCCTCCACGCCTCCCCCTCGGGCCCTTAGAGATGCCCTCAGCAGGCCTGGCCGCCTCTAGCACACGCTGACACTTGACAGGTGCCTCTGAGACCCAGGGATGCATCTTTTCTCTCGCCATTTCCTATGTCCGAGCCCAAGCTCCAACTTCCCCCTGTGGCAGCGGCAGACAGGCGTTGCCCCTCCTTCCTCTGGCACGGGTGAGTAATATTTCCCTCCTAAGAGAAGGCCCTGGGGGTCAGCTGCCAGCCATCTCTCTCAGTGGGGCAGTTCCCAGGAAGGGACCCTGATGCTGTCCCTGGCCCCCCTGCTGTTCTTTGACTTCGCTGGGCACAGTCCCAGTTGGGGCTTGCCTCTGACTCCTCTCTTCATCCGCATTGGCTTGCATCTTGCATCTTGGCTCGCTCTTCAACGTGCCAGACTGTCCCTCACTTCAGGGCCTTTGCACTTGCCATTTGCACATGACCTGCACCTGTGCATTTTCTGGTTTTATGGTCTCCATGAGGCTTTAGCTGACTGCTGCTTTTAAAATTAGAACTCTCACCTCCTCATATTTTCTGTTTCCCTTTGCTGCATTGTTTGTTTACTATCCATTTTCCATTCCTGCTATACAATAAGTCCATGAGGGTCAAAGTTTTTAAAATCTCTATGTTTTAAAAATAACAGTCTCTCACACCAAGGCACATAGTAGGCACTCAAAATAAAATATCACTGAATAAATGAAGTGAATTTGGCTTGATTAGCTTGTGTGAAATATAAGAATTCTTTGAAATACAATTTTTTTCAATTAGTTTGCCAAAATTCAGTTTTCAAAGCTGTTCTTAGTGTTTGATATAATTAATGTTGCTTTTTGACAAGATCTTGTTAATGGAAAAAGATCACATTTTTTGTGATAGAAAAGGCTGAAAGGAAACATTCCTTTCATTTTAAGTTGATGAAATAGAATTCGTTCCTTTTTCAAGTCCTGTATTAGATTGCAAATTGTTTTAAGGAAGAATCATGAATTAATTTTTCATTTGAATTCCTGAAACTGGACACATAGTAGCAGAGAAAATGTTTGCAGCTTGAGTACATTGTGCTAAGTTAAACCTTTCTTGCGGCAGGAGGAGGTGTGACTGAGGTCATGGTTTCACGCAAAACCTCAGAGGTGGAAAAGCTCTAAAGACCACCAGGGATGAAGAGACCAAGTTTACATAAGCGCCCACCCTGCTCCAGGATGGGGCAAGGCTCTGTTGGTCTTCACGACCCCCTTTGAGAGGGCGGGAATGGTCCCCTTTCACATATGGAAACGCTGAGGTTCAAACAAGGTCACTCCCAAAGTCACTCCTCCAGCAAATGGAAGAATCAGGATTTGAATGCAGGTCTGAGCTTTTCCCAGGAGAATTATTGCTGACTCCAGCTTTTTACAAAGAAACTGAGGCACAGAGAGGAGGAAAGACTCATCTGGGATAAAGGAAAGAGTGAGCCCAGTGGTCTCGTTCTTGTGGTCACCTCCTCAGCAGCCTCTCAGCCACTTGTCAGAAGTTCCTTTTCTTCCAGCTCCCGAAATGGCCTTAACTTTTTATTACTTCTCATGTCATCAAATGAAATAATACATTTTCATTTAAATATTACAGAAATGCAGTCCATAAAAGTGAAAGTTCCCCATAGTTCCCCTTCTAAAGAAAGCCACCATCGGCAGCTTGAGATAATACCCCATATTTTTGTGTTCTGGGCACACACAGACACACACACCCAGGAATCATACTATACATATAATTTTATAACTTGCTGTTTGCATTTCAGTCTCTTTTGGGAATGTTTTCATGTCAAGAAATGGTACAACCTCATTCTAACTGTTGCATAATATTTTATATACGGATGTACCATGTACCATACTTTGACTAATTCCCTACTAGTGGACATTTAGGTTGTTTCTTTAGGATACATTTCTATAAACTTTCCTCCAAAATATGGTGCTAGTATTGATTTTCACCAACTCAAAGACAGAGCCCATTTCCTCACACTAATATCAGTAATGTGTATTAACATTTTTTTTCTTTCTAGTGGAAGAGAATCAGGGCCCCAAGATCAGCCTGGGGTCAGGAGAGTCAGGAGCTCACCGGGCTCAGCAGGAGTGCTGGCACATGGTGGGCAGAGCGTTAGAGAGAGAGAGAGAGAGAGAGTGGGGACAATAGACACACCACCAACCTGGCCCACAACCTGGCCCTAGGAGAATATGTCTGCATAGTATCATGTGATAGACAACTTCCTTTTTACCACAGGACCTTTGCACACGCTCTGGCCGCTGGCTTGATCGCTTCTCTTCCCCCTCTGCATCGATGATGCTCCAAATATTCCTTCAGATCTCATCCCAGTCATCACTCCCCCAGACAAGCTGACCCTGCCCATCCTGTTCCATGACCTCTTGGCACCATATACTCCCCTTCCTTGACATTGATCACAGGTATGAATTTACATGTTTTCATGCCTTTATGATTAAAGGTTATCTCACCACTAGGCTGTGGGCTTTAAGAAAATGAGGACCAAGTTTCCTTTTCCTTCCTATTTATCCCCAGGGTCTAGCACAATGCCTGACGTATAGTAGGCACTTGAGATAAGAAAAAATAAGTAAATAATAAGGTGGCATAAGCCTGATTGTGGTCCCTCCACGGTGTGCTGGAGCTGCCTCATACCCACTGTGGAGCTGACCATGCACATCTGTTCCCCACTCTGCATTCAGTGATGTCACAGTAGCTTGAAATCAACCCTGATGGCAGTATTTACACAACAGAAATTGGCAAATGCTACAAGCCAGACCCCCTTTACCCCCACTCCTGCCCCCATTCCATCTGTTGTTAAACATTTACCAGCTCACCACTGGGTACATCTGATTTCTGAGAGTTTTTCTCCTTAACCTCTACATATTCACTTGCACATTTTGGATGTAATGTTATGTAATCTCAACATATCCGTGGTCAGCTCTTTGCCAAGTTTTCCTCTAATTAGCATGCATTCTTGATGCTATGTAGGCATGTAATGTGAAATCAACAGGAATTGAGATGTATGGTACTTAAGTGGCTGTCATCGTGGAACCAAAGGACTTCGCAGCAGATCATTTCACTGAAGATTACCGGAACCAAGAAGGCAGGAGGCAGTGTTTGCAGTTTCCTTTACTAAGAAACTGCAGGCACCCCAGAGAAAATGCACTTGTTTGGTGGCAGTGTGATGGCACAAGGGAGGCCGTGAGCAGGGAGCAGGAGAGCTTACCTCCATGTCTCGTTCCACCGTGTAAGGGCTGTGCAGCTCTGGCAAATCACCTAGCCTCTCTGGTTCCATTTCCTCAAGTGAAACACGATAGGGTCAAGTTTAATGATTCAATTATAGCCCTCACTGAAGAGGGTGTGGGGGAGGCTGACCATGCAGCCTCCAGATAGAAGGGAAAAGATGATGGATTTGGGCTAATATTGGTGAAGCTCTTTGTTCACTTCTGTTCTCATCAACTGTCAGTCACTAGGAAGTGTATTTTGTTCCTTGAGAGCAGGGGTCCACCTTAGGTGTGTGTGATTAGGTTTTATGACCGAATGGTATTCTAGCGAATTCAAAGTCTAAGGGAAGGTGCAGTTATGATTGAGAAAAGGGTCTTGGCCATGGAGGTAAGGAGAGGGAGATTCCAAGCCACAAACTTAACTACTGTTAGCTCTTGAAGAGATGTGCTCATTCTACAAAGATCACAATTACCTGCCACAGGTGGTCACTGCCACGATCATGGATTTCTCCCCAGATCTGCCTTTATCTGAGACTGTGTGTGGGAGGCACTGACTCCAGCTGAAGCTATAATTAGTCTCAAAGCAACAGCATACAGCTCTGCCTTCAGGAGATCATGGTAGATACTGTAATGCTGGCAAAGTAGTCACCTTGATAAATTTATTTATAATTTTAAAAAATATATATTTTCACTGTTTTCAGAGAGAGAGGAAGGGAGGGAGAGAGAGGGAGATAGAAACATCAGTGATGAGAAAGAGTGATTGATCGGCTGCCTCCTGCATGCACCCTGCTGGGGGTCAAACCCGAAACCCAGGCATGTACCCTGACCGGGAATTGAACCGCTGAGCCACCTTAATAAATTTAGAGGATAAGATTCTAAGTTGCTTAGGGAAGAGAGATCTAAGAGGCATTGCTGACACTGTTAATATTAGCAGCTAGCAAGTTGGGGAGGGAGAAAGAGGAAAACAAGCTGGCCTGGGGCTGGTGTGAGCTCTGCAGAGGGGGAGTGAGGAGCTGTAATGCTGAATGGATCTGGGAGACTTGATATCTCCATGAGACTGGAAACCCTAGTGACTGAATGGGAGACCTTGTATTACCCAAGTGTGACCAGACCTAGCAGGATCAGTGGAACTTGAAGGGACAGTTGCTTTGGACACAAGTCCTGCTTCAACACACTGGTGCATAAAGAACTTCCTAAGAGTGAGAACTCTTTACCTGGCTAGGTTCTAAGTGCCAAGAAGACAGGGTTGGCATCTGTCTTGCTGATCATCGCATCTGCAACACCTGGCACAGTATCTGGCACATGACACATGGTCCATAAATATTTGTTAAATTAATTAATAAATATTAATAAAGCTGAGTGGGCTGCATTGCAGAGGGGTGAATTTCTTGTCATAGGAAGAATGGAAATGGGTGGTCCTGAGGTGGACTTGCAGAGGGGCCCTGCTTTGTTTGGGAGATTGGCCAGATGGTGCCTACATTTCCTCCCTGTCTCTATTTTCATGGCTCTGAGCTTTGGCACAATTTCCCTACCATGTCAATAAGGAGTTAACTCTTGAACCCAGGATAAGCCCAGGGTTTCAGAAAGGATGTGTGTATGTGTGTGTGTGTTTCTGCTGTTGCTTTTTAGCAAAAATAAAATGAGTGAGCAAAGTGCAAATGTCTGTGCTTGGTGTTTACACATATTATCTCTTATCCTTGGAATAAACCTGAAAGGCAGGTGTGATTTTTAATCCTTAACCTCAGGAAGGTTACGTGATTTACCCAAGGCCACTACCTGCGCCGGTAAGTCACCAAGATAGGGTTCAAATACAGGGCATTTCTTCTTAGGAAGACGGGTGTGGGTTCTGTGGTAATCTCTCCTTGTTAATGAGGTGGGAAGGTGGTTCAGGTATACCGGTCAAAAAGCTCATACGGTTTTGGGGAAAATCCTGTATAAATTTAGGATAGGAGGAGGCAGGTTTTGAGAGGCATGAGGACAACGTTCAGAGTGCTTGGGGCCAAGGAAAGGAATCACACGGCAGAAGGGACACATCAGCCCCTCTGCAGAGTGGCCAGCAGGCAGGCGGAACGCGGTGCACCTTGGCTGCGGTGGAGAGGCCTAGCGTGTGCGGACTCAGCCGTGTCAGGCATTATAAATGGTGCTATTTTAAATGGAATTACTTTCTTAGTTCCTTATGTGGTCGTTCACTGTTGGAATAAAGAAACACAACTAACTTTTGTGTGTTGGTGTTGTACTCGCAACTTTGCTGAATTTGTTTATTAGCTCTAGGAATTTTCTTGTGTATTCTTTGGGGTTTTCTCTATATGAGATCACGTCATCTGTGAATGGAGATAGTTTAACCTCTGATTTCCAATTTCGATGCTTTTTATTTCTTTATCTTGTCTAATAGCTCTGGCTAGGATAACAGAGTAGAAAGGGGGCAGGTGGGAGGGGTGGAAGAAGAACTTTACAATTATGTCCATGGCAAGTCGTAATCACCAGTGCACATCCAGAATTTGTGGGGCCTGAAATTATACAACAAAGGGCTCCCTCTTCAGGAAAAATAACTTACAAATACAAAATTAAGTACAAAAATATTTTCTTAGGAGGAAAAAAGAGACCATGACAAACTGCTGGGTACAAGAGCTCTGGGGCCCTTTCTTCTGAGAGTTCTTTAGGTAACCTACCAGAAATACCTTTAAATTGTTTCTGATGACCACGTGGCTTCCCCTCCTCTTCAGGAACCTTCTGCTGCTCCCAACACCTCCCAGCTCGCACAGGGAGAGACCCAGGTGAGCAGCCCTGAAACTTATAACTAGTTAGCTTCATGGTAACTCTGCTTTGGCTGATTGTCTTTCTCACTGTCAGTTTTTCCAAGCTTCCTCCTGGTCAGCTCTTAGACTCTTGGGTGGTGAGACTTTAGGACGGTGATTACTCTGTGAGTTCTTGGGGGCTTGCCTTGCTTGTGGGCTACTCATGCCCCAAGCTGCTCCACAGTCTTAAAGCGGAGGGTTTTATGCCTTTCCTGCCTTCCCTGGAAGAAGAAGGGAAATGGAAACTGGCATTTGCTGGAGAGATATCAATGGTTTTGTCTGAACCCAAAACTCTAGAAAATATGTAAATTGTGCTAATTCATTCCCCCATCCCGATATTATTGTGGGTGATTACTCAGAATTTATGGCAAATGTCAAATGTTGATTTCACAAGCGGGGAAACTGTAGGTCAAGGGGACACACAGGCCCAGATTTTTAGTTTATACTTAGATAAAATATGTAACTGAGCTTTCCAAGTGCTCAGGGAAGGTGTCGCTGGAAAGTATGTTTCACTGATTGGTAAACTTCTAAGTAATACTGAGGACCACTTGTCTTTTTTTTTTTTTAATTTGGGAAATTCAACATGCCTAGCAAACATTTATTCCTTAAGCCTCGTATCGCTTACGTGGAGAAGGTTCAGCGAACACTATCTGCATCGCACAGGTGGGGGACACTGAGCGCGATGAGCTTACAGGGCACATGTCCCGTTCGCCTGTGAAGCTAAGACATCAAGGGGGCTCCTGCCTGTCTCCCCCTCTCTCCCTCACCTGCTCAGTTGCTCAGGGGAGAAAAGTGTGAGGTTGGTGGTGTCCCAGCTCCTCTGCCCAGTCAGTCAGGCCCTGGAGACCTCTGCCCTTGCTCTTCACGGGTTGGAAAATTCAGGGGCGCTCTTTTCGTTGTGAGGAGCAGAAATCCAGTTGAACGAGCGTAACCGGGAAAGAGGGACTTTGTGATAAAAACACAGGGGTGTCTCATGGACCTCCCCAGACACCCCAAGAAGCCACCAGGAGCTGGAGAGAGCCCAGGTGTTCCTGTACTCCACCCCTCACCTCTGTTTCAGTCTTGATCCCCAGAGACTAACTCTCTCTGTTTCTTCCATTCACAGGGGACCACGACGGCTCCCGACTTTCAGTTACAGGCAGAGACTCATTTGCTGGGTCTCTTTCTCTGGGCCGGTCAGAGAGGATCTGATTGCCCCTGGGACAGGTGCTCACCCCAGCTCAGTCTTAGATGGTCACACGGCACAGACACGCTGCCAACAGCCTGTTCGGGGGCGTCAGGGGCAGTTCCAAGAGAAAGAGGAGGGAGAGTTAGGAGCTGGGCCAATCGCTCTCATAGTGTTTATCTTAGGTGGGAAATTATGACAGCGCTGAAGGCCTCATTAAGGGCTGTCTTGGGGATATCAGTCTTCAGTTTAATCAAGATAACACAGCAGGCTCCTCCCTCAGAAGACTGCCCAGTCCTTACACTGCTTTATAAACATTCCCAACGCGTGAAGAGCTTCAGTGGTGACCATGCCTTTAAGATGCCTGGACACCCTTTAAAGGGGATGGTCCTGGTCCCCCGAGGTACAAGGTGAAAGTGCCTTCAGCAACAGTGGATTACAGGGGCTGGGCAAGATTCTTTGAAAACCTTCATACAGAATGCAGAATTTAATTATTAATTCTTCTAATAAATACTGCCAAGGTACCTGGAATATTGTAATGGATAAGCTATCATCCCTGCCATCAAGGAACTCACAATCTATTGGGGGAAAACAGATGCATAAACAGGAAATTAAAATACAGTGTGCAGGTGCTAGGATGGAGGGGTGTACAGGGGTGGAGGATGGGTGGGGGACAATGGGAGCACCAAAGAGGAGCACCTCACCGTATTTGGGGTGGGGGCAGGGCTAGGAGAGGGGCAGAACTAGTGGTTATGGGGCAGTTTCTGTTCTTTTTTTTTTTTTATGGGACAGTTTCTAGGAAACAAATATATCTAAGCTGAGTGTTGAAAGCCACAGGGATTTCTGAGCCAGCAAGGAGAGGCAGGAGAATGGCTGGAAGAGTAAGGCAGGAAAATATGACTGATCTCATAGGAAGGCACAGGCAGAAAGTGTTTAACATAGGTAAACCCGTGTAATATACGCAGGGAACTGGCTGATATACACACCATCGAGTTCTTACATATGTGCATACTAACACTCAGTCAAGTAGGTGAAGGAAATTAGGATCAAGGCCAGAGCTTCAGGAACCTTGAATGCTGGGAGTGTTCTGATTATATTTTCTAATGTAACTTAAGAGAAAATGTGGTCATCTCATCCAGCCCACTTTAAAATGGTAAGTAAAATGGGCTTGATATTTTTGAAATGATATTGTTTGGTCAGTGTGATGGTTAATTTTATGTGTCAGCTTGGCTAGGCCAGGTATTTAGTCCAATACCAGTCTGCATGTTGCTGTGAAGGTATTTTTTAGATGAGACAGACATTTAAATCAGTAGACTTTGAGTGAAGTCCCTATCATCTATCTATCTATCATCTATCTATCTATCTATCTATCTATCTATCTATCTATCTATCTATCTATCTATCTATCTATCTATATCATCTATCTATCTATATCTATCATCTATCTATCTATCTATTATCTATCTATCTATCTATCTATCTATCTATCTATCTATCTATCTATCATCTATCTATCATCTATCTATATCATCTGTCTATCTTCTATCATCTGTCTATCTATCTATACATGTGTGCACACATAATTGTTTGTATACTAGGTTTTGATATAAAATATATTGCTTAAAGGGGCCACATTAAAAAAAGCACTTGGAAAATTTTGTATTATATCATGCCTTTAAATTTTGTTCATAATTTACTATAGCCTTACTAATTTTTTTGCCTGCTTGATCTATCTGTGTTTGATAGAAGTGTTTGAATAACTTAAGATTCTGAATATAGATTTGTACATTTCCCTGTAACTCTGTCTACTTTCTTTATAGATTTTGAAGCTATGTTTTTAGATGCATATAAATTCATAATTTTTATATCTTCCTGGTAGGTTGTTTCTGTTATTTTTATATAATTCCCCTCCTAATTACTATTAACTTTTTGCATTGAATTAATATCACTTCATTAGCTTTACTGGAGATTATGTATATATATTTACTTTTATAGCTCTTTACTTTTACTCAATTCAACCCAATATGTTAATTTCTGTCTTGTAATACATGCATTTAGTACATGCATTTATTGTGATTACTGATATACTTTAATTTATTTTGTGTTTTCTCTTATTGGCATTTTCCTTGTGTTCATTCTCACCCCACCTCAGTCTTTTTGGCTTTTAATTAAGTTGGCAAATTATTTAAAAAAATACTTCTTTTATTTTTCTCTCTGTTGGTTGTTAATCTATTAGTGATTTTCCTAAAATTTTTAACATATCCTATATGAATTAAAAATATTCCAATGAGCATATTGTTTGTTAACATTTCTACCTTTCTGAACACAGCACATGCACAATCAATATTTAATTAAGCCTAAAACGTATTTTTTCACCATTATTTCAGTGTTTCTTCTATCCTTTATCTTTGCTGTAATGTCACAATTTTTAACTGAAATATATACTTTATTAATTATATCAGTGTGGATCTGTATGTGGATCATTTAGTCTTTGCACTTTTGAAAGTGTCTTTTTTGTTTTCACTCTTCAATAACAATTTAGCTGAATATAAAATTTTAGATTGACAACTATTTTCTTTTACCATGTTCAGGATGTTACTACATTGTCTTCTGGCCACAATTATTGCTGAAAATCAGAAGTTTTCAGCTTAATGAGTCCTTCTGGGTGTTTTTCTTTGACTTTTCTCTCTGGCAGCTTTCAGGAGTTTTTTCTTATGACTGATGATCTGCACTTTCCCATGTTCTCCACAGAGTGTCCTTTCCATCAGAAGACACACGTCTTTTTCAGTTATGAAAATTCTCAGCTGTAATCTCTTCAAATATTACTTCTCCATCATTCCCTCCACAACTATTTTCTAATTCATTATTCTCTGCATCTAATCTATAGTTTATCTTGTCCTTGGAGTTTTTAAAACTTTGGTAGCTACTTTTTTTTTTTTTTTTAGTTTCAATATATGTTTGGGTGTTCTTAATACCCACCTGGTTTTGTTTCATTTATTAATGGACTTGATACCCTGGCTTATGCCTTTGAATATTCTAGATATACTTATTTTAAAGTTTTTGTAAGTCTGGTTTAGAAAATTAATTTTATTTCTAGGCATTTCATATTTTATAGGATGTCTCCTTTATTATTAGATTTATTTATTTTAAGTGTGTATGTATGTGAGTGTGCTTCTCTCATCCTGTTTGTCTAGCAGTTTTGGGGATTTGCAGTTGCCTCCATCTGACCCTCCTTTATGTCCCCATTACAACATCAGGTGGAATTTGCTCTGCAGTGATGTTGAGCTGTCACAGACCCAGTCCTGGGGCAGCAGGTGGCTGGCTCAGTTCCTGGCCAGGAAGCTGTATCTATAGCCTGCTTTCCTACGCCAAGAATTCCATGTGTTTCAGGAAGTGAGCTGATAATTGCTTTTTCTTAATAGACTCCTTTCTGTAGAAGGAGGAAGCCCACCCCAGCCTCTGGCTTTAAGCAGTGAGCCTGGTTCTGATCCACCATTGTGTATGAAGCACTGTTAGTTCCCATTACATAGTAGTAGGAGCCAAAATTCAAACTGCTGCTCTGTGCTTGCACACTTGGAATATAACAGACCTGTGGCTTCAAACCCACTCACTGCCATCTCTGATCAATGGAGATGTTTATCTTTTTTCCTCTCTCCTTTGATATTTGATCAATCATTGATACTTGCAGCAAAGAAGGTGGATCCAGGCATTCACCTTCAATGCTTTGTCTCAACTGGAAGTCCACTCTACACTGTTAAGTTTTACATTTTGTTTTAAATCCATTTAATTTTAGCTTCAGAAAGCTGCATGTTGCAGCTATATAACTACATACTTAAAATAATATATTTTATTAAATTATTTTACTTGTATTTATTATAGAAAAATGTCTAAGACTTATGTGCATTTTTATTGTTTTAGTTAAAAAAAAAAAGTCTATTGTTTTTGATGGGGATTTCCAATGCTTTTCATACAGCATGGCAGCTCCCCCAGCAAAACCATCTCAAAAATTCTGTGATTTGACTGCAGAACTGGATGGAGAGAGTACACAGCCAATTTGTTGATGGAAGTCGGGCTAACTCAGTCGCTAAGAGGCTTGGGGATCCCTGTGAAACACTCGGTCTTGGCTTTATGTCCCAGTAACACTGATTACTAGTTGTACGACTTTGGGCAGGTTATACAAACTCATAAGACTCCCTTTCCTCACTGTCAATGTACTGGTAATAATAGAAACTATTAGTATTGTTTGAGGATCAAATTACATCATACAACTGACGTGTTTGCACACAGTGTCTGGTACATAGTAAGTGCCCAATGAATAGTTAACCAAGTATAGTTATTCTGTACTATATTTGGAATAATAGATAACCACTGTTATCATTACGACTAAATCATAAGTATAAGGGTCAATTAGTTTTGATAAAGAAAACAACCAAATCACAAGATTAGGATATAGATGGAAAGTTCATCTGGGGAAAAAAACCAAAACAGCAAAATAAACTCACTCTTTTACCATGTGTCATGCGTAGTTCAAACAATGAAGGCCACATCACTCTTTCCCACATGAACAATAAAGTTATATTAAACTCTCATAATGTGTTTTATGAAGAAAATTTGACTATATTGAGTTTTCCAGACTAGTAATTTTAATGAAATTTGCCCTCGCCTTCAGTGACCAAAATATCACCTTCAAATTTTTCGTAGCTGTCAATCAAAATCTTGCCAGGAGAGAATTTGCCTTTCATGCCAATAAAAAGTTAGCATCTCAAAGGAGAAGAGAGAGAGAGAGAGAGAGAGAGAGAGAGAGAGAGAGAACTCACAGGCATGGACGACAGTGCAGTGATTGTGTGGGGGGGTAAGAGGGGGGAGGTGGAAATGGGCATAGAGGGAATAAATAGTGATGGAAAAGAGAAAAAAGTTAGCATCTCAATGTTTTTCTACTCTTCTGTTTTTACCAGTAGCTTCTATTAATAAAGAGAGAGTTCATTTCTTCTCTCCTGAGTTAAAAAAAAATTCCAACAAACTGAAGGATGATCTCAGTTTGAGAAGAACAATTCAGCTACAGGATGACGCAATGCCTATAAATATTGTCCTACTAGACAAGGGCTCAGTGGCTTAAGTGGCCTAGTTAAACAATTAAAGCTAACCTGCTTGGTCCCTTGGGTTCACAAAACCAAGAACCTGGGGACTCAATACAATCCCAGGAGACTTAACTTTAAAGGCACCTTATTTAACTTGCTTTTAAAAATAGTGCACCATATTTTTATGTGTTTTACTTGGCAGACGCACTGACTAAGGGGGTTGGTCTGTCTGCCTGGTGCCTGGTTTAGCATCAGCACAACACCTTTTGTTAATGGGTGTAGGAAGTGAGTGTGCTAAAATGAGGCATCGATGCGTGTGTGGAAACTTGTCACTTGTTCACAGAGTAATGAGACAATTCACTAGGGGAAAGGAGAGGTCAAGAGCAGGGTTTCTGCTCAAGGAAGAAAAAGGGCTGTGTCTCTTAGGCTGAATTCGTACTATATTTGGAACAAACGTCAATGTTTGAATGTATAACACCTCTTTCTCCCCCCCAAGTTTTATTGAAAAATAATTGACATGCATCACTGTACAAGTTTAAGGCACACAGCATGATAGTTTGATTTACATGTATTATGAAATGATTACCACAATAGGTTCAGCTAACATCCAACTTCTTATATAGATAAAATTTTAAAAAAAGAAGAAAATGGAAAAAAATTTCTCCTTGTGATGAGAACTCTTAGGATTTACTCTCTTAACAAGGAATTGGTACAGCTGCTATGGAAAACACATGGGGGTTACTCAAAAAATTAAAAATGGAGCTATGATATGATCCAGCTATCTCACTTCTGGGTATTTATCCCAAAGAAATCAGGATCTCAGAGATATTAGTATTCCCATGTTCACAGCACTACTCATAATAGCCAAGACGTGGACACAACCTTAAATGTCCATCAACAGGTGACATGTAAGGCAATGTCACACACATACACACACATGCACACACAATGGAATATCACTCATCCTCAAACAAGAAGGAACTTCTGCCATATGCAACAACATGAATGAACCTTGAGGACATTATGCTATGGGAAATAAGCCAGTCACACAAAGACAAATTGTTCATGATTCCACTTAAATGAGGTACCTAAAATAGTCAAATTCATAGAATCAGAGAGTGGAATGGTGGTTGCCAGGGGGTGGGGGAGGGGGAAATGGGGAGTTACTGATCGATGGGCATAAAGTTTCAGTTGAGCAAGTGAGTAAGTTGTGGAGATCTGTACAGCATTGTACCTAAAGTCAACAGTACTGTATTGTACAGCTGAACATTTGTTGAGTGTCAATCTCACGTTAAGTGTTTTTACCACAGTACAATACAATACAATGGAGTAAATAGAGAAGGGAGCCAAGGAGAGAACCTTGGAGAACTAGAGCTACACAAGCTTGTAAATGTGCGACCTGAGTCTTTCTGTGGTCTGACATTCCCAACCTTCATGTCTATGCTCAGACTCTCCTCATCTTTAGATCCTCTCCCACCATCTCTACAGGTCTGGATTCTTCCATCGTCTCCCATGGAAGTAATCCTTCACAACGCAGAGTCTGCTCCTCTTTACTGGTACCATTCACTCTGCTTCATGCTATAGTTATTCCCACTCTCACATATATGCTTCAGGGTCTGTGTTTTTGGGTGGTTAGGAAACTCCGCTTCCTGCTCTTGTGGTCCAGATTCTCAGTGAGCTCCTGAAGAAGGTGAAGATCATGATCGTGATGAGAACCCATCAGAGTGGAGCAAATATAACTTTCCAAGTAGACTGTGCTTGTTTGAACTTAACCCCGCCATTTGCTAATTGTGTAGCACTTGGCAGGTTCCTCAAGATGACCGAGCAAAGTTATTTTGAGAAGGAAATAAATTAACTGACATTTAGATGTGCTCTCTTCTAGAGAACACAATAGGTGCTCCAGAAATAGCAAATTCTGTTTTCTTTTCTGCCTCCCCCTTACCCAGTCCATGGTGGTTCATAGTTTAGAAACAGCTTCCATCTCCAATGTACTAGCTAGGGTTCTTTCAGTTGCAAGTGACAGAAGCCCAGCTCAAGAAAATAAAAAACCAGAATGTTTGGCTCATGTAACTGCAATGGCAAAGCAAGGCTTGATCCAGGGCTCAGATGATGTGATCAGAACTCAGTTGTTCTTTCTCCATTTTTTAGCTCTGCTTCCTCTGTGACCGTTCAGTTAGGCAGGCTTTGCCCCTCGTGGCAGATGACCACCAAAGCTCCTGTTTATGTCCTCAGCAACCTCAGAGCAAGGCAAGCTCCTTTTCTCTAGCTGCTCCAGCCAAAGTCCCAGCATTTCATCCAATTGGTTTTCACTGACCTGGCAAGCGGAGGGGGAGCAGGGGGAGTAAATAGCCCAGGCTCTCTCTACCCCCACCCTCCATCCTCACGCTGGTCCCCGCCACTGGCCAAACCCAACCAGAAGCCCAGGTGAGACAGTCCACAGAGCAGGGCAGAGAATGGAGACGAGCCAGCAAGGCCCTACTGCTCTGCACGGTTTATCCTCTGGGAGGACAGCGTAGTGTGTTAGACGCTTGGCCCATGACCAGTGCAGTTGGGGGGTGGGGGTGTTTAGTCAGCATCTGGATAAATTCTGATTTATTCTCTTTGCTTTTGGAAATGTAATAATCTCTCCATCAAAGCTCCATCTATCTGCCAAAATAATGCATGTCCTTTTGTACAGATGAAAGAATTACTGCTATTATGCAAACAGTGAAAGGGTGCCGCATTTGCATGCAAAGAGGAAAAGAGAAAAATCCTATTTGCAATAAAATTAATTATACCAGTGTGGCAAAAAGACACATGAGTATCCATTTAGCACTTGGACAGGAGCAGGACTAACTTTCCTTGCCAACCCTGATGAAATCACGGGAGCCAAAAAGAAAATCCTCTGCAAATAGAGGCCTAGACAGAATAAACAGGAATTGGGAATTTCTGGCCATTTTGAGACTCCTCCTCAACGGAAACAAAAGAGTGAAACAAAGGTTTTTACAAATACTAACCATGAATATTAATGTTCTATTGCTGATGCCTGAACCAGGCTCCTCATTAAAATGGCCTTTTGGCGGAGACTGTTAGCATGCGGGATTCGGGACCGGCTGAGGTGCCCGGAGAACGTGCCCTGCATCTGAAGCCAGAGGAAGGTGGGCGCGTTAGGTTCAGAACTTGTCAGATGTTTCTTGCACTGCTCTGCTCGACCACGGGGAATAGGAGCTTTGAAAAGACGGCAAAGGGATCCTATTCTGAAGAAGGGAAGGTCCAACTGTCACCTGAGGGACACTTAGTTCATAAAATGCTCCCCTGCGTCCCAGGCTCCTCGTGTTCTGTGGATGCTGTTGGTTTGTTTGTCTGTCTGCCCAGCCCCAGCGAGAGCTTCCAGGAGGCAGGGCCTGTGCCTGCCGAGCCCTTCTTCACCCTGTGTCTCCAGCGCTGGGTACAGAGTGGGCCCTAACTCATAAGTGTTGAGTTGAGAAATATGTTAATGAATGAACCACAGAATTTTAGACAGAGTCACCTCAGAAATCACCAATTTCAGTGGTTCTGGAAGAAAAAAGTGCATTTGGAGGGAGGGGTTGGGCAGTGGTGGTGGTAGCTGTGGGAGAGAAAAATGAGATGTCTCTGGGAGAGATTTTTAAGAACACTTTTCCCAAATCCATTGGCCACTCCAGCCTCTGCATGGACGTCAGGACCTGGTGGGGGTGAATATAGTATTTTGAAAAGCTTCGTTAGGTGACTTTCTGCCCAACGAGGCTGAGAACCACTGACCCAACAACCACCCAGCCACCCACCCAGCTACCCCTCCAACCCTCCCTGCTTCAGGGCTCAGCTCAGCACCTGCCACACAAAGGTGCCCCCGGCTGTTGCTGAGTGAATGACTGTCACAGGGAAGGCTACGCTGAAGGAGCAGTAATTTGCCCAAGGCCCCATCCTGTCAGGTCTTGGTGTTCCAGGCACTTGATGCTAAAGATCATCACAGGAGAGATGCTGACCGTCTTTTTCCTACACCCTCCCCTCTGCCCCCAAAGTTGAAAGCTTTCAAGTGTAAGAGACGGTGGAAGTCAGGACTTTCTGGAGATGAGACGAGATGTGACTGTGGGACTGGACCTCGGAGGGAATGCGGGATTCCCTTGCTCGGTCCTCTGCTGAAGTGTTAAAACGTGATGGACACACATCGTCCTGGGATGACTAAGACTAGATGCAGGCTCTGTGGAGGCACAGAGTGGACCAGAACTAGCAGCTACCTGGTATAACGGGTCGCACCATGCTCTGTCACCGTCACTGGGAAATTAACGTTGCTACCATCCAGTGCAAGAGAGTGGGTGGAAGAAACGGCTGCTCCATCTCACCACCTCTCACTCTGTAAAACTGATGGCAAGTTGGGTTTATTTACTTAACGATATATATAGTTTTGGCAACATAGTGTATCATTAAAAGCAGGGATTCTGTGAGTGTACTAAATACCACTGAATTGTATATTTTAAAATTGTGAATTTTATGTGAATTTTAACACACACAACCACACTCATACACATGCACACACACACGCACAAGGCAGTTGGATTCTGGAGCCAGATAGTTTGAGTTTGAATACTGGCTTTGGTGCCTATTAGCTGTGTGACCTTGGGCAAGTTACCTAACCTCTCTGCGTCTGTTTCTTCATCTGTAAGCAGGGGTAATAATAGCACTTACTTCATGGGGTTGTTGGAAGCATTAAATGAGCTAATATATGTAAAGCTCCTAGAACAGTGTTTGGCGTGTAAGAAGTGCTATCAAAGCGTGAGCTCTCTTTAGTGTTGGTGCAGATGGCATACCCCACAGGGAGCTGAGGCTGCTGCTAACGTTTGTGGCTTGTCTACAAGACTTTGCTTTGTTTGATAGATGAAGTAAGGATTGACAACTGGAGTTGTCTTAGTTGTAGGACACCGAATCAGAAGGAGCCTCTTTGTGAGAAAGGGCAGTTTCTTTTCCTGGGCATGGCGCTAATATAAAATATCTTTTGCATTTCCCGAATCACAAAATCCTAAGTACTGGGAAAGGGCTCATGGTTTATCCCAGCCTGAATGGAGAAGAAACTGACTTTCCCAAGGTTGTGGCCTGGTCATCTAACTGCTAGAGCAGTGCTTTTTCTGCCCATCACCATAGTTACAATAACTCAGTGCATGGAAATGCATTTTGTTTCCACATCTGTAATGTTTAAAGTGAAATACACACAAACACAAGAATCAAGGTGCAGACAGCATTCAATTTTACAAGGAGCCGTGCGCATTTCATTGGAATGTACGTGTTTTCTGATTTGAAGGGAGGCGGTTAGACTACCTTAAACTAGGCTCCTAGTTACCAGTAACAGGAATTTATTGGAAGGCTAGCTTGAGAACTGAAGGGAGGCTGGCAAACCACGTTGGGAATATAATCAGGACAAGAGTCTCGGCAGCAGCTACACAGCCAAGGTCACCCCTCAGGGCCAGTATGGTGAAGGTGCTGCCCCTGGACACTCAATGCCAAAGCCACACACTCTGCCCACCGCTGCCCGCCAGCGGACTCTCATCCTTGGGCTCACCTGTCTTGAGTGGTCTGTCACCTGCTTCTGTGTCTGTGCATCACTCTCTATAATTCGATGTCCCAGGGGGAGTACTGTACCCCCTTAGCCCCCTTAGCCGAGCCGGGCCAGATGCCTGAGGCCCAGCTGGGTTGGCAGGTGGGGGGTGGGGAGTGGAGAGAAAGTCTCTGTCCATCTGACTGTGGATTGGGAAGAGGGGCCCTCCCTATAACCAAGATTTCCAAAGGAGGATCCCCCTTCCCGGAAGGTGGTAGAATGCTGAGAAATTGAAAACAAATGAACAAAAACAACAGAAAATCCATGACATCAGGAAAAGCTAGGAAAGGTGTCCTGCGCAGGTGTCCACCTTCTCCCCTTTCCGCGGTCAGCATCCTCTCCTTGGCCAGCTCTCATCCCTGTCGCTTCCCCGTGCTGAAGGGAACAGATGCTCCAAGAAGGACTCCAAGGTCAAATGATTCTCTTCCAGCCCTGTTTCCTTCAGTTGCTGCCAGATTCGCCCTGGAACCCCGGAGTGTCTTCTTTCGCCAATTAGAATAAAATCCAACTGCCTATTTTTAAAAATTGGGATAAAATTTATATAACATACCATTCACCATTTTAGCTGTTTTTAAAGTATACAATTCAGTGACATTTAGCATACCCACAATGTTGTGTGGTCATCGCCACTACCTATCTCCAGAACATTCTCATCACCTCCAAGGACACTCCATACCCATTAAGCAGTCACTCCTCAGCCTGCCTCCCCAGCCCCGGGAAACCATTAGTCTGCATTCTGTCTCTATGGATTTTGTCTCTGTTCTGGAAATTGCATATAAGTGGAGTCATACACTATGTACCCACCTGCCTGCTAGTAACCCTCTGCCTCCTCCTGCCATAGGTTCTCCATGACCTGTCTCCTCCCTACCTCTGAAACTTCATCTCAGCCCAGGACAGGAAACAGAAGGGGGAGGGAGGTCGATGGACCTGAAAAACCATCAGAAAGATGGTGAGAATCCCCTGGGGAGACAGAACATATTTGGGGTGTCTGTGTGATTAACAACAACACAGAAGAGGGCTGCAGAGGAGATGGGCGGGGGAGTAGCGGAGGGGAAAGCTGTCTAGCTGAGCTGAATTCTCTCTCTCTGGGCAGGTCACTGCCTACCTCTCCATCTCTCCGAGGCAGAGAAACAGCAGGGCCACACTAGTGCTGTTTTGGGGTGTCAGGTTATATCAGGGCAGTGGCGGACTGCATGGGGCAGGGAGCGATTCAGAGCAGGTTCAAGCAGTCCTACTGGCCTCTGAGTGTCCCTTCTTTCCCCCACACTTCCCTCCACCATTGAGGGAGAACACCTGAGCAAGAGCAGTGCCTGGAACTGAAGCACTGGGTGGGTTTCTGAGGCACAGGGCCGCCTGGTAGGCAATGTGCAGCACTAAGGTGTATTTGAGCCCAGGGTATAGGGCCAGAGGCTCTCTTCTCTCTCCACTCTTCACCCCACCCCCTCCCAGCAACCTGGTGAAAAAGAGCACAAGTTAGGGCCAAATGAAGGGCCAAATGAAAGGCCAAAATGAAGGGCCAAAATGAAAGCTGGATGGCCAGTGGGGTGGAGTGAACGGATCGTTCTTCGTTTATGCTCCCACACCCATTCCCCACTCTCTCTCCACTTTATTTTCTCCCTGGGAGGCTGATCCCTGTTGATGGCATCATCTGGACAACATTGCTCATGGGCTTTGGGTTCCGGTCAGCCAGTGACAGGCACTTGCAGGAGACTGGGGCATGGCAGGAAGGCAGGAGAGGTCCAGGCGCTTTCCCCAAGGCCCCTGCTCTGGAGCCGTGGCCCACTCTCTGGCCTGCTACAGCTGCGGGCAGCAGCCTCTCCTCCACCGTCCCCACTCTCGTGTCCTCTGCTTGGCTCTTCATTCTTAGGGGTGGCCAGGGTTTTCTGCTGTGGTGCCTCACCACCCTACCCACACCTCTGCAGGTAGTTCTTCCATCGAAGTCCCTTCACTCAAGCCACATGGGATAAGCTGTTTCCTGCTGTGGCCAGACAGGTCTAATGTCCATTTCCTCCCCCACCTCCTGAAGTCCTGAAGAGTAGGAACGTCGTCTCCCTTATGCCTATGCAAAGATGATCTGGTCATAAAATGTTAAGTGAATTAATCAAAACAGTGCTGAAGATCTGTCTTCTTCCATGAATTTTGCAAAGCCGGAGTCAAGAGCAAATTTAATCAGCAGCATGCTCTTAATTTCTCTTTCCAGGAAAGCAGCCCGGATTCTTTCCATGTTGCCTCTTCCCAAGCTTCCCAGTGCCTTCAAGTATGTCACCAGTGTTCCAATGCGATACCCGGCAGGGAGACCCAGGCAATGCTGTTTCAGATTAGGATTTTGATTACAATTGCATGTCCAAATGCATTATTTTAAATGGGCTACATATCCCTGTATGTGAGACCTTTCACACATAATTGCTAGTACAGTGTAACAAACAATTTGCTCAACCCTTCAGGCTTCTAAGGTGCTTAATCTCTTTTATTAAGTGACTCTCCACTAAATAAGCATCCCCGTCTCCTTCCTCTAGGCCCTGTTGCTACAAATAAACAAATCTGTGTTCTGTAGTTGCTGGTTAATATATCATCACTTCCAACTGATTGAAGGTGGTCAGTGCTGGGAATACAGACCCCAGGGGATGCTGGCAAATTAAAGATATGATTCAGAGGTCAGATCGGGGAGAAAGAGAAGGTATAGGGGAGTGCTCAGGTCAAAGAGTTTGGGTAGAAGAAGTCAGAATCTGAACAAAGGGTTCTAAGGTCATGGGCACTGCCAACAAGAATCCCAGGTCTTGTAAAGCAGGGCCATCTTAAATGCTTCCTTTCAGAGCACCCCTCCCCCACACTCAGAGTGTAAGAACAAGTGGCTGAATGAAGTATAGGGGGAGAGGGTGGAGATCCTGGTATAGGCCCAAAGATTAAGGATTTCTAGTGTCAGCTATATTTTGTTGGGTTAGACTAAGGAGTCTTATTTTCCTTAGTGCTTACTAGTAAAGGATAGTGCACTTACACTTTTATGAGTATATTTAACCTTCAGAGACTCACAGGATGTGAGAGCTGGCAGAATTGTTAGAAATTATTAATATTATCTGTATTTCATTTATGAGAAAGTGAACGCGCAGATTGTTAAGTATTATTGTTGGGAGTATTTATGCTATAGACAATAAACTAAACTCTAATAATGAAGGCAATTTGTTGGCTCATATAACTGCAAAGCATGGGGTAACAGCTTCAGGTGTGGCCTGACCTAGTTGCTCACTGCTCAACAATATAATTGAAGCTCTGTTTATTTTCCATTTTCCCTTCTTCAGGATTTATCCACTGCCTGGCAATCTAGCTTCTACCCTTGTGGTCACATGTGGCTGGATTAATTCTAGACTTTACATCATTAAAAGCAGCTATGGGAGGGAGAGGAATCTTCTTTTTGTCAGAAGCCCTTGTAAATGTCTTCTCAAATCTCATTGCCTTGACTGGGTTTCACCTCTGCCTTTGAACTAATTTCTGTAACCAAAGAAATGGGATAGAATGATTGCTTTAAATGATTGCCCAGCTCCTGGAGTTTGGGGTCAGGCTATACAAGATCACATGGGTTAGAATAGAGAAAAAAATGGTTTTCCAAAGACATGTTGGGGTTCTGATGGTGGGACAAATGAGGAATGGATGCTGGGGAGGTGGGACAAATGAGGAATGGATACTGCCCTTGGATACTGACTGCAGGTGTCCAGGGCAATGACTTACCCATGGTCAAGCAGTTGGTTATGACCAAGTTGGGACTAAAACCCAGTTCTCCTCACTCAGCATTTGGATGGCTACCTAATGGATGCTATATAATCCCATTTAAGGTAATATACAGGGCTAGGCAAAAGTAGGTTTATAGTTGTTTGTATGGAAAATAATGCAATAATTAATCAATAACAAGAATAAACTCTGTGAATGTACTCACAACTATAAACCTACTTTTGCTTACCCCTGTATGTATTAGACATCAAAATGGAACTATGGATTTGCTTATGTTCAGTTTATTCTCCAGCTATGATTATAAATAAGTACAAAAACACACCTTGTGAAAGGTATTAAGAAGTACAAATTGCCAATAATAAAAACAGTCATGGGCATGTAAAGTATAGCAGAGAGAATATAGTCAATAATGTTGTAATAACTATGTATAGTGTCAGGTGGGTACTAGACTTATCAGGGTGATGACTTCATAAAGTATATAAATGTCTAATCACTGTGTTGTACACCTGAAACTAATATACGTCAACTGTAATTGGAAAATTAATTAACACACACACACACATATATAAAACACTTCTAAGCTCCAAAACAAAATTTTATTATCTTGAAATAATAAAAAACTTCCGGCATATTCTGGGGGGGAAAAACCCCCAAACACACCTTGCCATTTAGTCACAGTAATGAGTACAATTGTCTGAGTTACTTAATTTTGCATCTCATTAAACCATGAAGGCTTTCAGGAGATATTGAGTAGATTTTAGAGATGAGAGCTATACCATTTGAATAAGCGCCCTTTAGTCTTACTGAGGTTTTAGCAGTCAGCGTTCTGGAACATTTTTCAGAATTGGAATACCATTTTTAGACAAGCTGTATGAGATACCTTAGGTATGAACTTTTGCTTTTAGTCTCTCTGGGAAAAATGCTTGTTAATGTCCCTCAGTGAGATCCCTTTCTCTAATTCAGGGATTACAGAGGCAAAGAAGAGAGGAAGGGTTCTGAGCACGTGCCGTGTGCCAGGCAGTGTGCTAAGCACGAAAGATACAGAAAAGAAGGGTGTAGTCCTAGAAAAACTCCAACTTTAATGGGAGAGGCAGACAATTAAATGGGTAAATAAAATACTATGGCATTAAGTGCAATAATAGGTGGAAAACACAGTGTTTTGAGAACACAGAGGAGGTAGAATGTTGGGGAGCAGGGAAGAGCCAGGAGCCAGGCAAGGCTGCCAGAAGGAGAACTCCTTAAGGACAGTTGAAGTTAGCTGGGGAAAAAGAGGGAAGGATATTCTACACAGAGGGGACTCATGAACACCGAAGGATGACATCTTACAGTGAGTTTCCACGCAACTTCAAGTCATTCAGAAAGGTAGACATGTAAAGGCAGGGAATGAGGGGAGAAGATACAGGGGAGGCAGGCAGGGCTGGGCCGTAGAGCTTGGAGTCTATTTGATGGGTGATAGGCAGCCTCTAAACAGTTTTAAGTAGGGAAAGACAGGGCTTGTGCCTTAGACGTACTTCTGTATCAGTTAGGTTCTATGGTTTTAGGTAACTCTGGTTAACTTCCAAAACAAAATTATATATTGGAGAGATATGGGGTCAATCAGAAAATGGAAGGAAAAGCTGCAGAACCCAGGCTCTGAAAGGAGCTTCTGGGGCAGAAATAGCAGGAATTGACTGGCAGTTTCCTTGGTCTGCCAGTGCAAACACCTTCAGTTTTTATGCTGTTCTGCCCAGGATTCAAATTCCAGTTGAAGGATGTTGTATTGCCCCAGCTTGAGGGCACGCCCGACCTGGGCCAGGTAAAGTCAGCATGATGATGGCAGTCTCATCAAACTTAGAAGTCACGGAGGAGGGTGGGTTCTGAAAGCAAAATCCGGGTGTTGCTACCATAAGAAAGAGGCGTGCCAGCCAGGTCACCTAAAGCAATGGTGTTCACTTCACCGGCTGGTTGGAAGCTAGGTTTGAAGGGGACAAAAGATGAAGGGAATTAAAAGGCAAAAGATGCTGGAGGTGTGGACTAGGGCTGGGGTAGAACGAATAGAAAAGAACTGTGGGATTTAAGGACATTCACGGGATAGAAATCGGCGGCTGGACCTAGAAGAGAGAAGGCAGAGCCAAGGATGACCCCAGGTCCCAGCATGCAGTAATAGACACCAGGACTGGGAGAAGGTGGAGGAAGGGGAGCAGCTTTCAGGTGAACTGCTTAGGACACAGCGAGTGTGAGAGACCTATGGGACATCAGGTAGCTGTCAGGATCTGAGGCACAGTAACTGAGCTCATGGATGTGGACAATCTTTAAAATTGGCTTGCCAAGGGAAAGAAGGTGAAAAGACAGAAAAAATGGAGAGGGGGAGATGAAAGGAATGGTCAGGGTCATAGAAACTCACAGGATTCAAGGAGAGAGCAGATTGGAGCTCTGGTGGGGGCAGAGCCACATTCTAGGGAACTAACATGTAAGCAGGAGATGAGGGAGTGTCGGTAAACATGTGGAGGCCACCCGTGTAAAAATCTTGGACAAGGGCTGGGAAGCTGCACAGTAGCTGGAAGGAGTACAGTGTCAAAGGGGTTAAAATTTTTTTTATTTTTGGTAGTTTGATTTAAAAAAAAAAATCGAGATATAATTTACATACCATAAAATGCACTCTTTTAAGGTATATTATTCAGTGACTTTTAGTATATTAACAAAGTTGTGCAATTATTGCTCCTACCTAACTCCAGAATATTTTCATCCCCCCTACTCCCCCCAAAAGAAACTCCATTCCCATTAGCAGCCACTCCCCATGTTCTCATTTCTGCAGCCCTGTTAATAGCTAGTCTCCCTTTTGCCTTTAAATGTGTCTATTCTGCACCTTTCAATAAATGGCCTTATACACTGTGGTCTTTTGTGTCCGGCTTCTTTCGCTTAGCTTTCAACGCTCATCCGTATTATAGCATGTAGCAGGCCTTCATTCGTTTTTATTGCCCAGTAATATTCCATTGCATGGGTAGACCGTCGTTTGTTCATCCATTCCTCAAACGATGAACATGCCAATCGTTTCCACTTTTCGCCGGTATAAATATGCTGTGAACATCTGTGTTCAAGTGTTGGCGTAGATATGTGTTTCTGTTCCCTTGAGTATATGCTGAGGAGGGGAATGGCTGGGTCTCAGTCTGGAGACACCTGGTCTTGTTTCCGAGCGGAGGGACCGTGGCAGCCGGTGAAGAGGAGGGAGGCCCGGGGGGGGGGGGGGGGGGTCAGGGCTGGAGGAGGGCCTCTCTTCAGCGTTGCCCCCTGTGGGCGCATCCCAGCGCCCTCACCTCCTTCACAACTGCTCGATCCTCCGCACACACATCACACCTGAGGACCGGGGAGCGAATCCAGCGCGGATAAAGCGCCCTTACACCCTTTGCAGACGCGTCCATGCCCGCGGCTCATTTTCTGCTGCAGGTCACAGTCCTGGGGTCCCCTCTGGTTAGAGCCTGGCCCATTCCGGTTTTGTTTTCTCCCGTAGCTTCGTTCGCAGGTGAATAAGGACAATTCACTGTGCAGCTTGAGCCTGATCCCTGGTGCCTCAGGTCATCCCGGGCTCCCAGCCGTCGGGATGAAGAAGGATGACGGCTGCCCGCGGTCGGACACCGAGAACGCCAGCGCTCGGCTGCACGCTCCCCCGGCGCGGCCACCGCGCACGCGCCGCTCTCCGGCCAAAGAGTGGGCGGGGCAGTGGGCGGGGCCGCGCGCGGGGCGAGTGTCTCCAGGGCCAATCGGAAGCGAGAGCCCCCGCCCGCCCGGTCGGTGGACCCAGCTTGACCCCGGCGGTGGGCGGAGGAGGCGGGGCCAGTCGCGCGGCCGCGGAGGGGGCGGGGCCCGGGCCTGGAGGCGGAGCCTAGGGCTGTCAGTCCCGCGCCCGCCGCCGCCGCCGCCGCCGCTGCCGCGGTTGCTTACCTGCCGTGGCCCGGGGGCGCCAGCGCTGCCGCCCGCCGCCCGCCGCCCCAGCATCCGCAGCTGCCTCCCGTCGTGCCGGCCCGGCGCGCAGGTAAGGCCGGCCGCGCTGCGGAGCCCTCACGTCCTCCTCGGCATCGTTCTGTCGCGCGGGCGCCCCCTCCGGGCTGTGTCAGCCCCGCGGCTCCCCCGGCCGCCCGGGGGCGGTCCCGGGGGGCGGGACGACAGTCTTCCCATCCTCCCCCGGAGCCGCGCCTGTCTCCGGGGTCCCCGCGCCAAGCCTCCGCATCCCCCGGGTGGGGCTGGCCCCAAGCCCCCCCGTGCCGGCCGATTACACAACCCCTGGGTCGGGGGCGGGGGTCCCTTCCCGAGCCCCGAGCCCGCACCTGTCCCCGCAGCGCGCTCCCAGGCGGAGGGAGAGACCCAGCGCGACCGCGGGGCCGGGAAAGTTTCACTTTGTGGTCCGCGTTTGTTGACGTGCGAGAGATGCGGGGGGATGGAGGCTGAGCGGCGGGGATGCGCCGACGCGGGCGGCGTCCCGGGGCCCCGGTGGCCGGCCCGGCTTCCTCCCCAGACGTCCCGCCGGGAGCCCCGCTGCGGGCCCGCGGCGGCTGCGGGGCGCGGGTCCGCCGCCCTGGCCCCTGGCCCCTGGCCCGCCGCAGCCTGGGGACCGCCGCTCGGCCCCCCGCGCTCCCTCCTTTCCTCATTTAGCTCTGACATTTAGACCGGGTGGGCGAATTCACCGAGCGTTTCCCGGACACTGCACATTGGTGGGGTGCTTCGCCATCCCTGATTAGTTAATTAACGAGGTGAGAACGCAAAATAGATCCTGAAGCGCAGGGCTAATGCCTTTAGCCTGGCAACTCCTTAAAGAACCCCTGAGGCTTTTAGGCTCTTTGCGGACAGAGATGCTTTGGGCCAAGGCGCTGCCGGAGAGCTATTCGGTGTCTTCTCAGGGTCTTCCCGAGAAGGCTTTGGTCACGACAAGGTTTTCTCTGCCTCAGCTTATGCTGTTGAGGGTCGCCAGTCTATGGGGGGTTAGTTGTTTTTCTTCACTTAAGCAAAAGAGGAATTAGAAGTGTTTCTGGAGAAGCAGTCAAGGAAAAAAAGCCCCTGAGGTTCAAATAACTTTGGATACTTGTCCGCTTTCCCAGGTTACCCCTCCTGTGCAGAAAGCCTCCACTCTTCCTGTTCTCTCCCCTTCTTCCTGGCAGGACTGTCCAACTGGGTCGGCATTACTGGTGCCTCATTTAGCCCACAGACCTCTTGCTACCTGCCACTTACAGACCTGCCTAGGGACATCCTCTAAGAGTGGGCTTAATTAGCAGTTTTATCTGCCCATTTAGCAATACAGCTTGAACTCTTTTGCAGTCAGGCTCTGTTGTAGTGTTGAGCCTTTAATAATGCCTAATTCATTTTAATAGTGTTTCTATAATAATCTTTCTATTAGTATGCCAGTTCTGCAACACCAGTACCTTTAGTATAGAAGCAGCAATTTACTAGAAATATTATCACAGTGAAAACAATTCTCCAACGGATTTGCAGCCCGCTTTACTTAGATAATTATTACTAGAGGCTGTTAAGGTTTTTTATTCTTGGGTGCAGTAGGTGTTACAATGCTTTTGATCCATGAGGTCATTATGAGGTCATTCCTCACTGGGAGTGATGGTTTCAGTCACTGTGTCACATAAATATTTTTGGACTAATATGGTAAGAGATCCCCCCCACCCCATGTTGATTTCTTTTTGGACAGGGTTCAGAGCTAACAAGATTTAATTTGATTTGCCAGCCTAAGTTTTAAGAAGGATGATATTTATTGTCCTTCTTAATATTTATTGGGGTTTATATTAGAGCTATGATGCTGATTTGCCAGACACTGTTTTTGGTGTTTTACAGATACTAATTTTTCTAACAAAGCTTTAAGGAAGGTTGTTATAATTACCCCATGGTTCAGATGATGAAATCGAAGCCCAGTTGCTTGACCCAGGTGGCACAGTTAAGTAATTGACAGCCAGACTCTAGCCAAGGCAGCCTGAGTTGAGTCAAAGTCCTTAACCACTGTGCTACCCTGCCTCTGTAGATTATTGTTTCAACGGGTATTTTATTTCTGCCTGTTGTCTGTACAGCATTGCATTCTGCACTGTGGGGAGGAGACGGACACTTTACAGTGTAATAACAAACAGTGGGTTAGGAGCTTTTGTTCTTGTCTTAACTTGGCCACCAGCTAATCTGTGATTTTGAGTGAGACACCTGATCTCCCTGCCTTCATTTCCTGGTTGGTGCAAGAGCAGCAATCGCAGTAGGTGAACTAACTGGCCTTCACCTCCTGGGGAGCTGGAGAGATGAGTCAGTGCACCTAAGAATTAAGTGTCCTCCTCTCTAAGGTTCAGGATAAGATCAAGTGTCACATGAGTGGGGGTGTGCGCATGCGGCCTTGCGCATGTGTTGTGGAGAAGCCACGTACCCTATGCTGCTAGTGGCGACTACGGGAGTGCGATGGTTGAGAGACTTCATCTTCAACACTTCAGTGTTGTTTCTATTCTGTTGCCACTGTTCCTTGTAATTAAACAAATGTTGCTTTTGTAATTAAAAAAGTAGTTCCTTTTGTAATGAAAAAAATGAAAGACAGCTGAACAAGTCATCCTACAGGAGTGGGGCAACCATCTGTAGAACTACATGAGGAGCATTTGTGAGGGACCATTTGGCATCACTTTGCAGGAGGCTAAGGGTTGGACGATGGCAGGATCTGCATGGCAGACCCAGGAGTTCCCAGAATCATGGGAAGTCAGGGTTGAAAGGAAACTTTAAGGTCATTGGAGTTAGCATCCCCCTCCTCTTTGCTCCCTCCAGCATCTCTTCAGTGGATGAATCCCCCAAGTGTGCACACCTGTCCCACTCCGCGCTCATCCTACTCTAGCTGGACCATCCCACTTCCTGGACCAAACGTTTGGTGTGCTTCATAAATCTGAGCCCCAAAGAAGCTGGGATTGTACCTGGTGGCAGGGAATGGGAAACTGCAGGAAAATTCTGGGCCCTTCTGGCTTGTGCTCTTGAAAGATCACCATCAATGTGAAACCTGGATTGAAGGGGAAACATTAAACCAGGGAGACCAGTTAGTTAGGAGGCCTTGGCCAGAATCTAGAATTAAGGAGATCCGGATTGAGATAGGTGGTGGCGTGGGATTGAGGAGGAAGGAATGGACCCAAAAGTCAGATTCCCCTGCACCCAGTGCCTGCCTGTCCACAAGCATCAGAGAGGAGAGTCAAGTGAGCATCTCCCTGGGGTTGCAGGGGGTTTGGGAGCATCACTGAGTGGAGCTGAGGGGCTAGTAGGGTGGGGAGAAGAGATAGTTATGTATGTATGTCCCCCAGAGCTGATAATAGACTGTGGCTAAAGACAGATTTTCTTTCTTCTCAAGAAGGGAACGAACCATTTAAATATATGTGTGGGAAACTCCCTTTGCCTGATGAAGAAATATAACAGTATTTCCCCTTGGGTGTTGCAACCTCATACACTGGCTCCTTTAGCCCAGTGTTGAGCTTCATGGTCACGTTGGGAATCTGGTGATATTTGAAATTGTACCAGGAGGACACTCTGGCGATGCTTTTTTTCTGATTTTGTTGGGAAATCTTCTTTTGGAGGATTCTGTTCTCCAGTGACACCTGTTAAATAATTGCTGGAGGCCAGTGCAGGGCATGGGGAGTGCTCAGAGAGTCACCAGAAGGTTTTCCTTCGGATGCAGATTATGTGGCGCTTCAAAGAGGGCTTGGGCTGAAATGATTACCCCATGGACAGGAAAACAGGATAATTGGGAGGAAACAAGTAAGATTTACACAGGAAACCACAAAGGCAGAAAAAATAGTTGCAAGTGTTGTAAGTTCATTTTTCTCTTGTTATTTTATGTTTCTGGCTTAGGATGCAACATTTCCTAAATATTCAAATTTATAAATCTACAAGTTGAAATATGTTGTCTCACAGTGTATGTAGAAATAAACTGTATAAATCTCAGCTTTTTTGCCAGGACAACATTGGTCTTGGTTTTTCAATATCTTGTAGCCAGTGCTTCTGAAATGGGCAGTTTTGCCTCCTAGGGAACATTTGGCAATGTTTGGAGACATTGTTGGTTGTCACAACGGGGGGTGGGGTACGTGCTACTGGCATCTAATTGGGTAGAGACTAGGGATGATTCTGAACGTCCCACAGTGCACAGGATAGTCCCACACCAAGGAATTGTTCAGCCCAAAGTTAACAGTGTTGATGCTGAAAAACTCTGTGGATGACAAAACAGTTTGTAATTAGGAGCAAACTGAAGTTAAAGGCAAGAGAAAGAAGGAAATATAAAGTGTTCCTTGACTCCTTGAAAGTGGTAACAACACCCTGGCTCCTGACACCCAGGAGAAAGAACCAGCAAGTGGCCAGAGCCCAGGCTCTTGCCACCCAGGAGCTATTTCAGTAACTGGGTTGCTCAACACAGTTTGGAGCAGGAAGCAGAGGTCCTCGCAGTGGGACGGGGCTGCAGGGGAATTTGTGGAGGCAGAAGGGTTTATGGGCCAAGAAGGGAAGCTCCGTCCTGCCAGAATAATTTTGAAAAGTTATAGGGAATGTTTCAAAGGTGATTTTGTTGGGGACACTGAGTGTCGTGTTTAGAAGATACAATCTCTGCTCTGGGAGTGCGTGAACCTTCTAGGCTGTTGATCTGAGCATTTCCCAGATTCTTGTATCCAGACACAGAGTGGAGAGTGAAGAACATTTGGTTTTGTTTTCAGGTTGTATCTGTGTCCTCCCCAACCCTCCTTTCAAAGCTTTTTTATGCCCTGGCCGGTGTGTCTCAGTGCTTAGAACATCAGGCTGCACACCAGAGGGTCGTGGGTTCAATTCCGGGTCAAGGGCAGGCACTACCTGGGTTTCAGGTCCAACCCCCGCCCTCAGTCTGAGAGCACGTGGGAGGTGACCAATCTATGTGTCTCTGTCTCATCCATGTTTCTCTCTCTTTCTCTCTTTCCTCCCTCTCTCTCCCCCTTCCCTCTCCCTTCCACTCTTTCTAAAATCAATGGGAAAAAATAAAAATCCTCACTCCTCAGGTGAGGATTAAAAAAAAAAAAGCTTTTTTATTATGGAAAAATAAAACATATAAAAAAGAAATTTAGTGAACCTTTATTTAGTCAATGCCCAGCTTCAATGATTGTCAACTCCTGGCTGGTCTTGATCTGTACCCCACTCACCTTAGGCTACCCCCCTTTTATTTATTTATTAAAAAAAATAGTCTTTATTGATTTCAGAGAGAGGAAGGGAGAGGGAGAGAGAGAGATAGAAACATCAGTGATTGGGGAGTCATTGATCAGCTGCCTCCAGGACACCCCCTACTGGGGATCGAGCCTGCAGCCTGGGCATGTGCCCTGACCAGGAATTGAACCTTGGGCTCCTGGATCATAGGTCGATGCTCAACTGCTGAGCCACGCCAGCAGGGCAGCCTACCCCCCACTTAAACCTAGAAATTAGCTTAAATAATTACTGATTCCCTGCCTACTAGGAGAGGCTTGGCAGTGAAGGAGATAAGTGATTTTCTGGTGCTTGTGTCTCCCTGGAGGAAAACTGATAATGGACATGCCATGATTATAACAGCCACGAGGGCCTGAGAAATAGGAACAGGCCCAGGCAGATCTGGGATGGGGTCTCAGCTTTTTTTGGTGGGAAGGTTACAGGGGATTGGAGACAAGTTTCTTTTTGTTTTTAAGCCTCAGGTGAAGAAGCCTGCTTAGAGTTCTCTGCTGGTAAAAATATGTTTCTGGATTCTGCAGTTGAGGGTCCTCTCAGTTCCAGAAGGGAGCATCATTTGTGAGTTTTCTTGTAGGATGACCTCTTTGCTGTTTGAAGACCCTCCAGGTGTGTGCTGTGTGGTGCGAAGCCAAGTGCGTGGCCCCTGGCAGGCCTGATGGGTGGCCACTGATTGCCTCCTCCCTGGAAAGCACAGGGCAGGGGAGGGGTGGGAGAAAGGCAGTATTTCCAGTGCTCGCGGATTCTCTTCTGCAGCAGTTGTTCCCTGCTTCTCTCAGTGGAGGGAGGGCTGTCCTGGTGCAGCCACTGGCAGCCCACACCAGACAGAGATGGCATTGCAGTCCGCTCTTTGCACACACGGCTTTCCTTTCCCACTTGTTTCTCCTCCAGCTCCAGGACTAATTTTTCTCCTTTTAGGCCATTGGAGAATTGGAGTGCATTTTCTTGACTCAGTGTTGTGTTGTAATATGCATACAAAAAGTGGCTTCAAAAGTTGAGAAAGTTCTTGAAGAATCAGCTAACTGATGTCTGTGAATTTTAATTAGTGCTGGTTTCTACAAATAGACATTCTGGACTAAGTTCACAAGCAACTGCATTAGTGCGCAGACCTGGGCCCCGGGAGGGCTGTACTTCCCATCTGTATTTTATTTATTAAATGCGTTTCCCCCCCTCTGCTTATTCCCCAACGAGCTTTAGGTAGCATTAGCTTGCTAGGAACATCCTCTATCACAACCGTAGATTTTCAGTTATCATTGAGCCTTTCAATGGGGAGGGCAGCTCCTCATCTGTTAATAATAGTTATTTACCCTGTGCCTCTATTATGTGCCAGATACTCTACTTACATTAACGCCATTCCTTAGAACCCCACTAGGTAGGAATTTGTACAGTAAGTAAACATCATTAAGAGGTTCTTGGAAGCTGTGACTTTAAGAGAAATGATGTATAATGAAAACCTGTCCTATGATAGGCTAATTAATATAAAGAAGAATTAAATTCCTGCAGCATATTTCTGGTCATAAAAACATCACCAAACTTCCACATGAAGATTCCCAAACACTTCTAATATTGAACATTGAAATAAATATGAGCTATAGATACATTTAAGAAAGATTAATAAAAACAAGTAAGGTGATAATTTTCCAACCTGCTTCTTTCTTCCAGTTCGAGGTCATGGGTGATGGGAGCCTATTCCAGCATCTCGGGGTACAAGGTGGAACCCTACCCTGGAGAGGGCGCCTTTCCACCTCAGGGTACATTCATCCCCACACCCACACTCGCTCAGATCGGGACAATGTGGACATGCCAGTTCTCCTCATGTGCACATCTCTGGGATGTGGGAGGGAACTGGAGCACTCAGAGAAAACCCACACAGACATGAGGAAAACATGCCAGCTTCACACATAGACAGTGGCCCTGGCCAGGCATTGATTTCTCCCCTCATCAATGTTATAACAGAACAATGTTGAATGAACCTGCTGATGTTATTAGAGAACCTGCTGTATTCCCACTTTGCAGATGAGGAAACTGAGTTTAAGGGAGATTAAAGAATTCTGGGAGGTACCATTGGTTTTCAACCCAAATTTGTCTGATTGCAAAGTCCAAGTGTTTTCCACTAAGCCTTGTCTCTCATGGTTAAAAATTGGTGCAAGTTTTACTAGGATAGGTAGAGAAGATGGGGACAGGTGCTGTGAAAGGGGACCGGGAGTTCTGGTTACTCCAGCGAATGAAATCTTCACATTGAAGCCCCTGGGAAACATTGCTTCTGAGTGTGATAAATGACCTATGTCCTATTTTTGAGCTGACTGTGTAAAACAGAACCACACACTGGTAGCCCTGAGCCAGATTTGGTCAGCAGATGTGTTATATTTGATCTGCACAATGTTCCATTTTTTAAAAGTTGTATTAGTTGTCATCATTTAAAAAGTGGGTGATTGCTTCGGCAGCACATATACTAAAACTGGAATGATTCAGAGAAAATTAGCATGGCCCCTGCGTAAGGATGACACGCAAATTTGTGAAGCGTTCCACATATAAAACCAATAGAAAACTGAAAAGTGGGAGATTTCACACTAAAATTTCCAAATTTCACGGCTTCTCTTGAACCATCGGAAGACTGTGCCACAGTGTGCGCACATTCTTGCTTGGCAGTGCTTGGTGAGTGGCTGCCATCCTTGGGTATGGAGAGACTCCCTTGTTCGCTGTCTTTACCACCCTGCCCTCTTCACTCATTTAGACGATTTGCCAGGACTCTGAAGGCCTTTGAGTTGGAGGTACCTTCATGGACATTATCCACATTGTCTTTGCCAGTGTCAGGGATGTATTAGTGGAGGCTTGTTCTGTATTTAAGTGAAAGATCTCCAGCATTTCCCCCTTTGTAGAGATCCTGGAGATTCTACTTGGCATGTGGACAGACACATCCACCTTACCCACTTCTAGCTCTCAGCAATGGCTAATTGGACTTTGGATGGGTCTTGGACTAAGGCAGAGCAATCAGATATTTGGGATTTGGACACTGAATCAGTGAGCTGAGGACTCTCAGGCAGAAAGGACTGTAGACTCAGGCTGAGGATGGTGATGATAGAAAGAAGCAGGACGGCAGGTAGGTGAGAGACCCTGTGGCAGCAGAGAGGGAGGAGCTGCCTGGACTCTGCTTCTGCTGTACTTCCTGCAGTGGGGTTCCTCTGTGGCCACAGCATTCATTCAGTGACGCTCATTGTGTGCTTACTGTAATGCTGGGTACTGTTTAGCTGTTGTGATACATCAGTGAACAAAAACAGACAAAGCTTATATTTTGGTAGGAGAAACAGACAACTCCAGACAAAAAAGTAAATAAGTATAAAATATGTAAGGTGGTGATAAATGCCAAAAAGCAAAATAAACTGGGGAAGGAGACAGAGTGGATGTATGGGGTAGTGATTCTATGTTAGAGAGGTTGTTTAAGGAATGCCTCTTGATAAAGTAATAGTTGAGCAGGGGTGTGACTGAAGTGAGGATTGAGCCACGAGGAAACCTAGGGGTGAAACATTTCCTACGGAGGGTTTAGCAAGTGCAAAGGCCCTGAGGTGGGAATATACTTGACCTGTTCGAAGAGCAGCAAGAAGAATATTGTGTCTGGGATGCAGCGAGGAATGGAAGAGGGGGAGGGGGAGGAAATGGAGGACCTCACGCTATGTTAAAGACTAGATTGTATTCTAGTGAGATAGGAGGCCACCGGAAGATTTTGAGCATAGGTGATATGATCTGGCTTCTGTTTGAAAAAATGCAAATGCTCTATGGAGGAGAGACTGTAGGGCAGCTAAGGTGTATGTAGGACAAGTAATTTGGAGGCTGTGTAATAGTCCACATAAAATTCAGTGGTGATCTCGACTACGGTGGAGGTGGAGGTGGTGGGACATGGACAAGTTCTGAATATATTTTAAATGTAGTGTTGATAGGATTTGATGATGCATTTGGTACTGAATGGGAGAGAAAGAGGAATCAAGAGGATTCCAGCCCTGGAATATAGACATTGCTGCAGTAGTTAGCATTCCCATTCTCTTCCTGGAAAATATTCAAAAGCAACAAGAAGATTAAAAAAAAAAAGTAATGAAAACCTTGCAAACTCCATTTCCAGCAAAATTAAGAGAGAAATTTAATCCATAGACATCAAAATGTTTGTAAAGACTGCCCCAAATAAATGAGGTCAGGTCAAAGCCACGAGGGAAGAATTGAAAGGAAGCAGCACAGAGATGGTGAGAGAGCCCAGCAGCAGATCTCAAAGTACCAGAAAAGTCATATTATTTAAGGGGAAAAGTGCACCCTGACATGAAAAAGCTACATCCCTTGCTTGCAGCAATTGCGGGAACTGGATGCACAGCTGGTGGAAGAAACCCTCCTGGACGCAGTTTGATTCAAAGACGCAAAAGAAGAGGGGTTATGTAAAGACTCACATGGGCAAGCTGCCATACTTGTCGGAGGTCCCCTGTCTCTGTGGGAGCAGGGAGAAAGACAGCCTTTGGGTTGTGAAAACTGAGAGCACCACGGCCGCTCTCCCCTCCCCTGCCAAGGGGAACCTCGTGGGGGCAGCTGCAAGGAAAACAAATTCACCCAATGATAATGAAGAAAGGAGACGGTAGACTTCTGTTTCTGATAATGGTAGGCAAGGTTATTTGGACCAAAGTTCCCACTGAGAAATATGAAAATGTTGGCTATATCTTTAAATTAAAAAAATTTTTAGATTTCCTCAAAAGTACTAAACAACTGAAAAGAGAAAAAAGAACTACTAGCCCCAGATCTCTGGTCAAGGGGAAATGCAGAGATTGCAGATTACTAGAACACTTGAGCTGCCTTTGCCCCAGGAACAGCTGCTGATCCTAATAAACGCGGGCTTTGGTTTGGGCAGCCTTGCAGGACAGGGGGGGTAGAAGTCAAAGGTCACAGCCTGCCTCTGTTGGAAAGTCTCCTGAGAGACGCTCTCTGTATAACGCTGGAACTATTCAGGGTGCAGGTGAACCAGGGGTGAAGCCACATCTCCCCACCCCTAGGGGACAGCAGGGAGGCTGCTCAGGTACTGAGCACGGTGAGAGGAGAGAGAAGAGGTAGGCTGTGGTCCCCGGCCAGCTTTGGACAGATTTTGAGGATGGTGTTCTAACACCTGGATCCAGAGGAACCTCAAGCCATGAGTTGGGTGTAAGGTGTTTCCAGGCTGCTGCTGCACCCTGTCCCCCCGCCCCCAATACCTGGAGACTCAAAGAAGAATCTTCTCCGGAGGGCGGCATCTTCCTAACTTTCCAGCGCTAATGAGCAGCAAAGTCAGAAAGAAAAGAACAGAGGAGGAAGCAAAGCATGATGAGAGAACCAGCAGAAACAAGTGATCAAAAAAACCAGATCCACACATTCTTTATGTATTTAATTCTCAGAGACACATAAATATGTTTCTTATGTTCATAGAAATAAAGGCGAGCTTGTAAATATCTTCAGGGGATGGGTCACAATTAAAAGTAGCTTGGCAGATTTGAAAAAGACGGAATAGATATTTTAGAAATAAAAATACAAAACTGAAATGTAAAAAGTTAATGGTTTACCATTAGACAGCATATTAGGTAGAATCAAAGAGAGACTAGCGAGTTGGATGCTAAGTTATTAGAAATTCTCCAGTGCAGAGTGAAACAAAAAGACAGGAACTATGGAAGAGCAGTTAAAAGACAGAGAGAACAGAGTGAGAAGTTCACTCTATCCCCTGCATCGAATTGGAATTCAAAAAGGAAAGGAAAGAGGGAATGGGTCAGAAGCAACTATTTGAGGAGATAATGACTGAGATTTTTTTCCAGAACTGATGAAATCTACCAAGCCAAACATTCACAACCAGAGCACCAAAGGTAAAGAGAAAATCCTAAAAGCAACCAGAAAAAGACATTAATTACCTCGAACAGAGCAATTTATACACGTCTCAACACCAACAATAGAGGCCAGAAGACAGCGGGATGACTGATGTCTGTAACGAAATAACCGACAGCCTAGAATTCTATGCACAGAGAAATGGCAACACAGAAACGTTTTCCTATAAAGAAAATGTAGAGTTTGCCACCGCTTTAGTGAGTTTGCTTCAGTAAAGGAAATCTTAATTGATACACTTCAGGCAGAAGGAAAGTGACTCCAGGTGGAAAAAGCTGAGACACAATAAGGAATGAGGATTTTGAAAAGAGGTTACTATGCGGGTAAATATAAATGTAGATGACCAATAAAATGTAAAACAAAAATTTTATTATCTTATGGGTTAGAATACATATGTAGAATTGAAAATAAGACAATAGCATTTAAGAAAGGAGGTAGAAGGAATGAAGAGGATTCTGAGGTCCTCGTGTTACCTGGGAGGAGAGTAAGATTAATGATTATTCTTAGACTAAGTTAACAATGTGTATTGTATTTTCTAGAACAACCATGGAAAGAATAGAAGCAGAGTGTATCCTATCCCTGCTAATTGAGAGGGACTCATTATAACATAAAACTACAGTAGGAACGAAAGTAGAAAAACATGTACTGTCAAATACTAAGTGCAATATCAGATGAAGCAGGCATTATGGTTAAAAATATTAGTAGGGATTAAAAGTTTTTTGTTTTTTTTTCCACCAGGAAAATATGACAGTTTGAAATTTGTGTGCACCTAAGAATAGAGCATAATATGGAAAGAAAAAAAGACAGAACTACAAGGAGAAGCCACTATCGTAGCTAAGATTTTAAAGAAAAACTAGGTCAGAAGACTTTCTCTGTGGATATCAAGCCTTACGATAAAGCTGTAGCAATAACAAGAGTGGTATCGACTTGAGGATAAACAATCCAATGGAACAATATAGAGAGCCCAGAAAACAAACCTCTGCATTTATGGACTCTTGAAATACTGCAAAGGAAGCATTACAGATTAACAGTGAACTTGGCAATAAATGGTCTTGGGAGCCTTGGATGTGCCAATGGAAAGAATGTAATTTGACTATCACTTCGAACAATACATGAAAATCAATTTCAAAGGAGATTGAAAACTTAAGTATG
Source organism: Miniopterus schreibersii (assembly GCF_964146895.1). NCBI lineage: Eukaryota > Metazoa > Chordata > Mammalia > Chiroptera > Miniopteridae > Miniopterus > Miniopterus schreibersii. The sequence continues at coordinate 24,417,481 of NC_138109.1, read as the reverse complement.
AAGGGGAAAACTGTAAAGATTTTGAGTGATGATATAAGATCATACTTTCAAGATCTCTGCATAGGGGAGACTTCTTAAGGCACAAAACGAGTTAACCTTAAATTAAGAGAGGACTGAAAAAATTGATTACATTAAAGTTAAGAATTTATTTTAATTAAGAACCACCATGAAAGGAGTGGGACAATTAGTTACAACACTGGGGAAAAAGTGTGAGCTTCATGAGGACAGAGACCGTGTCCATTTTACTCATCGCTGTGTCCCGGTATATCACGCAGTGCCTGGAACCAGAACCCCAGCGCCCAGGGACTATCCACTAAGTGCCTACGACTATGCCCAGATGCTGAAGCTCACCTACAGAGCAGAGGCCACAAACGTTATTTCTTTATTGCTCTGTCTTCTGTTGCTATTCATTCTTTAGAGGAAAGGAAGAGAGAAAAATAGGGGTGGTAGTTTAATAAGCCAATTGTTAAAAAATATTTATTCAGTGTAGGAACTGTGTTTAGGATTGGGCAGATTGCTGAAAAGATATATGGAAATATGAAACAAGGGTCTCTTCCTGAAGGAGTTGACAGTCTTGTGGGAGATACAAATCTGGACCACTTTAAAAAATGTTATTTATGCTCTAGAAGTACATAGGGGGACAGAGAGAACACTTCCAGATGCTGTAATTGGGGAAGATACGGAGGAAGGAAGATTTGCTTTATGTATCTAAGGAGTATAAATTTATGGGTAGGAAGAGAGAGAGGAAAATATTTTAGGGGAGGGATGAAGATGAAGCATGCTTTGTAGGTAAGAAAAATTTATCGTGCTTTGGGGGAACAGGCCAGTGTGATCAGAGTGAAGGGAAACAGATTAGAAATATATAGATTCTTTACGAATAAATATAGCCCAGCCGGGCTGGCTCAGTGGTTGAGCATTGACCCATGAAACAAGAGGTCACCAGTTTGATTCCCAGTCAGAGCACATGCCTGGGTCTATAGGACCCTGTATAATTTGGCCCCTGCCTAGGTTTCTAAATACATCTTTTGCTTCTCTCCCTCTCACTCAGCACAGTCACAATGGCCTTCTCTTTCTTCCTGGAACATGCCAGGCACATTTCTACTTTAGGGCGTTTTCACTTTTTCTTTCTGATCTTTTTTTATGGCTCATTCTTTCACAACTCTCAGGTGTGTGATCAGATATAATCTCCTCAAAGTGGCCTTCTCTGACTATTGTATGTAAAATAGTCCCCCTTTTTTCTCCTTCCCAGACTCTTACCCTGCTGTATTCTTCAGAACGTTTATCACTATCTTGTTTACTACCTGTTTTCCTCACTGAATGGAAACTTCATGGAGCAGGAATGTTGTCTTATTTAATGCTATATTCCTAGCACTGGAATAGTTCCTTGGTCATAGTTTGAGCTAATTCATATTTTTGAGTGACTGATGAAATGAAATTCATATATGATATAGGTAGTATATCATATTTTATAAGAGAGTTATAATTTAACAGGTTTTGAGAAAACTGATTAGACATTGAAAGATAAAATACATATTAATAAAATGATATTATGGACAGTTTTATGCCAACATAGTTGACAATTTAGATGAAATAAATTCCTTGAAAAACCTGACATACTAAAAGTAATATAAGAGGAAATAGAAAATATGAATGAGGCTATATCTATTAAAGAATCAAATTCATTATTAAAGACCTTGCCACAAAACAAACAAGCAAACAAACAAATTCTCTAGGACCATATGGTCTCTTCAAGTAAAGTCTTCCCAAACATTTAAAAGAAGTAATAATATCGATCTTAGACATTCTTCGAGAGAATAGCAAAAGATTTAACATGTCCCAGCTCCTCCTCAAGAAAAACCTTTATACCAAAACCTGACAAGGACATTACAAGAAAACAAAATTAAAGACCAAACTCTCTCTTGGAGAGATGCAGAAATCCTAATCCAAATATAATAAAAATGAATTCAACAATACATAAAAAGACAACACATCATAACCAAGTGGAGTAGATTTCAGGAATTCAAGAATAGTTTAACATTTGAAAACAAGTCAAGGTAATTCCCCACAATAACAGAAAAAATATATACAATCATCTGAGTAGATGCAGAAAAAGGAGTTGATAAAATTCAATATTGATTCATGATTTAAAGAAATGTTTAGCAAAGGAATTTCCTTAATCTGATAATTAGTACCCACAAATAACTTATAGCAAACATACTTAGTGGTGAAATGTTGAAAACCTTCTCATAGGATATCTGCTATAATCACTTTTGTTTAACATTATATTAGAAGTCCTAGTCATTGCAGGAAGGCCAGAGAAAGAAATAAAAGGCATATGGATTGGAGAGTCAGAAATAAAACTCATTACAAGGAGATAACATGATTGTGTATTTATAAAATCCAAAAGAATCTGTAGACAAACTTTTGGAATTAATAAGTTTAACAAGGCTGCTGGATGCAAGGTCAATATATAAAAATCAATTGTACTTATATATGCTAGCAATACAAAATAGAAAGCAAAAGTTTAAAAATTATACCATTTACAATAGCCTCAAAAAAATAAAAATCGCAGGAATAAATATGATCAAGATGTAGAAGATCTCTACAAGGAAAACAGGAAGACATATTGAGAGAAACTAAATAAGACAAGTAGATGAAGGGATATACCATGTTCATAGAATGACTCAATATTATAAAGATGTCAGTTCACCCAAATTTATCTGTAAATTATGCAAACCATTTAAAATTCTAACAGGCTCTTTAAATGGACATTAACAAACTGATTATAAAATTTGTTTGGAAAGGAGAAGGTCCAAAATTAGCCGAGACAGTCGTGAAGAGTAATAAGTCCGGGAGAACTGCCACTACAAGACATCTGGACTTACTGTAAAGCTATGGTAATGAAGTGTAGTATTTGTGCGTGGTCAAACAAATGGCCAAATGGAATAAATTAGAGAGATTAGGAAGAGACCCACATATGATCACCTGATTTACAGCAAAGGCGGCACTGAAATGCAGTAGAGAAAGGATGTCTTTTCAATAAAAAGTGCTGCTGGTTTAATTTAATACCCCAAAAAGGAGTCTTGACCCTTTCCTCAAACTATTTACAAAAATCAATTCCAGCTGCATTAGATATAAATATGATAGGTAAGACAATAAAGCTCTTAGAAGAAAACAAGAGAATACCTGTGTAATCTTAGAATAGGCAAACATTTTTTAAACATTATACAAAAGCACTATAAAGGAAAATAAACTAGATTATATTAAAATAAAGAAGTTCTAATCATCAAAAGACACCATTAAGAGAATAAAAGAACAAGTCACAGAGTAGAAGATATTGTAAAGAACTACAGATTAATGAGAGAAAGGCAAATAGCCCAATAGAAAAATAGACAAAAAACTTGAATATACACTTCACAGAGGATGTTCAGATGGTCAATAAATACATTAAAAGACACTCAACTTCACTGGTTCTCAGGGAGATGAAAATTAAAACTATAGTAAGTATCTTTATATATGCACCAGAGTCAGGCTAAAATTAAAAAGCCAGACAATGCCAAGTATTAGCAAGAATATGGAACAATTAGATTTTCATATATTGTTGGTGGGAGCGTCAACTTATACAACTACTTTGGAAAACTGGTAGCATCTACGAAAGCTGAACACTCCATACCTCAGATTCCACTCCTAGGTATATACTCAACAGAAATGTGTATATGGTGTTACCAAAAACCATGTATAAGAATGTTCATAGCATATTATTCATAATAGCCTCGAACTGGAAGAAACCCAAATGTCCAAAGACAGTAGGATGGATGAAGAAATCATAGCATGTTCATACAATGGGATATATACAGGAATGTGAATAATTATTGAACAACTACATGCAAAAACATGAATGAATCTCATAAGCATGTTGCTGAGAAAAAAGGAGCCAGACACCAAAACAGACAGAACTAGTATGATACAAATCAGGAATAGTGGTTACTGGGTAAGGTAATGACTGGGCGGGGAAGTTAAGGGGACTTCTGGGGTGTGGCTCATGTTCTATTTCTTGCACTAGGTGGTGTGGTACATGGAGGAGTTTACTTTGTGAAAATTCATCAGCTTGTACATTTATGCTTTGTGCACTTCTCTGTATCTTGTGCTTCATTAGAGTTTTTATTAAAAAAATTCAGTTCTTAAACTGAAGTTACAGATATATTTATTATTCAAATATAAAACAAGAAATCCACAATTAAATATGAACCAACAATTTTTATAATCTTGCAGTCATAAATCAAACTGCATAAAATTAAAAATTTCTTTGAAAAGCAATATTAAAATTATAATTCAATTGAAAGGTAAATGCCAATCTGAAGAAAACATTTGTAAAATAATAATAGATTATGTGTTGCCAATCATAGCATCAAATATTAAAAGATGGACAATACCAAGTATTGCTGATGTTTGTCAAAAGAGTTCTCATACACTGTTGTTGGAACTATTTCTACAGCATTTTTAGAGGTGTTTGACAACATCCTTTAAAATTTAAAATGTGCATTCTATTTGACCTAAAAATCAATTTCATGGAATTTTATCTCGAGAAATATTTGTACAAGTGTATAAAATTATAAATATATTTACATATCGAGATATATGATAATATATAATTATATATATAATATGTAATTATAGATCTCTCAATCAGGATCAAATATTCATTAAGGTGTATTTTGGTAATATAATTGGAAATATTTTAATTGTCTATTACTAGGGCACTGGCTAAATAAACTACATCTTGTATAATAAAATATACTGTGTCTGGTAAAAAGAACGAGGTTGATCTATATCAGTTGAAAACTATCAGATGGCCAAGAGAGACTGATTGCTAAGTGAAAAGAGTAAGTTGATGAACATTTGTGTAGTGTGATCCTATTTAAATATATGTATTTCATTGGAAAATTCTCAGAAAATATGCACCAAGCTATTAACTCTGATGATAAGATTATGAGAAATTTCACTTTCTAAGCTACCTGTTTGAATTTTTTAAGCAGACTTTTATAAGCAGAAAAACAATGAAAATAAAAATTACACAAATGCAAAATGAAGTTATTTACAGTGATCCCATGTAAGTAAAAATATTCGTGGTACATATATTAAAATCAGTAGAAAATATACCAAAATGTCAGCACTGGCTCTCTCTTTGCGGTGGGATTACTAATGATTTTCATGTTTGTATTTCTTTGTCTTTTCCAAATTTCCTACAAGTATGTGTTGATTTAATAACCAAATGATACCAGTTGGGACCATTGCATTCTGTCTGTCTCCTAGTGAAGGCATTTATTTCCATCCTTCTTGTCTGCCTGTCCGTCTTTATCTGCTGCTCGTCTTTCACCTGCACCCTGCCTTTCATTTTCCTACAGAACACAGACACATTCTCTTTGGAAATAAAAGGGCACATGGAGAGAAATGAGGAGGTCTCCTTCCCAATTCCACTGCCCTCCCAAGATTATTTTCTGTACATTTGCTCACATCTGTATACAAATAATATGTTTAAAACATAAATGGGATATTTGTTCCCTACTTCTTACCCACATTCTGTTACTTGCTGCTCCTTGACCTGCTCACGCTGTTTCACCCCTACGTGACTAGCAAAAGCCCTTTGCCCTTTCCTCCGGTCCCCGTGCAGCCAGCAATTACAGCATCTAATTATTTGATGTTTTTCTAAGGCTTTTGGATGGAGAAGTTCAAAAGGGACAAAGGATGAAAAAAAAGACACAGCCGTAGCATGCAGGCAGCTGAAGGGCGATGGGGAGTGTGGCAGGATACTATTTCCAGTTATTCACCGAGGTTTTGTCCCTCTGGTTCCTTTTAGTTATGGCACATCCCCCTGGCTAGGCAGCTAGGACATTCCATATTCATTGCCTCAGGGGACAAGTGACAGCGGAATTCAGAAATCAATGCTTGGCTTTTGATTTTCCAAAGCCTGGTCTCATGGGGCACCAAAGGACTCAGTGTGTAGACAAAGGTTTAGATGGATGCCTGGTGAGTAAGAGAAGGCCCCTCTAGCCCCCCTTAGCCCCACCTCCCCTTCCCAATGGGTAATGGTGCCCTTGGTGGGGGGAGGGAAGAGTCACAGGGCAGAGAAGAGGCAGATGTTTGTCCCCGCTGGGGAGGCAGGCTGTGCCATGTCTAGGCTGAATCCTGAAGGGCAGTGACTAGGCAAACCCCTCACAAGTCAGGGGACTGGAGAGCAGGGGCAACCTGTGCCCCTACAGTTAGGCACAGCGCAGAGGAGTGGTAGGACTCTGGCTCCATCACTGGTATGGCCCTGGAGCATTCAGGTAGTGGCTTCCTGCCCTGTGGAGGCAGAGAAGCCCCCAAGCACTGTCAGAGCACTTGCTCAGCACGCAGCACAGAAAGTGCTCCCGAGTGGGGCAGGGAAGGCTTGGAGCTTGGCTCAGAGAGCCGCTGAGGAGGCCTGTGGGTGGGAGAGGAGGTTCCCATGAGTGGACTAGTGATCCCAGCCTGGAGGGGAGGGAGGAGGTGTGGGGAAGGCTGGGGGATAGGGGATAACTCGGAGGACCAGTTGCCTCTCTGCCTCGGGCACCTGGCACTCACTGAGGAAGGGCGTGGAATTTAGATGTAACTGTGAGGCGATGGGGCTGGTGGAGAGACTTTGAATTGCATGGAATTTTCAAATGGAGGATTTCAATATAAATTAGATGATTAGAGAAGAGTATTGTTGCATTCCTTACATCCTTGAGTTTGAGAACTGAGGCTTGGCCCTGTTACAAATAGAAGAGTTCAGTTTCATTTCTTTGCGTTGGTGGTGGTGTTACTGGGCTTTGATATGATTGGTCAGAAGCTCAGCGCTTTTCTTAAATATGATCTACGGAAGCTATCTCAATCCCCCCCCCCCCCCCAGCATTGCTGCTTTGTGGGACTCCCAGGGACCTTTGGAGGCCAGCACAGGCCCAGCAGTCACAGGTGTGTTTGCCATCACATCTGTATGTGAGCAGGGAAGGGAAAAATTAAATCAGCAGAATGGGACCTTTCTCGACAAGAATGCATTCAGAGTTGATGCTGTGTAATTCAAGAGATGCAAATGAAAACCAACCAGGACCTATTTTTAAAAACAACTCTTTAATTTGAGGGAAAATGCTTGTCATTGCCTTGCATTAATTGGAGGGTTGGTTAAGTAATTTTCAGGCCTACATTTATCATTGATTCATAGAATTTACAGTTCATGCTGGAAACCACCTGGCAATGTCAGCTTCATCAGTGCCCAGAAACTTTGCTTAAGTAGATGTCACAAAACAATAAGCTAATGGGAATGAGAGGAGAGTGGCATCACTGGACACACGGCAGAGAAAGCGGTTTCCTTGCAGCAGTTCTAGGTGCTCCTCGGAGCTTAGGATGTAGGTGTTTTTGGTTGACCCGGCTTCATGTGTGCCCAGCATCATTTCAGACTTTGCTGACCTTTGCCACGAAGGCTGGTTTAGTCACCGCCCCTGCCCCATCTCTGTCTGGTCCTTTCTGCCTCCCTGCTTCTGCCTTGTACACTCGGCTAACTGCCTTGCTGTGTGCCAGGGTTTTGGTTTTCCTCCGCCTCCCTGAACTCTCACCCCACTTGCCCCTGGTCCCTTGCTTTCCTCGTGACGTGCGCATCCTTTGCAAGAGCAGCCCTGTTGTTAATTCTGTGGCGTGCCTGTTTCTCTCCACCTTACAGACTGTCCACCAGCGGGGAAGGAACATGCATCTGCTCTTCAGGAAATGCTGTCCTTTGGGTGGAAAAGGACTGGTTTCCTGGCAGTGCCAGAATGAAGATCCTCCTCTGCTGGACACAAACAAAACCCCTTTATCTGTGGAACTTCCTGCTTCCTCCACTGAAAGCTGTGCTGCTCAGACCCGGGGCATCACGCCAGGGGCACATGAGATCGTAGGACACACTGGGCACATCTTCCTGATGCTACTTGAAACTTTGGGGGAAAACTGTTGTGAATCTGTCTTCCTCGTAAAAACTCTTGCCACATATGGGTTGAGGAATATTGCGGAAGGCAACACGAAATTCACATGGTATTTAAAGATTAAACAGGAGATGTAAAAATGTCAAGCTTCTGGTAAGCTGCTTTGGGGCATGTCTTCAAAATTCCCGGGTGCCTTTCCACTCCACTGCTGTTAGGGAGCACTGCGGTGGAGAATTGTGAGCAGCACATAAAGCATTCCCTGAGACGAGCAGACTGGTACAGGTTTGACCCAGGGAATTTGCTACTGTGGGCTGATTTAATGAAGTTGGAGAAAGTTTTGAAATATTAATAGAGATTTCTCCCTGCCCCTTAAAGTTTCACTGTGCCCTATCCCCTTATTCTGTTATTAATTCATTGCCTGGGGAGCATTTGGATTGTTATAGCAGGAATGTAAAGATAAAGAAACAGGGTGCTTATTGAGATTTTAAATATATATATGGGGGGGGACAAAAGTAGATTTACAGTTGTTTGTATGGGAAAGAATACAATAATTAATAAATAATAATACAAGAATAAACTGTGTTTTGCATACTCACAACTGTAAACCTACTTTGCTCCCACCCTGTATATATTTTAAATCCACAGCAGAGACAAACAACCTTTCAGTTTGTAAGAGTTGGGGTTTGAACATCAAAAGCAAATTTTTGAAGGAATCAGGTGTTATAGGTTGAATTGTGTCTGCCTCCCCATTCATATGTTGAAGTCCTAACCCCCAAATACCTGAGAATGTGGCCTTATTTGGAAATATGGTCTTTATAGAGATAATCAAGTTAAAATGAGGTCTTTAGGATGGGCTCTCATCCTAAGCCTGGTGTCCTTATGAAAGTGGAAACTTGGACCCAGAGACACACGTAGAGGGAAGATGCTGTGAGGAGACAGGGAGAAGACAGCCATCCATAAGCCCAGGAGAAAGGTCTGGGACAGATCCTTTTCTAAGCCCTCTGAGAAAACCAGCCTCGCCAATACCTTGATCTCAAACTTTAGCCTCCAGAACTGTAGGCAATAAATTTTGTTGTTTAAACCACCCGGTTTATGGCTGCCCTAGTAAACTAATACACAAGGGATACGATTATGCCATAAAGCAACAGACTGAAAGTATCATGTTTCATCAAATCTAAAATGTCTTCAGCTGTAAGGCATATCCCAATCTGAGAGCTGTCTACATGTAAAGAAATGTATATCTTAGCCCAGCTGGCGTGGCTCAGTGGTTGAGTGTCGACTCATGAACCAAGAGATCACTGTTTGATTCCCGGTCAGGGCACATGCCCCGGTTGTGGGCTCGATCCCTAGTAGGGGACGTGCAGAAGGCAGCCGATCAATGACTGTCTCATCATTGATGTTTCTATCTCTCTCTCCGTTTCCCGTCTTCTCTCTGAAATCAATAAGAAAAACATATTAAAATATATATATATCTTAGAATCAATAAAAAAGGGCAGTGTAGATGAAGAATGAAAGTACCTTTTCCTATAAACTAGCTAAATGTGGCCTACACTAGAGATGGGGAAGAACCAGAGGAGCCGCTGGAGCGTATATTGCTGTGGGTTTATGGAAAGGCCTTATCTGTGCAGTAGGCTGAGCCTCGAAGGGGGGGTGAGGTGAATCCAAGAGCAGGGACATTACTACCTCACTTCCCGCTCCCACTGTTTCCCAGGCCGAGGCCCTGTAGATAAGCTTTTTGTGTCATCGTGGTACAACGCCAGCGAAAGTACACAAGGGCAAGGATGACATGTCAAAGTGTGAGATTAGAGAGTAGCACGTGATAGTGCCCTAAACTCCTTGTCTTTAAAGTAGCAGAGAGGGAAGAGATTGAGAGCAAGTGAGCCAGCATACCTGAAGGAACTGTGGCTAAAATGAAAAGAGCGCAGAAAACCCCTCTAGGCCTGATGCTTGGAGGCCAACACGAGGACCAAGGACATCAGTGAAGGCTTTGGTGGGGATAGAGACCCATGACCAATGTCCAGTGGGAGGAAGCTGTGTGGTGGAGGCTGTGGCACGCACCGTGTGCCAAAATGCCTGAGCCACATTTGAGAGAAGCCTAGCAAGAAGGATGATAGTGGTGTAATTAATATGTGTGTGTGTGTGTGTGTGTGTGTGTGTGTGTGTGTATTCTAGAGAGAGAGGAAGGAAGAGCTCAGAGAGAGGGGAATGTCTATGTGAGAGAGGAACTTCAATCAGTTGTTTCCCGTATGCCTCCCGGCCAGGGATCAAACCTGCAGCCTAGGTATGTGCACTGACTGGAACTGAAACTGTGACCTTGCGGTGCATGGGTTGATACTCCAACCAGCTGAACCACACCGGCCAGGTCAGTGGTGTGATATTTTGAATTGACTAAGTTTAAGCTTGAAATTATTACTTATATCCAGAACTGACTGGGTTTACCTAGAAATAACTTAGATAAAGTTTCTCACTTTGGAGGGAATGAGGTGGAGAGAAGGTCAAGACAGAGTAATTCTGTTTAAAATTAGTTTTAGAAAAATGTATTTGTCTTTATATACTTGAGTCTAGATTTAAAAATTTTTTACTCGGTACACCAATTTTTACTTCTAACCCATTGCCTCCCACATCATGTGAATTTCACTTGCACCCAAAACAGTTGTTTGTCTTATCCATTTCCCCCTGGTTTCCTAACCTGCTTTGGGTTATAGACCATTTGCAAGTCTGATCAAAACCATAACTGTTTCCATAGAAAAATGCAGATATGCACACACATACCAAATTTGGCATATGAATTCAGGGACTTCCAGATACTCTGAAATCCCTCACATTGTCAGAAATGGAAATAAAATTTTGATTTGTGTTAATAGAAATGTATTAAAAATTCTGGTTCAACATGACAGACTTGAGTATGTTCATTTGCCTCCCCTGCCTTCCTAGAACCCACTGAAATGAAAGTTAAAGATATGTGGAAAAAAGTGAATTGACAGCTCTGAAAATAGGAAGGAGTGCTGGTAGATGGAAATTAGGTGCACTTGCATTCTATTATCTCAAGAGTTCAATATGTAATAGGAAACCATGGCCTAGAGCTCAAATGGGGGGTTGTATTGGAGGTGAGAGACTTTCTTCAGACAGGCTCCAAGCTTGGAATTGGAACGTACTAGAGGGTAAGAGTGAGCTTTGAGGCAGCAATCTGGGTGGTTAATTGGAAATATGTCCTCAGGACATTTTGGCTAAGTAACTACTACCTTTTTATAGATATGCACAGAGCAGTTTGAATTCTCAGAATTGTTTTCTGAACTGATGAAAGATTTGCTAAAGGACAGCCCAAGGTATGAAGTTAGAGCAAAGGAGCAAGGCAGAGTAATATTTGAGGTAGACCCAGAGGATAAATTGAAAATCCTGGGGTAATCAGAGCCAGAGGGTAAAAGGAAAAGTCATCTCATACTAGGAGGGAAATACATTTAAGTGTCCTGCTTTTATTTGACAGTGGTGGGGGTTCCAAATCCTTCTGCCTGCACTCTACCTAGGTATACCAAAGAGAAGGATCTCTCCACACAAAGGCACAGTGTCCTCACGTTCAGAGCAAATATACCTTCTTAACTGCAAAGGAAACTCACATGAGCTACCTATACTAATCTACAAAGTCCTTCATTGATAAATATAAATGGTTAACTTAAGGACCCCCTGACTTCTGAGGGAAATCAACATGATAAAAGACAAAGACCAAGGTAAACAACAAGTCACTTGAGAGGATGTGGATATATTAAAAACAATTCAGAGATTTTCACATTGATGAAACAATGCCATACTGCTATGAAAAAGATGTAAAAAGAATTCTCAGAAATTAAAATACGATTGTCAAAATTTTAAAAATTTAGTAAAATGTCTGAATAACAGAAAAAACACTGATCCATTCCAAATGAGTGAATAGGAAGATGAGAAAATCCTTCAAACTTTTTGCAAAAAGATGGTAAGTATAAGAGATATGTAAAAAGACAATAGATATAGTTTGAGAAGGTCCAATATCTTTATAATAGATACAAAGGAAACAATAATAGAATAAACTTTTTCTGACCAAAAGAATCAAATTCTTTGATTAAAAGTAATTCACCAAGTGCTAAGTAGAATAAATGAGAAAAGATCCAAACTAAGACACACTCTGGTGAAATTTCACTGCTCTGGGAATGAAGGCAAATACTATAAAAGCTCTCAGCTAGAGGAAAAATCAGACTCTTCACAAGGAAATGGGAAATAGATTCTCATATCACTTCAGTAATCAACTACAGTAGATGCCAGTAGACAATGCATTGATTAATGCTTTCAAAGTTCTAAAGGAAAATAAACCAAGAATTCTATACCCAGCTGTATTAATTAGGGTGCTTCTGACTGCAAGGAACAGAAAGCCAACCCAAGCAACTTAAACAAGAAGGAAATGCATTATCTTGCATTATAGGAAATTCAGAGGTAGAACATCACCAGATGGTAAATTCATCAGCTTAATAATGACAACAATCAAGGTTCCTGACTCTTCTGTCACTCTGCTGTAGCATGCTTAGCTTGTTGGCTTTGTACTTAGGCTAGTTTTTCTCTGGTGACAAGATGTCCACAGTAGTTCCAGGTATCACTTCTGGAAACAGTCTCTAGAGGACTATGAGAATGCTTCTTATTCAGAAGCTCTGACAGACTTTTCATGATTTTTGATCAAATTTTATCACATGCTTATTCCTCAGCCAGTCATTGGAAAGGTTAGAGGATAACCATGATTGACTTAGATCCATCAGGAATTACCCGCCGTGGACACGCGAGGAGGTAGACTACTTTCACAAAAGAAGATTCTATTATAGTAAGTATAGGGCTGGGAATAGAGGAATATTGTGACATGTTGTAGTGTCTGCTCTCTAGCCATATGAATAGTTAAATGTGAGAGTAAAATAAACATATTTTCAGACATGCAGGGACTCAGGAAATTGGCTTTCCACATAGGCTTTCCTAAAAAGAACAATTACTGGAGAATATTTTCTAGCCAGACAATGAATGATCAAGAAATGATGAAAATACTGGACCCAGGAAACCATGGTAATAACCCACAGGGCGATGGAAATAAATCCTGTGCATCCACTGGGAGCAGATTTAGAAAGCAACTGGTATCAATCAGAAGTCAAGAATGTCTTCAAGAAGAGAGTGGATTCCATTACACAAGCTGGTAATGGGCTGGTCCTGGCATATGCCTTTCCTTTCCTTTTCTTCTTAGAAATTCTGGGAAAAATAAAAGATTATAGTTCACATATGAAGAAAACAAAAATGTGTCTTGGTTCTCCACAATTGGTGGTGAGAAGGAACAGAGAATCCATGTGCTCTTTACATGGGAAACTTTCTTCAAGTGGCACCAATTTCATGACACACAATCACATTTCCTTCTGTTGAGTCCAATCACAATCCTTGGTTCTGTACCCTTAACCATATTTTCAGTGCTATTTACTAGTTTTTCTTTTTTTAGAATCAATTTAAAGACAAAGCATGGAAAAGAGAATTACTGACTAGAAAGTAAATTTATTAACCTTGGCCATGTTGTGGTCAAGGAACCAAAGTGGAGGGAAATAGAGGTGAGTCTTCCTAGTGGGAGTTGATATTGTTTAAAATGGAGAAATCAAGAATGAGCGATGTGAGTGTATTATCCTTAATGGGAGAAGCCATCAAAAGAACAAAGCAGAGAAAAAGATATGTCACTTTGGGTTGTGGAGCCATAATGGGGGGTTAGGGTGGGGGGAAGACCTTTCTGTTTTGCATTTTCTACCCTTCTGCACTGTTTTTGTTTTTAAAAAAGCAAGCACATGTATTGCTTTGGTAACAAAAGTACAGATACTGGCCTATTATGAAGCAGAATGTTTCTGGTGGGCATGGGCACTGGAAAAGTTGCGAACCCTGAAATGTGTGGTAGTGCTGCGTAGTGTCTGGTGAGCAATAGCGAACCCGCCGCTGCTCGTTACTGCCCCCCGCCCCCCCCCCCCGGCCTCTGCTCTCAGGAGAAGTGTCCCAGTTGCTCAGATGTTGCTTCCTGAGCTAAACGCTCCTCTGTAAGGAGACTTGCCACTACGTGAGGGTAAAGTTTCAGCCATGGCAAAACTTGAGAGTCCTCCAGTTGCCCATCAGACGCCGTTTGCCATCAGTACTGGAGGCTGTGCGCTCTCAACAAGCTCACCCAAGCTGGTGTCCCCCCACTCCATCGCTGCTCTGACCAGACCCCCAGGAAACGCCCGGCTTGCGCTCAGCAGCCCCATCCTCCCAGGCAAACGGAACAGAAGCCTCTGGATCTGCGGAGGGAGTGCTTACACTTGGAGAGAGCTGAGCCGGGAGAAAGAACAGGGACTTACACCCGGCACCACTCTCCCTCTTCCAAAGAAATGGCACATGCAGTTGGTGGGGCTTTAAAAATCCCTCCTCTCTGCTGTGATGGGACCGGTGGGACCCGGAGCCTGGGCTTCTGCCCGTGTGAGCTGGATACTTGACCAACTAAACTCCACTGTGTTTCATCATTGCGCTTATGACTCAGAAAAACTCAGATTAGGCAGAAACTGCTCTCCACATGGAAATAGTCTAATGGGAAGAGCACGTATCCAGAAGTGAAAAAACCCAACAAACAATTTAAGTTCTGCTGCTTTCTTCTCCACCTCTGTGTGATTTTTGGCAAATCACACAACCTCCTTTCTCTGAGTATCTCTAAGTAGGGGATAGATTAATAATATTTGGCTAGTCCAGTCATTCTCAAAGTGTGATCTGGGGCCTCTAGGGGTCTCTGAGACCCTTTCGGGGTGTCTGTGAAGTCAAAACCACTCTCATAATATCACTTTGGAGTTATTTGCCTTTTCCACTTGAATTCTCTCACAAGTGCACCAGGGAGTTTTCCAAAGGCCGCAGGATGCGTGGTAGAGCAAGAAAGTCAGATTCAGGAGCAGATTCTAGAATCTGTTGTCTTTTATTAAGTCAGACATTAAAGAGGCTTGCAAAAGTGTGAAACAATACTACTCTTCTCAA